>NC_136412.1:28605000-29805000 GCF_051521515.1 Lactuca serriola | reverse complement strand
AGCTTCCCCCATCGCCATCTTCCTCCTCCTCCTCCTCCTTAGTCTCTCTTCGGCAACACCTCCACCACCGTTCAAGAAGATCTACGCCTTTGGAGACTCTTACACCGACACCGGAAACACCGCCTCCCCCACCGGTCCAAGTGCCTTCACTTACGTCTCCAACCTCCCTTACGGCCGCACATTTTTCCACCACCCAACTAACCGTTACTCCGACGGGCGTCTGGTAATCGATTTCGTGGCGGAATCACTCTCATTACCCTACCTACCACCCTACCTCAACCGCAAGGCCAACACCACCGCCGGTATTAACTACGCCGTCGCAGGATCCACCGCTATCAGACATGCGTTTTTTGTCAAAAATAACCTCACCTTCGATGTAACACCTCAGTCTCTGCAAACTCAGCTTTCTTGGTTTAACAAGACATTGCAGGGGCAAAAATGTAAAAGTGCTATGTCGACGCCGGCGGAATGTGCAACGGTGTTCCGGGATGCGTTAGTTTGGGTGGGTGAAATCGGAGCCAATGACTACGCTTACACCGTTGGATCAACGGTGAGCGGTGAAACCATTCAACGACGTGCCATTCGCAGTGTAACAGGATTTATAGAGGTAATTAATTAATTATATTAATTTCGTTATTATGTTACTTTTTAGTAATTAGTAATTTAAATCTTTGATAATTTGGTACTTTTTTTATGATTCATATGCCAAATTATCTTTCGAGTCATACATTTCAAAATATTTAATTCAGTTTTACGACGATTTAAATATTGATATTTTGAATTACTTTTGAGATGAATTACATCACCAGCCAAATTATAGTTTGATTTTAAATGTTTATCAAAATCATGCTTAATGCCTATAATGTTAAATTCTTTGCTTTGTTTTCCTATAATTTTCTTTTAAATTTTGATCTGCAGCCATGTTTTTTGTAAATTATGTGTTGAAATTATTCATACTGGTTGATCTTAATCAAACACATTATTTTTGACACATGATGTTTCTAATAACTTTGTTTAATGAAAGTCAATTATCAAAAACCTCTTTTGCTTAAGCTTTTTTTTTTTTAGTTAATTAATTTGTCCTTAAATCAGTGTTTAAGTGCACATCATATATCTTTCAATATGAGAGATATTAAAATGAGATATTAGTTGGCATTAATATTTATATATAGAGTTAAATATATTACAAAATACATGGACCACACACTTATTTAGTAGGGAAATAATAAATATTTGAAAATTAAATATAATCAGAAAAGTAAAATAAAATAATAATGTATTATTAATTGAAAGGAATAATCCTAAAATGTTATTTTATTATTAAAAATGTTCAATTAAAAAAGAAACTAGTAACATCGTTAAGATTTGACATTTAACTTTAATCATATGTTTCTTCTAGTGTAGTTCACTTTATCACATGTTTCCTGTCCTCTCATCTTGGTATCAGTTACTTGTAATTTGTATAATTAATAATAGAGAATACATTCATTTTCTCTAAATGAGAGATTAAACCTATAATTTCTTTCTATTATCTTTTTACCCATATCAAATGATGATATGTATTGTATCACATTTAATTTTTCTTAATAATATTTTAATTCAATTGTCAACAATTTAACATGATAAGAGGATAAGTATGAAGAAATTGTTCCATCTTTAGTTAATTTAGTTATATGATATAACTATAATAATAAAATAGTAATATGAATTCTATGTTAATGTAAATTTGAGATCATATATTCATATAACATGAAATTCATATTTACTATCATATATGTCACATGTGGATCACAATGTGTAACATGATGTCACATTAATTTAGAGTATATAAAGTTAATTTCACATTCAAAAGATCATCGACTTTGCATACTTTACGAAATGTAAATTAAATTATAACATTGTTATTATGTTCTAGTTCACCAATTGTTTTACAATCTACTGATTTATTTTTTGTTTTGCTAGGCATTGCTCAAAAAAGGTGCAAAATATATGGTAGTCCAAGGCCTCCCCACTACCGGTTGCTTGACCCTCGCCATGTACCTTTCACCAGAGTCAGACCGCGATGACATTGGTTGTGTCGCCACCGTCAATAACCAAAGCTACATCCACAACACCATCCTCCAAGCCAACATCCAAAACCTACGCAACAAATACCCAAAAACTGTCATTGTTTATGCTGATTACTGGAAAGCTTATCGCTCAATTGTCAAGAATGCACCAAAGCTTGGATTCCACGATGTTTACAAGGCGTGTTGTGGGTCTAGTGGTGGTCCCTACAACTTTGACTTTTCAGGTACTTGTGGGTCTGATTCTGCAAGTTCATGTCAGAACCCATCTCAATATATCAATTGGGACGGAGTTCACCTTACTGAGGCTATGTATAAAGTAGTTTCCGAGTTGTTTCTTAATGGTGCTTTCACTTATCCGCCATTCAAGTCCTTGTTAAGAAGCAAGCAAAACTCAGCTTAGATGATGATAAACATCTTTTTGTAGCTGTCTATGTGATTTTATTATTTTCCTTTATCAATCATTCTTAAATTGGTCTTCAATGATCAATGGTCACATTTTTAATTTCAGTTAATAATAAGGAACCATAAAAGTTGAAAGGGACCATTAAAGTAACAACTCACATGATCCATAACATTAGAACGCTTTAATTGCCTACACGACTCTCCCGAATTTATGTATCTTTAACAAGTACTAATTATCATACCTAACTATGTCTAAATTGATAAATTATTTGTGATAAATGTGATAAAATGATGATTTTATGTATTTTACGGATAACAATAACTACAATATTCATTAGGGTTCATCCTAATGTATCACAAGAACAAAAACTAATACACATCCATCTAAAACTGAATTACCTGAATAACTGGTCATATCAACCGACTCGTGTCCCGTTGACTCAAATAACCAATTTAATTATACAGTTATGTATTAATTTAAATTATTACTTTAATTAAAATTTCATAATTAAGATGGTATATACCCTTAAATTCCTGGCTTAAAATGCTTCGGGCTAGCCGGACTCAAATAACCCACACCAACACTTGATCCAAACTTGATTAACCCAAATCTTGTTGACCCTATCGGCTACTGGATTGGGCAGGTCTTTGCCTTGACACGATTTATAAACACCACTACAAGCCAAAGGAACTAACAATATAATGTGTTTTCTTCATGCATCAAATTGCCAAATATGTTTTCATGATAAATAAAAATTTAAACATTTTGTAAAAACAAATGCAATTATAGTACACTTTTAGAATGATCACATTACTTTTAAAGATCTCCAATAAGTTCTTCATCAAGCATCAACAATTTCTTGAAAAAAAAAACGTCTTCTACAACATTTGTTCATGGATCAATAACCCCAAATGCAAGCGATATCAATTCATTGGACAAAAGAAAACCATCTGGATCACTTAACCGAATAAACCCGATCTCATTTTCCAACTTTTCATCATCTAAAACCAAAGAACTAAACTCATCTTCTTTAATCTCTCTTCTTTCATCATCCAAAAACAACACATGCCCACTCCTCATATAAGGCTCATACACCTTACACAGCTCCACAACAACCTCACTCCCAAAATCATCTCCAAAACTCTTCAAATTCAACCCTTTTGAAGTTCTTAATGAAAGCATCACAATGTCCATAGCCATTTCCCATTCATCAACATCATCACCTTCTTGTGACAAATCAACTAATCCACCCTCCAAATTCTTGACATAATCTGTGTAATCTTTTAACTTCTTTGGTCTTGAGTATCTTGTTCCATTGATATAACTAGCAGAACCTAAGCCAAACGCGTAAAAAGGTTTGTTTATCCAGTATGTGTAATTGTGCTTGCACTCAAATCCATTTTTGCTATAGCTACTGACTTCATAATGCCCATAATTAGCCTCTGAAAGCTTTTTTGAAGCCATTCTGTAGAATTTTGCAGATTGGGTGTCATTAGGAAGTGGAAACTCACCTGGTATATACCTGTTGATCATGTGTAGACGTTAATTTGTGTAAATAATAGTATAGGAGAAAAAGATTAAATGACAAACTTACAATGAACCAAATTTGGTGTCTTTCTCAACTTGAAGGTCATAAACTGAAACATGATTTGGGTTTGCTTCAACAGTGAGCTTCAAACTCTCTTCCCACATTTCTTGAGTTTGATGTGGGAGAGAAGAAATGAGATCCAAGCTCCAATTACCAACCCCACATGAATTGATAATCTCAATTGCCTCATGAACCTCGTCAATACCATGAGCTCTCCCACAAGCTTTCAACAACTCTTCTTGAAATGCTTGAACTCCTAACGATACCCTGTTCACACCCAATCCCATCAACTCTTTCAGTTTCTTAGCATCAAATGTTCCGGGGTCCATTTCCATTGATATCTCGGCATCCAAACGCAACCCAAATTTCGATCTCAATGTGTCAAGGACCTTAGCAACGAGTCTTGGTGGCACCAACGAAGGCGTGCCACCACCGAAGAAGACGGTTTCAAGAGGTGGGTGTTGGTTAAAATTTGTTTGTGTTGCTTCCATTTCGCGAATAAGAAGATTGATATAATTTGAGATTCTTGGATCATCATCTGCGGTTTCTGTTGAAGAAAAACCCAGAGCTAATATTGGGAAGTCACAATAATGACAGCGTTTGCGGCAGAAAGGGAGATGGACGTAAGCTGAAGCTGGAGGGAGTATGTAAGAGGGGGTCTCGAGAGTTGGAATGTTGGTTGAGGCATTTTGTCGAACAGTTGGCGGGCTTCGTGGTAATGCACTACAAAAAGACGCTAATTTGATGGGGAATAACTTTTGCGGGTAGAGGGTTGATAACATGGGGGCAATCGTCGACTTCAACATGGTTTGCTTTAGGCCTTTAGCATTCGCTTCAACAGAGATAGAGACAACTTATTTCCTCTTGCAATAAAATACGTCGTCAATTTTTGGCAATTTGCCATTTAGTAATGTGAAGTTATGAAATGTATATATTTAAGATATTTAGGAGCTCGCATGACAATGACTAAAAGTAAAGGGATTGGCCATGTATATACATGATATTTAATTCCGAAATCGATAATATAGAAACACCGGAAGCAGAAGAGCTGCGAGAACGGAGCAGCCATGAACGGCGGCGAAGAAACAGAGAAGAAGAACGGAAGTGAACAAAACACTAACAACAAAGTACTCGAGAAGGTCGGAGAAGTAATCGCCACGATCAATGAAGCCAAAAACGTTGACCAAGTCATTTGCGCACTCCACTCTCTCGCTGTCCGCCTTTTCTCTCTCGAGTCCCGCTCATTCGCCGGTCATTTATCTTTCTCCAATTTCAGCTTTATCATACAATTACACTGTCAAAATTTTGTTCTAAAATAACCATCAAATTACCTCGTTGTTCAATCATTCAAGTTATTGGAAATATAAAAATTCTGTGCGTTTGTTGGAATTAGGTTTAATGATTATAATTCTGCTAGGTGCTAATTAGGGTTTACTATAAATGATCAACGGTTACTAACTGCTTCACTGTTTTAATGAATTTGTAGGTAGCATTGACAAAGAGCATAGAGATGAGATTATCGGAGCAGAACTTCCTTCAGTACATGAAAGAGATAACTGGTGGCAGGTGTTTTATCAAAGCACTGCGTTTCCAACAATGGCTAGAGTGTTGTTACTTGGTAATCATTAAATTCCATTGCTCCTTTCACTTCCATGCCATTGATCTATGAGAAAAGCTTTCATCTGTCTTCTACATTCTGTAGAGCTTGCACCTGCTATCACTATCTAAAAAACTGAATTACATATCTGTATAAGGTTTTCATTCTTCAGGTTTCTAATATTATATATTTTGATATGCAGACGTTGCTTTGAATTGGCTAACCTGTTTCCCCATTTCTGCAAAGAAACATTTGTATGATGTATTCTTTTTAAGTGGCTGTGTCTCAGAGGTTGTGCAAACTTTAGTTCCTTATCTACAACATCCCTCAAATGGGCTACTTGAAGCCACTGTCTGCTCAAATACTGAAAGGTATCCCCAATGCTTGTGTATCATTTGGTTAATTGCTATAAAATTAAGTGGATATAAACATATAATCCCCATATTAATGATAGATTACTTGCACTATGCTTGCTTGAAAATGATGGGGTACTCCAGTTGGCTAGAGATTTTTCTCACCAATCCAAAGATATAAATCTTGAACAACACAAGGCTGCAATTTCTAGAGTGGCACAACTTGTTACATCTGTCCCTGATAAAGCACGATTGGGAGCTTCCACCTTACTTTCATCACAGTATCCTTCATATTTGTGATCATCTTTCTTTTCATCCCAAACATGTTGGATTTTGTTTTATCTTGACAAAATGTGTCAGCTTATATGTCAAAAGGATTACAATTCAACTAATTCAGGGAGCAGAAGAATGGAACAATAAGTATTCTGATGAATTAGTTAACTATAATGGAAGTGATTTCAATGGTTCTATGCTATTTATTGGGGATGCTTTTGCTCGTATTTGTAGGCGTGGGTCTGCAGGTATGCTTATGAGTTATGACATCACAAAGACAACAACTTTGATTCATTTGCATTGATATTTTGCAACAAAATAATAATAAAACAAGAAATCCTCATCTCATGCAGATGTGCTAATAAGTGAAGTGATCCCACGAATTGTTACCCAAGTTCAAAGCCTTTTACAGCAAAAGACTGATTTGTCCATTGTGGAAGTTTTTAAATCAAAACCTGGTCTACAGTTTTGGTCAAAGATAATGGAGGCAATTAAAGATTCATATGCTGTAGAAAGAATATCTGAACAGCTTTTGCAAAAGCTAGCAACTCAAGACATAAATGATGTTGAAGGTTACTGGATTCTTTGGTTATTGTTTCACCAGATTTTTGAACTCCAAACATCCATCAGGTCCATGTTTACAGAGAGATTTATACTCTGGAAAGTGTTCCCAGTTTGTTGTCTGAGATGGATCCTTCAGTTTTCTGTTCTTCAATCCCCTCCTGATACCACACTCAAGGGCAAAACTGGAAATCATCGCGATCTATTGGATGCCACTCAGCGTGTTCTTGCAGTATGGTCAAAGCGAGAGTTTGTACAGTCAGCACCAGTAGAGCAACAAGCATGTATCTTTTTTTTTTTCTTTAAAAAAAAATTCAATTTTTTCAATTTTACACTTACACCCCCCTGTGATTCCTTAATTTGAGATTCAGATTTAACAGCAGCAGTTGGGCTTTCCTTAGAAAAGCTAACAAAAGAAGATTTAGATGGTACTAAGGATGTAATGCACTTGATTCTTCAAGGGGTTAGCTGTAAATATCTTTCCCTCTACTGTAATTAATAATTATGGTTTTCTTTTAATCCCTTATTTATTTCATCTTTTTTTTTTAATGATGCCAGGTAGGCTGGAAAGCCCTTCTCATTTTGTACGCAAGATGGCTAGCAGTGTTGCTTTAGTCTTTTCAAAAGTGATTGACCCTAGCAATCCCCTGTATCTTGATGATACCTGCAAAGAGGAGACTATTGACTGGGAGTTCACATCAACAAATGCTGACGTGGCAACATCTAATGACAAAGAAACAGACAAAGACCAAGATAAGGTTCATGGTTGTATTACATCGGTATCAGAAAAAACTTATAAAGACACAAAGAACAACAAATTGATGGGATTGGAACTAATTGATCCAGATGAAGTTATTGATCCTGCAACATTGAACAATGAGGATGCTTCTGATGATGATAATGATTCTGAGATTTCTGAAACTTCCAGTGAATCCTCTTTACAACCATATGATTTGTCTGATGATGATTCTGACTTGAAAAAGAATTTCTCACAGTTGATTGATGTTGTTGGAGCTCTAAGAAAGTCTGATGATGCTGATGGTGTAAGTTGTCAGTGTCAGTATATATATCCTTGGAGTTTTTAGTAAAAAATATTTTATAAAACTTTGCAGGTTGAAAGAGCACTTGATGTTGCTGAAAGCCTTATTAGAGCAGCTCCAGATGAACTTTCATTCATAGCAAGTGATCTAGTCAGGGCGCTTGTCCAGGTTCGTTGCTCAGACTCAACTTTGGAAGGGGAAGAAGAATCAGCTGAAGAAAAGAGACAAAAAGCATTGGTTGCCTTAATTGTAAACTGTCCATTAGGAAGTCTTGATCCGATACATAAACTCCTATATTCACCGAATGTAGACACGAGTCAACGGATAATGATTCTTGATGTCATGACAGATGCAGCACTCGAGCTTTCTCAAGCAAAAACCAGTAGACAAAAGCACCGGTCAACCCCCCAAATCTTGACCACTTCAGAGAGTCAACCATGGTTCTTGCCAAGTAGCATAGGGTCTCAGGGTGCAAGCCCATGGAGAGAGATCTCAGCATCTCAATCTCCATTGAGTTTGACTTATTCCTACGAGAGAGATCTCCCGGTCAAACCCGGTCAACACAGGAGAGGGAAGTCACGGAGGTGGGCCCACAAAAACGTAGTACAAGATGATGACGTGGAATGGTCGCAGAATAAGTTTCCTCCGTTTGCAGCTGCGTTTATGCTTCCAGCTATGCAGGGGTTTGACAAAAAAAGTCATGGAGTTGACTTTTTAGGTAGGGACTTTATTGTCCTTGGAAAACTTATTCACATGTTGGGTACTTGTATGAAATGTTCAGCTATGCATCCAGAAGCATCCGCTTTAGCACTTCCATTGCTTGATATGTTGAGTACCAGGTATTATAATTACATGGTATTCTTTTTTTTTTTTTAATGGAAGGGTATATTTGTCATTTTGTTAAAACTACTGGTATTAAATTGCAGGGACATAAGTCGTCATGTTGAAGCATATGTTCGTAAATCTGTACTTTTTGCAGCATCATGTATATTGGTGGCTGTTAATCCTGCTTACGTGGCATCTGCACTGGTTGAAGGAAGTAGTGAAATGTCCAGAGGGCTTGAGTGGGTACGCACGTGGGCCATATCTGTAGCTGAGTCAGACACCGATAAAGAATGCTATATGGTGAGGAGAATAAAATAAAGGAATTTTAATTTTGTTTCAATGTTGTATGTATATTATTGGAATTGCTTATAACATAATATCTGGTATTAATTATATTATATTATCAGATGGCAATGGCATGTCTTCAACTCCATTCAGAAATGGCTCTCCAAACATCCAGAGCATTAGAGTCATCAGATACCAATACCATGCTCCATGCAAGAGGCATAAGTCTTCCATCTTCAAAGGGGACAATCAAAATCTCGTTCTGATATTTAAGAAAATAACGCAATATAATAGTTGCTATTTGACCCTAAAATGTATGACTGATTCAGTTTGTTACCATTAGATGCAACCAATTTGATAAAATAATATGCATAAATTGGTGTGGAAAAATGTAATGCTTTGCTTTTGAAATTTGTTTTAGGTGTATGAATTTTGCTACCATTGTAAATATGAAGTTGCTCATGGGTTTGGGAGATGAATGAAGATTATCATCGGGTACCCCATTGGAAAGACAAAATTTGCAATTGTTTCATTCATGTTTGTTTATTATTTTAGTTTATCCTTTTGAAATTTGTATAGTGATAGATTATGCAACTCTCAATTTCGACTAGATTTAGCGATTAAAAATCATTAGACCATGAACTCTTAATCTTTGCTAGTTTTGCTATTGCCACATCCTGCACCCAAATTAAAATCTATCTTTAAATTACTATTTTTTATTAATATGAAGATAATCATTTATTGGGGTAAATACCACCACAATCACATTGTTTCTATCTACAAAGTTAATAACTGTCTATATTTTTCATACACGAATGTCCATTATTTTATGCTATTATTTTTCTTCTTTTTATGATAATTATGTAACCAAATAAACGTCCTATATTTTACATTTAATCTATTAAATTTTGACAATATTTGAACACCTAAAATTGACATTTAATGGTCATTGTAGATGTCTATTAAGATTTATAAAGTGATGGGTAATGATCATTGTAGATGTGGCATTTACAAGGAATGAATTAGACTTTGAAAATCACAAGTTACAAAAATATGATGAATTAGTGTCTATTTTATAGAAGTTAGATATAAAAAATAACGATACAACTATTTGAATTTTATAAGCAACTAGTAATTGAGCCCACACTTTGTCGTGGGTTATTACGTGTTTTTCTTACGTATTATGTATGAAAATTGATTAAACCAGTATAACATATCACACTGTTACCAAAAACACTAAAACTTTAAAAGAAATGAGCATTGGGTGATTTATCAAAAGTTGAGAAGAGATTATGGACTATTTTTGTAAGTTGAATGGTTTTTGAATAGTCAATAAGAATCTATGGTCATTACATAAACCAAAATCCACGGTAATGACAATGGTATAAAAGCAAAGACTGAAAACGACTGCAACCAAAACACAAGGACTCCAGTTTAGATAAAAAACAACAAAACATACACAAAGTTTATGTCGAAAGGTAAATAAACTCGAATTTATAGTGACGCGTACAAAACAATATGTAAGTCATTTTTTTTGTTAATTAACAAACAAAAGTTCAAATAATAAAAAAACGTATTATATATAACCTGACTCATATATTGAAAAGACACAGAAAAATAAGCATGAAAATATAAAAAACATTTAAGTCAAAATGTACACTCGAATTTGAATAGGTCAACACGTTGACCACATTGAATTTATACTAACACGTATTAAAAGAAACAAATAAATAAATTAGTCTCTCTCTCTTTCTCTCTCTCTCTCTCTCTCTCTCTCTCTCTCTCAAGTCAACGAACGAAAATTATTAAAGAAAATCATATTATATATACTACGTGGAATAAATATGAAAATTTAAAACATGAAGATGGTACGAGTAACATTTATAAAGTTCAAAGTTAAGGAAATCAAAGTAACATTTTAAAAAACAAAGGATTGAAAAATGCATTTTACAAAGTAAACCGGGGGGGGGGGGGGGGGGGGGATCATATATATATATATATATATATATATATATATATATATATATATATATATATATATATATATATATGTTCAGGTTCATTTGAGACTGCTAATTTTGTGAGACCAAATCTAAAAATAATTTTAAAATGCAAAATAAAAGGAAAAATCTGATAATTCTTTTTTTAAATATTATTTTGGTCACTTTAATTACCTAAAAATGAAATATATATATATAAAAAAAATATAAATATAAAAAAAATTACCGTTTTTTTTAAATACGTGAAATATTCTAATAAAATATTACACTGTAAATATTCTAATGTGTTCTTTAGAATTTTAGAATATTCTACTAGATTTGTCTGATATGTAAAATATTCTAATATTCTACTAGAATATGTAATATATATATATATATATATATATATATATATATATATATATATATATATATATATATATATATATATATTAATTTTTTTTGGAAAATATAAATGACGAAAATAATATTTGAAAAAAAAATTCAAAAGTTTTAAATTATTTTGCATTTTGAAAATGTTTTTTTTATCTACAAAATGAGTGGCTAGGATTGCATGTCACGGTTTCACAAAATTAGGCCGTCTCACATGAATCTAACCATATATATATATATATATATATATATATATATATATATATATATATATATATATATATATATATATATATATATATATATATATATATCGAGGAGTCTTATACTCTATAAGTATCCTGGTTTCTTCATAGTTCTCCTTGACTTGAGTACGGATCCTATGCTTCTAGTAGTACGGGCCCACAGTAGCTTCCATATATATATATATATATATATATATATATATATATATATCCGTGCTTTCCTCAATAATTGATTTGAATCCTCCAAGTCACTCATTATCCATACATACAATCCTAGACAAAAAAAGGCTCCCAACACTAAATCCCTTCCTCGGTTTTCCTAAGGCAATCACCACACAACTCCCCGCCGTCAGCTGCTGAAGGAATTCCAACTAGCATCCTCTAACTAGCTCACGCATACAATTACATATCACAGACACCATATAATTTTCGAATGAAAGGTCTCACACTACAACGGGTGGACTCAAACAAGAGCTGCGCAATAGAGTTAAAACCTAACATTTTAAAATTATTTAGTTTCCGTAATATGTAACTTAGCATATTTGCTTACTAGTTAGCTGAAGTTAGTGAGAACTCCTAACAAGCACAAAACTGTTGGATTTTCTACGCATCAAATACACTCTAAACTAGGTAACGGAAAAATCGAAACTACGATATACCTAAGTATACATGCAACCTATGGATCTATGGTTTCATGCTAATTACATATACCCTAGAAAATAAAACATAAAAAAGAAAACATACCTTTATATATGTAGCCCTTGATCTCCATGCTTGAGATCTCGATCCTCTATGAAGTTGCTTGGACGAGAGGACCCAAACCAGAATCCCTCTAATGGTGTAACAACCAAAAATACGACCCAAAAATTTCTTTTTGAAAATCATAATAAACCATAAATCATCCAAAATCATAAGGGAAAGACATGTATCGTGTGTAAAAAAACATCATCCCCAAATACTGTGACAAAACATATGGTAAAATATCAGAGTCTCAAAAATCCCAGGCTGAGTACTGCGGTGTGTGTGTCATGTGATCACCCCGAGCTTTTCCTTTTGCTACCAGAAGTACCTGAAACCAAAATTGAAAACTATAAGCACGAAGCTTAGTGAGCTCCCCCAAGCTACCACATACCATACAATAACACATATAACACACACTGGGCCTTGCCACTGCATCGGGCCCCGCCCGACATCGGACCGAAGTACGGCATATATTGGGCCCTGCCTATTGCATCGGGCCCCACTCGGAATCTGACCCAAGTCTGGAAATACTTGGGCCCCGCCCGGCATCGGACCGAAGTCCGGAATAAACTAAACATAACATAAACATATAACATAATCACATATACTGCATCGGGCTCGCCCGACATCGGACTGGAGTCCGGAACATATAACACATAACATAAACATGCATGAATCACGAAGACATCAAGCATACATAACTACTTCTCGGGACCGCCCCGACATCGGACCATAGTCCGAAACTACTATCATCTAAACGGGCATGCATTGTGGCCGTAGACCCGTTCCTACTAGAAGGAAACTCACCTCGTATGACTGACTGCTGAAACTCTGGGTAAGGAATCTCTGTTTGCTGCTCCAGTGACTCTCCGACTATAAATTTCATAAGGACACTTAGTCAAAATCTGATAACTATTCTTAGTGTAAAATGACCATCTTACCCCTGGCCAAAGTCAACATCATGGTCAAAGTCAACCTTCCAGGTTGACCAAACTCGTCGAGTCAGCCATGTGACTCGCCAAGTCCTAGAACTCAGAACCCTAGAAATCGCGACTCGACTCGCCGAGTCATCTCTTGGCTCGACAAGTTCTTAAGCTACTTGTCATCGCGGTTTGTCAAACTAACTCGTCGAGTCTTCTTCAGACTTGTCGAGTCTTGACATAATCATAATAGGGACAAGATCCTCCTACTCGCCGAGTTCCTTAATCAACTCGCTGAGTCCTATTAACATCATCAGGGTTTCTTCAACGGACTCACCGAGTTCCCTTATGGACTCGTTGAGTCCCTTGCAGATCTATCCAAGATAATTGGTTTCACACTTCTACAGTTCCAAATTACAGATCTAGGTTGTTTCCACGGTCCATTTCTATAAAGTTGGAGACTTGATGGCTTTGCACACCTCAAATGAACCCAAACTCAAGTTATAGCATTCTACTTTCATAAACATGTCATGACTTGGATGAAAACGGGTTCAAGACCCTTTTATGGCTCTAGAGGCCCTAAATTACAGAAAAGGGGAAATGTTTTGCAAACAACCCAAGAGAATAGCTTTTCCTAAACAAAAGGGTCAAAAAGGCCCAAGAATCCACATGCAAGGAGATCTAAGCTATAACTCATTAAGATAAGAACTTTTTACCTCAGAAAGGTGCCAAAGATGAGTGTGTTCCTAGATCTAGTTCTCTTTTCCCAAGCTTGTTAGCTCAAAACTCTTGCAACCACCTTCAAAGGCACAAAACACACTCAAAACTCAAGAGAGAGGCTCATAAATGAACTAGGGTTTCTGGAGACAAGGAGGCTGATAAGGGAAGTCCATGAGAAGGGTTTAAGATGTGTAACACCCATAAAATTCATGCCAGATTTAAACTTTTAAAATCATTTCAAAATCATCAAATCATTACAAACGTGTTTTCAAAATGTATCGTATCAGAGTTTTCCCAAAACCATAAACAAAACAGGAGGACCTGTACGATCATGCCTTCGCCTTGCCGTAATCCCCTGATGTACCTGAAACCATAAACCGAAACTGTAAGCCCAAAAACTTAGTGAGTTTCCCCCAAAATTGTAACGCTTGTGTTTCCGGGCTTGCCATTTTTAGCAATGTAATAGTCTAGGTTAACCTTTGTAACCAGTTTTGAAATAATAAAAGTGTATTATTTGAATATTATGTGTTTTGTGCTTAATTGCTTAATTATGTGGTTTGATTAGTTAAGAATAAAAATAAGCGTCAAAATTAAAGTATGAGATAAGCCCGATATCTTTTAATAAAGTTGTAGTGGTCGAAACAAGGACTCCGGAGATATAAGGAATGCCGAAATCCGAGTTATAACGAAGAAGTTATGACCTGTCGAAGTTTCGCGACAGAACCGGCACGACCCAGCGCGACTCAGCGCGACGTAAATAGTGAATTTAAGGTAGATAGATATCTATCCTTAGTGATCTAAATGAGAATTGAAGATCTCATTGATAGTAGTGCAACGACGGAAAGACAGACGGAATCGGAGTTCAGATGAAGGAGTTGTGAATTTCGAACGGAGTTTTCCTGTCCCGGCCTACTAAAGATAATATATAAGTAATATACTTATAATATATTAAAAATAAAGTCAAAATTAGCCAATGGAGTCTAAACGAGAGTTGTAGAGCATAATCTCACCTTCGCGGCGATATAAAGAACGTCGAAAACGGAGTTCGTATGCGAAAGTTATGAATTTCTGAAGTTCGGGGCGCGAAACCCCAAAACTGTCAGAGCCCACGACGTGGAACAAGGTTGCCACGACGTGGCAAGTGTCCTGACACCTCCGGAAGGCCCCCAGATGCAACTTGGGATGACGCATGTAGTGACGACCAAGCCCACGACGTGGAACAAGGTTGCCACGACGTGGCAAGGGCCAAATTTGCCCTATAAATAGATTTGAAGGGCCAGCCGTTTAGGGTTGCTATTTTCTCTCTTCTCTCTCCCGTTTTGCATCGATTTGCGTGCCAGAAATACCCCGAAGCCCCGGTATTGTTCCCGAGCCCCGAGGCAAGTCCCGAGATCCCAAAGATCCCGAGAAGTGCGGTTCCCGAGCCGAAGCTCTGCCCGCGAGAAGTTCGATTTTTGAAGAGATCTTCCAGATCTGCTGATGATTACTACTTTTGCAAGTCGTAGTGCTGTCCGATCATCTTCTGATCAAGTGAGTGTGTAGTTACTTTCTTCTAACGCATAATTATGAAGTATTTTATACGGAATACGTATTATGTGTATAATTTTGTGGTTATGTGTGTGAATGTGTATTCACTTTCTTCTAACTCATAGATATGATTTATTCTCTATGAGATATGTGTTATGTGTGTGTGTGCCTCATTTGTTATGTGAAATATGTGTTGATTAAAGCATGCTATATACAGGTTTTTAAACTATGTATACAAATTGTATAATTTTTATCTACTAATATGTTGGGTAGAACATGGGTAGATAGTTGGTGTGTAATAAACAGATGAGAGGCCTCGTTGTTGTTTGATCTAGTCATCTAGCGGAGTTTAGATGACGACCACATACTTTTCTAGATAGTCTTGTGGAAACATTAGCAGGTTCGCCACCTGTAGGTGTTAATGAACTTGGGTGTTCATTCGCTGTACTCCATCCCCCTCATGGTTGCCTTATTTGACTTATATTGCTGAGGTACCCCCGAAGCATGTGGTGTCGCCCCGATGAAATATTCTTAGACTAGGTCCCTTATGTTAGTTGTTTTAGGGACATTAAAGTGAGAATAACGGGAATGGGTAATTGGGTTATTGTTGGTTGGTGAAAATTAAATATGATATTTATTGTGGGTTGAAAACCCTATATGCTCACCAGGCTCCTAAGCCTGACCCACTCAGTTTTAAATTGTATTACAGGAAGTGGCGGAAGGGCATGAGATGGATGAACCATCAAGTTCTTTTGTTTACAAGTCTGCATATGTTTATATTTGTTATATGACTTGTAATGTATTCGTTTATGCTTATTGGTCTGTATCGGAACATGACACCCCGAGTTTTGATTATAATGAAAATACATTTCTTTTATGAAATGCTTCGGTAAACATTGTTTTATCATGTTTTGTTTTTGGGAACAAATTCCGCAACTCTTTCAAATCAAAAGGATTTACTCTGAAAATATTTAAAAGCATAAATGAAAATCGGTCTTTTCTGGCCGAGATTTTGGGGATGTCACAGTTGGTATCAGAGCATTAGTTCAAGTGAACTAGGAATTTGTAGGATTTCTAGACTTAAACTTAAAATGCTAAGTGAAATTTTGAGATGTGTGTCTGTTATGTTTTAGGCACGAGCACTAGTTTATTTTAGGAAAGTTGCCTAAAATGCTTTATGTGCTAAATGTTATATGTTGCCATATATGATATTATTTGTTCGGATCTATGGTCTGTTAGGATTCTAAGCGTACGTCTACGATATTAGAACTAGCATGTAAACGTTTCGGAGTGATAAGGATGATTTGAATATCTATCGTGAATGAGGATCCAATTGGAGTTATGGATTGGATCTCCGAAATGGAGTTAGCCTTCATGACTTGTGGCGGCAGAGGCAAGTTGCAAACTATCTATGCAGTGCGTCGGTTCCGAGGTGGAGCCGTTCGTTGGTGGAACACTCTAGGGAAGACGTTGAGCCCTAATGAGCCACTGCAATTGTCATGGGCAGAGTTCTGCTCGGCTCAAAATCTGTTGGAGTTGGAGAACAAGTTCCTGACATTGACTAAAGGCAGCATGTCAGTTGATGAATACACCAATAACTTCACTGATAAGATGGAGTTTGCCTTGCGTATCGTTCCAGACGAGCTGACAAAGGTGGATCGGTATGCGAAGGGACTCCCATGGGAGTACGAGGTGCCAGTACGTCAGGCACTTACCCTAGAGGCAGCTATCTGGGCTGCCAAGTCTGTGGAGAACATGATCAAGGGGAGAACCAACGACAAAGTTGATGTTTGTGAGAAAAGAAAGTTTGAGGGAACATCTGGTTCCGGTAAGAAAGGAAAATTTTCGAAATCTGATTCGAAAAAGTTTGGAGGAAAAGGAGGCGAAGCAAAGTGGTGTGATAAGTGTAAGAAAAAGCACTTTGGGAAATGTAGCGAGGATGTGACCTGCTACAAGTGTGGAAAGGTTGGACATTTTGCCAATGAATGTCCGAACAACAAAAGGATGTGTTTTGGTTGTAATGAAGAGGGGCACATTTTGAAAGATTGTCCGAAGAAGAAGGAGGCAGCAAAACCCAACATTCCACCAAAGCCGAAGGCGAGAGCCTTCCAGATGACACTTGAGGCTGCGAAAGATGAAGCTGATGTCGCTTCAGGTGCCTTTCTCGTAAACGAATTACCTGCTCAAATTTTGTTTGATTCTGGAGCCAACTACTCCTTTATTTCGCATGAGTTTGGTAGAAAGCTAGCTTTGCCTGTTGATAGACTAAATAATGCTTTATTAGTCGAAGTAGCTAGTGGCAAGTTTGTACCTGTTAGCCATCGTATGAAAAACATCTTGATCGACCTTAATGGGAATTAGTTTCACGAGGCGTTATTGCCTATCGAACTAAATGGTTTCGACATCGTGTTGGGAATGGATTGGCTTAGCGCCAATGATGCCGAAATTTTGTGCAAGAAGAAGATAGTTAAAGTAAACCCGCCTGGGAAAGAGTCATTTATGGTGTATGGGGACAAACGCAGAGTGAATTCTGGAATCATTTCCCCAATGAAATCCAGAAGGTGTTTGACCAAGGGATGTACATCATATTTAGCATTCGTGATTGATGCTAAGAAAGAAAAGAAGGTGATGCAGAGTATTCCAGTGGTGTGTGATTATCCGGAAGTATTTCCCGAAGATCTTCCTGGATTACCACCCGATAGACAAGTAGAGTTCAGAATAGACTTGTTACCAGGGACCACGCCAATAGCAAAAGCACCTTATCGATTAGCACCGACAGAGATGAAGGAGCTAATGATGCAACTTCAGGAGTTATTGGACAAAGGTTTCATTAGACCTAGTTCATCGCCCTGGGGAGCTCCGGTGTTATTTGTGAAGAAGAAAGATGGAAGTATGAGAATGTGCATCGATTACAGAGAGCTGAACAAGGCAACAATAAAGAATAGATATCCGTTGCCGAGGATTGATGACCTGTTTGATCAATTGCAAGGTTCGAGCTATTTCTCGAAGATCGATCTTAGGTCAAGATATCATCAGTTGAAAGTAAGAGAGCAAGATATCGAGAAGACTGCATTCAGAACTAGATATGGACACTACGAGTTCTTGGTTATGTCGTTTGGACTAACCAATGCTCCAGCAGCGTTCATGGATTTGATGAATAGGGTTTGTAACCTGTTCCTTGATAAATATGTGATAGTGCTCATAGACGACATTCTGATTTACTCGAAAAGCCAGGAGGAGCATGGCAGGCACTTGCGAGAAGTGTTAGAAGTTTTGAAGAAGGAGAAGCTTTATGCGAAGTTCTCCAAATGTGATTTTTGGATTCGTGAGGTCCAATTCTTGGGTCACGTGGTCAACCAAGAAGGGATAATGGTTGATCTAGCGAAGATCGAAGCTGTGACGAAGTGGGAACAACCGAAAAGTCCCACGGAGATTCGAAGCTTTTTGGGATTAGCCGGATATTACCGCAGGTTTATCCAAGGCTTTTCTTCGATTGCTACTCCATTGACAGCTTTGACCCACAAAGGAGCTACTTATGCTTGGAGTGAGAAGCATAAAGAAGCATTCGAGAAGTTAAAGAAGAAGCTATGCGAGGCACCGATACTTTCTCTACCCGATGGAGTTGAAGACTTCGCTGTTTATAGCGATGCGTCTGGTGTTGGATTGGGTTGTGTTTTGACCCAAAGGGAAAAGGTGATAGCATATGCGTCTCGACAGCTGAAAGAGCATGAAAAGAATTACCCGACTCATGATTTGGAGTTGGCAGCGGTAGTTTTCGCTCTGAAAATATGGAGGCATTACCTCTATGGCACGAAGTGCAAACTTTTCACTGATCATAAGAGTCTCCAATACCTCTTTAATCAGAAAGAATTGAATATGAGGCAACGACGCTGGCTAGAATTACTTAAAGACTACGACTGCGAGATACTTTACCACCCCGTAAAGCTAATGTTGTTGCTGATGCTCTCAGTCGGAAGGTCAATCTTGAAAGGAAGAGGCCAAGAGCATTGAGAATTGAAGTTGTCTCGACCATTGTGGAAAGTATAAAGAAAGCTCAAGAGGAAGCTTCTAAGAAAAATGACCGAAAGGAGGAACGTTTGGGTAAAACGTTGGTGTTTGGTACTAATGGTCATGGACTGAAGGTATTCCAAGATCGTATTTGGGTACCTAAGTCAGGAGGAATTAGGGATCTTATGATGGAAGAAGCTCACAAAACCATGTACTCAATTCATCCGGGTAGCACTAAAATGTATAGGGACCTGAAACCCTACTACTGGTGGCCGACAATGAAGCTTGATGTTGCAAAGTATGTGGCCGAGTGTGTGACTTGTGAGAGAGTCAAGACACAACATCAGAAACCTTACGGGAGTTTAGAACCATTGCCTGTGCCTATGGGTAAGTGGGAAGACATTGCTATGGATTTTGTCACTAAACTGCCCAGAACAAAGAATGGTCACGACATGATTTGGGTGGTCGTTGATCGATTCACTAAGAGTGCGCATTTCATAGCGGTCAGGGAGAAATGGTCTATGGAAAAGCTTGCGAATTCTTACGTGAAGGAAATTGTGAGGCTTCACGGTGTTCCGTTAAAGATTGTATCGGATCGTGGTAGCCGTTTCACCTCAAGGTTTTGGAAAAGTCTACAAGAGGAAATGGGTACCAAGTTATGTTTAAGCACAACTTACCATCCGCAGACTGATGGTCAGAGTGAAAGAACAATACAAACACTTGAAGATATACTGAGAGCATGTACCTTGGAATTCCTAGGTAATTGGGATGAACATTTACCGTTGGTAGAATTTTCCTATAATAACAGTTTTCACTCGAGCATTAAGATGGCACCTTATCAAGCTTTGTATGGACAGAAGTGTCGTACGCCGTCTTGTTGGCTTAAGGCTGGGGAAAAGCAGTTTATGGGACCGGAGATGGTTCATCAAACTGCTGAAAAGTTGAAAATAATTAGGGAAAGAATGTTAGCAGCTCAAGATCGTCAAAAGAGCTATGCTGACAAGAAGCGAAGACCGATGACTTTTGAGGTTGGAGATTCGGTTTTGCTTAAAGTCTCACCGTGGAAGGGACTTATAAGATTTGGTAAAAGGGGAAAGTTGAGTCCAAGGTTTATTGGACCGTTTAAAGTCCTTCAGAGGATTGGGAACCAAGCTTACAAGCTCGAATTACCCGAAGAACTGAATGGAATTCACAACACCTTTCATGTGTGTTATTTGAGGAAGTTCACGGGAGAAGTTCCCGATATAATTCCAATTTATGAATTGAGAATTGATGAGAACAAAAGGTTGATTGAAGAACCAGAGGCAATTGTTGACCGAAAGACTAAGAAGTTGCGACGCAAGATGGTCGAATTAGTGCTTGTCCGATGGAAACACACGAATGGGCCGAATCTCACCTGGGAGACGGAGAGTGGCATGTTGAGTCGCTATCCGCATTTGTTTGTTGATGTGTGATTCCGGGGACGGAATCATTCTAAGGTGGAGAGAATTGTAATGCCTGTGTTTCCGGGCTTGCCATTTTTAGCAATGTAATAGTCTAGGTTAACCTTTGTAACCCGTTTTGAAATAATAAAAGTGTATTATTTGAATATTATGTGTTTTGTACTTAATTGCTTAATTATGTGGTTTGATTAGTTAAGAATAAAAATAAGCGTCAAAATTAAAGTGTGAGATAAGCCCGATATCTTTTCATAAAGTTGTAGTGGTCGAAACAAGGATTCCGGAGATATAAGGAATGCCGAAATCCGAGTTATAACGAAGAAGTTATGACCTGTCGAAGTTTCGCGACAGAACCGGCACGACCCAGCGCGACGTAAATAGTGAATTTAAGGTAGATAGATATCTATCCTTAGTGATCTAAATGAGAATTGAAGATCTCATTGATAGTAGTGCAACTACGGAAAGACAGACGGAATCGGAGTTCAGATGAAGGAGTTATGAATTTCGAACGGAGTTTTCCTGTCCCGACCTACTAAAGATAATATATAAGTAATATACTTATAATATATTAAAAATAAAGTCAAAATTAGCCAATGGAGTCTAAACGAGAGTTGTAGAGCATAATCTCACCTTCGCGGTGATATAAAGAACGTCGAAAACGGAGTTCGTATGCGAAAGTTATGAATTTCTGAAGTTCGGGGCGCGAAACCCCAAAACTGTCAGAGCCCACGACATGGAACAAGGTTGCCACGACGTGGCAAGTGTCCTGACACCTCCGGAAGGCCCCCAGATGCAACTTGGGATGACGCATGTAGTGACGACCAAGCCCACGACGTGGAACAAGGTTGCCACGACGTGGCAAGGGCCAAATTTGCCCTATAAATAGATTTGAAGGGCCAGCCGTTTAGGGTTGCTATTTTCTCTCTTCTCTCTCCCGTTTTGCATCGATTTACGTGCCAGAAATAGTCTATAGACAACACTGATCTAACAGATCAGACAACATACCATATAATATTATCCTACCCTCTAGAATACCGATTTAACAGATCATACTAGCATAACATAACCAGATAACAATCCAAAGGGCTGGCCTTGGTGCCTTAGAACCTTGAGTATAGTGAGGATAACTCACCTTGCAACTACCGACTGGAAATAGAAAGCTCAACTCTCGAATCACCGCCACAAACTCCACCACCTATTTCCAACACATCAAAAGGATCATAAATTCCCAAGATACCCCCAGAAGTCAATTGGTCAACCCTTGATAAAAGTCAAAGTCAATTGTCAAGGTCAACAATCCATGTTGACCTCAACTCGTCGAGTACCCTCCACTACTCGCCGAGTTCTTACTTAACTTGCCAACTCGCCGAGTCCAAGGCAATCTTCATTGGACTCGCCGAGTTACTTATCCGACTTGCCGAGCCCACGACCATCTTCATCGGACTCACCGAGTCGACCATGCCACTCATCGAGTCCCTTTAGACCTTCATCCATACATATGCTTTTTAAGCCATGCAAAGGCTCCATATTGTATATCCAACTTTCCCAAGCATGCTTATCACGTAAAGTTGCAAACTTTACGTGCATGCAAAGCTTTAAAGACTTAAAATGACAAAACTAAGCTTGCAATGAAGTCTAACACTTGAGGGGAGGTCCATACTTGTCAACCCTGGCAACTTTATGGCCTTAGAGACCAAAGAGCGTTAAGATCTGAAGTTGCAAACTTCATATCTTAGCTCAAACACAATAATATCTTCCTAAAAACCATCCAAAAGAGATGTAGGAAGAAATAAGCCATAGAAACAGCTTGATACCTTCAAAAGAGTACCCACTGAAGTAGTTCTCTGATTCCCCACGAGTTCCTTGCTTCAATTCACTTGTTTTCCTCAAGTGCTTTCCACCAAAATCCTTCTTCAAGCTTAACACACCAAGAAAGCACACACACACACACACAAATTTAGGGTTTGAGATGTCAAGAGACTGTAGATGGGAGGCTGAGGAGGCCAATGATCCCTTAAATAGGGTGCAAAACCCCAAAAATTAGGTTTCATCCTCCAGCTCCTACTCGTCAAGTCCCTCTTTGGACTCGGCGAGTAGATCACTTAAACACGTGGACCAATCCACTGCTACTCGACGAGTCGAGCAGCCAACTCGTCGAGTAGACCTTGAAACCACAAAGATCAACAGAAACCAATACTTGGGTATCGGGGCGTTACAAGATGTTTAAATAGGGGGCAAACCCCCAAGAATAGGGTTTCTTCCTAGCAGTCCTACTCGTCGAGTCCATGCTTGGACTCGCCGAGTAGATCTTTTAAATCCCGCGTCCTTTAAAGCATCTACTTGACGAGTTAGGGCTTCCAAATCATCGAGTAGCTCAAAATAAATACTTGAATAAATAACGAATTGCGTACCAAAACGGGGGGTTACAGATGGTATCGCACCCAATGACACCAAAGAGTAGAATAAAAATAACTAGGAGAAGGGTCAATTTCATAAACCCTAAGAGGGTTAGAAATCGTCCGTAAAAGTGGGAAGAAGAAGGGTTGGTGAAACTTCAATCCAAGGTGCAAGAAGGAATGAAATCCCTAAGGTGCTATTTATAGCATTGGATGCCTCCTTAGGTTTTGTACTTCTTCCCATGTAGGATGGAGGCCCAACCACGAAATTTCACTCCTTTCCCATGTGGGATGGAGTGACTTTCATCCAACCCTAATCCCATAAGGGTTATGGAACATTCCTGATTAGCCAACTACAAGTTAATGAATATTCAACTCTTTAATCAATTAAACTATTAATTATTTCCCAAGTATATTTCCAAAATATATTTCAAATTAGTTTCTAATTAATTATTAACCATAATAATTAATAAACCAGATTCTCCTTTATTTATTCCACTCAATTTGGTTCTTGAGGGCAACCCAAAAGACCATGTTATTGTCAGAAGTATTACCAATAGTTAATGACCTTGGACACTATTTCCAATAAAAACAAGCAGCATTCAAGCATCGAGTACATCGAAATCAAGCATAACCTAATCAGGCCATCCTATCACTGACTGATCAGTACTGACATACAAGTCTACAAGCTCATACAGTAGGCATATAAAGGCATATCTCCTAGCATTCTATCATGCAAATCATGAGCAGATCCTTAGCCCTAACTAGCCTGCGATTCACAGATTAATAAACCAAAGCATATTGATAGCTTCATTTTATTTACTTCTTTTTATAATTTTTTTAGCATATTTCATTCACAATTTATATAATTTCCATGCATTTTTTCCTTTTTGTTATTTTATGACCACTTTTGGGTACTTTCGAGTTTTGTGAGCTTAATTGCAGATTTTAAGGAGCCTAGCGGAGCGGGAATGTGCAGGATCTTTTGGAAGCATTTGGACTTGGAGGAAAACGAAGATTTTTGGCTTGATGGCTATGAAGGAGACGCATGGAGTGGGATTGTCAATTATTTGAAGGGTTGGAAGAATTAAATTAACTTTAAATTTACGAGATGCGGGGATTGATGATCGGGAGTTTGTGGAAGATTTGAGTGATGTGGAGAGACAAATTGGGCTCAAATTGAAGAAATATTGAAGAAAAATGGGCTAGAAGCTGATTGGACTCGAACTGGGCCAATGGATTAGCTATGGGGGCCCAAGACTTGAAGAAGCCCAAAAATCCGTTGCAGTCACGCGGCCCACGTAAGATTCCCTGCGGCCCGCGTGGATTCCTGAAGGCGGCAATTTCGGGATTTTACCTAGAGCTCTATATTGGGAAGGTTGGTGTGCCTCTTCAGCGTTATCTTGGAGGTCCGAGTTTGACACTTTCTATCTGGAGTTTTGAGCACTTTTGAAGGCCAAGAACACCTCAAGAACATCTTCTTTTCACATCTTGATTGTTGTAAAGTGTTTGGTACAATCTTCTCTAACTTTGCTTCTTTGAGTTTAGTCATGCTTGGCTAAACTAATATTGGTTGACTTTTTGTTGAATTCTTTGAACTTTTGTTGAATTTTGAAGAATCCATGAACTTGTTCTTAAATCTTTATGGAAATGTTTGTGTTTTAACATATTATCACTACTAGTATGTTTTTATTCATGAGTTTAAATGTGTTTGTGGTGATTAGTTAGCTAATTTCTTGATTAAGTAAATGATCCTCAAATTAGCAAGAAACAAATGATTTTTTTGTTGTTTTTGCTTCACAGAATCATAAAAACATTTTCTCTAACATGGTAGTGAAAACAATTGACTCCTCTTGGATTTGGTGACTTTTTAGTTCTTAATGCTAGTTGACTTTCACTAATTACATGCTTAATGTAAATTGTGATTTTGACTAAGGAAATTGTTATGAGCTTCTCTAATCATTTTAACAACTAAGAAAAGTCTAGGTAATCTCAATCTTCTTGGATTACTATAGCCAAATTAAGGATTTAAATCAAGTATTACACCATTGGATTCTAATGATATGTTCATCAAAAGTCAAAGTGAGGAAACCTTAAGTCAACCATCCTTCTCTTATTGATTTTACATCAAAATCTTATTTTTGTTGAAATTGTTTATTTAAATCTTAGTTTAATTCAAGTTTGTTTCAAGTATTTCAAAACATCAAAACCCCCATTGTTAATTCATTGTCATTTTCCAAGTATTTTTACAAATAGATTTTTCATAGAGTTATCAAATTGAACCAATCTCCGTGGATTCGATCCCTTTACCACTATACACTATTTTAGTGTGTAATAATTAGGGTTATTAATTTTGTTGGCCTCGATAACCACCACATATCATAAAACATGTATGGGTATTTTGGAAAACTCACTTGAGCTCAATCGATTGCATCCACCACACCCTTGTCTTTTATTAGAAACCCTTTCTATAAACATTTCCTTTTGAACATAAATTATACCAAACCCTCAGTTTGAGTTCATACACACCCTAGAGTATGTCTGAATCCCTCAAACTAAGGCCCTGATACCAACTTGTAACATCCCAAAAATTAAGACTAAAAATTTTCGTTTTTAAATTAATAAAACTATTATCTTGTAACAACGAGAATTTTCCAAAATAAATTTTCATTTTTAAAACATTCATTCATTCATTCAATAATGTCAAACACATTGTATCAAATGTTATTGTCACAAAACATCTCCCCAGAATCTCTACAAAAACTCCAATTCATGTGTGTACGAATCATGTCGGCGCCTTCCCGAGCTCATCACTCGTACCTGAAACACATAACACAACATCTGTAAGCATAAATGCTTAGTGAGTTCCCCAAAATACCACATACAGCAAATACGCCACTCGAGGCTATAATACGACCCTCCGGTCGATATGTCTCAGCGGGACCCTCCAGTCCCGTAGCTCGTTGGACCCTTTGGTCCGGTCACGGCTCGTTGGACCCTTCGGTCCGGTCTATATCATCATACAACATACAATATCACATAGCATATAATCTCATACATAACACATAAGACCCTCTGGTCATCGTATAGTACCACTCTAGATAATGTATAGTGAGAAGACTCACCTCGGTGTCTCAGTAACTATCTGACTCGCAAGAAGTGTGATCTAGCCTCCGCCTAATCACATAAAGTAATACTCACATAAATACAACTGAAATCAACCCTAAAAGTCAACAAGGTCAACGGTCAAACTTTGACCCGACTCGTCCAGTGCACTAGGGCAACTCGGCGAGTCTACACATGTCCACTGACTCATTTAGACCCTCTCTTGGCACGTCGAGTATTTCCCCCAACTCGACGAGTTCCACCTGGCATGAATCGCGGGGCCACCCCGACTCAACTCGCTGAGTCTCAAGAATAACTTGGCGAGTTCCAACTTGAACTCAGACCCCCGACTTTCCCTAACTCACCGAGTCATTCCCCTAACTCGACCAGACCACTCACTGCGTGAATAACGGGCCACCTTCATACTACTCGCCGAGTCTGTTCTTCGAACTCGGCGAGTTCATGCCATGCACAAACTCAAAACGACTTATGAGGTCAGATCTGTTCCATACAATCATAGATCTGACCTCCCCCAGCATGATAATCACGTAAAGTTCGGACCTTGACACACATATAACATATAAATGGTCCAAAATGGTGATTTAGCCCCAAAAATGGCATTCCAAGCTCAATACTCCCAAAATGACTCATAAAGGTCCAAGGGTTAAGGTCTCTGGACCTCTTTGGGTCCAGATCCAGAACACAAACTCGAGAAGGGACCAACTACTCCACTAAATCAACCTCTAAAAGGGTTAGAAAACCCTAACACTAAGAATCAACACCAAAAACTGAAGAAGGTCCGAGAATAATACCTCAATGCAACCTCAAAGAGCTCAAAAACCACCACAATCGCACCTCCTTCAGCCTCCTCTTGCCTTGAACACTTCCTTCTTGCAAAAACACCCACAAAAGCTCAAGATTGCCTCCCCTTTCCTCACAAACGCTCTAGATCTCTTTAGGGTTTCTCTCTGGGGGTTGGTGGCCACAAATGATGGCCATAAGGCCCTTTAAATAGGTCTCAAACCCTGGAAATTAGGGTTTCATTAAACAACGTGGACTCGCCGAGTCCACCCATGAACTTGCCGAGTCCAGCTGTGAACTTGCATACAAATCCGCGACCTTACTCGGCGAGTCTAGACGCCAACTCGCCGAGTTCCCCTATAAAACTCAAACATAAAGGAACAAATATCATACCTGGGAATCCGGGTGTTACATATCTAAAACATCTTCATAAAAACCATGGTGAAACAAAGTGTATCAACTACATCACGAAACATCAGGGTAACATAAAATACAGAACGAGGTGGTGTGTGCACTTCAATCATCCTGGGCTCTTCCCCTTCGAACCAAAAGTACCTGAAACATAAACTAAAAACCGTAAGCACAAAGCTTAGTGAGTTCCTCAAAATACCACATACCATACATAATAAACATATAATGGGCCCCGCCCGACATTGGGCCCCACCTGTCATTGAGGCCTGCTTGATATACATATTTGTCAGACATCGGGCTCCGCCCGGTATACATATAAACAGATAAACACATAACACATGCAATAATCACAAAGATGGAGAACATTCAGAATGGTCATTGGGCCCCACCTGACATCAGACCCCGCCTGGTAAACATATAAACACATAACATATGCAAGAGACACACAGACATCTAACATCCTAAACATAACAAACCATGAGCCGACATTGGTGCATTCGACCTGCTAAACACAGTGAGGAAACTCACCTCTAGCTACTGAAACACTGAAATGAATCTTGGTCTGCTGGTCTGGAAAATCCCCGCGTTATCATCATCAAAATAATATCCAATTTATAATTGGATCTTAACCCATAACCAAGAATCTAAGCTACTTAGCCCATAACCAGGGTAAAAGGTTTTTCTTACTTGGCCCAAACTAAGGCCCAACCCAACTAATCAAAAGGCCTAAATCCTAAATGACAACCTAAAGCCCAATATGGCCCAATCTTCTAAATTAGGCCTAAAACCCATCATGGGCCTAAAATCCAAGGAAGCCCAATATACTTGTCAAAAGCCCAAATCAGAAGTCTAGTGGCCTCCTCAAGGTCCAAGCTTAAAAGTCCAAAGCATGGCCCAACACCGAGAATCGCCAAACCCAAAGGTCCATCTACTGAGTACACGGATCGTACTCTGCTTGTACGCTTAACGAACTTTGTCCGGGGTCAGTACATGCAACGTACCAACTGGGTACGCCCAACATACTCCCCAGACTACCAAACCACTTCATTAAGCACTTAAATAGTTAAGACCTTTTGCCAAACTCTTAGATCTGGTCCATAAGGGCAACTTAATACGTAAAGTTGGCAACTTTACATCCATGCATGGCTTAATGGGACCCAACACTAGAAAAGAAGCTTAATAAAGCTCTTAACACTTGGCATGGACCAATATCCTGCACAAAGTATGCATTTTTATGAACAAGGGACCTCCATGGAGCTAAGATCTAACATTCATTACTTCTGGAGTAGATCAAAAGCTCGACTTTAACTTAAAAGACTCAAAAATGCATAAATAGCTCCATAAGATAGATCTAGCACAAATGACCATAAAGGTGAGAGCTTTCTACCTAAAAAGGCTTGCAAATGTGAAGGTAAATCTAGATCTACAAGCTTAAGCTATCCCTCCAAGTGTTCATCTTCTTTTTCTTCACCACAAAACACCAACAAACTCACTTTCAAGCTCAAATATCACCAAATGCACTTAGGGTTTTGTTTTTAGGGTATAGGGAGATGGAGGTTGGTCAATAAATGTCTAAGAAGAGGTTAAGTTGTTTAAATAGGGTGCAAACCCTAAAAATTAGGGTTTCCCCCTACACTACGTACGCCATGCGCACTCCATGTATGCCCCACGTACGTGGATGGAATCCACGATAATCTAATGGGCTAGTACGCTAACCGTAGTCATAGAGTACACCCACATACTAGCTAGGGGACCAAAATGTAAAGAATTTGCATTTAAGGGCTAAAAAAGAACATACCAAATTACGAATGTTACATATTCATTTTAATGAGTTGTAACGTATCAAACCCAACAACATATTTATTTTAATGAGTTGTATCAAACCCAAAAATGCGTTTTAACAAGTTGTATTGTATGCATGTAAAGTTGTACCGGTCCAAACGAGTCCAAGAACCGTAAAACCCGGACCTGGACATGGATCTGGACCCGGTAAGTCTCATCTGGTCCGGTCTATGGTCCATAATATTCTTCGAAACCGGTTAGATCCAAGAGCCGGTCCGGTTTGGTTCAGTCAGTTCCAACCCAAATGCTCACGTGTACTTTATGCATTGCAAATTGTACTTTTAGCTCCAGTAACATTAAGTAACATTGAGAGAGGGAATGTACGTTATATATATATATATATATATATATATATATATATATATATATATATATGGTCAAAACAAACAAAATTTCAAAGTTTATGGTCTAAATTAGCATGTTCAAATGTTTAGTGGATAAATCGAGTCGAAATTGAGAGTTGCTTGGTCATTTTACCCTCACTTAGGCTATGTAGGATGCCACGTAGGCAAGGGAACCGAATAACCAGATGTAGGAGGTCACAATGGGAAAAACGAACAACAATTTAAAGTTCATGGTCTATTTTAACATGATCATATGTTTAGTGGCTAAATCAAGTCGAAATCGAGAGTTGCATTTGATGGGATTTGATCAATACATCATTCCTATGGTGTACATGCAAACCCTAATAGCTTTTGGATCTAGTTTGTCTAATGAACATGCAATTGACTATCCAAAGCTATAAACCCTAGATCTTGTTGGATTAGTGTCTAAGTCCATAACTATTTTGGTATGTACTTGACCCGATGGTGCATGGTCCTTTTGGGTTGCCTTCACCAAAGCAACTTGATAGGATGAATTATTGAGAGAAAGGATAAATATGATTTATTAATATATTATGGGAATAATATATTAAAGGAGAAATCATATTGTTTAATTAATATTAGTCAAGAATCAATAAGAATTAAGTTTGTGACTAAAAGAGATTAATTAAACTTAAGGGACTGGAATTGTAATTATAAGATAATTGCAATTGGGCTATGGATTGCCTTATATTATAAGGTTGGACGAATTCTATGGGGAAACCCATTGGAAATCGTCCAAGGCCTTTAATTAAAGGAGTCCATGGGTTGCTTAGGGCTTAAGCATCCAAATTAGGGTTTCCTTATTAGATAACCCTAATAGCCTCACTATATATAAAGCCCTTATGCTCCAAAAACGTGGTGAACTGAGAATCTAGGGTTTCCACACGTTTTTGAGAGCCTCCTTCTCTTCTCTTCTTCATCCTTTTGCTCTTGGTGTTTGTGAGCCATTAGAGGAGTGACATTTGTGACTCTAAGCTTTCTAAAGTCATTACAAGGAGAATTTGTGATTGTTATTGCTACATAACAATCAAGGTATGATCTAAACCCTAATTATATGTTATATTGATTATCATATGCTAGATCTGGGGTTTATATTCTTGGATAAATTGCATGAACAATAGAGAAACCTAGATCCAAGCATTAGGGTTTGTATGAGCACATAGGATGTTCTTATGGCCAAAACCCATCAGATCTAACATATTATAATCTGAATTAGAGTTTAGAGAAATACCTTTGATTGTTATGTAGTAATAACAGTCAATTCCTTGCTTTGATTGGCTTCAGAAAGCTTCGTGCCTCAAGTGTTGCACCTCTAATGGAGTCACAAACACCATAAGCAATAAGGATGAAGAATGAGGAGAAGAAGAACACCAAAAACGTCCAGAAACCCTCTTGAAAAGATTAGCCACGTTTTTGGGGCCTTAGGGGTCTTTATATACTTAGGCTATTAGGGTTTTGCACTTAGGAAACCCTAATCTGACTGCTTAAGCCCTAAGCAGCCTATGGACTCCTTTTATCATATCCCTTGGATGAATTCCTTATGGGCTTCCCATAGAATTCGTCCAACCTATATTATTAGGTAATCCATAGCCTAATTGCAATTATCTTATAATTACAATTCTAGTCCCCTTAAGTTTAATTAATCTCTTTTAGTCACAAAATTAATTCTTGACTAATATTAATTAAACAATATGATTTCTCCTTTAATATATTATTTTTATAATATATTAATAAATCATAATTAATTCTCTCTCTCCATAATTCATCCTATCAAGTTGCTTCGGTGAAGGCAACCCAAAAGGACCATGCATCATCGGTTCAAGTACATACCAAAATAGTTATGGACTTAGACACTAATCCAATAGTCTCCTACTTGGATAAGTCTAATAACTATTTTGCGTATGACTTCAGATCCTGATCTGCAATCGTAGCTTTTAAAAGCCGCTGTCAACTCTGATCCTATCAGAAGCGTGTCCTTTAGATAAGGGATCATATATTCCTCCATTCTAGATATCATATAGACTGAGACATGGATTTAAATCATTCTCTCTGTCTATGTGTTGTCTCCCGATTTCCGATTTGTGACGAATGACAACAGACTATAAGTGAACACATCAACTTAGTCTCGGCTTGGCCAAGCGCTTAGGTGTCATCACTAAATCATCGAGGGGCCCATAGATATCGCTTTTATCCCACTTTGGATAAAAGGAACAGATAAACTTTGATTCAATGCTCGCTTGCACTCACTCACCGAATCACACACAACAATATGTTTTATAACACCAAGTTACCGGTGCGTTTACATATTATCAATGTGTAACCGACTCACAATATACAACTCACTCATCTCGGTTTCAAGACTATAAGATATTATCGTCTCACCAATCACCCGTGATAAAATCCATGAAGCGATCCAAGTGAGCGTGGGTTTAATCCAATGCTCAAATCATATTCATAAGCACTCATGAATGTTGCAACAAACATTTGCTATGTCTAATACACTTTAGGCAATCTACAAACCCATTCATGACAATCTTCTTTCATACCTACTCCCAAAATATGAGCGACTGTGGAACGTTCGAAAAATTTGATTATTCTGAAATAATTTAATTATTCAGGAAGTCAAAACATGCAAAGTGAAATACAAGAATAACACTAATCCTGTATGGCCTGAAACTTTTGAGTATAAATAAAACACCTTTTATTTAATCACCATATTGATTACTCATTATTTGTTGTTTAAGGTAATCAACTTCTTACTTGAATTATAACAACAATTGTCCCATGCTCTCAGCATGCACACTATGTTTACCTATGGTTCTTACTTTGAGAAACAGTATAATTGAATAACATTTTCAATCACACTCATTTCACAATTCTTAATCCATTAGTGTAAGAATACAAAATTCTCGCCACTACTAGAATATGTTAGATTCTAACATTTTATGCAATGGTCATTTCGTAATGTCACGGCACAAAAGTCACCAAGACTCGGCGAACGAAATTACAAAATGCTCTATTGGAGATTATTACAAGACAAATAGTCATGAAGTCTCATATTCAAAGTACATTCCGTTGAACATCCTTCTTGCATAAAAGTTTCTAATCTAGACATTGATTCTCGATATCCAACTCCCAATATGGAAATATTTTCATATTTTCCATATGACAACTCATTCTAAATAGAATCTTATTTATTCATAATAGTGTCAATATGGTCCATCCATGACTATACTTTCAACTGTCCACAAGCGACCAATTCTTGGCGACTCTTAGATTGTCCTTGGCAGTTGTTTAATTATTTTAGTCAAAACCGGTTCTATTTCCTTTTTTCCTCTAAATGCCCCAGGCATTTGGAAAATTTTAGAACGGTCAAATATTATAGCATATGCAATCGATCCTATACCCGAAGCGTATGGGATGCAATTCATAATATAAACATGATACTTTACCAGTTTCTTACTATAATATCGTCATAATATTTCTATTTGTCGTGTTCTAAGAAATTCGAACTACGAAGAGGGATGTCGTAATCATAATCGTATTTTTTGAGAATGCAAATAATAAATATACACTTGACTCATCTCAGATGTCCCGGTAAATCACTGACTCGGTATAAATACGATCTAGCCTCCGCCTAAACACATAAAGTAATACTCTCATAAATATAACTCTCAGAATTAGACTCAACCCTCTCTAGGCACCCTTAGAAGGGTAAAAGACCATTTTACCCCTCCTTTGGCTCAAAGGCCCTCATTGTTGACCAAACCCTAAAAGTCAACCAAAGTCAACGGTCAAACTTTGACCCGACTCGTCGAGTGCACTTGGGCAATTCGGCGAGTCCACCTGTGTCCACTTAACTTTTTAGTCATGTTTAACGTGTCGAGTCTTTCCCTTTACTCGATGATTCCCCAGGTATGAATTGCGGGGCCACCCCGACTCAACTCGCCGAGTCTCAAGAACAACTCGGCGAGTACATGCCATGCGCAAACTCCATTGACCTCTTGAGGTCGTATCTTATCCTCTAATCCATAGATCTGGCCTTCCCAAGCATAATAACCACGTAAAGTCCATACCTTGACGCTCATATATCATCTAGATGGTCTCATTTGGTGATTTAGCCCCAAAAATGACATTCTAAGCTCATAACTCCCAAGACAACTCATAAATCTCCAAGGGTTAAGATCTCTGGACCTCTTTGAGTCTAGATCCAAAGCATAAACTCGAGAAGGGACAAATTGCTCCACATAATCATCCTCAAAAGAGTTTAGAAAACCCTACCTCTAAGAATCAATACCAAAACTGAAGAAGGTCTGAATAACTACCTCAAGTTGTAGGAAAACTCTGCCAAAGGCAAATATGTGTCCTAACTCCCTCCGAAATCCAACACACACGCTCGGAGCATGTCCTCGAGCGTCTGGATCGTCCGCTCGCTCTGCCCGTCAGTCTGTGGGCGGTATGCGGTACTAAAATGCAGCCTCGTACCCAACTCTTCATGAAATTTCTTCCAGAATCTGGAAGTGAAACGCACATCTCGATCTGAGACAATCGAGATCGACACTCCATGCCGCGATACCACCTCCCTCACTTACATCTCTTCCAATTTCTCTGCAGAAGAGCTCTCATTAATAGCAAGGAAATGAGCGCTCTTCGTCAACTGGTCTATAATCACCCAAATTGCATCGACGCCCCTTGCTGTCCTTGGCAATTTGGTGATACAGTCCATAGAAATCTGTTCCCACTTCCACTCAGGAACCTCTAACGGCTGCAACTTACCATGCGGTCTCTTGTGTTTGGCCTTAACCCGACGACATGTTAGGCACCTCTCAACGAACCACGCAACGTCCCTCTTCATACAGGGCCACCAATACTCCCTCTTTAGGTCCAAATACATCGTAGTGGCCCCGGGGTGGATCGAGAATTTCGATCGATGTGCCTCTTCCATCAAAATGGTACGCGTCCCTCCCATAAACGGTACCCAAATCCGACCCTGAAATGTCATAAGTCCCCGACTATCGGTAACGAACTCCGATACCTGCCTGATAACTCGCTCCCTCTTTTGGTTTTCTGGTCTCACAGCCTCAGCCTGGGCCCCTCAAATGGTGTCCAACACCGGAGTCATCACTGTTAATCTCATACAAACGTCCCGCATCGGGATGCTCTCCGTCCTCCGGCTCAGGGCATCGACTACCACGTTAGCCTTACCCAGGTGGAACAGGATCTCACAATTTACCACATCCAACCATCTCCTCTGCCGCATGTTCAGGCTGGGCTGATCCATCAAGTACTTCAGGCTCTTGTGATCCATGTATATGGTACACCGGACCCCCATACAGATAGTGACGCCAGATCTTGAGGGCGAACACCACTGCCCCCAACTCTAAATCGTGGGTGGGATACCTTGCCTCATGAGGCTTCAGCTGCCTCGATGTATATGCTATCACGTGCCCCCTCTACATAAGCACCGCTCCTAACCATGATATCGACGCATCACAATATACCACAAAGTCCTCCATTCCCTCCGGAAGGGCTAACACCGGGGCTTCGCATAACCTCTGACGAAGTGTCTCAAAGGAGGCCTGCTGCTCTGGGCCCCATGAGAAAGCAACGCCCTTCCGGGTCAACTTGGTGAGTGGCACGACGATCTTGGGGAAATCTTTGATAAATCTCCGATAATAGCCTGCCAATCCTAGGAATCTCCTGATCACTGTAGGTGACCTCAGCACCTCCCAACTCATCACCGCCTCAATCTTGGCCGGGTCGACCAATATCCCTTTTTGGTTAACGAGATTCCCTAGGAACTGGACCTCTCGTAACCAAAAATCACACTTGGAGAATTTAGCGTAAAGCCTTTCCGATCTCAAAACTCCGAGGATCTCTCTCAGATGTTCCTGATGGGTTTTGGCCATATGAACATACCTATGTGCACATGCAAACCCTAATGCTTGGATCTAGGTTTCTCTAATTGAACATACATTGAATCCAAGACTTCTAATGGCAAATTGAGTATAAGAACAATACAAAACCAGAGTTAGAAGCTTACCTCAAAACACTTGTTTGATCTACTTGTTCTTAGAGCTTTAGAGTCACAAATGTCACTCCTCTAATGGCTTACAAACACCAACTAGCAAGAGGATGATATGTGAGAGAGGAGAGGGGATGAAATCAGCCAGGTTAACCTTCCAATAACACAAGTGCCAATTTCCCTTGCCCATGGGGTCTATTTATACTTGTAAGTCTCTTTGAGTTTCACTCTAAAACCCTAGCTGGATAACTATTACTCAAAGCAATCCAAATCCCTTCCAAGATAAGCCCTTGGACGAATTTATGGCTATCCTAAGCCCTAGAATTCGTCCACCCCTTAACTTTAAAGGATTTACAGCCCAAAGTGTAACTATCAAACAATTGACAGATTATACCCCTTTGTTTAATTAATCTCTTTAAGTCACCAAATTAATTCCTAATTAATTTATGACTTATATCAATCAAACAATAATATTATTATTCCTTATATTATACTTATAATATAATAATAATATTCCTTCTCTCATTATAAATCATCCTGTCAAGTTGCTATGGTGAAGGCAACCCAAAAGGACCATGCACAACCGGGTCAAATACTTGCCAAATATAGTTGTAGCCTTAGACACTATTCCAACAGTCTCCCACTTGGATAAGTCTAGTAACTATATGCACAAGTACAATTCGATTTGCAATCGTAGCTCTCAAAGACGCTGTCAAACTATGATCTAATCAAACTTGTCCTCTAGATAAGGGATCGTACAGTCCTCTGTTTAGATATCATGCTGACAATTTTATGGAATCAAAATTGTCTAGCATTTTGGTTTCTCGATTTCCGATTTATTTGACATAGAACTTAATCGAACACATCAATTCAGTTCTGACCGGGCCCGACACATAAGTCAAAATCAAATCATCGAGCGGCCGAGATATCGCTTTTAACCTCTTAGGATAAAAGTAACAGATAAACTTAGACTTATATGCATTTACTTATTCATTAATCAATTATACACAACAATGCGTTTTATAACACCGAGTTACTGATGCGTTTTCGCATTATCAATGTACAACCAATCAACAAATAACAAACCATATATCTAGGTTTTAAGACTATATGATATTATCGTCTTGCGATCACCCTTTTATATCATATTCCATAAGGTGATTCCAGCAAGCTCGGTTTTGTTCCAATGCTCAAAACCAGTTCATAAGCACTCATGAACGTTGCAGCAACCCTTTGCTATGTCTAATACCATTTAGACAATCTACACACCAATTCATGACAATCTTCATTCATATCTACTTCCAACATATGAACGATTGTGGATAATTTGAATCATTCGATTATTCTTAATAAACTCAATTATTCTGGAAGTCAAAACATGCAAAATGAAACAATAGTTAAACAATCAACATAAGACAGTAACATTACTCATAAATAATACTCTTTTATTTAATCGTCAAATGTTAATTACATTTATCTATTACATGTTTCTATTACTATCTATTCTATACTAATATCATCCTTCAGCCCAATACTCCTAGCATGCTACAAGTGCTTAACCCTACTCAGTCCCTTCGTAAGCGGATCTGCTGGGTTATCTTCCGATGATATCCTCTTCACTACAAGTTGTCCTTCTTCTACACGATGTCTAATAAAGTGATATTTTCTGTCGATATGTCGTGATCTACCATGATCTCTTGGTTCCTTGGTTAAGGCAACCGCTCCTTCATTATCACAGAAAATCTCCATGGGCTCCTTTATGGTAGGTACAACTCCAAGATCACCAATGAAGTTCTTCAACCATATTGCCTCCTTTGACGCTTCGCTCGCTGCAATGTACTCTGATTCGCACGTTGAATCAGCTACGGTTTCCTGCTTGGAACTTTTCCAAGTCACTACTCCTCCATTAAGGGTAAAGACCCAGCCCGACTACGAATGGTAGTTGTCCCTGTCGGTTTGGAAGCTGGCGTCACTATACCCTCACACCTTCAAGTCATCACTCCATCCGAGGACTAAAAACCATTCTTTCATCCTTCGAAGGTACTTAAGGATATTCTTCACCGCAATCCAATGAGCTCTGCCAGGATTTCCTTGATATCTGCTAACCATGCTCAAAGAAAAGGCTACATCAGGGCGAGTACAAGTCACAACATACATTATTGAGCCAACTACGAAAGCGTATGGTACTCGGCTCATTTCTGCTATTTCAGCTTCGGTACTCGGACTTTGAGTCTTACTCAACTTGGCATTACTTTGTATCGGTAATTCTCCCTTCTTCGAGTTTTCCATACTAAAACGTTTTAGTACCTTATCTAAGTAAGTGTTCTGACTAAGTCCTATTAGTCTCTTACTTCTCTCTCTTACTATCCTTATTCCCAAAATATAGGAAGCTTCTCCGAGGTCCTTCATAGCGAAGCACTTCCCGAGCCAGGACTTAACCTCCTGCAGAGTCGGGACGTCGTTTCCTATGAGTAGTATGTCATCCACATACAAAACGAGAAAGCTAACTATGCTCCCACTGGCTTTGACATGTACACACAATTCATCTTCGCTTCATACAAATCCAAACTCTTTGACTTTCTCATCGAAGCAAAGATTCCATCTGCGAGACGCTTGCTTAAGTCCATAAATGGACTTTTCAAGCTTACACACTCTATTCGGATGCTTCGGATCAACAAAACCCTTTGGCTGAGCCATGTAAACATCCTCAGCCAACTTCCCGTTAAGGAAAGCGGTTTTGACATCCAATTGCCAAATCTCATAATCATGAAATGCGGCAATAGCTAGCATCACTCTAACAGATTTTATCTTTGCAACTGGTGAGAAAGTCTCATCATAGTCAACTCCGGGAGTTTGAGTAAAGCCCTTCGCAACCAATCGTGCCTTATATGTGTGTACGTTTCCATCCACATCGGTCTTCTTCTTGAAGATCCATTTGCACCCAACAGTCTTATGTCCGGGCACATTATCTACCAAATTCCAAACTTGGTTGTCATACATGGACTGGATCTCGCTGTCTATTGCCTCTTTCCATTTCGCAGACTCCAAGCCTGCCATGGCTTCCTTAAAGCTATTAGGTTCATCTAGATTTACTAGTGTACCATCACTAATATACGTGTCCCCTTCGGTAGTAATATGAAATCCATAAAACTGGGGTTGAACTCTAACTCTTTCGGAATGTCTAAGAGGTAAGGACTGGTCAATAGGCTCAACCAGAGTTTCCTCCTCGGGTTGAGTGCCAACGGTAGAGGTTCCTTCATCTATCAACTCTTGAATCTCTTCAAGCTCGATTTGCCTCCCACTGTCCTCTTGGCTTATGAGTTCTCGTTCTCGGAAAACTCCTCTCCTCGCAACAAAGACTTCATTGTCCTTCGGTCTATAGAAGATATATCCAAAGGATTTATGCGGGTAGCCGATGAAAATACATCGCTCACTACGAGGTTCAAGCTTGTCGTGAGTATCTCGTCTTACGAAAGCCTCACAACCCCAAACCTTGATATGTGCTAACGAGGGAGCTTTCCCTGTCCACATCTCGTGAGGTGTTTTGGCAACCTTCTTAGTAGGGACTCGGTTAAGGATATGGGCAGCAGTCTCTAAGGCATACCCCCAAAAAGAGATAGGTAGTGAAGCACGATTCATCATAGAGCGAACCATGTCCAACAAGGTTCGATTACGCCTTTCTGCCACACCATTCAATTGTGGTGTCCTAGGTGGCGTCAATTGTGAAACTATTCCACACTCCTTGAGATAATCGTGGAATTCAAGACTTAGGTACTCTCCTCCTCGATCGGATCGAAGCATCTTGATTTTCCTGCCCAATTGATTCTCCATTTCATTCTTGAACTCTTTGAACTTTTCAAAAGTTTCTGACTTTTGCTTGATTAAGTAGATATACCCATATCTACTATAGTCATCGGTAAAAGTCACATAGAAGCGGTTCCCATCCTTCGTGGTTGATCTAAATGGTCCACATACATCGGTATGTATTAAGTCCAATAGACCCTCACCCCTTTCACACGTACTTGTGAAAGGTGACTTAGTCATCCTTCCAAGCAAACAAGACTCGCATGTGTCATCTTCCCTAAGGTCGAATGACTCCAACACTCCATCCTTTTGGAGTTGGGCTATGCGCTTCTTGTTGACATATCCAAGACGACAATGCCACAAGGATGCTCTATCCATACTATTGGAAGAATCCATGCATAAAACATCATTTCTTAAGTTATCTACAATCATAACGGTTTCATAAATTCCATTACATGGTATAGCTTCAAAATAAAAGACACCATTTAGATAAACCAAAATAGAACCATTCTCATTATTAAAAGAAAATCTAAAACCTTGTCTAAACAAACCATGAAATGAAATGATGTTTCTAGCCATTTCTGGCGAATAGCAACAATTGTTCAAATCTAAAACTAAACCATTCCTAAGCACTAAAGAATACACTCCAATCTTGGTCACAGGCGGCGATCTTCTGTTCCCCATGATTAGATTTATTCTTCCATGCTCCACATCTCTATTTCTTCTTAGTCCCTGCACATTAGAACAAATGTGGTAACCGCAACCAATATCAAGAACCCAAGAAATATCATGAGATGAATCGTTAGATTTGATTGTGTATATACCTGCGAAAGACGGCTTGATCTTTCCTTCCTTGATGGCTTGCAGGTACTCTGGGCAACTTCTCTTCCAATGCCTTATTTTATGGCAATGATGGCACTCTGCCTCCTTAGGGTTAGGACAGGGTTTAGCAGGATCAAATTTGGTCCCACTAGAAGAGGCACCATCTCGGGACTTAACCTTGTGATGGTTCTTAGATGAAGCCTTCCTCTTCTTTCCCCTTCCTTGCCCAATAGCCAAAACAGGAGCATGCGGTGGATTGGGAGTTGGTGCAACAGACTTGTCTTTGAAGTTGCTTTCAGCAACCCTCAAGAGACCTTGGAGCTTGCTTAGAGTGACCTCCTCTTTGTTCATGTGGTAGGTCATCCTAAATTGATTGTAACTTGGAGGCAAAGAGTGAAGCACCATGTCGATCGCCAAGTCTTCCCCAAAGTCAACATTCAACTTGCGAAGACGGTCGACATACCTTTGCATATTTTGCAGGTGCACGGTAAGAGACTCTCCATGACCCATCTTAGCGGAAATCATGTTAGTGAAAATCTCATAACGCTCTTGTCTCGCGTTTTGGTGGTATCGCTCCAACAAGTCTTAGTGCATCTCGTACGGGTACATGTCCTCATAGGACTTTTGGAATTCGGTGTTCATGGTGGCTATCATGATGCAATGTACCTTCGTCGCATCACGCTCATGAGTTTCAAAAGCGGTGATTTCAGCCGGAGTAGCGATTTCTAGAATGATCTTCTCGAGCTTCTCATCGAGGACATACTCCTTGTCCTCATAGCGAGCAATCGTGCGAATGTATCTTATCCATTCGCTAAAGTTCGTTCCATCGAAAGTGACCTTTTGACAAAGGCTCATCAATGTGAACGAACTAGCAGCAACGTTGTTTGCGTTCGACATCTATAAATAGAAAGGACAAAGATAGATTAGAATTTGAATCCCTAATAATAACCCAATAAGAAAATTAGGGCTAGGAAACAACAACAATATTTACACATTAGAAAAGGGATACCGTAATCTAACATGCAAACATTTTGAAGGTAAGTGAATGACGATTCACTAATTCTCCACCATAAAACCTAACTTTAAGTCTAAATGTATTGAGAATTCCTAGGTTTAGATGAGATACATTGAAACTTTTCAATGGCATGTTTAAATCTCGATATGCCCCTCTCGTTTGTGACTGGGATACCGAGGATCACAAAGTGGGTGTGAATTACCATGCAAATTCACATGGTGCCTTCATTGTAACAATCACCTATTCGACGTGCCGGTAAACCACACACGCTCCATCGAACTATGATAAACAATGAATCACCCTTTGCCACCTTTGCTTAGAACCAATTAGTGTGCCGGTAAACCACACACGCTCCACTAACTTCTTAGCAAGGGTGCAAAGTATAATTTCATGGGATTGCATAAATTCACTTTTCCTAAAGTAACTAAGAATGGGAAATTTTGAAAACATGTAGTTACTTTATAGGTTCATTATACTTATTAATGAGGAGAGAGAGTTGCCCTATCCTACCCGTTCGGCTAACGACCCTCCACCGATCAAGCAAGCGGTGGCCGGTGGGTGAGAGTGTTCACCCATTAAGCGCCATTTTATAGGCAGCAACCTTATACCCACCTTATAGACCGGCTTCGTGAATGAGGCCTACTAACGGTAAGAGTAGCATTTTAATTATACATATATATATATATATATATATATATATATATATATATATATATATATATATATATATATATATTCGTCTTGTAATATTATATTAGTATAGGGTTGAATTTTAAACTTGTAAAATTCTAGGGTTTGAAATTTAAATTTTCCTAAAATTAAACTTTTCATCACAAAATATAAATTTCAAAACTTGAGGGCAAGTTTTAAACATTTAAAACATAGAGGATCAAATAACAAATAATTCAAATTAACATAATTATCCATATTTGATTTATTTAATTATTTCTTGCAAAACAATTTACCAATTAAAATAAAATAATTAATTAATTATCATATAAGGAAAATAAATATTTTATTCATTGATAAATATCTTTAATTAGATCAAGATTATAGTCATATATATCAAAAAAATCGGATTAGGGTTGATCTAATATGAAAAAGGCAAGTTTCCATAAGATAAACAGCAAGAAATCCCGAAGTTATCATATTCTGACGCTCGAACTCGCCGAGTACCCAGATGGACTCACCGAGCTGAGCCTACTCGCCGAGTACCACCATGGGACTCGTCGAGTAGAGCAGGCAGGGAACAGAAAAACGAATTTTTCAGCAACAAACAAGCAATCAAAGTATCAATTCAATAGAAACCAGACTAGGCTCTGATACCACTGATGGGTTTTGGCCATATGAACATACCTATGTGCACATGCAAACCCTAATGCTTGGATCTAGGTTTCTCTAAGTGAACATAAATTGAATCCAAGACTTCTAATGGAAAATTGAGTATAAGAACAATACAAAACCAGAGTTAGAAGCTTACCTCAAAACACTTGTTTGATCTTCTTGTTCTTTGAGCTTTAGAGTCACAAATGTCACTCCTCTAATGACTTACAAACACCAACTAGCAAGAGGATGATATGTGAGAGAGGAGAGGGGATGAAATTGGCCAGGGTAACCTTGCAATAACACAAGTGCCGATTTCCCTTGCCCATGGGGTCTATTTATACTTGTAAGGCTCTTTGAGTTTCACTCTAAAACCCTAGCTGGATAACTATTACTCAAAGCAATCCAAATCCCTTCCAAGATAAGCCCTTGGACGAATTTATGGCTATCCTAAGCCCTAGAATTCGTCCACCCCTTAACTTTAAAGGATTTACAGCCCAAGGTGTAACTATCAAACAATTGACAGTTTATACCCCTTTGTTTAATTAATCTCTTTAAGTCACCAAATTAATTCCTAATTAATTTATAACTTATATCAATCAAAAAATAATATTATTATTCCTTATATTATACTTATAATATAATAATAATATTCCTTCTCTCATTATAAATCATCCTGTCAAGTTGCTATGGTGAAGGCAACCCAAAAGGACCATGTACAACTGGGTCAAATACTTGCCAAATATAGTTGTAACCTTAGACATTATTCCAACAGTTCCTCATATTGTTCTTTGGATCTCGAATACACCAATATGTCTTCAATGAACACGATCACCGAGCGATCCAACATCGGCCTACATACTCTGTTCATGAGGTCCATGAACACCGCCGGCACATTGGTGAGCCCGAAAGGCATCACCATGAACTTGTAATGCCCGTAACGAGTCCTGAACGTTGTCTTCTGGATGTCCTCATCTCACACCCTCACCTGATGATATCCCGACCTCAAATCGATCTTGGAGAACCAAGATGCTCCCTGTAACTGATCGAACAAATCATCGATCCTCGGCAACGGGTAACGGTTCTTGACCGTCAGCTTGTTCAATTCCCTGTAATCAATGCACATTCGGTGTGAGCCATCCTTCTTCTTAACAAAAAGGATAGGCGCTCCCCATGGCGAACTGCTCGGCCGAATAAACCCCTTCCCCAGCAACTCCTGAAGCTGCGAGGATAACTCTTGCATCTCTGGAGGCGCAAGGCGATAAGGTGACTTGGTGATAGGCGCAGCTCTCGGAACCAAATCGATGCTGAACTCAACCCGCCTCTCGGGAGGCACACCTGGTAACTCTTCCGGGAATACGTCCGGGAACGCACGCACTATCGGAACCTCATCAACTGACCTCGGTTTCTCTGAATCAACCCTCGTATCCATCACATATGCTACAAATCCCTTACAACCCTGCTATAGACTCTGCCTCGCTCTAGTGGCTGAACAATATGTCGACCCAGAATGCGTACCCTCGCTGTATACGGTAAGAACTCCCCCACTAGGGACTCGTATGGTCACTAGTTGTCTCTCGCAGTCAATAACCGCTCCAAACTTGCTCAACCAGTCCATCCCCACGATGACACAGACATCTCCCATCGCAATAGGAACTAGATCAATCGGGAACTTGACACCGAAAATCTCGCGTACACATCCTCGGATCACCTCGGTGGCATACACTGCTCTCTCGTCAGCTATGGAAAATCTCAGAGGTCGACTCATCATCTCTCGGCTAATACTGATGTGTTGACTAAAAGCCAAAGATACAAAAGACCGACTCGCACCCGAGTCAAATAACACCAAGGCAGGTATAGAATTCACAAGAAAAGTACCTACGCATATCATAATATAAGCACAATAACTCAACATAAAAGTAAATATATGGAAGAATACATAGCAGCCACGACATCGGGCGCTACACGGACCTCCTCTGCAGTCAACTGGAAAGCTCTCCCTCGCGCCTTCGGTACCTCGGCCTTCACTAACCGGCTCTCGGTAGCTCTGATAGCAGCAGGGGCAGATCCCTGAGGTGCTCCCTGGGTAGTCCCTCATAATTGTGGACACTCTGCCTTACGGTGTCCAGTCTGGTTGCAGTGAAAGCATACTGCAAACCCCTTGGGGCAATCCTTGGCCATATGCCCCTCCTTGCCACATTTGTAGCAAGACCCCGCTCTACACACCCCCTCGTGGCTCTTGCCGCACTTGCCACAAGTGCGGCCCTTTTGACTCCCAGAACATGAATCAACGGGCTTGACCCGCTTGGCTGCCGGCTAAGACTGTGTCGGTCGCCGATCCCTCGCCTAAGACTCAGCCTCCTCCCTAGCCTGGGTCTCTAGCTCTATCTCCCTCTTCCGGGCATTTTCCTGAAGCTCAGCAAATTTCCGATACGTCGAGTTTGCCACGAACTCCCGTATATCCCTCCTCAAAATGCTCAGGTAGCGGCTCATACGTGACTGCTCGGAGGACACGTGCTATGGGCAAAACATCGCCCACTCATGGAACTTCCTCGTAATCACCATAACAGAATCAGTACCCTGCTTGAGGGTCAAAAACTCCTGGTCCAAACACTCCCTTTCCACCTGGGGAACGTACTCATCTCGGAACATAGCAGTGAACCTCTCCCAAGTCACTGCAGCAAGCTCAGCAGGTGAATAATGTGCCGTCACAAACTTCCACCAATCCTTCGCTCCCAAGCGAAGCTGGTTCAGCGCGAACTGGACCCTCAAATGCTCAAGAGACGAGCAAGTAAAGAAACATCCCTCTATGTCTGATATCCACCTCATCGTCGCAATCGGGTCCTGGGTCCCATCAAACTCCGGTGGTTTTGTGTTGCTGAACTCCCAGAACAGCAACGCATCACCATCCTGCGGTCTAGCCGCAACTATAGCTGCAGTGGCCGCAACAACAACAGCCTCAGAAAGAGCAACGTATCTCTCATCGAATGTCTCTATCAGGGTGGTCTTAATAGACCCAAACATCTCTGGAATCTCATCGCGGATGGCAGCAACCACCTCATCATGAATCATCTGGCGGAGCTCCTCGTCGCTCACACCCCCTCCACTGGTCCCTGGTCTGTGACGTGTCCCTACCATAATGCCTCTCTGAAATACAACACAAGATATCAATAATTTTCTCAGACGTACACACACTCGATATCCTAACCCTACTTGATCTCAGGTACCCTAAGGATTCTTACTTGGGATGCGCACTGACCCGGTGCCTTCGATAGTACGGGCCCAATACTACCGACCACACCGAATCAACATTCACACCAAGTCCTCCTCCTAGATCCCCAAATCCCAAGTACGCTATTCTCTCTAATCATGTGCCGCTCACTAGCAAATCTCTCAAAAGCTCCTTGCTGCTATCTCAACACTCTCAAGCATTCCTAATAGTAAAATCCCTAGACTAAGGCATCATATATCAGGCCACTCTATTCCTAATAAGAATACCTAGTCTTACTCTAGCATGCATAATATAATTCATCATATAGCATAGCATAACATTTCTTTTACAACTTATTGTAAGGGTATTTTGGGAAATCACCGTTCGGGCGCTGGCTGATCGTACACACGGCTCTGCTCTGTTTGTTTCAAAACTCTTTTTACTCCTTTTAAAAAAATTACTTTATTATCAAATTTTTCCTCAAATCCTCAGTTTGACTTCAGATACGCCCGAAGATGCATTCGAATCCCTCAAACCAAGGCTCTGATACCAAATTGTAACACCGTAAAATTTAAAACAAAATTTCACATTTTAAACACATTTTACCAAACACATTTATCAACAAAATCCCATTGTATCATAACTTTGTTTCACAAAATATTTCCGAAGATCAAAATACATAAAAATCCATGCGTGTGTACGAATCATGTCGGCGCCTTCCCGCGATCATCACTGGTACCTGAAACAAATAACACATAACACTGTAAGCATAAAGCTTAGTAAGCTCCCCAAAATACCATACATAACACATACTAGCCACTTGAGGCTATAACTCTGTGGGCCCGTGGGCCCTAACTCTGTGGACCCTCTGGTCCTAACTCTGTGAACCTTCCGGTTCTAACTCTGATATACTCTGATATAAACCACATAAAAATAATGCAGTACAACACATCACATAATAGTATACGATAACTCTGTCACATAACTCTAATTACCACTCAATGTAAAGTATAGTGAGAAGACTCACCTCAGATGTCCCGGTAAATCAGTGACTCGATAGAAATACGATCTAGCGTCCACCTAAACACATAAAGTAATACTCTCATAAATATAACTCTAAGAATTAGACTCAACCCTCTCTAGGCACCCTCAGAAGAGTAATAGACCATTTTACCCCTCCTTTGGCTCAAAGGCCCTCATTGTTGACCAAACCCTAAAAGTCAACCAAAGTCAACGGTCAAACTTTGACCCGACTCGTCGAGTGCACTTGGGCAATTCGGCGAGTCCATCTATGTCCACTTAACTCTTTAGTCCCATTTAACGCATCGAGTCCTTCCCTTTACTCGACGAGTCCCCAGGTATGAATCGCAGGGCCACCCTGACTCAACTCGCCGAGTCTCAAGAACAACTCGGCGAGTACATGCCATGCACAAACTCCATTGACCTCTTGAGGTCATATCTGTTCCTCTAATCCATAGATCTGGCCTTCCCAAGCATAATAACCACGTAAAGTCCATACCTTGACGCTCATATATCATCTAGATGGTCTCATTTGGTGATTTAGCCCCAAAAATGACATTCTCAGCTCATAACTCCCAAGACAACTCATAAAGCTCCAAGGGTTAAGATCTCTAGACCTCTTTGAGTCCAGATCCAAAGCATAAACTCGAGAAGGGACCAATTGCTCCACATAATCATCCTCAAAAGAGGTTAGAAAACCCTAACTCTAAGAATCAATACCAAAACTGAAGAAGGTCCGAACAAATACCTCAAGTTGAAGTCTCTGGACTCTGAAATCACTAGAATTACACCTCCTTCAGTCTCCTCTTGCTCTTGATCACCTTCTTCTTGCTAAACCAAAGATAGAAAGATCAAATATAGCTTCTCCTTCCTCCCAAATGATTTAGCTCACTTAGGGTTCTCTCAAGGGACTGGTAGCCGTAATGGGGGACTATGAGTGCCCTTAAATAGGCTCCAACCCCGGGGAATTAGGGTTTCATTAAACAGCGTGGAGTCGCCGAATCCAGTCGCGAACCCGGATGATAATCCGCGACCCTACTCGGTGAGTCTAAGCATCAACTCGCCGAGTTCCTTCACAAATTCCAAAATAAAATATTAGAATAATATACCTGGGATTCTGGATGTTACATCAGAACTTATCTTACTAAGTCCTAAATGTTCAGACTAATTGCCAAATCTCATAATTCGAACTATGAAAAGGGATACATAATCATAATCGAATTTGAGAATGCAATTTACATAATTGTTATCTCCTTAAAATCTCTCTTAGTGAAAGCGTTTCCTCACAATCATTTTCATGAAGGAGAGAAACCTTATGACACTTAGATTTTATGGTGTATGTGTTCCTATCCATGTGAATTTGCCATTACCATAATCGAAAGATAATGTTTGCGACATATTCAAACTCTTATGGACAGAACTTGTTCATTCTTAATTTCTTGCCATCAAGGGTCCCACCATTGCTTCCAAGTTATCTAGCAACTCACCTATGCCAGTCAATGTACTTTCATTGAATAAGGTGTTTTCCCTTATGCAACCTATTGAGAACTCATAGAACTCATATGCATAATCACTCAACTGGATTGGCACAGAAGTAAAATTTGTCAACACGATAGGTTTACTCTTGATTAGTTCTCGGAACTTTCAATATCATTTAGACTCCCACTAACCTCTTGACATATAAGATTCTCTTATCAAGAAACATTTCTTGATAAACAAATATTCATGAGTTAGTGTGGATTCTCATCAAGACAAACACTACACACCATATTCAAACGTGCAAGAGTAAGAAAAACAATTTTTCTACCTCACATTTGATGAGTGTGTGTCACTCCATTCACAATCTTGGAGTACGATTCTAAAACTTGAGTTTGGAACAAAGTATGACTCATCCTTTTGATTTAACCATTTCAACAATTTCCGATTCCTCTTCTTAGCCATACTAGTGCACTAAGATGTCCTTAGAGGATCAATTGTGATATGATTCTTAATCATTAAGACAATCATAAAATCAGATACAAAAGTACTCTCCCTTCTTCTTAGATTGGAGAAACTTTTATATTTCTGCCTAATTGATTCTTCTTATTCGTTCTGCCATTCATTGAAACTTTTCAATGATTCAGAATTCCACTTAATCTTGTAAGCATAACCACATTTACTAGACTTTTAGTAAATCATAACGAATATTCTTATTGTTATTTGTGGTGGACTTGACTAGGGCACACCATTGTGTTCTATTCCTTTAGTCCTTTACTTGACTGACATACTTGTGCGATCAAGGAATTAGTCTTAATTTCCGAAGTACCAAGATTTTCATACATCACATGATTCAAATCATATGATTCCAAGTTTCTGTCATTGAAACTTGGATGATGGGAATCTTTCCTTACTTTGAAAATTTTGACACTACCATAAATAACATAACTAAGAATCATATCCATTTATAGAAATACACAACATCAATTTTATTGCAAGGATATATGTATAAATAAGATAAATCAAAATTTTATTTTATTCATAAAAACAACGAAAAACATGTCCTTACAATGCAAGATCAATTGAAAACTATGTAATCAAATATTCCTAACAACTCTATCATAACTTTATAAGCTCAAAATCTGATATTCGAATCCATGCGATCGTGATCCATTTCTTCGTGATCAGATTCATCTTGCTCTTCCATCAAGCTTCCTCTATTTTCTCTGATTCTGCAAAACATTCAAATGTAATCTTATCACATTATGTATTAAGAATCAATGAATAGGAACTTAATGGAGCTAGATAGTGGATTTTACCTGAAGTAGAGCCATACATCTTGACTCTCCCATCTCTTAGATCTCTCAGGTAGACAGGGCAGCTTCGTCTCCAATGCCCCTTCTCTTGGCAATAAAAGCAAATTGACTCTTTTAGAACAGCACACGGAACTACTTCAGACTTTACCCTTTTCTTATGATCAAACTTTTCGACCATGACATGCCTTTCGTTGCCATTGCCTATGTCCATAGAGGTCTGGAAGGCAGATTCACCAACCAACTTTGCTTTTCTAGTGCGCCAAATCATCGCTGAATCAGCAGCAATAAGCAAATAGGTGAGATCGATGAGGGTCACGTCGTGGTCTATCATATAATACTCTCTTACGAACTCACTATATGAGTCAGGAAGTGACTGAATAACCCAGTCAACAACCAACTCCTTACAGACAACGGATCCCAACATTCTTAACCTATCAATGTGTGACTTCATCTCTAGGACGTGTGCACACACTGACTTTCCTTCTTCATGTTTACTTGCAAAAAGGGCTTGAGTGAGTTTGAACCTTTCAAGCCTTTGAGCTTGTGGGTTAGGGAGAACAATAGGAGGATGTGGAGGAATTGAAGCATGATCTCGTGTTCCTCGATCGAATCGTGGAATATCATCTTCATGTGGAAAGCTTGTTCCACGGGATTTGGGAAGACCACAATTTTCATACTTTGACATCTACAAAATGGGAGAAAATTCAAGTTAGTTGATGGATTGAGTCCTTAATAAATCACCCAAATTAGATATTAAGGCTAGGACCCAACACAATATTCCACAACTTGGGAGAGGGATGTCGTAACCCAAATTGCAGAATATTTGAAGGTAAGTGAATGACAATTCACTAATTTTCCACCATGAAAAACGAAAAAGAGATTAGGTTTTAAATGTATTGAAAAACTCCTAGATCCTCTGAGATTCATTGAACTTTTCAACGGCATGTTTAAATCTCGATATGGCCCTCGATTTGTGACTGGAATGTTGAGGATCACAAAACAGGGTGTGAATAACCATGCAAACTTACATGGTGCCCCCAATGTTACATTTACCTATTCGATGTGCCGGTTAACCACACACGCTCCACCGAACTATGACATACATTGAGTCACCCTTTGCTACCTTTGCTTAGAACCATTTAGTGTGTCGGTTAACCACACATGCTCCATTAACGTCTTCGCAATGGTACAAAGTGTAATTTCATGGAATTGCATCAAATTCACTTTTGCCTAAAGTAACTAAGATTGGGAATTTTGTATAAACATTTAGTTACTTCATACTTCATTATACTTTTAATGGAAAGGGTTTGCCCTATCCTACCCGTTATGCTAACGACCCTCCACCAATCAAGGAAGCGGTGGGTGAGAGTGGACACCCATTAAACGGCCATTTTATAGGCCATAACCTTATACCCCCTTATATATCGGCTTCGTGAATGAGGCTTACTAACGGTAAGACTAGCAGTTTAAGTTAGACATATATAATATTAGACTTTTAATTAAATGTAAACCATATCACTATGAATTTATTAACTTTCTATTAATTATACACTTAATTAATTTAATAAAACCATAAGGGTGCAATTTGAACTTTTTCAAAACTCAGGGTCTTATAATTTTACATTTTAAATATTAAACTTTTTAATTGAAATTTAAATTCCAAAACTTGAGGGCAAGTTTTGAAACATTTCAAATCATTAGGGTTTAGAATTTAAATATTTCAAAATCAAACCTTTTAATCAAAATTTAAATTCCAAAACTTGAGGGCAAGTTTTGAAACTTTTCAAAATTATATAAAGAACATTCTAGATCACAAATTCAAATAAGCCAATTAACAATTAATTGGAGATTATCTAATTTTGACCTAGTCCAATTATTTGCAAGATAATTCATCAAATAACTCAAATAATTAAACATTATCTTATAAGGCAACAAATAATTGATTAATTGGTAATTATCTTCTATTTTGGTAAGGATATTCACCCAAAATCAATAAAAATCAGATTTTATTAATTAAAACATTTATGGTAAGAATCCCAAGCCAAATCAGCAAGCAAAACGCGAAATTGAGTTGTCAGACGCGATGACTCGTCGAGTCAAGCTTGGACTCGTCGAGTGCAGTCGACTCGGCGAGTTCACCAAGTGACTCGGTGAGTCATGCAGTCATAACCCAAAAAACTTTGATTTTTTAAGCAATAAATGAACAAAATAGTATCAATTCATCAACAAACAAACCTGGCTCTGATACCACTGATGAGATTTGATCAATAGATCATTCCTATGGTGTACATGCAAACCCTAATAGCTTTTGGATCTAGTTTGTCTAATGAACATGCAATTGAATATCCAAAGATATAAACCCTAGATCTAACATATTATAATCTGAATTAGGGTTTAGAGAATTACCTTTGATTGTTATGTAGTAATAACAATCAATTCCTTGCTTTGATTGGCTTCAGAAAGCTTAGTGCCTCAAGTGTTGCACCTCTAATGGAGTCACAAACACCATAAGCAATAAGGATGAAGAATAAGGAGAAGAAGAACACCAAAAACGTCCATAAACCCTCTTGAAAGATTAGCCACGTTTTTGGGGCCTTAGGGGTCTTTATATACTTAGGCTATTAGGGTTTTGCACTTAGGAAACCCTAATCTGACTACTTAAGCCCTAAACAGCCCATGGACTCCTTTTATCATATCCCTTGGACGAATTCCTTATGGGCTTCCCATAGAATTCATCCAACCTATATTATTAGGTAATCCATAGCCCAATTGCAATTATCTTATAATTACAATTCCAGTCCCCTTAAGTTTAACTAATCTCTTTTAGTCACAAAATTAATTCTTAATTAATTCTTGACTAATATTAATTAAACAATATGATTTCTCCTTTAATATATTATTCTTATAATATATTAATAAATCATAATGAATACTCTCTCTCTATAATTCATCCTATCAAGTTGCTTTGGTGAAGACAACCCAAAAGGACCATGCACCATCGGGTCAAGTACATACCAAAATAGTTATGGACTTAGACACTAATCCAACAACATTGTCATTTAACTGGATCAACATTCCTAAATTAAAAATACCATGAAAATACTTAGGTGTAGTGAATGTATGTATGTGTGGACTTGTGATTCAAGTCTGATGTATTATATCATGGGAATTTTAATGTGATCGCATATGGACTAAATTGTCAATATGATATTTAGTTTTGCTACTTAAAAAAGAAGCAAAAAAATACAAAAATGTTCTATTGGATCATTTATGTAGGATAAACATGACTTGTTTTTTTTATTACAATTAAAACAAAACCTAAATAAGAAACTTGGCTTTTTTATAACTTTAAACCCAATTTTGTCTAGATGTAGGTTTTTTTGGATTTTTAATATAATTTTCCATAATTTTATAAACAATACTAATATAACATAGAAAAATATGACATTTGCAATAAATAGTCAAGACGACATAGAGTTATGTCAATAATTGTAAATTTTAGTGGAAATACACAAAGGGAGAGAGGGGGGGGGGGGTTTGGAGGGTGGGGGATGTTCTTTGTTTTAAATTTTAAAATATTTAAGATGTTTTTGCAAACTAGTTGATAGCAGGAAGTTGAAGCTTTTATTTATACATAAGTGTTTGCCAAAGATTGTTGTTAGCTTTTATTTGTATTAAATTAGTTAAAAACTAAAAAAAAAGCTCCCAAAAATTACTTGATTTCAAATTCGAAGTTTTTTATTAAAAAAAAACTAATAACTCCTACTATCAAATAAATTTTTGTTTTTTTAGTGTTTTTAAGCTAAAAATCATGTGTCATACACACAATAAATTATATATATATATATATATATATATATATATATATATATATATATATATATATATATATATATATATAGGCTTAAGTTATTCTATTTAAACTAATTATTGTGTTATTGTATGCATAAATGTGGACCAATCATTTTACTTATTTTAAGAAAGTGATTAATACATATTATTAAATTAAAGATAATTGAAAAATACCATCTAATTTCATTCTAAGAGTATTTTCGACAATTGAGATAAATTCAGAAAAGAAAAATTACATATTTTTTGGGATAGTTAACTCTCTTGATTTTAAAATTCTAATTTTTTTAATTACTTTAAATTTTATTATAACGTAATTTTTATAATTAAACACGATTTTATTCTGTTAGAATGTCATTCTGTTAGAATCATATTCTCTAGGAATTTCAGGATATATATTTCCATTAGAATGATATTCTATTAGAATGCCAACACCGACTAATAACAAATTTTTGGATACAACTTCAAAATTTTCATTACATTCTTAAAAATGTAAAAACTTTATATAATAGTCTATGACAATGAAATACTCACTAATAACAAACAAAACCATGTATATTATTCGACTCGAATATTCTAGCGGAATATATTATTACATATACTTCTATCATTCTATTGTAGGTTATTCTATCAGAATAATAGCTCTTTCCTTTGTGAAGACCAGTGACAATTGTTCAGCCATCATCTAATCTTCAAGCCCTTGATCATCAATGAAATTAGACATTTTACCAAAATAACTGTCATGAATCAAATCATGTAATAATAATATTCTCTGAGAATGCTTTTGCATGGCAAATAAATAACACAAAATTTTAGTAAATCTGACAGAATGAATACCACATGGTATGGTCAGATTATTTTTCAGGAGCTTCCACAAGCACCTGTCATGCATCATAATAAGCTCTATGACAAATTTCACCAAAAGATTGTTAATTTGCAAATTCTAACAGACCTGAAGTGAAAATAACATGAATTGCAAGTATGTAATCTAGCTTGCTTCTATGATTCTATAATAGGCTACAAATCAGTATATATTAAAGGTGATGTGTACACATCAATCCAGTGAATGTTTTATTGAGAAGACAAGGAATGAAAATACACGTATACCCTCGTAGTACCATGTCTTGAATTGATAAATGAATTACAAGTTCATTGAAGCACCAAAGGTAGGGTTTTCTCTAAGGGACTGAAACGAGAGTCGAGTGTGATAAATGACCTCCTGAGTCGTGAAGATTCGATACCACCCCAGGCAGGTAAAAATCCCAAGACTGTTATCATCACTAAGCACCCGAGCGAGATACCACTCCAATCGCGCCGACAATCCAAGATCATCAACGGTCAGCCATAGGAGGGCCTGAGGAATACTGAACTGCTTGGATAGTAGAGCAATCAACCGGGAAACGAAGAAGCTCTGATGCTCAGTATGTATATCATCTGTGAACTGTAGAAATGGATAGGATGGCTAGTTAGGCGGTAACTGACTAGCCCTCTGCGACTTGATCGAGACATAACCTGAGAAAAATAGGGCAAGAAAGTTAGAATTAAAGTAATGTAAGTAAAAGGATTGCAAAATAACAGAAAATATTGTTCGTGTGTGTCAAGAACTGCACCATGCGCAGTATGAAGATGCGTCGCGTGCAATGAAAATGCCCGACGTGCTTCAAGAACACGACAAACATTCGGTACCAAAAGCCCCCGAAATCGTCCAAAATTCAACCTAGAATCTATAGGGGAATGTTAGGTGAAGCTTATACTAGTAGAATACGCCATCAATTTAATCAAAAACACCATGAATCGATAGATTTAGCAAAACCCTAGGTTTTACCCCCAAAACGAAACCTCAAATTAAGGATAGATTAACTGATTAAAGGAGAAATCAAGCATTGGGGTTTAGTAATTGGTAGTTAAACTAGACATTTATCAATTTCGAGTATTACAAGCCAAAGTGGCAAAATACTATACACCCTCAAAAATGCTAAATACAAAATCATTGGTTGTTATGAACTAAGTAGAAGTTAAAATATGCAGTAGAGGTACCTTGAAAGTAGGAGGAATCGAAGAATCAAAGCTCGAAAATGACAAACGCACGACGTGCTCTTCGCGTGTGGGATCCAGTCGAGTGTGGGGACCATTCAAACTATTGGAAGCATGTGTCGAATAAAGCCAAAATTCATCATTTAATATTGATCGGATGAAGGTGCGCGCGACAAAGATCTCTACAAATTTGGAGCTTGACCTTTCTTCACATTTCATCTGATCTTTGATTGATTGTAAAAGGTCGATGTTTTTGTCTAGGGTTTTAAAGGGTAAATGTAAACGATTTTGCCTAAATTAAAGGGTTTATGATTTGAATAACTAATCATTAAAATTAATTAAAAGCTAAGATTACAATTTTACCCCTATCTAGGTTTTTAAAATGATTGTTCCATATTTATGCATACAATAACATAATAATTACTTTAAACACCTAAACCTATCTCTCTCTCTTTCTCTCTCTCTCTCTCTCTATATATATATATATATATATATATATATATATATATATATATATATATATATATGCTGATTTGGGTTTTTCTGTTTTGTTTTATCTTTATTAATACAAAATCGGGGATATATATATATATATATATATATATATATATATATATATATATATATATATATATATATATATATTCATTTTCTCTAAAAAAAATATCCCAAAAAAAGATATTGGTCTTTTATTACATTTCAATTGTTAAGTTTCCTTTTTTTTTGTTGGGTTTCCTTTTTTTCATACCCATATAATCATGGTAGCTTTTTGGACTAGAAATATAAAATTAAGGGAAAATGACTCTTGAGGGTAATTAACTTTTGCGTTTGTACTCATTTGGTCCCTTTTTTTTGTATTCAATATACCATCAAACTTGTTGTTTGTGTTTACCATAACCCTTTTGACCGGCTTTTGACCTGTGATAGCCGGTCAAATGGTTATGGTGAACACAAACATCAAGTTCAATGGTATATTGAGTACAAAAAAGGAAAGGGACCAAATGAGAATAAATGCAACGGTTGGTTACCTTCCTGATTCATTTTCCATTTACTCATTTACAGCAAATCCTCATGTCGTCTCATACTGATATTAATGACTATGAGATTCATTTTTGCTTCTCTTCAAAACATAACCCACGAAAGGACATTATTCATACATGTACAACTTTGTAATGCACTTGAATATTTATTAGGGGAATCTTGACTAAGCAGGCGCATTTCATGACTACATTTACATTTCCAATCAAATGATTTATCGTATCATGGATTCTAGACAAGTCTACAAACGAGTGGAATCACACGTGCTGTGATTTTTTAGTTTACTTAGCTTTAAGATTGAACTCATTGGATTAGATATAACATCAATATGTACAATATCATGCTGCTTTTGTAGACACATCACCATAATACTGTACATATTGATGTTGTATCTTATCCCATGAGTTCAATCTTAAAGCTAAGTAAACTCAAAAATCACAGCACTTGTGATTCCACTCATTTGTAGACTTGTCTAGAATCCATGATACGATAAATCATTTGATTGGAAATGTAAATGTAGTCATGAAATGCCACTGCTTAATCAAGATTCCCTTAATAAATATTCAAGTGCATTACAAAGTTGTACATGTATGAATAATGTCCTTTCGTAGCTTATGTTTTGAAGAGAAGCAAGAATGAATCTCATAAAGTCATTAATATCAGTAGCAGATGACGTGGGATTTGCTGTAAATGAGTAAAGGGAAAATGAATCATGAGGGTAACCAACTGTTGCATTTGTTCTCATTTGGTCTCTTTCCTTTTTTTTTGTACTTAATATACCATCGAACTTGTTGTTTATGTTCACCATAACCCTTTGACCGGCTATCACAGGTCAAATGTCGGTCAAAAGGGTTATGGTGAACACAAACAACAAGTTCGATGGTATATTGAATACAAAAAAAAGGGACTAAATGAGTACAAACGCAAAAGTTAATTACCCTCAAGAATCATTTTCCCTAAAATTAAAAGTTAAAGTACCAAAGATGTCTCTCAATGTATAATGTATAGAGTCTAGGGATGATTTTTTTATTATGGTATCTATTTGGACTAGAAGTATAAAATTAAAAGTTTAATTACGAAAGATGTCTGTCCATGTATAGACTAGGGATGATTTTTGTAAACTTACTCTCGACGACGATCACTTGGGAAATATCGGAGGAACATAAAAGCCATGGCAACAAAGAACCCCTGCTAAAACCCTTTTCCATGGCAGTTTCTTCTTCTTCTTCTTCTTCTTCTCTGTTGAACTCTGTCTCCTCCCTTTCTCTATCTTCTTCTTCACCCACGCCGACTACCATTTCTATCACCCCTGCCTCCTCTTCCAGTAATGCACCGTCATCGAAGACCCTGACGATCAGACAGACTCTGATAACCCCCGTAAATCGTGAAGTCTGTCCTGATCTCCAAACAGTTATGTTTCCCGCGCTCGCGTTTTCAAATACATTATGTTTCAAATCGGCATACAACGTTCAGGTGATCGCGTATCCTGATGAATCGGAAGATAGTCTGATCGGTCGGTTCCGAAGAGAGGTTTTCAGAGCAAATATTGTACAAGAGGCGAAACGCAGGAGGTTCTTCGAGACTAATCAGGAGAAGCGAAAACGGAAAATTCGTGATGCTGCTAGACGAAGAGCCAGAAGGTAATGATTTTCCTTCGTTAGTTCGTTTCCGATTATTAAATCTACTGCGTACATATACATTATATCTGGTGGATCTTGTTTAACTTCAGCTCAGAATGAGGATTGTGTTAATCAAGTTTTTAGCTGATAGTCTCGAATTAATATCTACTCAAAAACTCGAATCAAGTTTTTGATCATAGAATTATTAAGATCTATAGTCAGACATATTACATTTGCAGAAAAGTAAAAATTAAAGACAATGTTTAGGTGGTTCAGGTGGTGTTTGGATGTGCGATATCAAAGCAATTATTCATTTGATTAGGTAATTTTCCCTTTCGAGGCAGATTATCAGAATCAATAATCTGATTATTCCTACTTCAAGAATCAGAATCAATTAATCACACAATAATTTGATGATACTTGGAAATGGTTAGCTAATTTTAGTTTTAGAATCAGTTTTGCGAACCACCATCAAACGGATTATCGCAACAGGGTCCAGATACCCCTTCAGTAATCTGTCTACATGTGCATTTGTTGCTTGGTTTTTACATCATTCTGATAAATTCTAATGATACATGAATCTAAGCAGCCTCCTTTTATAACAGCTAGAAAAACGTCTTCCTAAATACTAACTGAAGGGGTTTGTGGAATTCCTTTTAAATATGTATGTTTGTTTACAGGCGATCACAACCAAAGGCCAAAAAGGAGGAAATTCCAGGAAAGAAGGCAGTTAATGATGAAGGTGATGACAACTGGGGACCAATTGATGGTAAAATCCCTTATTGTCCATGAGAAGCAACAACCATTCCTTTTGGCAATTTAGCTAGGGTTTGTTCTTGCACCCTCAAACTCTCATTTACTGATCTGTTAAACTTTTGCAATTTGTGTGCACTTTGACTTCTAATGATCTGTTATTGGCTTTTGGAATGCATTTCTACAACTAGTGGTCCTTGGTGTAAAGTGCACGAAAATTTTCCATTAGAAGACACCATAAACAAAAAATAAAAAGTTACAATCCACGTCTAACAAGATAAAACTTATATTGGCAAACCATTTACATACAAAAGCTCCAAACCATTTTGACAAATGAAAGTGGTTCAAGAGTTTAACATGTAACAAAGGCATGAAGCTCAGTATCCTGTTCCAACTTGTGCATTTTATCTTCACTCAACACAACCCATGCTTCAATTCCATCATCACTACTTGAATCCATAAGCATTATAGAATTCTCATTATTATAATCAGTACCACTAATCCAAACCGGCTTTCCCCACCCAAAATCACTTTCATTAACACTAAACCTACACCAACTACTAAACCTGAACACCCCTAAACCTTTCCGACTGATATACTTTTTTATTTCTCTAAAATTATCTCTCGCTATCTCAACCCCATTTTCACCCATCAAACTCTTCAAGTACTCACCATCAATCTTCCTAAAAGACCCCCTCAGTTTCCCCACAAGATAACCCATGTCTGTTGTCTCATGAGCCACTGCACTAGCCATCTGAAAAAGATTCCCGAACTGTTGATCTTTTAATGAAGGCACCATCTTTCTCCTAAAGTTTACCACATGAAAAGCCACCGAGTCTTTACAGCCAGACACGGTGGCCATACACTTCCATATCAAGGCCGTCACCACCTCGACCCTGGTGGGGTTCAACCCCACCAGGGTCGTATCGGCCTTGACCACTTTGTGTTTCAGTTCCTTTATTGCTAAGGAACTGAACACAAACCTCTTGGTTACAAGTTTCTTGAACGGGTTGTCAACTGGTGGACCCCTTCCACTGTATTCATATGAGTTGACCGGAGGGAATAGAACCGCCGAGTCAAGACCCGGACCCACCAACGGACTCTCGGGTCCTTTTGCTATCGCGAACCAGTGGCTTATGAAAGATGAAAAGCTACATGCGTCTGCTACTCTATGAGACATGGATACACCAACTGCTATGCCACCACAATCGAACAAGTTAACTTGGATAGCCACCTGTTGTTCTTCAACACATGATGATGATGATGATGATGATCCCATCAACACAAGTTGTTTCAATTCTTCGATGACTGGAGTTGTGATGATGGTCATGAGATTGCACTCGACTCTGGCTACTGAAAACTGAACCCCTTCATCGGTACAGTCAATGGCGTTTTGGTTGTTGGTCAACCTTCCGGCTAAAGGGTAGAAATGAGTCAAGGTTTTGGAGAGTGAGGTTTTGAGTTTGGTGGTCATTTTGGACTGTGATATGGTGGTGGTGGATGCATCATATGAGTAGTAAAGAATGAATGGGATATGATGAGGATGGATTTGTTGATCTATGTAGGAGAGTTTGTAGGTTTTGAGTTTGGAAGGGGTTGCATTTGATGGTATGATAACTTCTTTTGAAAGTATAGTCACCTTCATTTTAGGTTTCTAGAGAGAACAAGTATTTGAAATTGATGAGTTGAGTGCTAGTAGATTAGAAGAACAGAAATAGAAATAGAAATCATGATATATTTGACATGGGTTTGGGGTCACTTGAGGACATGTGTTCAAAGAAGATACGTTAAATAAGATAAGTAGTTAACTAAACTGTATATTGCTGATGTGTTGGCATGGGGGGTGGGTGGGGGTAGGGGACCACCCCACTTGAGGCTCAAAACAGTATGTGTTTGTGGAAGAAAGGAGCATATGTGAAGCCTTGAATTGGCAAATTAATGAATCAAATCTCTCTTTTCATGGCAAAAAACATATTAAATGACTAGTGAATGTGCATCTGTCAGTGAAAAAGCATCAGGTGGTTCCCTCTTTTTAGTTTTTATGGGCAGCACATTGCGATTGCTCTCGCCTATATAGAATTTCTCGAAAAGTGAACCATAAAAACAAAAATTGCGATTGTTTTTTTGATGGGTAATTTTAGCTTGAAAAATTGACCCATCAGTGGTAGTTGTAGTTTGGCTGCATTAGTTGTGAAACAACACAAAGGTACATGCACGATTTAAAGGAATTGATTCTGTTAGAGGAATTGATTGAGAAAATTACTAACAACAATAATGGCCAAAATGATTGTCTTCTTTATTGCTTCAAGTCGTGTGGCCCTTTGGGAGAAAAACAAATACAAGATAGCAACATATATCAGATTTTTTAAATTTTGAGTAATATATTTTAGTTCTAGTAGTACTGAAATATAAATATATAAACAACAAAACAAATAATATAACATATTGGTTTGGTGACAAATGAGACAAATCATGATCATAATTGGTTGACATCATATTCGTTCTTATTTTATATTCTTTGTCAAGGTCCTATCCTTATCATCCTACGTGTATAGTCATCATCTTCCAATGAGACCTCTTGTTCTTGTATTTTTTTTTCTAGGTTTTTTTCATTGTCATTGTCAAATGATAAAATCTCCATCTAATCTTCAACATATATATTTATATAAAAGTTATTATTTTATAAGAAACTTGATTTATTTATCAGTAACTGGATTGATAAAAAAAAACTCCTGAAAATATCTTATTTATTGAAATGAATGTGTACATGCTATAATGGTTTTTCTATATATTCTAAAAACATTTTCCACTTCCTATAAAGGTTTAGAAATAAATATCTACTTTAATGATTCCAAATCGCATTAAAAATTAGTTTGTGACACGCTTTCACCTATGTTGCGATCGAATCAAGAAGTATGTATTTTTTCATGGATCTTAGGGATCTTATATCTTTAGTTGCAAGCCACTTAATCGTTAATCATTTTTGTAATCCGTTAGGTTTTTGGCCATTTCCTAACCTTGTTTTTCTGACAAAAATCAAATTCTCTATTTAACTAATTTTTAATAAAAAGAGTCATTTCTGTATATATTTTAGAGTAATAATCAAATATATTATAACATGTCTAAGAAAGTGTTCATTTTCTTTAATATGCTTCTTTGGCATTTCTCAATCTCTTCAAGTGATACGTTGTGCAGGGGCAGACTTATATGGTGCCCGGGGGGTCCCGGGTCACCACTCCGATTCCGGCTGTTAGTGATTTTTTTTTTTCTATTAGGTGCAACGTCTTGAAATATGAGTATCACTACTATTTTAGAATTGTTTGGAATTTTTTTTGGGTGCCACCACTACTAAACATTTTGTGTCCGCGATTAACTTGTGCATGATTGTTTCTACCAAAATATGAGGGAATGGAGGGAAGCTAGTGAAGGCCATTTCCATTTCCATTTCTTTAGGGAAGGAATGGAAAAAGAAAGAAAAAACCGAAGTGGACCTTACATACATTTGATGTCATGCCTACTTACTTCTTGTTATATCTGAAAGCCTTACAAAGAAATAATGACGCAACGGTCCACTTCTAATAATATTAATCACTTTATCTATTTGAATGATTTTTATATTAAGGGGTCCACCATTTCTTTTTGCGACAATTGAAATATGATGTTTAGTTGACATGTTTTGCAAGGACTTGAAAGAGCACGGATGTGGGTGCATTTACGTCTTGTTCCCGAGTTTAACAAAAGAAAAGAAGAGAAGAGAAAAGAAAGTTATGAGATAAAAGAAGAGAAATGAAAGAAAAACAAGATTTTCTTTTGTGTTCTCGAGTTGGAGAGAAGTGGAAGAAAAATGAATCATTTTGATCTTTCTTTCCAAATCCTCCCAAATTGGAAGGAAAGTTAGGAAGGAAAGTGATCTTTCCATTTTCCTCCAATCTCTTTTATTTTCTTCTCATTTCCACTCATTTCCTTTCCTTTCTCTCGTTAAGTTGAACTCAGGAATAAGGTGTTAGGGAAGGAATGGAACCCAAAGACGAATACTCATCACCATTATCATCGAGTCAAAACACCAAAAAACGTTTGATTGGAAATTTTATGTTTTTTCTTTATTTTTTATATATAATTAAAATTAACATCTTAAATATCATTCAAAAACTATTACTCAAGTTTAAAATCAAGTTTTCTTTATAAAACAAGTTAATTCTATATTGTGGGTGATGTCTAAGCCATTTGATATATATATATATATATATATATATATATATATATATATATATATATATATATATATATATATATATATATATATATATATATATATATATATATAGAGAGAGAGAGAGAGAGAGAGAGAGAGGGAGAGGAGGGTTCAATAGAGAAAAAAAAAGGTTGAGAACAGGGGAATCATTATCAGCCACTCATTTATTTTTGCCGCAAAGCCTCCGTCGTACCAGCGGAAATGGGAAAGGAATAGACATGTGTTTTCCAACAAAACATGTTTCCTTAAACTATGCTAAACATTACCTTAATATATACAAAAACATAATTTTTTCGTTTTTTTTTTTAATTTTTAAGAAGCTATTTTTATCGAAAAATGATTTTAAATATACCAAAATTGATGGTTTTTTATTTTCTACAAATAGACATCAATATTGATATACTTTTAAGATAAAACAATTTTTTTGTTTATATATTTTCAGTTATCGTTATTCATAAGTGAATAAAAATGAATACGGTTTTTACTACGGTACATTCGTTATTCACTTATGAATAAAAACTATGATTTTTTTTTTACAATTTAAGTATCATTCATATATGAATATATCATATAATAAACATAGTATATTCATATTTAAATATTAGACGATGTATTCACTTATGAATATTAGGGCCCGTTTGTTTGCCTCTTAATTGCAAAATTAAGAGACAATGTCTTAAAATTTCAGATTCAGATCGTTTGTTTGCATATTATTTTTTACCTCTTAAAGTTATAATTACCTCTTATTTTTTCAGATATTGAACAAGGTCTGAAAAAAAAATATGACGCGTACCTAATTTGCCCTAAACAAAGACCGAAAAACGCTTCATCGCCTTTCCTTCCCTTCGTGTGTGCTCCCATTCGCGTCTGCTTCTCTTCACCACCAAGATTCCGACGAGGCTCACGTCCACCCAAAACGTCGACGATGCTGCACCCTGCAATGCCGACGCCGGCGCACGTCCTCCGGCTCGAACTCGTTTTCGAATTTTGCCTATCAGGTATGTTTCTCTTCTTCTGAAAATTGATTTTGTTGCCTGCATCCGATCTGCAATGCCACCGGTGCCGCCGACTTCGCCTCCGACATCTTGTATAGGTAAAGTTTTTCTTTTTCTCTTGCTCTGCAATCCGAGTTTAATTCTTGAAAATTGAGTCTCATAGTTTTTCCCCCTGAAATTAGAGTATCATTCCTAAAATCATACCATTGTTTTCCTTTTTTCCTTTTTTCCTTTTTTTTTTGAAATCAGGGTATCAATTGAAAATTTGATATTGTTGTCTTCTCAACACAATTGCAAGAAAAGAAACTAGAATTAGATGTAAGCTGATGTTTTCTTCAATGTTTGTACAGGGATACACACGACATATGCTTGTTTTTTCTTAAATATATGAACTGAAGTTGTACTTTATTTAAGTTGCTCCTACCATTTAGATAATGTGATGTTAGTTCATTTATTATTCTTTACATTATGAAATTATTGAAATTGCTTCTGTATTCTGTTTTCACTTCATTCATTCATCTTCAATTTATCAAACATCATGACTCCTTATTGTTCTGATACATTGTCTATTAACTTGTCATTAGGAATTGGCTATATTGTGCCTCAATAGGTTGAAGAAAGTGATCCAATTGTAACACCGTAAATTTCAAAACAATTTTTCGCATTTTATAAAAACATATTTCATTCATTATTTATAAAAGCATCATTGTTTAAAACTCAATTCATAACATATATCAATCCCAAGATCTCATAACATAAAAATCTCGTGTGTGTACTGATCAAGTCGGCGCCTTTCCGCGATCCTCACTAGTACCTGAAACACATAACACGAAACACTATAAGCACAAAGCTTAGTGAGTCCCCCAAAATACCATATATAACACATATTAGCCACTCGAGGCTATAACTCTTTGGGTCCGTGCACCCAAACTCTATGAACCCTTAGGTTCTAACTCTGTAAACATGCACAACATAAATCACATAGAATAATGCAGTGCAACACATAACACATATATAGCATACAAACACTGTATCGCATAACTCCGATTACCTACTCAAGGTAAAGTATAGTGAGAACACTCACCTCGGATATCTCAGTAAATCTCTGACTCGGTAAACTCTGGTCTAGCCCCTGCCTAATCACATGAAATAAATACTCTAATTAATATAACCCTCGGGGCTAGGCTAATCTCTCTCTCTCTCTCTCTCTATACATCCTTTAGGAAGGGTAAAAGACTATCCTACCCTTCCGATAACTCTAAGGTCCAAACATTGACTAACCCTAAAAGTCAACGAAATCAACGGTCAACCTTGACCAAACTCGCCGAGTGCACAACTGTGACTCGGCGAGTCCACACGTTTTCTTACTCTCTTAGTCCTCCTTCGACTTACTGAGTAAATCCTCAACTCTGCAAATCATCACAGATCCCAATCTGTGAAATGTCCCGACCCAACTCGCCGAGTCCGGCTCCTGACTCGGCGAGTACCATCGTGCACTCTGTCCTCTAGATTCCCTCTGACTCACCGAGTCACTTCCCCAACTCAGTGAGTCACCAACTGTGTGATTATCGGGAAAACCCTCGTCCTACTCGCCGAGTCGGCTATTGGACTCGACGAGTTCATGCCATACTCAAGCTGAACTGACCTCCTGAGGTCAGATCCGCTCCTCTAAACCGTAGATCCAGCTTCCCAAAGCATTATAATCACGTAAAGCTAACATCTTGGTGCTCATGCAAAGGCTCAAAGGCCTTATTTGAAGATATGACCTCTAAAATGACATCCAAAGCTCATAACCCCCATTAAGACTCATAAAGCTCAAGGGAAAAGGGTCTCTGGACCTCTTTGGGTCCAGATCTACAGCACCAACACAAGAGGGGACCAATTACTCCATATAACCATCCTCTAAAGGGGCTAAAAAGACCTAACTCTAAGAATTACACCATAAACTGAAGAAGGGTCGAATGAATACCTCAAAATGAAGTCTCTGAGCCCTGGAATCACTGGATTAGCACCCTCTTAAGCCTCCTCTTGTCTTGGTCCTCTTCTATTTGCAAAAACACTAACAATGATCAAGAAATGACTCCTTTCCTCTCACAAACGCTCTAGCTCACTTAGGGTTTCTCTCTAGGGTCTGGTAGCCGCAAAAACGGCCATAAGGCCCCTTAAATAGGCCACAAACCCGAGGAATTAGGGTTTCATTAATCAGCGTGGACTCGCCGAGTCCAGCCATCCACCCGGATAATGATTCGCGTCTCTACTCGGCGAGCCTACGCATCAACTCGCCGAGTTCTTCCACAAAACTTGAAATTCAACGAATAAATATAATACCTGAAATTCCGGATGTTACAATTCTCCCCCACTTGAAACAATCTTCGCCCTCGAAGACTCATCCCTGAAATAGCTCCGGATGCTGCTCACGCATCTCCCGCTCTGGCTCCCAAGTCAACTCGGATCCTCTCCGATGTTGCCACTGAACCTGCACCAGAGGCACCTCCTTGTTCCTCAGAACCTTGATATTCCGATCCACAATCGCAACTGGTCTCTCCGCGTAGTTCAGGCTCGCATACACATGAATATCCTCTAACGGCACTACCGCTGACTCGTCGGCTATACACTTCCTTAACTGAGACACGTGGAAGGTATTATGAATCCGCTCCAACTCCGCAGGTAGCTCCAAGCGATACGCTACCCTGCCCACCCTCGCGATTACTCTAAACAACCCAATATACCGGGGCCCTAGCTTGCCCCTCTTCCTGAATCGAATCACTCCTTTCCAAGGAGATACCTTCAGGAGAGCATAATCACCGACCTGGAACTCAAGCTCGGATCGTCGCCTATCCGCATAACTCTTCTGGCGACTCTAAGCGGTCAACAATCTCTGCCTGACCTGATGTATCTGCTCTGTCGTCTAAAGCACAATCTCCGTGCTACCCATCACTCGTTGCCCCACCTCTCCCCAACAAATGGGAGTCTGACACCTCCTCCCATACAACAGCTCAAAGGGCGGCATTCCAATGCTCGAATGATGACTGTTGTTGTAGGAAAACTCCGCTAAGGGCAAATACGTGTCCCAACTTCCGCCAAAATCCAACATACATGCTCGGAGCATGTCCTCGAGCGTCCGAATCGTCCGCTCGCTCTGATCGTCAGTCTGTGGGTGGTATGCGGTACTAAAATGCAGCCTCGTACCCAACTCCTCATGGAATTTCTTCCAAAATCTGGAAGTGAAACGCACATCTCGATCTGACACAATCGAGATCGGCACCCCATGTCGCGATACCACCTCTCTCACATATATCTCTGCTAACTTCTCCGCAGAAGAACTCTCACTAATGGCGAGAAAGTGAGCGCTCTTTGTCAAGCGGTCTACTATCACCCAAATCGCATCGACACCCCTCGCCGTTCTCGACAATTTGGTGATAAAATCCATGGATATCTGCTCCCATTTCCACTCTGGGACTTCCAGTGGCTGCAACTTACCATGCGGTCTCTGATGTTCGGCTTTAACCCTACGACAGGTTAGACACTTCTCAACAAACCACGCTACATCTCTCTTCATACAGGGCCACCAATACTCCCTTTTAAGATCCAGAAACATCTTAGTGGCCCCGGGATGGATCGAGAATCTCGATCTATGCGCCTCCTCCATCAAGATGGTACGCGTTCCTCCAACAAACGGTACCCAAATCCGACCCTGGAAGGTCATAAGCCCTCTGCTATCGGTCACGAACTCTGACACCTGTCCGATAACTCGCTCTCTCTGCCCTACGACTCAGGGCGTCGGCTACCACATTAGCCTTGACCGGGTGGTACAGGATCTCGCAATCATAATCCTTTACTACATCCAACCATCTCCTCTGACGCATGTTCAAGTTTGGTTGATCCATCAAATACTTCAAACTCTTTTGGTCCGTGTATATCGTACACCGAACCCCATACAGATAATGACGCCAAATCTTGAGGGCGAACACCACAACCCCCAACTCTAGATCGTGGGTGGGATACCTTGCCTCATGGGGCTTCAGCTGCCTCGATGCGTACGCGATCACATGCCCCCTCTGCATCAACACCGCGCCCAAACCAGATATCGATGCGTCACAATACACCACGAAGTCCTCCATTCCCTTTGGAAGAGCCAACACCGGGGCTTCGCACAATCTCTGGCGAAGAGTCTCAAATGAGGCCTGCTGCTATGGGCCCCAACTGAACACCACACCCTTCCGGGTCAACCTGGTGAGAGGAACAACAATCTTGGAAAAATCCCTGATGAACCTCCGATAATAGCCGGCCAACCCTAGAAAACTCCTGATCTCAGAAGGAGATTTTGACACCTCCCAACTCATCACCGCCTCGATCTTGGTCGGATCGACCAAAATCCCCTTTTGGTTAACGAGGTGACAAGGAATTGCAGCTCTCGTAACCAAAAATCGCACTTGGAGAATTTGGCATAAAGCCTCTCCGATCTCAGCACACTGAGGATTTCTCGCAAATGCTCCTCATGCTGCTCCCTGGATCTCGAATATACCAATATGTCGTCAATGAACACAATCACTGATCGATCCAGCATCGGTCTGCATACCCTGTTCATGAGATCCATGAATGCTGCAGGCGCATTGGTGAGCCCGAATAGCATCACCACGAACTCGTAATGCCCATAACGAGTCTTGAATGCGGTCTTCTGGATATCCTCCTCGCGCACCCTCATCTGATGATATCCAGATCTCAGATCAATCTTGGAAAACCAAGACGCTCCCTGCAGCTGATAGAACAAATCGTCGATCCTCGGCAAAGGATAACGGTTCTTGACCGTTAACTTGTTCAGCTCTCGATAATCTATGCATATTCGGTGCGAACCATCCTTTTTCTTCACAAAAAGGATTGGTGCTCCCCATGGCGAGCTGCTCAGCCGTATAAACCCCTTCCCCAGCAGCTCCTGAAGCTGCGAGGATAACTCCTGCATCTCTGGAGGTGCAAGGCGATAGGGCGCCTTGGCAATAGGTGCTGCCCCTGGAATCAAATCAATGCGAAACTCAACCTGCCTCTCGGGAGGCACACCCGGTAACTCCTTGGGAAAGACATCCGGAAATTCACGCATTATCGGAACCTCCTCAACCGTACTCGGTCTCTCTGCACCAACCCTCGTATCCATCACATACGCTACAAAACCACTATAGCCCTGCTGTAGACTCTGCCTCGCTCTAGCAGCCGAACAAAACGCTGAATCGGGACGGGTACCCTCGCCGTACACCGTAAGAACTCCTCCACTTGGGTCTCGTATAGTCACCAGCTGCCGCTCGTAATCAATAACTGCTCCAGATCCGGTCAACTAATCCATGCCTACGATGACACAGACGTCACCCATCGCAATCGGGACCAAATCAATAGGAAACTCTACACCGAAAATCTCGAGTACACATCCTCGAATCACCTCCGTGGCATACACTGCTCTCTCGTCGGCGATGGAGACTCTCAGAGGTCGACTCAACGCCTCTCGACTAATACTGATGTGCTGACTAAAAGCCAACGATATAAAAGATCGACTCGCACCCGAGTCAAATAACACCAAAGCAGGTACATAACTCACAAGAAAAGTACCTACGCATATCATAATATAAGCACAAAATCTCAAACATTAAAATAAATACATGAAGGAATACATACCAGCCACGACATCGGGCGCTGCGCGGACCTCTTCCGCAGTCAACTGGAAAGCTCTCCCCCGAGCCTTTGGCATCTCGGTCTTCACTGGCCGACTATCAGAAGCTCTAACAGCAGCAGGGGCAGACCCCTGAGAAGCTCCCTGTGCTGACCCTCGCAGTAGCGGACACCGGAAGATAGCGGACACTCGGCCTTCCGGTGTCCGGTCTGGTTGCAGTGAAAACACACTGCAAACCCCTTGGGGCAGTCCTTGGCCATATGCCCCTCCTTGCCACACTTGTAGCAAGATCCAGCTCTACAAACTCCATCATGACCCTTGCCACACTTTCCACAGGTGCGACCCTTCTGGCTCCCTGCTTTGGAATCAGCAGGCTTGGCCCGCTTGGCTGCCAGCTGGGACTGTACCGGTCGCCGATCCCTCCCATGAGACTTCGCCTCCTCCCTAGCCTGAGTCTCTAGCTCGATCTCCCTCTTCCGGGCATTTGCCTGAAGCTTGGAAAATGTCTGGTACAAGGAGTTCGCCACGAACTCCCGAACATCTCTCCTCAAAATACTCAAATAACGGCTCATACGTGCCTGCTTAGTAGACACGTGCTCAGGGCAGAACATCGCCCTCTCATGAAACATCCTGGTAATAAGCATAACGGACTCCGTACCCTGCTTGAGGGTCAAAAACTCTTGTGCCAACCGATCCCGTTCCACCGAGGGAACGTACTCATCACGAAACATGGCGGTGAACCTCTCCTAGGTCACCGCAGCAAGCTCTGCTGGAGAATAGTGTGCTGTCGCGAACTTCCACCAGTCCTTCGCCCCCAGGCGAAGCTGGTTCAGCGCAAACCGAACCCTCAAGTGCTCCGGGCACGAGCATGTATAGAAACACCCCTCAATGTCAGATACCCATCTCATCGCTGCAATCGGATCCTGTGTCCCATCAAACTCTGGTGGCTTCGTGTTGCTGAACTCCCTGAACAACAACGAGTCACCCCTTGCGGCCTAGCAGTAATGACAGTTGTGGTGGCCGCTGCAACAGCAGCCTCAGAAAGAGCAGCATAACGCTCGTCAAAAGTCTCAATCAGCATGGTCTTAATAGACCCGAACATCTCTGTTATCTCTGCCCTGATGTCCGCAGCCACATCCTCATGGATGATCCGGCGGATCTCCTCATCACTAGTCTCGCTGCTCTCTGGCGCATGACGTGTCCTCGCCATGATCTACCTCTGAAATACAACATACGATATATTAGAAACTCACTCGAGCATACTCGCACTCGATAACTCATCCCTCCTTGATCCCTGGCATCCCGAAGATTCTTACTTGAATTGTACACCGCTCCGGTGTTTTCAGTAGTACGGGCCCAATACTACCGTCCACACCGCGTCAGTATACACCCCAAATCCTCCTCCTAGGATCCCAAGTCCAAGTACTCTATTATGCATAATCCACTCTCTAACAGATCTCTTATAAGCTCCTCACTGCTACCTACTCACTCTCAAGCATCTCATAGCAGCTCACCTCCCCTTAGGCTAAGGCATCACAAACCAGGCCACTCTAGTCCTAATAGGAATACCTAGCCCACTCTAGCACGAGAATACATCATATCAATCTCATAAGCATATAACATAAGGGTATTTTGGGAAATCACCGTTCGGGCGCTGACTGATCGTACACACGACTCTGCTCTGCGTTTTCCAAAAATCTTTTACTCTTTTTAGAAAACTTAGTTCTCTTTTGAAAATATTTCTCAGATCCTCAGTTTGAGTTCAAATACGCCCGAAGGTGTACTCGAATCCCTCAAACCAAGGCTCTGATACCAACTTGTAACACCGTAAATTTCAAAACAATTTTTCGCATTTTCTAAAAACATATTTCATTCATTATTTATAAAAGCATCATTGTTTAAAACTCAATTCATAACATATATCAATCCCAAGATCTCATAACATAAAAATCTCGTGTGTGTACTGATCAAGTCGGCGCCTTTCCGCGATCCTCACTAGTACCTGAAACACATAACACGAAACACTGTAAGCACAAAGCTTAGTGAGTTCCCCAAAATACCATATATAACACATATTAGCCACTCGAGGCTATAACTCTGTGGGTCCGTGCACCCAAACTCTATGAACCCTCAGGTTCTATCTCTGTGAACCTTCAAGTTCTAACTCTGTAAACATGCACAACATAAATCACATAGAATAATGCAGTGCAACACATAACACATATATAGCATACAAACATTGTATCGCATAACTCCGATTACCTACTCAAGGTAAAGTATAGTGAGAAGACTCACCTCGGATATCTCAGTAAATCTCTGACTCGGTAAACTCTGGTCTAGCCCCTGCCTAATCACATGAAATAAATACTCTAATTAATACAACCCTCAGGGCTAGGCTAATCTCTCTCTCTCTCTATACATCCTCTAGGAAGGGTAAAAGACTATCCTACCCTTCCGATGACTCTAAGGTCCAAACATTGACTAACCCTAAAAGTCAACGGTCAACCTTGACCTGTGACATCCCCAAAATCTCGGCCAGAAAAGACCGATTTTCATTTATGCTTTTAAATATTTTCAGAGTAAATCCTTTTGATTTGAAAGAGTTGCGGAATTTGTTCCCAAAAACAAAACATGATAAAACAATGTTTACCGAAGCATTTCATTAAAGAAATGTATTTTCATTATAATCAAAACTCAGGGTGTCATGTTTCGATACAGACCAATAAGCATAAACGAATACATTACAAGTCATATAACAAATATAATATGCACACTCACTTGATCAGAAGATGATCGGACAGCACTACGACTTGCAAAAGTAGTAATCCTCAGCAGATCTGGAAGATCTCTTCAAAAATCGAACTTCTCGCGGGCAGAGCTTCGGCTCGGGAACCGCACTTCTCGGGATCTTCAGGATCTCGGGACTTGCTTCGGGACTTGGGAATATTACCGGGGCTTCGGGGTACTTCTGGCACGCAAATCGATGCAAAACGGGAGAGATAAGAGAGAAAATAGCAACCCTAAACGGCTGGCCCTTCAAATCTATTTATAGGGCAAATTTGGCCCTTGCCACGTCGCGGCAACCTTGTTCCACGTCGTGGGCTTGGTCGTCACTGCATGCGTCATCCCAAGTTGCATCTAGGGGCCTTCCGGAGGTGACAGGACACTTGCCACGTCGTGGCAACCTTGTTCCACGTCGCGGGCTCTGACAGTTTTGGGGTTTCGCGCCCCGAACTTCAGAAATTCATAACTTTCGCTTACGAACTCCGTTTTCGATGTTCTTTATATCGCCGCGAAGGTGAGATTATGCTCTACAACTCTCGTTTAGACTCCATTGGCTAATTTTGACTTTATTTTTAATATATTATAAGTATATTACTTATATATTATCTTTAGTAGGCCGGGACAAGAAAACTCCGTTCGAAATTCATAACTCCTTCATCTAAACTCCGATTCTGTCTGTCTTTCCTTCGTTGCACTACTATCAATGAGATCTTCAATTCTCATTTAGATCACTAAGGATAGATATCTATCTACCTTAAATTCACTATTTACGTCGCGCTGGGTCGTGCCGGTTCTGTCGCGAAACTTCGATAGGTCATAACTTCTTCGTTATAACTCGGATTTCGGCATTCCTTATATCTCCGGAATCCTTGTTTCGACCACTACAACTTTATGAAAAGATATCGGGCTTATCTCACACTTTAATTTTGATGCTTATTTTTATTCTTAATTAATCAAACCACATAATTAAGCAATTAAGCACAAAACACATAATACTCAAATAATACACTCTTATTATTTCAAAATGGGTTACAAAGGTTAACCTAGAGTATTATATTGCTAAAAATGGCAAGCCCGGAAACACAGGCGTTACAATTCTCTCCACCTTAGAATGATTCCGTCCCCGGAATCACACATCGACAAACAAATGTGGATAGCGACTCAACATGTCACTCTCCGTCTCCCAGGTGAGATTCGGCCCATTTGTGTGTTTCCCTCGGACAAGCACTAACCCAACCATTTTGCGTCGCAACTTCTTAGTCTTTCGGTCAACAATTGCCTCTGGTTCTTCAATCAACCTTTTGTTCTCATCAATTCTCAATTCGGAAATTGGAATTATATCGGGAACTTCTCTCGTGAACTTCCTCAAATAACACACATGAAAGGTGTTGTGAATTCCATTCAGTTCTTCGGGTAATTCGAGCTTGTAAGCTTGGTTCCCAATCCTCTGAAGGACTTTAAACGGTCCAATAAACCTTGGACTCAACTTTTCCCTTTTACCAAATCTTATAAGTCCCTTCCACGGCGAGACTTTAAGCAAAACCGAATCTCCAACCTCAAAAGTCATCGGTCTTCGCTTCTTGTCAGCATAGCTCTTTTGACGATCTTGAGCTGCTAACATTCTTTCCCTAATTATTTTCAACTTTTCAGCAGTTTGATGAACCATCTCCGGTCCCATAAACTGTTTTTCCCCAGCCTCAAGACAACAAGACGGCGTACGACACTTCTGTCCATACAAAGCTTGATAAGGTGCCATCTTAATGCTCGAGTGAAAACTATTATTATAGGAAAATTCTACCAACGGTAAATGTTCATCCCAATTACCTAGGAATTCCAAGGTACATGCTCTCAACATATCTTCAAGTGTTTGTATTGTTCTTTCACTCTGACCATCAGTCTGCGGATGGTAAGCTGTGCTTAAACATAACTTGGTACCCATTTCCTCTTATAGACTTTTCCAAAACCTTGAGGTGAAACGGCTATCACGATCCGATACAATCGTTAACGGAACACCGTGAAGCCTCACAATTTCCTTCACGTAAGAATTCGCAAGCTTTTCCATAGACCATTTCTCCCTGGCCGCTATGAAATGCGCACTCTTAGTGAATCGATCAACGACCACCCAAATCATGTCGTGACCATTCTTTGTTCTGGGCAGTTTAGTGACAAAATCCATAGCAATGTCTTCCTACTTACCCATAGGCACAGGCAATGGTTCTAAACTCCCGTAAGGTTTCTGATGTTGTGTCTTGACTCTCGCACAAGTCACACACTCGGCCACATACTTTGCAACATCAAGCTTCATCGTCGGCCACCGGTAGTAGGGTTTCAGGTCCCTATACATTTTAGTGCTACCCGGATGAGTTGAGTACATGGTTTTGTGAGCTTCTTCCATCAGAAGATCCCTAATTCCTCCTGACTTAGGTACCCAAATACGATCTTGGAATACATTCAGTCCATGACCGTTAGTACCAAACACCAACGTTTTACCCAAACGTTCCTCCTTTCGGTCATTTTTCTCAGAAGCTTCCTCTTGAGCTTTCTTTATACTTTCCACAATGGTCGAGACAACTTCAATTCTCAACGCTCTTGGCCTCTTCCTTTCAATATTGACCTTCCGACTGAGAGCATCAGCAACAACATTAGCTTTACCAGGGTGGTAAAGTATCTCGCAGTCGTAGTCTTTAAGTAATTCTAGCCAGCGTTGTTGCCTCATATTCAATTCTTTCTGATTAAAGAGGTATTGGAGACTCTTATGATCAGTGAAAAGTGCACTTCGTGCCATAGAGTAATGCCTCCATATTTTCAGAGCAAAAACTACCGCTGCCAACTTCAAATCATGAGTCGGGTAATTCTTTTCATGCTCTTTCAGCTGTCGAGACGCATATGCTATCACCTTTTCTCTTTGGGTCAAAACACAACCCAATCCAACACCAGACGCATCGCTATAAACAGCGAAGTCTTCAACTCCATCGGGTAGAGAAAGTATCGGTGCCTCGCATAGCTTCTTCTTTAACTTCTCGAATGCTTCTTTATGCTTCTCACTCCAAGCATAAGTAGCTCCTTTGTGGGTTAAAGCTGTCAATGGAGTAGCAATCGAAGAAAAGCCTTGGATAAACCTGCGGTAATATCCGGCTAATCCCAAAAAGCTTCGAATCTCCGTGGGACTTTTCGGTTGTTCCCACTTCGTCACAGCTTCGATCTTCGCTGGATCAACCATTATCCCTTCTTGGTTGACCACGTGACCCAAGAATTGGACTTCACGAATCCAAAAATCACATTTGTAGAACTTCGCATAAAGCTTCTCCTTCTTCAAAACTTCTAACACTTCTCGCAAGTGCCTGCCATGCTCCTCCTGGCTTTTCGAGTAAATCAGAATGTCGTCTATGAACACTATCACAGATTTATCAAGGAACGGGTTACAAACCCTATTCATCAAATCCATGAACGCTGCTGGAGCATTGGTTAGTCCAAACGACATAACCAAGAACTCATAGTGTCCATATCTAGTTTTGAGTGCAGTTTTCTCGATATCTTGCTCTCTTACTTTCAGCTGATGATATCCTGACCTAAGATCGATCTTCGAGAAATAGCTCGAACCTTGCAATTGATCAAACAGGTCATCAATCCTCGGCAACGGATATCTATTCTTTATTGTTGCCTTGTTCAGCTCTCTGTAATCGATGCACATTCTCATACTTCCATGTTTCTTCTTTACAAATAACACCAGAGCTCCCCAGGGCGATGAACTAGGTCTAATGAAACCTTTGTCCAATAACTCCTGAAGTTGCATCATCAGCTCCTTCATCTCCGTCGGTGCTAATCGATAAGGTGATTTTGCTATTGGCGTGGTTCCTGGTAACAAGTCTATTCTGAACTCCACTTGTCTATCAGGTGGTAATCCAGGAAGATCCTCGGGGAACACTTCCGGAAAATCACACACCACTGGAATGCTCTGCATCACCTTCTTTTCCTTCTTAGCATCAATCACAAATGCTAAATATGATGTACATCCCTTGGTCAAACACTTTCTGGCTTTCATTAGAGAAATGATCCCAGAATTCACTCACCGTTTGTCCCCATATACCATAAACGAATCTTTTCCAGGCGGGTTTACTTTAATTATTTTTTTCTTGCATAAAATTTCGGCATCATTGGCGCTAAGCCAATCCATTCCCAAGACGATGTCGAAACCATTAAGTTCGATAGGCAATAACGCCTCGTGAAAGTTATTCCCATTAAGGTCGATCAAGACGTTTTTCATACGATGGCTAACAGGTACAAACTTGCCACTAGCTACTTCGACTAATAAAGCATTATCTAGTCTATCAATAGTCAAAGCTAGCTTTCTACCAAACTCATGCGAAATAAAGGAGTAGTTGGCTCCAGAATCAAACAATATATGAGCAGGTAATTCGTTTACGAGAAAGGTACCTGAAGCGACATCAGCTTCATCTTTTGCAGCCTCAAGTGTCATCTGGAAGGCTCTCGCCTTCGGCTTTGGTGGAATGTTGGGCTTTGCTGCCTCCTTCTTCTTCGGACAGTCCTTCAAAATGTGCCCCTCTTCATTACACCCAAAACACATCCTTTTGTTGTTCGGACATTCATTGGCAAAATGTCGAACCTTTCCACACTTGTAGCAGGTCACATCCTCGCTACATTTCCCAAAGTGCTTTTTCTTACACTTATCACACCACTTTGCTTCGCCTCCTTTTCCTCCAAACTTTTTCGAATCAGATTTCGAAAATTTTCCTTTCTTACCGAAACCAGATGTTCCCTCAAACTTTCTTTTCTCACCAACATCAGCCTTGTCGGTGGTTCTCCCCTTGATCATGTTCTCCACAGACTTGGCAGCCCAGATAGCTGCCTCTAGGGTAAGTGCCTGACGTACTGGCACCTCGTACTCCCATGGAAGTCCCTTCGCATACCGATCCACCTTTGTCAGCTCGTCTGGAACGATACGCAAGGCAAACTCCATCTTATCGGTGAAGTTATTGGTGTATTCATCAACTGACATGCTGCCTTTAGTCAATGTCAGGAACTTGTTCTCCAACTCCAACAGATTTTGAGCCGAGCAGAACTTGCGCTTAAACTGCACCAAGAACTCTGCCCATGACAATTGTAGTGGCTCATTAGGGCTCAAAGTCTTCCCTAGAGTGTTCCACCAACGAACGGCTCCACCTCGGAATTGACGCACGACATAGATAGTTTTCAACTTACCTCTGCAGCCACACGTCATGAAGGCTAGCTCCATTTCGGAGATCCAATCCATAACCCCAATCGGATCCTCCTTTCCATTGAAGGTCGATGGTTTGCAAGTCAAAAAGTCCTTGTACTTGCATCCCATTCCATCATTCCTTCCATCGCGGTTCTTTTGCCTAACTATCGGTGGGTTGGCTGGACCAACAGACCCACTGAAGTTTCCACCTTCCGAGTGCCCTTCATTTAATTCAGGCTCTTCCACACGAATCGACAGTTCTTCACGATTTTGTTGAAGCAACCGTCTAGTTTCATCCATATGACGATCCAACATCGTCTGAATCATCAATTGCACACCAGCCATGGTTATTGGCTCAGGTGCTGCTGCTACGACAGGTATTGGCTCAATCACTGGTGGTTGATTCCTGTTTTCGTCAGCATTTCCAACTCCACTTCTTGTTCTCACCATTTTGATCTACACACCGAATAAGGTGAAATTAGATCCTCAATCATGATAGATATTCAAATCATCCTTATCACTCCGAAACGTTTACATGCTAGTTCTAATATCGTAGACGTACGCTTAGAATCCTACACACATAAGGTTCCTAGATCCGGTCGGCAACAGACCATAGATCCGAACAAATAATATCATATATGGCAACATATAACATTTAGCACATAAAGCATTTTAGGCAACTTTCCTAAAATAAACTAGTGCTCGTGTCTAAAACATAACAGACACGCATCTCAAAATTCCACTTAGCATTCTAAGTTTAAGTCTAGAAATCCTACAAATTCCTAGTTCGCTTAAACTAATGCTCTGATACCAACTGTGACATCCCCAAAATCTCGGCCAGAAAAGACCGATTTTCATTTATGCTTTTAAATATTTTCAGAGTAAATCCTTTTGATTTGAAAGAGTTGCGGAATTTGTTCCCAAAAACAAAACATGATAAAACAATGTTTACCGAAGCATTTCATAAAAGAAATGTATTTTCATTATAATCAAAACTCGGGGTGTCATGTTTCAATACAGACCAATAAGCATAAACGAATACATTACAAGTCATATAACAAATATAAACATATGCAGACTTGTAAACAAAACAACTTGATGGTTCATCCATCTCATGCCCTTCCGCCACTTCCTGTAATACAATTTAAAACTGAGTGGGTCAGGCTTGGGAGCCTGGTGAGCATATAGGGTTTTCAACCCACAATAAATATCATATTTAATTTTCACCAACCAACAATAACCCAATTACCCATTCCCGTTATTCTCACTTTAATGTCCCTAAAACAACTAACATAAGAGACCTAGTCTAAGAATATTTCATCGGGGCGACAACACATGCTTCGGGGGTACCTCAGCAATATAAGTCAAATAAGGCAACCAAGAGGGGGATGGAGTACAGCGAATGAACACCCAAGTTCATTAACACCTACAGGTGGCGAACCTGGTAATGTTTCCACAAGACTATCTAGAAAAGTATGTGGTCGTCATCTAAACTCCGCTAGATGACTAAATCAAACAACAACGAGGCCTCTCATCTGTTTATTACACACCAACTATCTACCCATGTTCTATCCAACATATTAGTAGATAAAAATATACATTTGTATACATAGTTTAAAAACCTGTATAACATGCTTTAATCAACACATATATCACATAACAGATGAGGCACACACACACATAACACATATCTCATAGAGAAATAATCAGATCTATAAGATAGAAGAGAGTGAATACACATTCACACATAACACAACCAAATATATACACATAGCACATATTTTATATAAAATACTTCATATTATTGTATTTGGAAGAAAATAACTGCACACTCACTTGATCAGAAGATGATCGGACAGCACTACGACTTGCAAAAGTAGTAATCCTCAGCAGATCTGGAAGATCTCTTCAAAAATCGAACTTCTCGCGGGCAGAGCTTCGGCTTGGGAACCGCACTTCTCGGGATCTTCAGGATCTCGGGACTTGCTTCGGGACTTGGGAATATTACTGGGGCTTCAGGGTACTTCTGGCACGCAAATCGATGCAAAACGGGAGAGAGAAGAGAGAAAATAGCAACCCTAAACGGCTGGCCCTTCAAATCTATTTATAGGGCAAATTTGGCCCTTGCCACGTCGCGGCAACCTTGTTCCACGTCGTGGGCTTGGTCTTCACTGCATGCGTCATCCCAAGTTGCATCTGGGGGCCTTCCGGTGGTGACAGGACACTTGCCACGTCGTGGCAACCTTGTTCCACGTCGCGGGCTCTGACAGTTTTGGGGTTTCGCGCCCCGAACTTCAGAAATTCATAACTTTCGCCTACGAACTCCGTTTTCGACGTTCTTTATATCGCCGTGAAGGTGAGATTATGCTCTACAACTCTCGTTTAGACTCCATTGGCTAATTTTGACTTTATTTTTAATATATTATAAGTATATTACTTATATATTATCTTTAGTAGGCCGGGACAGGAAAACTCCGTTCGAAATTCATAACTCCTTCATCTAAACTCCGATTCCGTCTGTCTTTCCTTCGTTGCACTACTATCAATGAGATCTTCAATTCTCGTTTAGATCACTAAGGATAGATATCTATCTACCTTAAATTCACTATTTACGTCGCGCTGGGTCGTGCCGGTTCTGTCGCGAAACTTCGATAGGTCATAACTTCTTCGTTATAACTCGGATTTCGGCATTCCTTATATCTCCGGAATCCTTGTTTCGACCACTACAACTTTATGAAAAGATATCGGGCTTATCTCACACTTTAATTTTGATGCTTATTTTTATTCTTAATTAATCAAACCACATAATTAAGCAATTAAGCACAAAACACATAATACTCAAATAATACACTCTTATTATTTCAAAATGGGTTACAAAGGTTAACCTAGAGTATTATATTGCTAAAAATGGCAAGCCCGGAAACACAGACATTACATGACCAAACTCGCCGAGTGCACTACTGTGACTCGGCGAGTCCACACGTTTTCTTACTCTCTTAGTCCTCCTTCGACTTACTGAGTAAATCCTCAACTCTGCAAATCATCACAGATCCCAATCTGTGAAATGTCCCGACCCAAATCGTCGAGTCCGACTCCTGACTCGGCGAGTACCATCGTGCATTCTGTCCTCTAGATTCCCTCTGACTCACCGAGTCACTTCCCCAACTCAGTGAGTCACCAACTGTGTGATTATCGGGAAAACCCTCATCCTACTCGCCGAGTCGGCTATTGGACTCGGCGAGTTCATGCCATGCTCAAGCTGAACCGACCTCCTGAGTTCAGATCCGCTCCTCTAAACCGTAGATCCAGCTTCCCAAAGCATTATAATCACGTAAAGCTAACATCTTGGTGCTCACGCAAAGGTTCAAAGGCCTTATTTGAAGATATGACCTCTAAAATGACATCCAAAGCTCATAACCCCCATTAAGACTCATAAAGCTCAAGGGAAAAGGGTCTCTGGACCTCTTTGGGTCCAGATCTACAGCACCAACACGAGAGGGGACCAATTACTCCATATAACCATCCTCTAAAGGGGCTAAAAAGCCCTAACTCTAAGAATTACACCATAAACTGAAGAAGAGTCGAATGAATACCTCAAAATGAAGTCTCTGAGCCCTGGAATCACTGGATTAGCACCCTCTTCAGCCTCCTCTTGTCTTGATCCTCTTCTATTTGCAAAAACACTAACAATGATCAAGAAATGACTCATTTCCTCTCACAAACACGCTAGCTCACTTAGGGTTTCTCTCTAGGGTCTGGTAGCCGCAAATGACGGCCATAAGGCCCCTTAAATAGGCCACAAACCCGAGGAATTAGGGTTTCATTAATCAGCGTAGACTCGCCGAGTCCATCCATCCACTCGGATAATGATTCGCGTCTCTGCTCAGCGAGTCTACGCATCAACTCGCCGAGTTCTTCCACAAAACTTGAAATTCAATGAATAAATATAATACCTGAAATTCCGGATGTTACACCAATACTATCTGCCATTAAAACAATATATGGTTCAGCTACTACCCTCCCATTGCTAACCACAACTCTAATAGTTCCTTTAAAGCCATAGAAGGTCAAACCAGTCAAGGATCAGCTCTCAAGTCTCTTTTGTACCCTTTTTATAGTTGAAAGAATTGTGAAGATCTATGAAGTTCTTGAATTGGAGGTTTTGATTGTTTTGGGTGCGACAATTAAGAAATAGGTTTGTCATTTGTGATATAAAATCTTGATTTTCTTGTATTATTGCAATTAGTTGGTTGGGGTATAATCACGAAATGATAGTGTTATGTTTGATTTGGTTATTTTATAAGCAAAAATATTGAATTTAGCAAAAAATAATATAGAAGGGCAAAATGGTCATTTTTATAATTCAGCACTGCAATTCAGAGGTTCTAAACAAACAACATTTAAAAATTCAGATCTTAAAAATTCAGACCCTCTTAGAAATTCAGACCACTTAAAAATTCAGATCCTACCAAACAGCCCCTTACATAGTTTATTCACTTGTGAATATTAGATGATATATTCACTTATGAATATTAGATAATATTTTCATATCTGAATATTACGTAGTATTACATGGTATATCACATATAAATATTACATAGTATATTCACTTGTGTTCACTTATGAATATTACACAGTATATTCACATATGAATATTACAAGGTATTTTCACAAATATATATAATTTTTATATTTTATTCACATATGAATAACATACAGACTTGCATATTTGTTTTTTTGTTTTAATAATCATATACCGATTCAGGTGATAATTTAGTTTATGCATTTCATCAAACAGTTGGAGTGCATACAATTTAACTTTTTTAAAAATGTTAAAAACATGATACTTTGACTATTTAAATCTTACAAAATAGTTTCAAAAAAAAAAAAAAACAATTTGATCTTTTTCTAACCTCAATTTTGAAGTTTTATTTGATAATCGATGTTGAATGAATGATATGAAGTGGATTTTTTGTTGATTATCGATGATGTTGATCTAATGACGCTGGGAGTATAATTAATCGTAGATGTTGAAGATCTGATCGTATTCAAGCAGAATTGAATGTTGGATTAAAAGAACCAAAAATGAATTTTTGTTGTTAACTGTTGAATCGTGTTGACAAACATGTTATTGACGAAGATCGATGATTGATTAACACTGGATGATGTTGATGATGGTTTAATTGAAGAAATCTGGATGATTGTTGAAGGTTGGAGAAGAAATTTGGATGATGAACGATGAATGGGTTTGGACTGTAATCTAATTCTCTACAGATACGTATTTGAGATTGAAGGTTGTTATCATATTTACAAGTTTGCCTCCGTGTCTTTTTATGCTTAGATTAAATGAGTGACTGAGAATGATTTCCCCATTCTCAACCTTTTTTATTTTTTCAATTGAACCCACCTCTCTATATATATTCAATTAATTTATTAGTTTTTCTTCATTTGTCGATGATGAAATTTATTTCAAAATTCAAAGTAATCCGTTTCACGGTTTAAACATGTTGACATTCTTTAATTTTCTTGGATAACCAAATTTTTATTTCTGTCACCCCCAAAATTCAATGCTGTCACCATTGGTATTGGATACTACATCTCTATATATGCTCATAGAGATGAGTTATATGTAATCTTATTGAAATGTGAAAATAGCGTTTTATTGGCTGAGAAGAAGTCAAGAACATGAAACCTCATCTCGATATCTCTTAAGGTTTCCAGCAAGACACCGCCACAATGGGCTTCGATTTCCAACCCAGAACCACACAACCTTTCTCTTCCGCAATGGTGTACCCTTCACAAACCTCGAGCTTCGCAAGCCATTGTTTTGCTCTACTCACCATTTTGATCGGTGAAGCCTGGAACCCTGCCCTACTCATTCGCCTCCTCCATTGATCCACCCTCTCATGCCTTTCCACCCTATTAGGCCCTTCACAACTCACAATGTTCTTGATTTCTTCCGCAAAGTAAAACTGTTCGATTTTGGCCCGTTTAGTGTCGTATTTTGGTAACATCGCATCAAGTGCATCGAAAATGGCCGAATAATAATGTAGTGCTTCCATGAACCTCCCTATGAAGAAAGGTCCGTTATGGTTCGAATCCTGTTCAACAAGAACCATGACTTTCGGGGCAAGCTCGTGGATTATTTGTAGAACCGAGTTTAACGCACCACGACTTTCTTTTACAACACAATGAAGTTGTAGAATACTATTTATGACCATAACTTCATTTTTGTATGTCGTAATGTCCTCCGGTTTAAGGGTCTCCAAACTGCTCTCCACCGTAGAAAACTCGAAATTTATGCCCTTTTCTCGGGCATAGGCCTCCAGTTCGTTACCAATAATAACAAACTGGTTAACGCAGGGCCCAACTGCGGTGATTCTTAGGCGACGTGGAGTCGGAGTCTGGCTAGCCAGACTCTCGATCAGCGCACGCCATTGATGTCCGTGTCGTAGACCCTGTGTCATTCCTAGGTCCACGACATGGACATAACTCTCTCCCTCAAAGGCTTCCAATATGGATAAATTGGCGACAAAGTGACTAAATTGAATGTGTGGGCAAGTCGCGTAGACTAATTGTAATGCTTCTTCCTTTTTCTCTAATGCGATGGCGTTCAAGTTTTTTGCAGGGGCTACCAGGCCGACTGCACCCAGTGGTTGCACTAACGCGAGTCGGTCTGTGAGCCCCTGCATGAAACAAGATGCAACCCTTTGGAAAGATGACCCGAACACAAGTGCGTCACCTCGAAGCTTAGCCAACAAACTCAAAGCGTGAGTTTTATCACGACAAGCGACGGCTTCAGCACATGAAACGAGTAATTGGACTAAATGCATTCCGTCTCTATTTCCATCATCTTCAACAGTTCCGTATTCTGAAATTGCGTCCTCAATGGCCTCGGCTTCTAAATACCTTTGTGTATATGTCCATATATGGTCACGAAAACGAAGCTTAGGCAAGCTATTCATGCTCTTACTCCGATAGATAGTCATATTTCCAGCATTTAAGGAACATGTATCGTTGAAACTCGATTCAGGCAAGCTTTTTGATCTTTTCATCTTGTTATGCGCAAAAGATACATCTGTCAAGCCTGCTTCCTGCCAAGTAGAGTTTGGATTGTCAAGAATCGACAAATATCTTTGAGAATAGAAGGATGTGATTGAACGATTTTGACCTTCTTTATCTTCGTCGTTTTCCAGAAGATCACTGGTACCCAGATCGTAAAACAAATCTGATTTACGTTTCGTGCCACCAAACCTGATTCTTGGATCGACTCCATTGACGACACCCACTTTCAGACGATTCGTATTCTGTTCATTGTAAAGTGGGCTTGCCAATAAACCAGGAGCCATTGAAATCTCTTCTTATGTTTTTTTCTGTTTGAAGTTGAGAAAGAGACTCAAAAAAGCTCTGAAAAAACCATAAACCAAGTGAAATCGACTTATATAGGCGCCAAGAGTTCTTGGTTTTCGCGATTTATATTTATTTAAACAAAATTACTATCACAATATGGATTAAAATACGAAGGATTGCTGACTTACTTCGATGTCTTTTTGTTAGGGAAATATATGCTAGCACAGAGCAATCAAATTGCAGCTTTACGTTCCCAAGATATTGGAGATAAGAGGTTGGTAGCCGGACAAAATGGATTCGAACAATTTTACGGGGTTAAATGTTAATTTTTTTTTAATAACAAGTAATCCTTCATGCTTATATGGTAGAAGTTTAATTGAAAGTTTGTTGCACAATAGAACGAAACCTCCAATTTAAGAGGCAAAACATCCACCATTGACATAATTATCCCTTATAATTAATTGAGTTATATTTGTATTGTATATATTCTTACATATTTGACAAACTTAAATAATTAATAGGAATAAAGTAACAATCTAATATTTTGTTCAAGTGAAATTTTATTTGATTTAAGTAAGTAAATTATATTGAAAATCGATTAAACCTTTCCCTAACACCTCCAAGTTTTTCTAAAAATATCCAAGACTCGTCATTGTTATAAGGTTCCGTGTTAGACCCTTCTCTTTAGGATCATCCAAAACGACCTTGTACGCAAGAATCCTCACCAATGCGTAGAGAAAGACTATTTCGCTATATATTATTATGAAACCGAGGTTCATCATGTGAATCTAAAATTGCAGTTTCTATTTTATACAAGTTACATAACCTATTCAACAAAAACCGACCAATCGAAGCCTATGAATTATTCTTAATATACTAATAAATAAATTTGGGATACCATATAATTGGCTTTAATTGCCGCCAAGACAACGGGAAATTGTGAAATAAACAAAGGATTTTTCACATAGTTGTGTTTGTGTTGTGCTCCGAGGTAACCCAACAAGAAGGGGGGCTTAAGGCTTTCTATTTGGCCTTCCTCCACCGATTCAACACCGTCCCTCCACTTACCATAATAACAAATGTATTTTAGACTGATTTTCTTTTAAATAACTTTTTACAAAACCGACTTATTTGTTTATTAATTAGTTCATTTAGGTGATATTTTATTTCTAACATGATAAATTCGTAAAATCAAGGCTGAAAAGGAAATATGTTGACAGTCGTCCGAAGCATATTGTTATGTTTAAAGCATCCTAAATTGTTTCATTCAAGAATTTAAATAGCTTAAAAATATGTATTAATTAATAAAATAAATATGATCTGAATTGGAGATATATTCCAGAACTTGACTATAAGTCTAAAACCAAATTAGATGATTCTGACCATAATGAAGTCCAACAATGATGCCACTTCAAATATTATCAACATCTCTAACATTAACTACATACATACACATTCATTACTTTCATATTTAGCTACAAAAACGTCTGCCAGTGAAAATATTAGGAACCTAGCATTTTAAAATTAAGTCTCACGTGCTTCAACTTTTAGTGGCCGGTTGTTGATAATAGAAATAAAAATATACATACATAGTGTTTGAAAAACTCGATTTGTTTAGCTTTGTTATATGTTAGGAGCTCATGTCATATACAGACCCAACTCCATAAAGTTCAAGGTCAAAATATTTAATAAGAGAATGTATGTGACGATAAATGTTAAAATTTTCGTCGATAAATGTGTTTTCAGTTTATACTTTATATCTTGCGGTTCGGATTCTTTTAGATGTTAAGGTTTTTTTTTTTTTTTTATAGGAACTATTGAACATGTCACATGATGTTGTTTTGTATGTTTATAATAAACTAAGTGTAAGACTCATGTGTTATATGGATTAATTAAAAAAATTAAATATAAATGTCTAAATATTTAAGAACTTTGAATTTATAAAATAAATAAGAAAAATAATAAATTATTAAAATTGATTTTTTATCTTTTAAGTTTAAATAAATAAAGAAAATAAACTAATGAGTCTTAATTTGGTTATTTTGAAATAAGAAGGTAAGTATATTAATGAAATTGATATTTATTTAGTACTACATTTATTGTAATTATTCCATTAAAGTATTACATGAAATTTTTTAAAATATAAAAACCTATAAAATGACATGTGAAAAATAAATTAATTCAAAATAACCATAAAATGATATTTGACAAATTGAATGAGAGTGCAACATGTGGCAAAAAAATATTCATTTATTAAAATAGATTGTTAAAATATAAAAATCAATAAAATAACATGTGGAAAAAAGATAATTCAAAATAACCATAAAATAACATTTAACAAATTAAATGAGAAAATGATATGTGACAAACTTTCCATATTATTTTAAAATGGGTTTGTCCTAACCTTCCATTTGAAACTTAATTTGGCCTTTTTAGGTTGGAATATTTATGATTTTGGGCTCAAGTATTCAATATACGAATTGGGTAACATATTTACGTAGACATGGTTTGGGCTCAAGTATTCAATCATATATTATTCATATATATCTTTTCTAACGTAGAATGAAGATTAACACCACGAAAATGTTCAAGGTTTCATAAAGAGAGATTCTTATTAATTAAAAGATATCCTCCGAAGTTTACAATGATTTGTTTCATAGATGTGATTAAATGTCAACAAGCATTACAGAATCATTGAAATTTAAAATTGACATGAAATTATTGAAATCAAGTTTTGGGAAAAACCAAGCATAGGGCCAGGCATAAGATTAAGAAAAGATCCTCAGCATAACTGTCAGTACACCCTATCGCTCCCTATTATAACAAATTTCTCATCCATTCGGGGAAAGTCTTATAATTAACTGCATACATGCTTTATGAAAGAAATATTATCATCAATGGAAGTCCTTATCAACGCGATTTGTTTTGTTTACCGGCTTTAGTCTAGCTCCTCAAGTCCCAAACTTCAGTAATGATTTTTAGTTTCAGTTGTAAGCTGTAATTATCTAACATGATTGACAGTGAATCTTCTCTAAAAACTCGAGTTTTTAACAATGAATAAGCCCGTCAATATATATATATATATTTTCTTTCTATCAATTCAACCCATAAATTAAAGAACATTAAAAGGATTAGATTCATTTAACAACGCTATTCTTATAATAAACATAAAAGGAGCTAAATTGTATACAAAAGAAATGATTTTGACAAAAGTATCATGTCTCATGAGTTTTCTTCATTTGTATTTTAGAAAATTTTCAAATTTGTTTAATGATCTTTATTGTTTATTTTATTTTGTTTAACTGGTAATCTTTTTCAGACAATAATATCAAATATATCAAATATGATGGTCTTAAAAGTTAATAATTTGGAAAAAAAATGCAAATTGTAAAAGCTAATGCTATAAGTACATTTATTTTACAATTCCACCCATTGATGTGATTTTTTTTTGTCCCTTTTGTCTTTTTTTTGTTTATTATTATTATTATTATTGTTGTTGTTGTTGTTGTAAATATCGATAAGCGTATAAAATTCGGACGATATTATAAAATTCAACCGACTATATAAAATTGAACAAAATCAAAGTTTGTCTTTATTTATCACAAATATTAATTGGTTCAGTATAACAATTGCGTGGTGTGTTATGCGGATTGAAAACAGTTAGTCGAACACTATATAATGTTTCCCATGCAATCGAATGTTCTGATCTGTATATAGGGAAAAGTTTAGACAAAACATTAGACAATATATATGTTCATTGTAAGTCAACCATTACATAATGGTTATGGTGAGCCTGGATCAACACTGTAGTTGTTGATGATGAAAAAATGTCCCGATAGGCGAAATAATAATAATAATAATAATAATAATAACAAAAGATTGTTTATGAATGAATGTGATGGAACGACAAATAAAAGTAAGTTTTTTATCTAATATAAAATTATAAATGTATTTAGAGTGTAATTTCAATATGAAAAATAAGTTTTTATTAATAATAATAATAATAAGTAAGCTTTTTTATTCAATATGAAAATATGATAATAATTGAACAAAAATATATTTTTCAATATGTAATCGTATTTGTAGTGTAATTCTAAAAAAAATAAGTTTTTTTTTTAAATAATAAAAATAATCTAATAAATAAAAGAAAAGAACAATAAAAAAACAAAAAAAAGCAAAAAAACAAAAAAAATAATGTCAAAAGATAAATAATCGATTAGATGAAGTTAGGAAATAAAAAAAAATAAAAAAGATACTTATAGAAAAACCCATTATAAAACCTATCTTTACAATTCACCATAGTTTCGTGATCCATTTGAAATTAAAAAAACAAAGATTGATTGCCTATTACAGTCCCTATGTTTACTTTTTCTTTACAATTCGGTCAGCATAGTTTCATACACTACAATTACATAACTACTCAAACCAACTTTATCCACTCTGAGCAAGCAAGTGAGAATGCAAACCCTCTTAAACCCTCATCCCATCTCCTTTCTTCCTCCTCCAAAAATCCTAAATCCTAGTAAGCTATTCAAATCCCGTAATATAAACCCATCCCTTCACTTCATCTCAACTGGAAAATTCACCGTTAAAGGTTTCTCAGCGGACGAATTCCCGGTCGATGAGGATTTCATCGAAAAATTCGGTCCCAAAGACGTGGAAACTGAAGATGAAGCCCGTCGCCGCAACTGGATCGAAGGAGGTTGGGCTCCATGGGAGGAAATCCTTACTCCAGAAGGAGATTTCGCCAGAAAATCACTCAACGAAGGAGAAGAAGTAGCATTGGAAAATCCTGACTCGATTGAAGCCTTCAAAATGTTGAGACCTAGTTACAGGAAGAAGAAAATGGAAGAATTAGGGTTAACAGAGGACGAATTTTACGCGAAACAGTTCGAGCTTAAGGGCGACATTCCGGAGCCCTTGAAGACGACATGGGCAGGGCCGCTGGTGGTCCGTCACGTGCCACCGCGAGATTGGCCGCCGAAGGGGTGGGAAGTGGATAAGAAAGAGCTGGAATTTATCAGGGAAGCTCATAAGTTTTCAGCTAGAGTTGATCTTGAGCAAGTACAGAATGAAGCAAAAAGCAATACAGATGATTTGTGTTTGGACAGATATAAGGTGTTTCTGAAGCAGTATAACGAATGGGTGGATGCGAATAGAGATAGATTGGAGGAGGAATCATATAAGGTTCATCCCAACACTCAATTCTTATAGTAATTCCTCAACTTGTAATTAATACTCACTTTGAAAACACCCCATAATTCCAAGCTATTCATGTTATACACTAATGAGATCCATAATTTTTGATACAGTATGATCAAGATTATTTTCCTGGTAGAAGGAAAAGAGGGAAAGATTATAAAGAAGGAATGGTAAGTTTTGAAATAATGTGAACCAAAATCGATGATGATCTTACGTTTTCTTACCCACTTTACCTTTCCCTTCTGCAGTACGAGCTACCATTTTACTACCCCGGACAAGTAAGTTTTACTGCTCTGTAATTCTCTTGAGCCATGTATAAGTATGCACTTGCATTGATTTTATTACCAAAATGAACCTGTAAATCTTATTATCCAAATAGCAATTCATGCTATAAACGTACTTACATACATACATATATGTATATCTTGTGCAGATTTGTGTTGGTAAAGTGACTACTTTGCATCTTTATCAAGGAGCTTTCGTTGACATTGGAGGTGTTCATGATGGGTAAGTCTTGATAAATGATGTGTATTAAGTCGTTAAGTCGTTTCTCTGGTCTATTAAGTCGTTATTTCTGCATTAAGTAAAAAAAAAGAAACACTTGTATACAATATATATAGCTTTTTAGACTCTTAACTCTAAGTAAAGCTCCATGGTCATTTCAGGTGGGTCCCAATTAAACGTAATGATTGGTATTGGATCCGACATCATATAAAAGTTGGTATGCATGTCATTGTTGAAATTCTGGTGAGTTATGGCTCTTCAAATGCATATTTCTGCTCCTTATTCCTTTTAAAAATGTTGTATTTTTGTATTATGTTGCTCAAGTCAAATGTCTGTCTATTTTTTTATTTTTTTCAGGCCAAACGAGATCCTTACCGTTTCCGATTTCCAATCGAGATGCGTTTTGTTGATCCTAATATAGATCACCTTATGTATGTTTTCCAGTTTTATATCTTTTATACATAGAATGTTAATCAGCTCAAAACTATAGCAAAATGTTTGATCTTTGACTTTTTACCTACAGTTTCAAGAGGTTTGACTACCCACCAATTTTCCATCGGGAGGAAGATACTAGTATGGATGAGTTGCGCGTAAGTTTTATTTGTTTAATGGTTTCTTATATATTACTATATTTACGTACGTATGTATGTATACATGGATTTACTGATGGTTTTCAATACTTATTAACAGCGTGATTGTAGAAGGCCACCAATTTCTAAGGATGATCCGGGAATCAAGGTGGAGGAAGAACCTTTAATATGTAATCACCCTTACGTTAATACGGTATGTATATCCTCTCTTGTTGTCTGACAGTTGACAGTTGACAGTTGATAGTTGACCAAATACCATTGAATAATAATGAATTTGGTTTGCAGTTATGGCAAATACATGTTGCAGAACAGTTGATTATGGATGATATGGAGATGAACCCAGAAAAATACGAGGGTAAAAAATTGTCAGAGTTGAGCGATGAGGTGGAATTCAATGAAGAAAACAGTGTCGAATACAGCCAAGATTATTATAACCAAACTTTACTACCCAAAAGGATTGTGGTCAGTACTCACCACTTGGCTTTTGCTTGTTCAATCATCATTTATGAATATTATTATTAAGTGACATTTCTTTTAACATGTATTCATCAGAATGTGAGCGTGAAAGATCTTGACCTAGATGCTGCATACGCAGAGCGCCAGGTTTGTTTTGAATTTGATTGATGTCAGCTTATTTCCCGTTTGCCTCCTATGGAATTTAACATCATGTATATGTATATTTGGGGTTTGCACAGCATCATAATAAATTGAAAATCGAAGCAATGGAAAAAGGCGCAACATCTTACAAAATCGACAAGTTAAGACGTAATCATGAGATGGACGAATACGATTTTGTTCATTGGCGACGCTCAGTTGAGGAAAGAGAAGCCTTACTTCGAGACATAAGCTGGTAACTTTTTCTTATTAAAACATTCCACTTTAAAAAAATTATACAATGCTATGCTATTTCTTTCATTTAATGTTATGTTTTTTTTTTTTGTGGTTTAGCCGTAGAGCGGTTGGTCTACCATTGGAGGAGCCAGGAAGGTACCATGACCCGAGCAGCGTTGCAAAAGACAAATATGACCCTGAAAACCCTCTGTATAGATATGATTATTGGGGGGAGCCAAAAAGTTCTGAAAAGACTAAACAAAACCGATTAAGAGACTTCCACAACAAAGGAATTATAGGTAGAGGAATGGTGTGGTATGAAACATCGTATGAAGATGCAATGAAGAACCAGGATGAAACGCGAGCTATGGAAATGGCAGAAACAAGGAATAAAGAAGAAGAAGATGAAGATGATGAGGTTGATGATGTCATTTATGAGATTGTTTCTGAGCCACAGCCGGAAGTCAATGGGGTTCAGACCAATGTATTTTCAGATGAATACTATGACTAGGTTTTTGGTGTTTGATGTATGTTGTATAGGTTAAGGAATTAATCTCGTAATCAGTGTTTTTGAGGGAATGATTGTCGTTTTTTTTTGGGTTTCAACATTGAATTTAGTGATGGATTAAAATTTTTGGGAGACAAATATATGGGTGGGCTGAATTTGCGTCTTTAATCAAATACTAACTTATTTGGAAGACATGGAGATGAGGATACAAGATGGGCCACCATTTAACATGTTGGATCGATCACATTACGAGTCACAAGATGGATCACATGCACGTTACAAGAGATGCGTGGAGTACATCTAAAATTTATCTGAATAATGCTTTGAATTTGCCATTGGATTGATCCTTATCCATGACAAATGGTTAAGGACACTGAACTCTTTTGCTAATCACACGTGGAAGAACATAGATTAGAAACAATTGCGAAAACATTTGAGGGCTATAAATTAAAAATAGAGAAAAATGGTCTACGAGTTTTGTGATCTAAACTTTCCATATTTCAATTTGGTCATTTTTTTTGACAGCCATATTTTTATAAAGAGGAACTAGCAAGTTTTCTTTCAATGTTGGGATCTTTGCAAGACGCTCTTAAATTTCTCCTAGTAAGTTGTGCACATGTTGTTTAGTAAACTAGGTTTAATAACTAGTTATCCTCTTTCCCTTTCATTTGATTCAAAAACATATTCTAGAGGGGAAAAGCAAATCATGGCGATTTTTAAAGCTTAAGAGAATATTGGAAGACAATTGGAGGATAGAACATCTTAATTCATCTCTAAAAGGTATAAGCTTACTTTATCTCTTCATCTTCTTCATCTTAGAGATTTTATTCTCAAGTAGATTCTGAAAATTGGAATCTTTAATGGAATTCTAGTAGTTTTTGGATGTTGAATCAATCTATATCATGATTCTAACATCAAACTTTCCATTTATGAGCTCGATTCACCATTTTTTGGGTTTCCAAACTCTAGGTAATGTGAGAAATCCAGGTTATAAAGCTCGTTGTATTATTTGTATGTGATTTAGTTCTAGAAGCTTGTTGTAGATCATCAAGGTATCACCATTTCACTCTTGAAATGGTTGATTTCACCTCTAATGATCTATATGGGGATTTGGAACCCTAACTTGATGAGAAGTTGTAATTTAGATAATATAACTTAATACACAAATTTAGTTTTATGGTTTTGAAATCAAGGAGAGAGAGAGAGAGAGAGAGAGAGAGAGAGAGAGAGAGAGAGAGAGAGAGAGAGAGAGAGAGAGATTTTGTATTTGTGATTTGCTCCTTATATGATTCCACTGGATCATAAGTAATTACGAGCTCAACTGATGATTCCAACAGTGATCCATCATTGGAAAAGAATGACATGATTTCTACGTCAAGATAATTCACAAAAATGTTTTGATCAAATTAAATGCAACTAGAGGGTGTGCCCTCGTGTTGCTACGGATCGAGAAATTTTTTATTATTTTCTTGGTTGTTTCAGATTTCATAGTTCGTGTTTATTTATGAGACAGTTTTTTAGAATATACATAATGGATCAAAGTTGACAAAATATATAAACTATGGTGGTTAGATGTTGAAAAACAAAAATTAATATTAGAGAAGGGACCAAAATTGCCAAGTTGTAGAAAATATTATGGCTTAATGTAATTAATATTAGAGAAGGGACCAAAATTGCAAAGTTGTAGAAAGTATTGTAGCCAAATGGTGTAACATTAAAGAATAAGGGATTCAAAGTGTTAACATCACAAACAATTGTGGCCAAAGTTTGAAGGGCAAAACTTTACTATTCCTAAGTCTTCCCACTTTTAATTATATATATATATATATATATATATATATATATATATATATATATATAGAGAGAGAGAGAGAGAGAGAGAGAGAGAGAAAGAGAGACCAAAACTACCAAGTTGTAGAAAATATTGTAGCTTAATGTAATTAATAGTATTAGAGAATGGACCAAAATTGTTAAGTTGTAGAAAGTATTATAGCCAAATGGTGTAACATTAAAGAATAAGGGATCAAAAGTGTTAACATCATAAACAATTGTGGCCTAAGTTCCAAGGACAAAACTTTACTATTCCTAAGTCTTCCCACTTTTAATTATATATATAATAAATGGATTTGAAACTGTAAGTGTTTGGAAGATTTGAAACTAAATAATGATTTTAATCCATATTTTCCATACACCCAATATAAGTTTCTCAATTCCATTGATGTGCTTAGAATCATGTGAGAATGAATGGAATTATAATATGAAAATGACATGATTTCTAAGTCGAGATAATTCAAAAAAATGTTTTGATCAAATTAAATGAAATCAGTAGATTTGAAACTATAAGTGTTTGGAAGATTTGAAAAAAAACTAAATAATGATTTGAACCTATATTCTCTATACACTCGATATAAGTTTCTCAATCCTATTGATGTGCTTAGAATCATGTGAGAATGAATGCAATTATAATACGTAAATGGGATTGGAATAGATGACATGTTTAAATCACATATAGTAAGATCATTTTTTATCATTAAGTTATAAGAAAGCAAACTAGAGATAATCATAAAGTCATTAAAGACTTAAAGATGATTGATGTCTTTGTGAGTGCATCCTTGAAATCATGAAAATATTAAGACATTTAGTGGTTAAGACATGATATAAATGAGTACCAAAATATGTTATCAAGACTTATTACAACCATTCCTATCAACTAGATTAGTTAGAGGAGTATGAGCCAAGGGAGCAAGTACAATGGCCAAATGAATTTTTTTTTTTAATTTGTGGCTTTTAGTAGGAAACTACAAGCTGTGATCTTTCCTGTTGGAAATATGCCTATAGTCACAACAAGTTAGTGACATTCCATAATTAGCAGGGGCTTTTTGGGTTACACACAAGACATGATTTGAGCATAAAATGACAAAAGGAAAATGATGGGGACTAGTTTATTAACGTGACACCTTATAGTGAGTTAACTAGAAACTAAAAACACTAAGTGGAATAAGTGTAATATTCTTTATTTGAGTTGGTAAGTATTTATCACTTAAATGAATAGATAAATATACCACTTTTGGTGATAATGTTTACAAAAAAGGTTAGGAACGATCCCAAGAAAACAATTGAGTCGATTCACTCCTTTTTTCCTTCTCTTTCTCACATGTTCTTCCATAGTCTTTGACCTTCCTTATCCAAAATCTAGGGTATTTGAGTTTTGGTAAGGTGAATAGAAGGAGTTATCATTGTTGTAGGATCTTGATCTTTGTGCTTCTGGTTTGGGCTCTAAAATTTCCAAGACAAAGAAGAAATCAGATCACACTATCCACATGAAAGGTATATATAATGGATATATATATATATATATATATATATATATATATATATATATATATCTTCCTATTCTAATAAAAGAATAGTTGTATTCTCCTTTTGACACGTGTCATCCTATTAGGACTCCTAATTAATGCATATTTTATTCTTCTTTTACCATGTGTCACCCTCTTATGTCTCCTAATTAATACATATCACTTGTCAACCTATTGATTCTCCATTTTAAATTTCACAATTTAAATTTCTCACTTTAATTACAATAAACTAATAACATTAGAATAAAAATTAAAGTAAATTAATATAAATTATAAAATGATATAATTTCACATATTTATTTAAATCAATGATTATAATTTTATATAACTAAAAAATCTCTTAATTAATAATTTATTTAAAATAATTGATTAAGAATTTTAATTTTTTATTATAAAAGTTTAATTAGTTTTGTAACCGTGGTTCTCACGGGTTATAAACTAGTATATATATATATATATATATATATATATATATATATATATATATATATATATATATATATATATATATATATATATAAGAGTAGTTCTTTTGCCATGTGTCACCATGTTAGGTCTTGTAATTAATATCATGCTACTTGTCAATCTATTGATTCTCCATTTCAAATTTCAAATTTCAAAATTTAAATTTCTCATTTTAATTACATTAAATTAATAACATTCGAATAAAAAATAAAATAAAATTTATATAAATTATAATAAAATAAAATTTATACAAATTATAAGATGATATAATTTTACGTATTTATTTGAATCAACGATTATAATTTTATATATAACTAAAAAAATATCTCTTAATTAATAAGTTATTTAAAATAATTAATTAATAGTTTTGAGTTTTTACTTAGAAAGTTTAATTAATTTTGTAACCGTGGTTTCCACGGGTTATAAACTAGTGTGTGTGTGTGTGTATATATATATATATATATATATATATATATATATATATATATATATATATATATATATATATAAGCTTTGTTGCTAAAAATCAAAAGAACAATATCTGTGGTGGGTCATGATGATCAAGTTTTTGTATGTTATGCGTTAGTTGCTTTGTGATCTAGAGATCATCAGAACCTAACAATAGTATCAGAGCCAATGTTTTAGGGTTTCAGCACATTATAATTGATTTGATCATAAAGAATTTTAAGGGGTATAAATTTATACACATGAAAAATTATGCATTCTGTCATCTTTTTTCTAAAAATTGTAGATGAATTTAAAAAAAATCATTCAAAGGTTAGATTAGTGCCATTGGGAGCCATTCATGATATCCATGCAGAATTTGACTTTAGTTTGATTGATAAGATTTCTAGATAATGATCATTGTGTACAAGCAAGGTTTGTTTTCCCTTTTGTGGTGCTTGTATGATGGTTCAAATGACTCCCTCACTATTTTGAACCAATTAACATTGTATTAAACTTTGGGACCACATTTTCCATATTTAAAAACTCTGAAATCTTTTTGATTTGAAATCTAATGAATTTAAAAGATTTAAAACTACCCAACAGTAGGGTATTTTGTTAGACACTTTTTGATTTGAAATCTAATGACTTTAAAAGACCTTTTGAAAATTACCAAAGAATAGTGTAATTCATTAGACACATGTGCACTCCGTACCTCCTAACTTGTATCAAGTCAAAGTGTAAACTCCACTGACAACCTTACAAATTCCATTACAATAAAACAACTTGGTGACAATAAAAATACCAACACATATGTTGGATACGAGTGTAGTTTCATCATTTCACATTTTTTCTCCCTTTTATATTTACACCACCTTTGTTATAATTATGTTTTATCATCGATCCATATCTATATGTTATGTTATTTTACAGAGAAATCTTAGTCCATCCACTATTAGAAAAGATGCCTTCTATGAAATGCATTTTGTGTCATAAAAAGGGTACAAATGACACACAAATGTGTGTCATTAAATCTCATGTCATAAAGGAAGATGACATGTATTTGCGTTTCATAAGCCTTTTCATGTATTTGTGACACACATTTATGACAAACGTTGTGTGTCATTAAAGCCCATATCATAAAGGAGTATGAAACACAGTTTGCATATTAAGTGTTTAAAAAAAATTCTAGATTTACTAATTTTCAAATTAAATGACAATTAATGACTAATAATACAAAAAAGTCCATTTAATAATATAAATGTACTAATTAAATAATCCATGTGAACGGTATCCCAGTGCTGGTATTATTCGACTTGGGGGCTACCCGATCATTCGTATCTCATGCACTCAGCAAGAGGTTTGCCGAGTCTACGGGTATGTTGGATTGTCCTTTGGAGGTCGAGATTGCGGACGATCGATCCATTCGGGCATTAAAGGTTGATATAGAGATTGTGTCTTGAGGATGTATGACGAGCGTTATCACATGGATTTGGTTCCCATTCCTTTGCGTGGGAACTGTGACAACGAGAATTTTTAAAACAATTTTTCATTTCTTAAAAATATATTTCCATCCAAAATAAGTCATAAAGATCCAATGTATCATGTCATAATACAAATCATATAAATCCCAAGATCATAAATCCTCCATCAGTGTGTACAGATCACGCCGGCGCCTTCCCACGGTCCTCGCTGGTACCTGAAACACATATCACAACAACTGTAAGCATAATTGCTTAGTGAGTTCCCCAATATACAACCTACGCACATACGCCTTTCCAGGCCCTGACCTTCCGGTCCATGTGTCTCAGGGGACTTCCGTCCCGACTAGGTAAACCTTCCAGTCCTACCCACGCCAACCTTACGGTCCACATTACAACGCCTTCCGGCCCATAACATATTCGCCTTCCAGCCCATAACATAATGCCTTCCGGCCCATATCAAGCATATCATACATGGCACATATAACGATTAACTTATCACACACAACACATATATCTCATACCATATCCGACCTTCCGGTCACACAGTCAAACCCTTCCGGGTATAGTATAGTGAGAAGACTCACCTCGTGGAAAGTCTAAGATCTCGTGTCCTCGCTAACACCGACCCCGAACGACGGCTCAACCTCGCCTAAACATAAAAATATCATTTATTACACAAGGACTTCCACCACTTAGAACTTTACTCCTTATCATCATTCCTCAGAGGGTAAAAGACCATTTTACCCTTCCTTGACCTAAAGTTCTCAAGTTGACCAAAACCTTAAAAGTCAACAAAAGTCAAATCCTGAGAGTACGCGGGGCGTACGTCGCCAACCCCTCCCTGATCGGGGTCTCCACCCAGTACGCTGCGCGTACTGGAAGTTACGCCCAGCGTAACCCCCAGAATCAGCCACTCTCCATTTCTGGTCTTAATCGGTTAAGCCATTACTTCCACTTCTAGATCCGACTCTTCTAGTGTGTCTAAACCCATAAAGTCGAGACCTTTAAGCCTTGGCACGGCTGTAAAGGCTCCAACATCACATAACAACTCTTTATTCAAACTCAAGGACCTAGATCTCATGCATGGTGCAAACCCCACGTCCAAGATGCCATTTTTATGAGTCTACAACCCCAATAGATCAGAAATATGAAGTATCTAAGCTTATGGAGGCCATTTGCACAAAAGTCTCCACCTTTGGGACTTAAACCCTAGAAAATGACCTTTTAAGCATACAACATGAACCAAGTGACAAGATCCGAACTTTATACCTGGAAATGAAGCTTTAGCCCTTGAAAAGTTCAGATCTACACTTGAGCACCACTTCTAGCCTCTCCAACAAGCTCTTCTTCTCCTTTGCAACCTTGAAATGACACCACCAAGCTTAGAATACACACACACACACAATGGCCTAAGAACGAGGGTACACTCTTTTTAGGGTTTCACTATGAGGGATGGTGGCTGAGAAGACCAGCCACATGTTCCTTTTATAGCCCCATCAAAGGAATTTAGGGTTTGGGTCTGAATAAGTTACGCCGGGCGTAACCTTGGGTATGCCCCGCGTACCTGAGGGGAAACGCGTCCAAATGAGGCGCGCGAGTACGCGCAACGTATACCTTGTACGCCCAGCGTACTCGCCTACCATGAAAACCCTAAATCATCAACTTAACCAAGATGTAAGGCCAAAAGAAGAATACCTGGATTTCGGGCTGTTACAATTCTCCCCCACTAGAATCAGACTTCGCCCCCGAAGTCTCATACTGGAAACAACTCTGGATACTGATCCCACATCTCAGACTCGGTCTCCCATGTCAGCTCGGACCCCTTCCGATGTTGCCACTGCACTTGAACCAGGGGTATTTCCTTGTTCCTCAAAACCTTAACTTTCCGATCCCTGATCGCTACTGGTATCTCCACATAGTTCAGGCCTGCATCCACCTGAATATCATCCAATGGCACCACTGCCGACTCGTCGACAATACATTTCCTCAACTGCGAGACATGAAAGGTATCATGAATCTGCCCCAACTCAGCAGGTAGCTCCAACTGGTAGGCTACCCGGCCCACCCTAGCAATTACCCTGAAGGGTCCGATATACCGGGGTCCCAACTTGCCCCTTTTCCTGAATCGTATCACCCTTTTCCAGGGAGAGACCTTTAGGAGCACAAGGTCGCCAACCTGAAACTCGAGCTCGGACCGCCGCCTGTCCGCATAACTCTTCTGGCGACTCTGCGCAGTCAACAACCTCTGCCTGACCTGCTGAATCTGCTCGGTCGTCTGGAGTACAATCTCCGTGCTACCCATCACCCTCTGCCCCACTTCTCCCCAACAGATGGGGGTGCGACACCTCCGACCATACAAAAGCTCAAAGGGTGGCATACCAATGCTCGAATGATGGCTGTTGTTGTACGAAAACTCTGCTAAAGGCAGATAGGTGTCCCAGCTCCCTCCAAAATCCAAAACACGTGCACGGAGCATATCCTCAAGCGTCTGATTCGTCCGCTCGCTCTGTCTGTCTGTCTGCGGGTGGTATGCGGTACTGAAATGCAGTCTCGTACCCAACTCCTCATGAAACTTCTTCCAAAACCTGGAAGTAAAACGCACATCGCGATCAGAAACAATCGACATCGGAACCCCATGCCGTGATACCACCTCCCTCACGTATAATTCCGACAACTTCTCCGCAGAAGAGCTCTCGCTGATGGCTAGAAAATGAGCGCTCTTCGTCAATCTATCCACGATCACCCAAATCGCGTCGACTCCCCTCGCAGTCCGTGGCAATTTGGTGATAAAATCCATGGTAATCTGTTCCCACTTCCATTCGGGAATCTCTAGCGGCTGCAACTTACCGTGCGGACGCTGGTGCTCGGCCTTAACCTGCCGACAAGTCAGGCATCTCTCAACAAACCATGCAACATCCCTTTTCATACAGGGCCACCAATACTCCTTCCTTAGGTCCAAATACATTTTTGTAGCCTCGGGATGAATCGAGAATTTCGATCGATGCGCTTCCTCCATCAAAATAGTACGCGTACCGCCCACAAACGGTACCCAAATCCGACCCTGAAAAGTCATAATCCCTCGACCATCCGTAACGAATCCTGATACCTGACCCACAACCTGCTCCCTCTTCTGGTTTTATGGTTTCACAGCCTCAGCCTGAGCTCCTCGAATGGTATCTAAAATCGGGGTCATCACCGTCAACCTCATACAAATATCTCGGATCGGGGCGCTTTCCGCGCTACGGCTCAACGCGTCGGCTACCACATTAGCCTTACTCGGGTGGTACAGGATCTCACAATCGTAATCCTTCACCACATCCAACCATCTCCTCTGTCGCATATTCAGGTTTGGCTGATCCATCAAGTACTTCAGACTCTTGTGGTCCGTGTAGATGGTACACCGAACCCCATAAAGATAATGCCGCCAGATCTTGAGGGCAAACACCACAGCCCCCAATTCCAGGTCATGGGTGGGATATCTCGACTCATGAGGCTTCAACTGCCTCGAAGCATACGGTATCACATGCCCCCTCTGCATAAGCATCACCCCTAAACCCGATATAGATGCATCACAGTACACCACAAAATCCTCCATCCCTTCCGGAAGTGCAAGCACCGGGGCCTCGCACAATTTCTGACGAAGGGTCTCGAATGAGGACTGCTGCTCCGGTCCCCATGAAAATGCAACACCCTTTCGGGTCATCCTAGTAAGTGGCACGGCGATCTTGGAGAAATCCTTGATAAACCTGCGATAATATCTAGCCAAACCTAGAAAGCTCCTGATCTCTGTGGGCGATCTCGGCACTTCCCATCTCATCACCGCCTCTATCTTGGCCGGATCGACCAAAATCCCTTTCTGGTTAACGAGGTGCCCTAAGAACTGGACCTCTCGTAACCAGAAATCACACTTGGAGAATTTGTCATACAGCCTCTCCGACCTCAGAACTCCAAGAATCTCCCTCAAATGCTCCTCGTGCTGCTCCCTAGACCTCGAATATACCAGAATATCATCAATGAATACGATCACCGACCGATCCAGCATCGGCCTGCACACCCTGTTCATGAGATCCATGAACGCAGCTGGGGCATTGGTGAGCCCAAAAGGCATCACCACAAACTCATAATGCCCATAACGAGTTCTGAAAGCGGTCTTCTGAATATCTTCATCCCGAACCCTCATCTGATGATAACCCGACCTCCAGTCTATCTTAGAGAACCAAGATGCCCCCTGCAACTGATCGAAAAGATCGTCGATCCTAGGTAACGGATACCGGTTCTTAACCGTCAACTTGTTCAACTCCCGGTAATCGATACACATCCGGTGTGAACCATCCTTTTTCTTGACGAACAAAATCGGCGCTCCCCAAGGTGAACTACTCGGTCGAATAAACCCCTTCCCCAACAGCTCCCGAAGCTGCGAGGATAGCTCCTGCATTTCCGGTGGAGCGAGATGATAAGGCGCCTTGGCGATGGGCGCCGCTCCCGGAACCAAATCGATACGGAACTCCACTTGCCTTTCCGGAGGCACACCTGGTAACTCTTCGGGGAACACATCCGAAAACTCGCATACAACAGGAACGTCATCCACCGATTTGGGCCTTCCCTTGGCCACTCGAGTATCCGTCACGTAGGCTATGAATCCATTGTAGCCCTGCTGCAAACTCTGCCTCGCCCTGGCAGCCGAACAAAACGCCGACCCACATCGGGTCCCCTCGCCATACTCCGTAAGCACTCCCCCACTAGGTTCTCGAATCGTCACCAACTGTCTCTCGCAGTCAATGACTGCCCCAAACTTACTCAACCAGTCCATGCCCACGATAACGCAAACATCCCCCATCGCTATAGGAACCAAGTCTATAGGGAATTTGACACCAAAAATCTCGAGCACACATCCTCGAATCACGTCTGCGGCATATATCACTTTCTCATCAGCTATGGAAACCCTCAGAGGTCGACTCATCACTTCTCGATCAATACCGAGGTGCTGACTAAAAGCCAGAGATACGAAAGACCGACTCGCACCCGAGTCAAATAATACTAAAGCAGGTACAGAGTTCACAAAAAAAGTACCTACGCATATCATGAAATAAGCACAACATCTCATAAAAGAACAATAAATACATGAAAGAATACATACCAGCCACAACATCAGGCGCCGCGCGGACCTCCTCCGCAGTCAACTGGAAAGCTCTCCCACGAGCCCTCGGGGCCTCGGCCTTCACTGGTCGAGTCTCAGTAGCCCTGGCAGCAGGTGCAGATCCCTGGAGAAGCTGAGGGCACTCGGCCTTCCGATGGCCGGTCTGATTGCAATGAAAGCAAACCATAAACCCCTTGGGGCAATCCCTAGCAATGTGCCCATCCTTGCCACACTTGTAGCAAGCACCTGATCGACATGTACCCTCGTGACCCTTGCCACACTTTCTGCAAGTGCGGCCCTTCCGACCTCCCGTCCTTGAATCGGCGGACTTGGTCCGCTTGGTTGCTGGCTGGGACTGAGCCGGCTGCCGATCCACCCGTTGAGAATCGGCCTCCTCCCTGGCCTGGGTATCCAACTCGATCTCGCGCTTCCTGGCATTCGCCTGAAGCTCAGCACAAGTCTGGTATGATGAGTTCGATACAAACTCCCGGATATCCCTCCTCAGCACACCCAAATACCGGCTCATCCGAGCCTGCTACGTGGACACCTGCTCGGGGCAGAACATCGCCCTCTCATGAAACTTCCGCGTGATCACCGTGACAGAATCATTACCCTGCTTGAGGGATAAGAACTCCTGAACCAACCGTTCCCTCTCTACCGGGGGAACGTACTCATCTCTGAACATAGTGGTAAACCTCTCCCATGTCACAGCGGAAACCTCTGCCAGAGTGAAGTTCGCCGTCACGAACTTCCACCAATCCTTTGCTCCCAGGCGGAGCTGGTTCAAGGCGAACCGTACCCTCAGATGCTCCGGACATGAACAAGTGTAGAAGCATCCCTCGATATCAGCAATCCATCTCATCGCAACGATCGGATCCTGCGTCCCGTCAAACTCAGGTGGCTTCGTGTTGCTGAACTCCTGGAGCAGCAACGAGTCACCTCCCTGTGGTCTGGCAGCGGCCACAGCTGCGGTACCTGCAGCGGCTGCAGCCTCAGTCAACGTGGCGTACCGCTCATCAAATGTCTCCATCAAAGTGGTCTTAATAGACCCAAACATCTCCGGAATCTCAGCCCGGATCGCTGCAGCCACCTCCTCATGAATCATCTGACGAATCTCCTCGTCACTCACACTGCTCGTACTGGGTCTGTGGCGTGGTCCAACCATGATACCTCTGGAATACAACATAGAAATATCAGAGACTCTATCGAGCATAATCGCACTCGATAACGCAACCCTACTCAGTCTCCGATACCCAGGGATTCTTACTTGGGTTGCCCACTGACCCGGTGTCTTCGGTGGTACGGGCCCAATACTACCGAGTACACCGCATCAGCATTCACCCCAAGTCCTCCTCCCTAAACCCCGGATCCTGAGTACTCTATTCTTGCCATGCACTAGCTACCCACTCGCTCTCAAAGCACCTCATAACAACAAATTTCCCTAGACTAAGGCATCACAAATCAGGCTACTCTAGTCCTAATATGAATACTTAGTCTTCTAGCATGCGTATCATATCATATCATATTTCATAACACATATTGTAAGGGTATTTTGGGGATTTTTACCGTTCGGGCGCTGGCTGATCATACACACTGCTTCATCCTTGGTTATCACAAAATTCTTTATAAAAAATTTATGCTTTTGTTTTTGAAAGATTTCCTCAAATTCTCGGTTTGAGTTCAGTTACGCCCGAAGGTGCAACCGAATCCCTCAAACCAAGGCTCTGATACCAACTTGTGACAACGGGAATTTTTAAAACAATTTTTCATTTCTTAAAAATATATTTCCATCCAAAATAAGTCATAAAGATCCAATGTATCATGTCATAATACAAATCATATAAATCCCAAGATCATAAATCCTCCATCAGTGTGTACAGATCACGCCGGCGCCTTCCCACGGTCCTCGCTGGTACCTGAAACACATATCACAACAACTGTAAGCATAATTGCTTAGTGAGTTCCCCAAAATACAACCTATGCACATACTCCTTTCCAGGCCCTGACCTTCCGGTCCATGTGTCTCAGGGGACTTCCGTCCCGACTAGGTAAACCTTCCGGTCCTACCCACGCCAACCTTACGGTCCACATTACAACGCCTTCCGACCCATAACATATTCGCCTTCCAGCCCATAACATAATGCCTTCCGGCCCATATCAAGCATATCATACATGGCACATATAACGATTAACTTATCACACACAACACATATATCTCATACCATATCCGACCTTCCGGTCACACAGTCAAACCCTTTCGGGTATAGTATAGTGAGAAGACTCACCTCGTGGAAAGTCTAAGATCTCGTGTCCTCGCTAACACCGACCCCGAACGACGGCTCAACCTCGCCTAAACATAAAAATATCATTTATTACACAAGGACTTCCACCACTTAGAACTTTACTCCTTATCATCATTCCTCAAAGGGTAAAAGACCATTTTACCCTTCCTTGACCTAAAGTCCTCAAGTTGACCAAAACCTTAAAAGTCAACAAAAGTCAAATCCTGAGAGTACGCGGGGCGTACGTCGCCAACCCCTCCCTAATCAGGGTCTCTACCCAGTACGCTGCGCGTACTGGAAGTTACGCCCAACGTAACCCCCAGAATCAGCCACTCTCCATTTCTGGTCTTAATCGGTTAAGCCATTACTTCCACTTCTAGATCCGACTCTTCTAGTGTGTCTAAACCCATAAAGTCGAGACCTTTAAGCCTTGGCACGGCTATAAAGGCTCCAACATCACATAACAACTCTTTATTCAAACTCAAGGACCTAGATCTCATGCATGGTGCAAACCCCACATCCAAGATGCCATTTTTATGAGTCTACAACCCCAATAGATCAGAAATATGAAGTATCTAAGCTTATGGAGGCCATTTGCACAAAAGTCTCCACCTTTGGGACTTAAACCCTAGAAAATGACCTTTTAAGCATACAACATGAACCAAGTGACAAGACCCGAACTTTATACTTGGAAATGAAGCTTTAGCCCTTGCAAAGTTCAGATCTACACTTGAGCACCACTTCTAGCCTCTCCAACAAGCTCTTCTTCTCCTTTGCAACCTTGAAATGACACCACCAAGCTTAGAATACACACACACAATGGCCTAAGAACGAGGGTACACTCTTTTTAGGGTTTCACTCTGAGGGATGGTGGCTGAGAAGACCAACCACATGTTCCTTTTATAGCCCCATCAAAGGAATTTAGGGTTTGGGTCTGAATAAGTTACGCTGGGCGTAACCTTGGGTACGCCCCACGTACCTGAGGGGAAACGCGTCCAAATGAGGCGCGCGAGTATGCGCAACGTACACCTTGTACGCCCATCGTACTCGCCTACCATGAAAACCCTAAATCATCAACTTAACCAAGATGTAAGGCCAAAAGAAGAATACCTGGATTTCGGGCTGTTACAGGAACAAGGTCATCATAGGCATGGATTGGTTGAGACCTAATAGGGCGGTGATCGACTGTGAGCAGCAGTTGGATTGGGTTAGGACCCCAAGTGGGCGAGAGTTGGTGATTCAGGGTGAGAGACCACAACGTGGACCAATCATGTGTTTTGTAGCGAGATTCAGACACTACTTTCATCAGGGATGTACAGGTTTTGTCGCCTACGTTATGGATACCCGGGAGAAGGGTAAGACGGCCGTGGATGAGGTTCCAGTTGTGCGAGAGTATCTGGATGTTTTCCTAGAGAATTTTCTTGGGATAGCTCCGAAGAGGCAGGTAGAGTTTAGGATTGACCTAGTTCCTAGTGCGGCTCCGATAGCCAAGGCACTATATCAGTTGGATCCTGCCCGAGATGTAGAAGTTGTATACACAGTTACAGGAGCTGTTAGACAATGGATTTATTAGGCCGAACAGTTCGCCATGAGGAGCCCCGATCCTATTTGTGAAGAAAAAGGATGGGTCATATTGGATGTGTATAGATTACCGAGAGTTGAATAAGGTAACGGTGAAGAACCGTTATCCCCTACTGAGGATTGATGACCTATTTGACCAGCTTTAGGGAGCATCTTGGTTCTACAAGATTGACTTGCGATCAGGTTATCACAAGATGCGAGTCAGGGATGATGATGTGCAGAAGACAACCTTTCGGACTCGCTATGGTCACTATAAGTTTGTGGTGATGCCGTTTGGGCTCACCAATGCTCTTGCCGCGTTCATGGATCTCATGAACCACATGTGCAGACCAATGCTGGATCAGTCTGTGATAGTTTCTATCAATGACATCTTGGTGTATTCCAAGACTCAGGAGCAGAACGATGAGCACCTGAGGGAGAGACTTTTCAAAAAGTTCTCCAAGTGCGAGTTTTAGTTGCGCGAGGTGCAGTTTCTGGGGCACCTTGTGAACCAGAATGGTATATTGGTCAATCCGGCCAAGGTAGAGGCCATGATGAGATGAGAGGGTACGAGGTCTCCATCCAAGATTCAGAGTTTTCTTGGTTTGGCGGGTTATTATATGAGATTCATCTAGGATTTTTACAAGATTGCTGTTTTACTGTCACACGCCAAAATCGGAACGGCGGAAACGTTTTGGGGCAGAGGACGTCATGTACAGTATCATAACAATGCATAATAGTAAACAAGCAACAACATCATCCATTGCATTAATAGTATAATTCAATACAAGTATTCTGTGTTAATGATATAAGACACCAAAAATGAATAATCAAAATAAAGACGCGTCTTGAATGTGCTCCGTCTTCTCAAAAATTTGGCCATCTGTACCTGTCTACTGGTGACCTGAGAATACAAGTTATTTTGAAAGAGTTGATCAGCATTTAAGCTGGGGAGTTCATAAGTAATTTAGTGTCATTTTTTGTATATGTTTGAAGAAAATGTTTGTAAATGTATCATGTAAACGTTTGTAAGTGTTTGTAGTAAATGTTTGTATCTCCTAGAAAATCCTATATTTTCTACTGAAATGTAGTCTTCTACCAAGACCCGATTGTTCTGTATGTTTGTTCCTTTTGCAAAAGTATGTGTTTTTCTCAAGTATAATTATCATTACCAAAAATATAGTTTACATTTCCATTTATGTTAGAAGATCACAAAGTAAATGCAAATGGGAAAATAATGAAGTACTGTAGTATTGTATATAGTAATTACTGTTGCACTAATTACCTTAAACCAATTGTTAATTAAGGTATAATGTGATGAGCTTGTAACCATACTTGATCGACTAGTAAAAACACGACACTCGAAGACGTCGAAATGGTATGACATTCGTCACCCGTAGACCTACTGGTCCCACTGTAGCTAGCAGCAAGGTGTAGGACGGTCAGTCCAGTATAGATCTATACACAAATTCACGCTCTCCCTCCAGGAGACCCTGGTTACAAATCATGACACGGCTGTAGGTTGCCATGCCATGAAGTAGTGGCTCACATTAGTGTTATAGTGTTCTTGTATTTGTATAGTATGCTCTATCTGTTCTTGTGTAATGTATGTTCTCTTTGTATAGTGTATAGTATGTTCTCTTTGTTTCTCATTATAGTATGTTCTTTCTGTTTCTCGTTATAGTGTGTTTGAACTTACTCATGTATGAACTGACTCTTGTATGTTTCATTATACTAGAAATAGTGAGTAGTAGACCTCTAAACTATACCTATTATAGTTTACTAGTTATGTTGTTTGATTGACTGAGTATGTTGTTAGAACAAAGTTCTTTTAGGATCGTATGATTCTAAGCAGGATATTAAATAAGAACGTAACAAAGAACACAAGTATGACACTGAATATGTCGTTTGATTAATGTGATAACACCTTAGAAGAGCTCGATAAAGAACTTCAATCTGTAGAGGTGTATAGGGTTACAAGAATCTACGTAATTAACCACCGTTATTAATATACACATACATGCATGCATATATATATATATACTATAACCCTAACAACTAATCTAGATAACAACGAAACTAATCTAGATAGACACGGACGGACAGGCCCAATCCGGATACAAAATATATGGCCCAAGACGCAACACAAATAGACTTAACAATCTCCCCCTTTGCATCCTTGGAGCCGAAACCTCATTCCTTTTTAACAGCTGGAGGCTTCTTCACAGTTTTGAACACCTTCGGTATAATGGCTATCATATGATGGCGAAAAGTAATATACCAACGAAGCATGTCAGTAAAGTTCTTCTTATTAGCCGCTGAGTTCTGCTTGCATCGGTGTATGATATTGATGATATGCTCCAAACAGTCTGTTGAAAACAGATGCTTATCAGCCAGAGCAAACAGAAACTTGATTCCTTCTCCTTTCATGAACATGACAGTTAGATTTGCTGAATCTATATGTCCCAATTTCATCATGTTTACATCACCAGGTTTAGGCGTCGGCTTCACAGTCGGCTTTTTATTCATTACCTTTGCTATTTCCTGATCCATAGTTGCAAGCTCATGGATATAGGAAGCCAACATTCTCTTAAGATGATCTAAAATCGGCTCATACTCCCTAGGATCAGAGAGCAGAATGTTGTATAGCAGAATCCAGTCATGAGGATTGAGGTTAGGAAGATCTGCTAGAGAGATTATAGACACCGTGTTTGCTGAACCACGGGTGATTTTGAAATTGACATTTAAGAATCTCCCAACAGGTGAAGGTTTCAGTACCTTAACTTTTATAATCTTCTGTGCACTCCAAGTTAAGTACTGCGGTTGACCATACTTCAAGTAAAAATCGATCAATTCCCTGTCAACCTTCGGGTGTGGATGTGGAAACTCAACAGTCGCCTCAAAGCAGTGAAACGTAAAAGATTTTCTGGTAATAGGCATATCAAACTGCGAGTCTTTAGAGTTATCACAATCAAACGAAGCAACTGGTTCCAACCAATAAACAGAAGGAAATTCAATCGCTTGATTGATAAGTGTGTCTCTGTTCCACTCAGGAAACAAAGCCTTCTTGCATTGCAAGACATCCTCTTCTTCCTTGTTTCTCTTTTCCTGCTCCTCTGCTTCACCAGCCACTTTCATCGTTTCATCAAGCTCTCTATTTCTTTTCTTTCGTATTAGAGCATCGGCTATAGTTTCTTCAACATCACTCTCACTGTCATCATTAATCCCTTTCTGCTTTGATTGAGAACCAAAACCCGAAGCTAAATTAACCTGCGGTTCTGTTATGACTTTTAGTTGTTTATCTTCTGTCTTCACAATCGGTCTCGGTTTAACAAAATAACGAGCGCTACTCTCTCCCCCTTGTTTTGGAGGTACAACCCCCTCCAAAACACCTTTCATTTCACTTAAAATGGCAATAGCAGGAAGGAGTTTGGATTGAAGATGATTCCGAATAGTCAGAGTTAAGATCGGATCATGCGCTTCAAGCAAATTAGTCAGCAAATCTTTCACATCTCCTGCACAACTTTTATAAACAGCCCTCTGAGTTTTCAACAAGGAAATTTCTTTCTCCTCCTTGGCCAACTGCACTTTCTGAACATCAATTGTTGCTTGCTTTTTAGCCAAATCCTCATTCAAGTTACTTTCTGTTGCAAGATTAGCAGCCAGAGCATCAAAACGAGAATCCACCGAGTTTAAGAAAGAAGTGGTTTCGGTTTTAAGCTCAGAGCGTACAGCCTCAAACTTAGTAGTTTCATCGTGAAGGGACTTAGAAAAGGAGTCCACAGAGGATTGATAGTGTGCTGCATGGGTGTCAGCATGAGACTTTAACGACTCAAGAAAAATCTAAGTTGTATGAACAATCTCAGAAACGTCTTTGGTGGCCTGCTTACAGGTGGAGGTAGACTCATTAACTGCCTTCGTAGAATTATCAATTGCCAAAGTATACTGCTCAATGGCTGTCTCCAGAAATGCTTTAAGAACAACACCACCATAAGCTTTGCTGTCGGCAAGCAATCGATCCAACTTCTCATGAATGCCCTGTATTTGTTGACTTGTGACAGGAGCATCAGTCTCATCATCGGTTTGAAGTCGGTAAGGACTGTAGTAGATCGAGTCAAATTCCTCATCGTCTCCCCCAAGAGTAGCACCAGAATCAGAGGATGGGTTTGGTGAAGGTAGTTTGGTAGCGATTGGAGTTTCAGTCACAGTAGTAGCCCCTGTATCAGATACATTGACTTCCACAGTGGATTTGGGAATGGTAGTGGTTGTTGAGTCGGTTATAAGTGGAGAAGATAAGGGTATAGTAGAAATAGGAACAGAAGTAATTGGTGGTGGGGTTGGCAAAGTTGTTGCTTGAGTGGTAAGGGGTGTAGTAACAATGGAAATAGAAAGTGGAACAGTTTGTTTTGGCGATTGGGTTGGAGTTGGAACTCTGTTGTGATTTGGAGATTCTGGTGGAGTAGGAGATCGTGGAGGAGTAGGCTCTCAGGGTGAGACATGACGAACCTCTTTCCTCACTTTTCTCTTCTGCATGATCTGAGCTTGGAGGAGTGTTCCCTCTAGGTCTGTGAGCCATCTTCTTTATCTTCTTCGGTTTCGGTTGAGAAGTATTGCCTTCACCAGACTTGTGTTTAGAGGACTTGGACTTACGTTCCTCAGGATCCTTTTTCTTTGAAACCCTCTTTCCTCTGTTGGTAGGCTTTTCTAGTGCATCCAAAGCTGCTTGCTGCTCTGGAGACAGAACTCTCGGTCCGATAGGAGGAAGTTTCCTATAGTCAGCCAAGACATTGCTCTTTTCTGTAACGCCACGATACATAGTTTCAGGAATCATTCCATAATGAGGAAACTTGAGCGGATCAGAGAGAATTATCTTCTTTGTATGGAATGTGGCAATAGAAGCAAGTAGAGCATCCTGCATGATCGGAATCTCTAAAGAATTAATTGCCTTCCATGTAATCAGGGTCCAAAAACGCCCACATGAAACTTCAGAATGCCGTGTCGATGTATTGAGACTCTACACCACCCGAGACCAGATTATAGAGCCATAATCAAGATTGATCCCGTTGTAGAGGCCGTAAAGAATGGCGAGAAAACCCTTGCTTGTAGTATCGGAACCACCACATCGTTCTGCTAAACCCTTAATCAGTAGAGTGAGCAAGCCATTCCAATGAGAGGGTAAACAAGATTTCTTCACTTTGGTAATGGTTGTTAGCACATCGGTATACCCCATCTCGTACATCATTGAAAATAGCTGAGATGTGGTGATGAAGTCCGGCGAGATAACAGAAGAATCTACTGCAAGATTCAAAATCAAACAGAACTTCACCTTTGAAACGGAAGCCTTCTTGTCGTGGATGGTAAAATAGATACGATCTTTGTTTTTGTCATAAGTCGCCGTGGAATAAACCTATGATAACAGCGACATTGGGACTGCTTCAACCTGGGTTAGGGCTAAAACCAGGGGGGAATATTTTGAACATTCCACAACCTGCATCATATATGAGTCATATAAGAACAGATTAAGTTTAATGATCATATTTTGGTTAGGTTTAATGGTAAGCAAGGATGATGATGCCGTGTGTTCATGTACTGAAGAGGAAGTCGCCATTGATGAATGAAGAAGATGATGAACACTGTTTACACGTCGTTTGAGAGACTTGAATGCTGGTAAGTTTGAGAGAATTGAATGCTGGTAAAAGACAAATAAGATGTTCAACCCTTTATATACCATTGCCTGGAGAGAGAAAACCGTGATGATTATGATGAGATCACTAAATGTCGCCTGAAAAAACGCAATGTGACAGGGTGGTTACTCCCAGATATATGTCAGCACGCATGGCTTTAGAAACCGTTCAAATTCACGTGCCTAAATCTTATCTTCAATCGGCGTTTAAAATTCCACAATAGCCCCTCGTTTGGTTACAATTAATAACCCAAAAAAATAAACTGGATCAAAAAATAAACTGGATCTTTTTGGGAAGAAATGCCTTGGTAGTAGACAATTTCATAAAAGATCACACAAAAATAAAAAGAGAGATTTCTTCAGGTAACTAGTAAGTTCTTGAATGTATAATTCACCGCCAATTCATTTTTGGTGTTGGATATTGGGTTTCACTCAGCACGTGGTAAACGTATCTAAGATCACAAACACAGATGTTGTGTAACCATAAAACTCAGTGGTAAAGACCGAGAGTCTCAAGGGTTACGTTGGTGAACCGAAAATAGATGGAGAATATAAAGAGGTGGCTAAAGAACCGAATGTACCTTCTGCTAGATAATCCTGACAAAGCAGAGAAACTATTTACTCATATGAGAAGAGTAAGGTAGCTCTAGACCGAGTAATATAAATTAGCCTGATTTGGAAGAAACGATGGGTGTTAATCGAATCATTAAGGCTTGCTCAAGATCGTAGAGACTTAAGACAACATGCAGCAGCATGCTTCTAGGGACCCTTAACTAGTTCATTTTGAAATTGAGTCTTACCTTCCTTAGATCCACAGTCGAGTATATGGGTATTAATATCACCTATGAAAAGTAAAGAAACACACCAAACAAGCCAAATAGACAAACATACGAGACAAATAAAAAAAATAAAACAGAAAGATAAAATATTTTTGGAATTTTTGAAATTTTCTGAAAAAGAATAAAAACAGAAAGATAAAATATTTTTGGAATTTTTGAAATTTTCTGAAAAAGAATAAAAACAGAAAGATAAAATAATTTTTGGAATTTTTGAAATTTTCTTAAAAGGAATAAAAACAGAAAGATAAAATGTTATTGGAATTTTTGAAATTTTCTGAAAAAGAATAAAAACAGAAAGATAAAATATTTTTGGAATTTTTGAAATTTTCTAAAAAAGAATAAAAACAGAAAGATAAAATATTTTTGGAATTTTTGAAATTTTCTGAAAATGAATAAAAACAAAAAGATAAAATATTTTTAGAATTTTTGAAATTTTCTGAAAAAGAATAAAAACAGAAAGATAAAATAATTAAGTTTGAATCAAAAGAGAGATATGCACAGAATATACAACCGAAACCTTATTTCAAATGATTGAAGTGAAATAGACCGAGCGTTCGGTTCATTTCGGTTCCAGAAAATTATGGAGCTGAGATAGACCGAGCAGTCTGTCCATTTCGGTTGTCTAATTTTAATGAGAGTTTTGAGGATTCGGTACCGACTCTCCTTCCGTCATGCCCAAGCCTTGTAAGATTTTGTTAAAGGTTGCTTCTGGTAAGGCTTTAGTAAAGATTTCAGCCAGTTGATCAACAAATCGTACAAAGTGTACTTCCACGTTCCCATCTTCCACATGATCCTTGATGAAATGATACCGAAGTGCAATCTGCTTGGTTTTTGAGTGTTGCACTGGATTATGACAAATCCTAATTGCACTTTCGGAGTCGCAATAGAGAGGAATCTTCTTCATACTTAGCCCATAATCTCTTAGTTGACTTTGAATCCAAACCACTTGAGAGGTGTAGGATGCTGCATCAATATATTCAACTTTGGCTGTGGATAATGAAACACAGGTTTGTTTCTTGGACTGCCAACTAACAAGTTTCCCGTCAAGAAATTGGCATCCACCTGTAGTACTCTTTCTGTCCAGTCCACATCCTCCTAGATCAGTATCAGAGAAGGCTTGGATGAAGAATCCAGATCTTGCAGGATACCAGAGACCAAGAGATGAAGTTTTCTTAAGATATTGAAAAATGTTCTTCACAGCAAGCATGTGAGGTTCTCTTGGATTGGCTTGAAACCTGGCACAGTAACAAACAGAAAACATAATATCTGGTCTACTAGCTGTTAGATACATAAGGGACCCGATCATTTGACGATAAAGTGTTATATCCACAACAGGTTTCTCCAAAGATGGGGTTAGCTTAGTGCCAAATGCCATAGGAACCTTCACTTCTGAGTCACCCTTCATTCCAAATTTTGTAAGTAAGTTCTTGGTGTATGCTTCCTGGTTTATAAAGATACCTTCTGGTCCCTGTCTAATATTCAAACCAAGGAAAAAGTTAATTGGACCCATTGTGCTCATTTCAAATTTAGTCTCCATCAACTTCCTAAATTCAGCTGTTAAGCTCAGATTCGTGGAGCTGAAGATGATATCATCAACATAAATCTGAACAATCATCAAATGTTCGCCTTCCTTCTTACGAAAGAAGGTTGGGTCAACCGAACCTTGTTTAAATTTTGACATTTTCAAGAAGCGAGTTAGCGTTTCATACCAGGCTCTCGGTGCTTGTTTTAGTCCATAGACAGCTTTATCCAGCACATAGCAATGATCAGGGTATTTTTCATTCACAAAACTAGGCGGTTGCTCAACATAAATGGTTTCTTCTAATTCTCCATTCAAGAAAGCACATTTGACATCCATTTGGAAAAATTCGAAGTTCTTGTGAGCAGCATATGCAAGAAAGATTCTAACAGATTCTAACCTTGCTACTGGAGCAAAGGTTTCTTCATAATCTATCCCTTCTTCTTGACAATAACCTTTTACAACCAACCGAGCCTTGTTACGAATGACATTCCCTTCTTTGTCCAGCTTATTTCTAAACACCCATTTCAGGCTGACAACAGAAGCATCTTTTGGTGTAGGAATCAACCTCCAAACTCTGTTGCTTTCGAACTCATGGAGCTCATCCTGCATTGCTTGAACCCATTCTAAATGATCAAGTGCAGCATTTACAGTTTTCAGTTCAATTTTGGAAATAAACGAATTGAACATACAAAATTCCACTTTAGAGAATAATGCAGTTTGTTTCGCCTTCAGTTGAGATCGAGTAAGAACACTTTCCGAGGTTTCACCAATAATTTGTTCTTTGGGATGGTCTTTTGTCCATTTCACTAATGGAGGATAGCTTGGATCATATTCTGGATTCAATTCAGCTTCTACTTCTATTTCAACATCTGACAGATCACCCTCACCTTTGCCGGTAGAACTATCACATTCTTTGTCCTTCTCCCCCTCGAATGGCGAAGTGAAATCTCTGTCAGCATCAGAGTCTGTATTTTCTTGTGGAAGTTGGTTTCTCCCCCTCGATTTGACTATCACTTGGTTGTTTTGGATCAGTGTTTTCCCTATCATCTGAACCTTTAGATGTAGGATCTGAACTTGGATTCTCCCCCTCAACAGAAGCTCCGCTTGTCTGTGAGGTTGTGGAGCTCTCCCCCTAGAACGTTGAATCTTTGTTTGGAGAGCCTGTTGATGAGTTAGTACTTGGTGGTTCGCTTTCCATCTATTTAGTAGCTTCGTCTATGATCTTCTTGAGATTATCGATTTTGTTATCTGCTGTCGTTGCCTCTGAATGTATTGCTTTTTCTGGTTCATCGAATAGCCAAATGTATTCCTCAAACAGGTTGGATATTGGAACCGAGACCTGTCCAGATTCTGGGAATATGTCTCCTAGGGCACTTTCAGTCCTTTGAACCTTCTGCATATAATTGTCATCAAAGGTGACATAATTAGTCTTCAATTGTTTTGGAACGCTTATTCAACACCCTGTATGCTTTTGATGACAGAGAGTAACCCAGAAATATGCCCTCATCGGCTTTAACATCAAACTTATTTCGGTTCTCTTTAGAATTAAAAATAAAGCACCTTGAACCAAAGATATGGAAAAATTTGACATTCGGCTTCCTATTGTTGATGATCTCATAAGGAGTTATGGAGAATCTCTTGTTGAGCAAGGACCGATTCTGAGTATAGCATGCAGCGGCAATTGCATCAGCCCAGAACTATAAAGGTAGGGAAGCGAAAATTAACATGGTTCTGGCTACTTCACATAATGAGCGGTTTCGTCTTTCAAAAATCCCATTCTGCTGTGGTGTATAAGGGGCCGAAAAATTGTGACTTATCCCCTTATCAGCTAGAAAGTCCTCAAAATCCTTGTTCTTGAATTCCAGACCATTGTCACTTCTTATGTTTCTGACCGTTTTCTTTAGTTGTACTTCTATTTGCTTGATGAATGCCTTCAGCTTGGGAGTAGCATCTGATTTCTGCTTAAGAAAGAAAACCCAAGTGAAGCGTGAAAAATCATCTACAATAACAAGAATGTACCTACTTTTACCGATACTCTCTATAGCTGAAGGTCCACATAAATCAATGTGTAATAGTTCAAGTGCTTCCACTATCTTAGTATTGATTCGTGTAGGGTGGCTTCTTCTGCTCTGTTTACCCATCTCACATGCTGCACATAAATGCTCCTTTTCGAATTTGAGAAGAGGAAGGCCTCGAACGTGATCACCAATCACTAATTTGTTGATGTCTTTGAAATTCAGGTGTGATAGATGTCGATGCCATAACCAACTTTCATCGGTGTTTGCCTTTGACAGCAGACAGATAGCTGGTGTCCCTCGAATTGGGTTAAGATTCAGAGGGTATATCTCTCCCTTTCGTGTAGATTTTAGCAGTACCTTCTTGGATTGTTTTTCCACTATCTCAGACCCCTCATCATCGAATGATACCTTCAAACCCGTGCCTACAACTAATTGTGACACGCTGATGAGATTGTGTTGCAATCCTTCTACATAACTCCTCCTTCCTCCCTGTCATGTTATCATGCCGTATCCTTTGATTGTTCCATAGGAATTGTTTCCAAACTTCACAGACCCACTATCTTTCAGGGACCGAAACTCTCTTAACTCCTCCTTCCTCCCTGTCATGTGACGCGAGAAACCACTGTCTATATACCATTCATCGTCAAACTGCTCGTCACTGATTACCTGCAAATTCAAGCAGATTTAGGAACCCAAAGTTTCTTGGGTCCTGGTGAGTTTTTCACAGAGAAAGGAATAACTGCAGAAACATCAACTAAAAAGGTTCGTTTAATGAGAGTGGTTTGATCTTTTCTTTTAACGGTATACACCTTGATTTTTGTTTTATCTTCTTTAAATTTTAGTGTATCAGTTGGGGTTGTTTTTGATGGTTTAAGATTTTTTGTTTGATTCCTAGGTTTAGTAGAGGATTTCTTATTTTCCTTCACAGAGTCTGATACCAGCTTTCATTTTCCTTTGATGTCCTTTAAAGAATTTGTTTCAACTTGGGACTTGGAGGATCCATTACTAGGATTGGGACCGAATCTGGGTTGAGGACCGAATCTAGGTCGAGGACCGAGTCTAGGTCGAGGACCAAAAGTGGGTTCAGGACCGAGACATGACTTTCGGTTCTGGGATTTGGAATAGTAGGAATTTGGACTGAAATTTTCCTTCAACTTTTCCTTTCCCTTGTCCATGGATCCTTTCCTGAGAGGCTTATAGTTGGGATTTTGAGAATTCCAATGCTTTTTCCTTTCATTCAGATTCGTGGCATATCTCTGATTTCTCAAGCGTTTCTGTTCAGCTAGCTCCTTCTGAGATCTGTGAATATTGAAGCTGGCCTTTGGTTTCTCATTCTGAGTTGCAGTTGTCTTACCTTTCATTTTAGATTCTGTGCTCTTCTTAGTTTGAACTTTCGGTTCTTCCCTCTTGATTGGAACATCAGGTTCAACCATTGGTTTCTCAGGAACATCTTTGGTTTCACTTGAGCTTGGAATATCGAAACTGGAGGGTTTGTTGATGGGCTCTGGTATGTATCTACCTTTGACTCTCCATGTGGTTTTCTCAGATAGTCCCACAGTCTCATCTGCGTTGTGAATAGGAGCAGACCAGAAATAGTCTTTGCATCCTTCAGCGTTATCTTCGTCAACTATGATTCTTAATTCTGCCGTTTGCCTTTGAGTGACCCCAGTCACAGCATAAACCTGATTTGGCACGGTCTGAACCTTTTGATAGACCATGGCCTTTTCCTTGAGTTTTGGTTTCTGTTCTTTTGACAGACGAGCAAACTCAACGGAGTTTTCTGATATAAGAGGTTTTTGATTCTCGGTTTCATGTTTCATAAACTTCGAGCAATCAACTTCATCCTCTACTGAGATTTCACTCATCTCGCTTTCCGCATCAAATTCAGACGAATTATCTAAATTTATTTTATTATCTTGAACAATTTTGGCATTTGACAGATCGAATGTTTGTATAGTTTCAGTTTTAATCTTTTGCCTATCATTTTCATCTAAGATATTTTTTAACAAACTCTTATGTTCCTTAGAATTGATGAAGGTTTCTATCTTATCCAAACCTAGCCTATACGAACTTGATGTCTCTTCAGAGGACACCTCTGATTCACATTCTGCTATAACTTCATCTTCCTTAAATTCAAGAAAGGGCAAAATCATTTTATGAATTTTCTTGCCAATTTCACAGCTTAAATGTAATTGAGCAATGTTAGTATAAAGACGCTTCGCAATTAAACAGAAAACATTTCTTTGTTTTAATAACTTTAAATTGTCCCTTTGCAAATAAATAGATTCATCCCTAGCTCTAACTAACTCCGCTTCCTTCAGTTCAATCCACATTCTCCTTTCCTCACTTTTTGAAGACACCCTGCCGAGTTGGTCTGTTAGGTTAGAATTTGCTAAGCGGGTTTGCATGAGGCTACTACTTAGGTTAGAAAATTTAAAGTTTTATTCATTTAATTCTTCTTGATAATCGGTTTTTGAGATTTTAAGAGACTCAAGAATAGAATGTACCTTTTTGATCAATCGATCGCAGTCGTTGATCTTCTCACTCACCGGCTTGGCCGCAAAGCACTTGTTTTCTGTCAGGTTCGGTTCCGTATCTACACTTTCGGTTGAAGGACCAGCAGTGACGATAAAGCACTTTCCACCCGAACCTTCATTCTTTGCCACATATGCCTTTCCATGAGTGGGCCTTCTTACCTCTTCGTCTTCAGAGTCGGTTGACCAGACTTCTACGCCACCGAACTCATATTCCCCAACATTCTCCTGTACGATTAAGGCATTCATCGAGCTGTTGGATGGCTTTTTCTTCTTTACTTCTTCTAATTTTCGCATATAATACGCCTCATCATCTTCACCCTCTCTTTTCTCAGCCATCTTTCTCAACATGCAATCTTTGGCAAAATGGTTCTTGTCGTGACAATAGTTGCAGTCGTATCTAGAGTCTCCCGCAAGCTTGCTCTCCTTTTTCTCTTCATCCTTTTGAGAGGAGACTTTCGGTTCATCTTTTATCTTTTCGGAACTATAACTTCCCTTCCAGTTTCGGTTCTTGCTGACGGGAAATTTTCTCCTTGCAAATTTCTTTGGATTTGTGACCATCAAGGCATACTCCTCACTTGTAAGGTCGCATTCTGACATGTCTGACTGTTCTTCTTCTTCTTCTGCAGTACTTTTTCCTTTAGAAACAAGAGCCAACGATCCCACACCAGAGATCACTTTCGCTTCCTTGGTTACAACACTTTCATGAGACTTTAGTATACCTACTAGTTTCGCCAGTGAGTACGATTTGAATTGTTCATGCGCCTTCACAGTGGAAACCATAACCATCCATTCTGGTCTCAGCCCGTTCATGAACGTTACTTTCTGCTCGATTAGCTTTCTCTCTATCCCATGCTTGATCATCTTACTGAGGAGATGATTGAACCGATCAAAGGTCTGTACAAGCTTCTCTTCTGGTTTCTGTTCGAAAACTCCAAATTCTGACAGCAACAGAGTTTGAATGGAGTGTTCCAGGTCTTCATCAGTTAAGTAAAGTTCCTTCAACCTATCCCAGATCTCTTTTGCAGTTGTGCATGAACCTACTAGCCGAAAGGTGTCAGATTGCAGGGCGAATCTTATCATTCGCATGGCTTTAACGTTACACAAGAGCTTGTCCTTCTCATCCTGTGGCATTTTCTCAACATCTGTCACCAACTTGTTGTAATCCGTTTGCGACTTAACAGTCGTGTTTGTTCCCGAATGTACAAACGGTCCACGAGTGATAGATTCCCAGATGAGATAGCCATTGTCTTCAGATCCAACCACGTAATCTTTAAAGTGATGAGCCCATACTTCGTAGTCTTGCGTATAGAGTATGGGTACTCTGGTTGTTGATCCGATGCTGTTTGAGATGTTTATGGGGTTTGTATGCGAATCATCGTGAGACATGGTGAGTTGATAGAATCAATCCTGTAAACTTGAGATTAGGGTTTTATCAAAAACAAAGTTGTCGTCGATATGATGACGACGGCTTCTATTTATACAATAAAAGCAAAAACCCTAAAGTATTATGAATACAGAAGTAATGTGTATTGATCACACAATCTCCTACTCTGATACCAATTGTTAGAACAAAGTTCTTTTAGGATCGTATGATTCTAAGCAAGATATTAAGTAAGAACATAACAAAGAACACAAGTATGACACTGAATATGTCGTATGATTAATGTGATAACACCTCAGAAGAGCTCGATAAAGAACTTCAATCTGTAGAGGTGTTTAGGGTTACAAGAATCTACGTAATTAACCACCGTTATTAATATACACATACATGCATGCATATATATACTATAACCCTAACAGTTAATCTAGATAACAACGAAACTAATCTAGATAGACACGGACAGACAGGCCCAATCCGGATACAAAATATATGGCCCAAGACGCAACACAAATAGACTCAACATATGTTTGTACACCTTTGCTACCCAAAGGTGTTGAAACTGAGATAAAATCATTTATATCTATACACATATACATAATTTATATAACTAAGATTCAAACGACACTCGGACAAATAAAAGGGTACTCTAAGTCCACAACCAAACAAGGAACAAGAGATAAAGTGAGCTATCAGCCCTAAGTCCTTTCAACCTTATTTATATAACTATATCTGTATAGACATGATTTTGACAATATATAAGTTTGAAAGAGTTGAATAAGAAGTTTAGCATATAAAAGAGTTTGATAAAGAGTTTAGTATGTAAAAGAGTTTGATATAATGTTTTGAAATAGTTTGATTGATAAAACATCTTGAAGTATAAGAAATTCATTTGTTTGATAGTTATTAATCACATGTGATTGATTCAATAACTAATGTTTCAACTTGTATTCCCCTTCCCCCTATAAAAGCATTTTAAAATCATTTAAAAGGTAGATTGAGGGGTATGAACTCACCTGTTGTGAGTGATCCGAATGTAAGATCGGTATAGGATGCTAAGTGTCAAGTGAAGACTCGAGCACACACAGATCCTATTTAGCATATAACGACACATATATGGATATAATTAGTGTTTATACAACTAATCATGCAAGAAAACCACTCTAGGAACTAGGAAAAACTTAGATTGAAGTGTTAAAAGTACCAAGGATTGCATAAAATGGGTTTATGGCCACACTAGTGTGTGTACGACCATGAGGTGTACGACCACATGTGTGTACGACCAGTATGTACAGCCCATGAGTGTGTACGACCATGAACTAGCTATGGAAGGAATACTCACGTTTTAGGAGCTTGAAGGGGGGTGTTTTGAGGTCCAAGAACTAGTGTGTGTTCTTGGTGTTCTTGAAGATCTAACTCAAAAGATGAATTTCATGGATGAAATCAAAGGGTGATACTAGATATAGCCATGTATCAACTAATCAAAGGATGAAACACTTACTTATTTGAAGATCCAAGTGAAGAACTTGATGATAGTTGAGAGAGAATCCGAAATCTTGGCTTGAATGGGTGAAAAGTGTTTAAAAATGGCCAAGTCTTACTTATATAGGGGGGATTATACGGCCAGAAGGGGGTGTACGACCGTACACTCCTCTTGAAGGAGTGTTTGGCCGAAATTGCATGCTATGACTTACAGTAACTCACCCCAAATTCAGAACTTGATTGTACTAGGCTTAGAACACCCAAACAGACCCTAAACAGTGCTAAAAGATAGCAGAAATGAGTCTGACTTTGATTGAAGTGAATGGTTTGTACAAGATAGAAATTTCGGGTTGTCACATTTACTGACCCGACTGACCAAGAAGTAGGTGACATTCCGCTGGGGGCCTGAGCAACAGGCAACTTTTGAGACTTTGAGGCAGGAGTTGTGTAAGGTGCCGATATTGACTCTGCTAGAGGGCATTGAGGATTACGTAGTATATTGTGACACGTCTATCATAGACTTGGACACAATATTGATGCAGAGAGGGCGCGTCATCTCTTACGCCTCGAGGAAGATAAAGATTCACGAGGCGAATTACCCGACTCACGACCTGGAGTTAGGGGCAGTTGTTTTTACCGTCAAGATTTGGCGACACTACCTCTATGGGTTTCGCTGTACTATCTACATGGACCACAAGAGCCTAAGGTACTTGATGGATCAGCCAAATCTGAACATGAGGCTTTGGTTGGATGTGGTGAAGAATTACGGCTGGGAGATCCTCTACCACCCGAGGAAGGCCAATGTGGTAGCCGATGCTCTCAACCGCAAGGAGGCCGCCACTCCAATTTGGGATATATGCCTGATGACAGTGATTACTCCGCTGTTGGAGTGGATTCGGGAGGCTCAGGTTAAGGGTATGAAGATGGAGTACCGAAAGTGCGAGCGGATTATAGAGTAGGTGGCTTCATTCGACTATGATAACTGTGGATTGTTGACCTTGCATTGTATGGTCTGGGTTCCTTGCTGGGGTGGAGTGCGCCAGGCTCTTATGGAGGAGGCACACAAGTTGGGATTCTCCATTCACCCTGGGGTGAAGAAGATGTATTGGGATCTTTGCCCTGATTATTGGTGGCCCTACAGGAAGCAGGATATAGCTTGGTATGTGGAGCGGTGCTTGACTTGCAGGAAAGTCAAGGCCAATCATCAGCGACCTCATGGCAAGACACAGCCGCTGGAGATTCCCGTGTGGAAATGGGAATACATCACTATGGATTTCATCACAAAGCTTCCCATGACCGCACATGAGGTATATTCTATCTGGTTTATCGTTGATCGGTTGACCAAGAGTGCACATTTCATACTGATCCAGGAGAGTATTTCGGCCGGTAAGCTAGCAGACATCTATATTAGGGAGGTAGTGGCTCGACATGGGGTGTCGGTTTTGGTGATTTTTGAAAGGGATGTGCGGTTCACTTCCAGATTCTGGAAGAAGTTTCACGATGAGTTAGACACTCGTCTGCAATTAAACACGACTTTCCACCCGCAGGCGGATGATTAGAGCGAGCGGACCATTCAGACCTTGGAGGATATGCTGCGGGCGTGCGTCTTGGACTTTGGTGGTAGCTAGGATACCTACCTTCCATTGGTGGATTTCTCTTATAACAATAGCTACCATGCCAGTATTGATCGGCCTCCCTTTGAGATGCTTCATGGGAGGAAGTGCAGGACCCCGATATGTTGGGGTGAGGTGGGGAAGAGGGTCATGGGGAGTATCGAAGTGGTACTCAAGATGACAGAGAAGATCCAGCAGGTCCGGATAGACTCCAGACTGCCCAGAGTCAGTAGAAGAGCTATACCGACAGATGCCGACCGGACTTGGAGTTTCCGGTCGGAGATATGGTCCTTCTGAAGGTGTCGCCTTGGAAAGGTGTCATCCGCTTCAGAAAACGGGGCAAGCTGGGCCCCAGGTATATCGGACCTTTCAGGGTTATAGCCTAGGTGGGAAAGGTGGCACATAGGCTGGATCTCCCGTAAGAACTTAGACAGATCCACAACACTTTTCATGTGTCCTAGCTGCGGAAGTGCTGAGTGGATGACTCCGCAGTTTTGTTGTTAGAGGATATTCAGGTGGATGATAGCCTAAACTACATCGAGAGACTAGATGCCATTCTTGACAGGAAGACGAATGATCTGAGGAACAAGAGGGTAGAGTTGGTGATGGTGCAGTGGCAACATCGCAAGGGCTCAGAATGGACATGGGAGCCGGAGGATGAGATAAGGGAGCACTACCCAGATCTATTTCCAGCCACAACATACTTTGAGGACGAAGTTTGAGATAAGTGGGGGAGATTTGTAACGCCTGGTCCATGGTATATATTTAATTTATTAATTATTCAATTTATTGGAGAAAATCGACGAGTTGGAAGCCCCAAAATCGTCGAGTAGAGATCATAAGGACCGCATAATTGAAGTAACATCATCGACGAGTTGGGAGTCCTCAACTCGACGAGTAGGCCGATAGGGATGAAACCCTAATTTCCAGGGTTAACAACCTATTTAAACACCTTAAACCTTTCATGTTGGCCTCATTTCCAACCTCCATTGTAACATCCAAAAAAACACGACCGAATTTTTTTTTTATAATATTAGGATTATGACACTGAATACCATACTGATAAACATCTGTCATAAATCTCAAAACATAATAAAGTGTATCTTATCAAACTGTATCAAACATGTGAAAATATCCAATCAAACTCCCAGGAAAAGAAACTGCCGAAGCTGTGGTGTGTGCGATGCTATCAATCCGAGCTCTTCCCTTTTCTTGCGGAAGTACCTGAAACCAAAACTGAAACTGTAAGCACGAAGCTTAGTGAGCTCCCCCAAACTACCACATACCATAAAATACATATAAATCACATACTGGGCCTCGCCCACTGCATCGGACCGAAGTCCGGAAGCTGCATCGGACCAATGTCCGGAACTGACTAGGATCTCGTCCCCTGCATCGGACCGAAGTCTGGAACTGGCTGCATCGGACCAAAGTCCGGAACTGACTGCATCGGACCGAAGTTCGGAACTAACTGAGCATAGCATAGCATAAACACATATCAACTAGCATATAAACATACCAACCAGCATGAACACATATACTGCATACTGCATCAGGCCGTAGCCCGGAACACATAACACACAAATCCTGTCTGAGCCACGAAGGCATCAAACACACTAACTGCTACATCGGACCGAAGCCCGGAACTACTGCTAACTAATCGGGCCGACATCGTGTCCGTAGACCCGTTCCTATTGGAAGGAAACTCACCTCGTGCACTGGCTGCTAAATGAACTGCTCTGGAAACTGACTGCTGCTGCTCCGGTACCTCCCCGACTACAATTTCCATAAATACACTCAATTAATTACTGATAACTGTACTGAGGGTAAAATGACTATTTTACCCCTGGTCAAAGTCAACCTCCTGGTCAAAGTCAACTTCCAGTTGACCGGACTCGCCGAGTCAGGGCACAGACTCGCTGAGTCCTTCCTTTACTGACTCTAATTTTTACTCACCGAGTCCCTCTTTCACTCTCTGATTCACTCCGAATTCTCGACTCAAAGAAAGATGGGGACTCGCGACTCGACTTGCCGAGTCCAAAGAACTACTCGCCAAGTCTGAAGAACTACTCGCCGAGTCCTACCGTGCAGACTCCATATACTGCTTTTGAATCCGCTCTATGGTTCCCAACTCGTAGATCTGAATTCTTGGACCCATTTGAACACGTAAAGTTGCTAACTTTACGTGTAACTACGAAGGAATGAAGCCATTGATCTTTGACACACTTTATACGGGAAAACTCATCCAACTCGTCGAGTTGCTCATGCAACTTGTCGAGTTCTAAGGCAAACTTCATTGGACTCGCCAGGTTGTTCTTCCAACTCGCCGAGTCAATGGCTATCTTCATACAACTCGCCGAGTCAGCCTGGTGACTCGCCGAGTTCTTTCAGTCCTTTTTCCATACAGCTCCGATCTGAGCCATGCAGCTGATTCCAATCATGGATCTGAACTTCTAGGGCATGCTTTTCACGTAAAGTTGCTAACTTTATGTGCATGCATGCCTTTAAAGGCTTCATATGACCAAAATAAGCTCTTAATGGGGTTCTAGGCTCAATAGGGACTTCAATCACAATCACAACCAAAACTTTATACTTCTAGCATGCCATGAGTGTCCAGATCTGAAGTATAACCTGCCTTAAGGCCTAATCATAGAGAATTTGGGGTTTTAGAGCTTAGAACCCACAAATTAGGGACAACATAGATCTATATGATCAAAAGCCAAGGTATAGAATTTAATACCAGAAAAGATGACCAATATAGTGTATATTTCGGATCTACTTCCACTTTCTTGGACTCTCCAACTTCCACCTTCTCCTTCTTACTCCAAAGATGCCTTCACAAGCAATAAACACACACACACACTCACTAAGAACGGCTAGGGTTTTGTTAGCAGATGCTCTGGGGTGAAAAGGGATGAGTTAGGGTGCATAAGGGAGTTTAAATAGGTCCAAAACCCTGAAATTAGGGTTTCATCCAGACAGGAAAACTTGCCGAGTCCAGCGTATGGACTCGCCGAGTAGCCGGCTAAATGCGCGCACTCATCCCGTCTCTACTCGGTGAGTCGGGCAACAGACTCGCCGAGTTCTCCTCAAAAATGGAAAAACTTATATAAATACATACCGGGAATGAGGCGTTACATCCATGTCCCAAACCCTAAATCTCGAAACCCTAGTGATGTTGTAAGTGTTTGTGAGCCATTTTAAGTGTTTTAGTGTGTGCATTGAAGCCATTGGAAGAAGGAAAAGCTTGAGGACACAAGAAGGAGTTTGTAGATCTAGAACTTTTGCCTCATCCACGACATTTTGTTGGTATAAAGCTTGAACCTTGCCTTGTAGTTCTTTAGATCTCCTTTTTGGGATTATCTTGCTTGTTTTGGTCCAAATGATATGATTCTTGGGACTTGGACGTCCCAAGTGGAGAACATTTCAGATCTAGGATCTTGAGGGGTTTTCATGGCATAAAGGTGACAACCTTATGGACATGGAAGCCCGATGCAACCTTTAGACCATCATTGTGGTCTTTTGAAGCTTTTATGGCCATGCATGTGGATAAAGTTCAACACTTTACGTGACCAAAATGTCCCTAGAACCCAGATCTATGACCTCAAGGTCTATCTTGAAGTTTTGATGGCTTTTTATTTAGGATCTAAATCATTTTAGGTTAGGGTTTGAGTTTTTTCCTTGGGGAGAGGTTCTTAATGGGTAAAGTTGGAAACTTTACCCTTCTAGACGTATTTCCAGCTTGGATCCAAAAGATAGGGCCTTGATTTGAAGAATAGGGACTTAATGCATTAAGAATGTTGACAGATTGAAGAACTCGACGAGTTATTCTGGAAGTGTACCGACTCTATTGGAAAAAGAGGGACTCAACGAGTTGTAGGAAAAACTTGACGAGTCGACTCGGGATATCGCGATTCTATGAGTCAAGGAAGAAGTCGGTGAGTTGGAGGAAAACTCGACGAGTTGGATCGTGATTCCATGATTTTATGATTATTGAGAACTCGGCGAGTTAACGGGCAAACTCGACGAGTCGAGTTAGCTCGGAGCGTTGACTTTGACCAAAGTTGACCCGTAAGGGGTTATGAGTATAAAAGGGTAATTAAGAAAATCTTTTATGTTAGGAGCTTGAGTTCGGTTGACCTTTGGAGTCGAGGATTTTCAGCTACTTTCTAGTATTCTTGGTGAGTTACCTTCCTATATGAGTGGGTCGAAGGCACCAATGCCGGCCCACTAGTAGTTTTTTACAGTAGAGATGATTGTCTTTGTGATAATTGTCTAGTATGCCACTATCTGTTATGATTTATGTGCTTATTGCTATGTTATTATGTGGTAGCAGTAAGGGGTGAAATAGACCCCGTAACCGGTTGAAATATATAGGAGGGTAGGTCGGGCACCCATATATGCCTGACAATATGTTTATGCTATGTTAATATGCGGTAGTGGTAGGGGATGAAATAGACTCCGTAACCGGTTGAAATATACCGGAGGGTGGGTCAAGCACCCAGATATGCCTAACAGGGTAGGTCGAGCACCCATATATGCTTGACAAGACAGGTCAGGCACCCATATATGCCTGGAAATATGTGATTATGTGGTATAATGACGGAACTCACTAAGCTTTGTGCTTAAGGTTGGTTTCAGGTACTTCTTCTTCAAAAGGAAATGAGCCGGCATGATCGCAGCGCATCACACTATGATTTCCGCTTTATGAGATCTTTGGGAGTTGCACTCTGATATTATTTTCTGTGACATTTTTGATTATTTGAAATACTGTTTTTTGTTTTGAAATGAGTTGACACTACGAATGTTTCAGACTACTAGTTTATAACTGCTTATTCAAAAATGAAATTTTTGGTAATGAATTTTGGGATTTTACACACACGACATGATTTGACCATAAAATGACAAAAGGAAAATGATGGGGACTAGTTTATTATCGTGACACCTTATAGTGAGTTAACTAGAAATTAAAAACACTAAGGGGACTAAGTGTAATTATTCTTTATTTGAGTTTTTAACTATTTATTTCTTAAATGAATCGATAAATATACCACTTTTAGGGATAATGTGTACAAAAAAGGTTAGGAACGATCCCAAGAAAACCATTGAGTCGATTCACTCCTTTTTCCATCTGTTTCTCACATGTTTCTGTTGGATAAGGTGTCTAAGTTCATAACTTATTTGGTATATACTTGACCCGACCCGACATGGTCCATTTGGGTTGCATTTCATCCGAACTATTTATGGATAATTTTATGAGAGTTATACACATATGTTTATTAATATATTATAAGTTATAATATATTAATATGAAGTCATGTTATTTAATTAGTCTTAGTCTTAAATTAATTATGAATTAATTTAGAGATTAAAAGGAAGACTAATTAAATTGTGGGCTATTGTTTTATATAGTGTGGGCTAACACTCATTTGTTAATGGGCTAGGCTTGTATGGAAGTCCATGGATGATCCATGGAGCTTTTAACCCATGGATCCTTGGAAAAGGAAAGGTCATGGGTTATTGGGGTTTCACCCTAATCATGTACACTATATAAGCATGCTTATATTGCATGAAATAGCCACTAGTGTGGTTTTGTGTGTGTGGCCGATTTTTATGTGTGTATACACTCTCTCAAAGTTTTCCAAGAGTTTGTGGTGATTTGTGATTCCATTTGAGGCATTCACACTATTGGTGCTTGGCCCTCAAACTCCTTAGGAATCAAACTCATCATCAAAAGGTATGTAATCTCATCTAATTCTTTTATGTTTAAAAGTACCCCATGCCATGTTAGATAGGTTATGAACCTTGGAAAATTATTATTTTGCATGTATTTAGACAAACATAGATCCAAGGTTTATTAGGGTTGCATGCACACTTAGGAAGTATTAGATTGCTCAAAACCCAACAGTGGTATCAGAGCCTAGGCATGCTTGTTTGATACTTGATGCAAAATAATAAAAAAAACAGAATTTCGACTTTTGCTGCTGGAAATGGACTAGAAATATTACCCTAAACTGTTTTGGTGTTTTAAAACTTGTTTTAGTTGGTGTAATGGTTGTTCTAATCCATTTACAATAGCATATATCAAAATTCCATGATTTTATGTGTTCATATAATTCTTGAAATTTTGATGATCATGTTCATGTTCTTATGAATTTAGAAGATGATAGGAATTATTTGCTGAATTATTTAGAATTAATTCTTGGTCATTTATGTGTATTAATGGAGTCCATAGTTTGTCCTCAAGTTATGGATATCCAAAGGTCATTTTTATTTAACACACATTAAACACATAAGTTACATAAAATGAAGAGTCTTCATTTTTATGAACCTTTAATTCATAAGTTATGAAATGAAAAGTCTTGAAATTGTTGATGTGGATGTTCATGTTCATATGAGTTTTGTTAGATCATAGGAATTATTTGCAAATTGTTTGTTAGTTAATTCTTGATCTTAATGTGTTTTAATGGAATTCTTAATTTGTCCTCAAGTTATGGAATTCCAAGAGTTTTTCTTTTAAATGTTTTTTTTAAGAAGTTGTAGGTTACATTTTCTTGAAGAGTTTTTCCCATAAATGCTTTTATGGACTTCATAACTTGTCCTCAAGTTATGGATTTCCAAGAGACTCTTCATTAAAAGCTTTAAAACACTTAATTAAAACTCATAAGTTATGAATATCCAAAAGTTTATGAATTGTTCAAAACTTGCCCTCAACTTTTGGAATTTGTAAAGTCTCACACAAACTTTAATTCCATACCCTAGAAGTTTTAAAAGTTAAAATTCTACCCTTATACTATTTATAAGATTAATGGTTAATTATTATTATATATATATGTATAAGAACAAGTCGTTTTACCGTTAGTAGGCCTCATTCACGAAGTCGGTCTATAAGGTGGGTATAAGGTTATTGCCTATAAAATGGCGACTTAATGGGTGTCCACTCTCACCCACCGCTTGCTTGATTGGTGGAGGGTCGTTAGCTGAACGGGTAGGACAATGACTTTAAATTCTCATTAAAAGTATAATGAATATTATAAAGTAACTAAATATTTTTTTTATTTAATTCCCAATCTTAGTTACTTTAGGAAAAATGTGAATTTGGTGCTAGCTCATGGAATTCACACTTTGTACCTTACCAAGTCGTTGGTGGAGCGTGTGTGGTTAACCGGCACACTAACTTGGACTAGTAAGGATCACGAAGGGTGACTTAATGTTTGTCATAGATCAATGGAGCGTGTGTGGTTAACCGGCACATTGATTAGGTGATAATATTAAGGGTACCAAGTGAATTGGTATGGTTATTCACACCTTGTTTTGTGATCCTCGGCATCCCAGTCACAAAATTTGAGAGGGCACACTCGAGATTGAAACATGCCATTGAAAAGTTCAATGAATCTCAAAAGATCTAGGAATTTCAAATCCAATTAAAACCTAATAAATTATTTCGTTTTTCATGGTGGAAATTGGTGAATCGTCATTCGCCTACCTTCAAATATTTTATAGCTTGGATTACGACATCCCTCTTCCAAATTATAAAATATTGTGTTGGGTCCTAGCCTTAATATTTCATATTGGGTGTTATATTAAGGAATTTGAATCAACTAACTTGATTTTCTCCCATTATAGATGTCTGGTTCAGACAACTATGATCTTCCCAAATCTCTTGAAGATGGTGTCCCTCAACATCATGCTTCACTTCCTCCACCTCCTCCAATTATTCTCCCTCACCCACAAGTTCTTGAAAAGTTTAAAGTCACTCAATCCCTATTGGCAAGCATAGTATATGTGTGCTCACATCTTGGAGATAAAGTCACATATTGACAAGCCGGGAGAGTTGGGTGTCAAAATCCCGTGAAAGTTGGATGTTCAATCACTTTCTTAGTAACATAGTGAGTCTCTTTGGGACTACTATGAGGCGGACTATGACATGACCCTTAATGATGTTATCTATTTGCTTGGTGTTGTGGAATCAGCAATGATTTGGAACACCAGTAAAGCAAATTTGATTAAAAGAACAACTTCCCAAGTCTTAAATGGACATTGACAATGGTAGCATTGGATATCTAGAAAAAGATTTCTCTTCCCAATGGAAAGGGATCGGCTATAGTCAACTCGGTTGACCAAATAGTAAAGAGAAAGGCAAATTCTGAGATAGTCTCATGTGCCATTACCAAAGGGTCCATGTGTTTTGTTGCCAAAGGAAGGGGCATTGGTTGCGAAGTTTCCCTATTCACCTGAAAGGTCATAAGGTTGATCAAGTCAAGAGGTTTGACTCTACTTCGGGTAAAGTTCACTGTCTAAGTCTATTAAGTTCCTATTTGGAGATTCTTATTACATAATGTGAATGGGTCACATGCTGATGTTTTTAAGAATCAAAGAAAAGATAGGAAGCTTAAAGTAAGTATATGTTGATTCTGATTGCAAAGGTGGGTTTCGATCGCATGGTTCGGTAATCAGAATTTTGAACTGTTGCTTAAGAGTTATAATATATTGCTTATGAATAGATAACAACAAGGTTTTCATGTGGATTGTAAGGATAAGTTTTTCCGCAAAGTTTTAAAATAAAAGAAAAAAAGGGTTTTAATTTTATTTATTTTAAAAATATCCTTACAATGGCATCTGTGGAAAATTGTTGCTTATATGTTTCCAGTAATAGCAATATTGGAAAGTGGATTTGATTCTTTCATTTGTGGTAGTGTCTGAATTTACCAAATGAAGAAAGTTTTTCATCACCCAAGTTTCAATTGGACAGAAACTTGGAATCATACAAGTTGTATTGTATGATGAATGAGAATTCTCATCTTTGAAAATTAAGACTAATTCTTTGATCACATGTATATGTGAGTCAATTGAAGGACTAAGGAATTAGGTACACTGGGTGTGCGCTGGTCAAGGTCCACCACAAAGATTGATTTGTCATGATTTGCTAAAGATTAGTAAATATGATTATACTTATGAGGTTAAGTATAATTCTGTAACATTGGAAAGGTTATAATGTATGACAAAACAAATGAGAAGAATCAAATTAGGCAGAAAGATAAAAGTTTCTCAAATCTGAAAGGATGGGAGAGTACTTTAGTATCATATTTCATGATCATCTTAATGATTATGAAACCATATCACAAATTCATACTCTAAGGACGTCTTAGTGCATTGTTATGGCTAAGAAGAGAGGTCATGAATTGTTGGATTGGCTAAAATCAAGAAGATGAGTCATATTTCGTTCCAAAACAATTCTTGGAGTCATACTCCAAGATTGTAACCTGGAGTGACATAAAGGAAGATTTATTTACACTAGTCAAATGTAAGAGTAAAATGTTTTCTACTCTTGTACATTGGAGATTGGTAAGTTGTGATGTATTGGATGAGACAAAGACCAACTAAGACCAATTGTGTGAAGTGTTAGTCTTGATAAGAATCCGCACTATCCCTTGAATATTTGTTTTGTCAAGGAATGGTTCTTGACTGGGGAAACTTATATATCAAGGGGACAGTGGGAGCCTTAAAGATCCCGAAAGAGTTTCAAGATTTAATCAAGAGTAAAACCTGTAATTTATCACTGGCACACAAATTAAGGATTTCAACCTATCGTGTTGACATAATTCTTGTTTCTGTACCTACTTCAAATAAGTTGAATTTGCATGTGAGTTATCAGAGTTCAACTTGGAAGCATTGGTGGGCCTTGTGCTACCAAGGTGACAAGAAACTAAGATTGAACAAGTTTAATCCATGTAAGGCTGAATTTGTCACTAACCTTATCTTGTGATCATGGTTTTGAAAATTCACATGGATAGGAACTCATACACTATAAAATCTAAGTATCATAAGGTTTCTCTCTAATTCATGAAAATGATGGTAAGGAAACGCTTTCACTAGCTAGATATCAATTGTGTTATTTGCATTTTCAAAAGTCGTTAGTGGAGCGTGTGTGGTTAACCGGCACACTAACATGGACTTGTGAGAAATGACAAAGGTCTAAGAAATTGAGACTATGATTACGGCATCCCTTTTCATAGTTCTTGAAATTGCTTAGACACACATGTGAGCTATCTAAGAAAGGGTGTATGAATCTAAATTTCAGAAGTCCAGCAGATTTCTGGAAATATGTCAGAGCTAGTGGGAGCATAAGTGTTATGCTGATAATCATCATGTTAGTGGGAGCATGATTATTACGTTTAGTGTTGCAAGTTAGCAATGTTAATTATAGAAAACAAAGTTTCAATTCGTGAAGTTGCAGGGGTTGAAAAGTTGTTTTGCTATAATTAAGGGAGAGGAAATTATACTTTGTTTCAATTCTAAAGCTTAGATTGAGATTTTAATCATCTTTAGTCAAGGATATATATATGAATTTTATGTCTGAATGGTTCGACTTAAGGAAATTCTATATATATTGCGTTCTCAAAATTCAATTATGACTACGGCATCCCTCTTCATAGTTAAATTTTGAAAACATGGCAAATAAAAAATATTGTAGCAAAAGACTGGTCTAGTATCATGTCTTTATGTGAGACATCATGAATCGTGTCCCATATGCTTCGGATATAGGATCGATTGCTTGTGCTATAATATTCATCTTTTCTAAATTTTCCAAATGCTTAAGGCATTGAGAAGGGAAAAGTCTTGAACTGGATATGACTAAAGTGATTAAGCAATTGTCGAGGACAAATCTGAGGTTCGCCAAAGATTGGTTGCTCAGGGGCAGTTGGAAGTATGATGTAAGTTATCGGAAAGGACCATATTGACATACTCTGAAAGGAAGTAACTCTTGTTCGGAAGTGATAGTCAAAATGGGACTATAGAAATGTCTCCATAGGTGGAAGTTATTCAATCTATGTAAGATTAGAAAACCTTAATGCAAGAAGGATGTTCAAAGCAATGTACTTTGAATATGAGACTTCCGTTCCATAGAAGTTGACCTTCTTTGGAATACTCTGTAATGACTGGTGACAAGGTTTTGGTGACTTTGTGCATAATCATTACAAGAGGAACATTGCATAAAAGTTTAAAATCTAACAGTTTTTTTGGTAAATGATAGGAATCGGGGATTCTCACATTTACAATAAGGATTTGGGATTGTGAAATGAGTATCATTGGAATCATGTTCAATTGATCTACATCACAATGTAAGGATCATAGACAAACATAGTGTGCATACTTGGAGTATGGCATAACTATAGTTTAGAAAAACAAAGTGTACATGCTAGGAGCATGGGATGACTGTTGTTTTATTCAAGTCTTAAGTTGATTGTTTGAAACATTATACAATGAATAACGTGTAATCAATATGGTGATAAATAACAGGTGGTTCTATTTATATTCAAAAGGGTTCTGAGACCATACTGGATTCGATTATTATTGTGTTTCACTTTGCATGTTTTGACTTCCAAAATAGCTAGGTTATTCTTTCTGAATGACTAAGTTATTTAAACACTCCTTAGTCGTTCATATGTTGGAAGTAGGTATGAATCAAGACTGTCATGAATCGAGTTTGTAGATGGCTAAATGGGTTTAGTCATAGCAATGGTTGCTACAACATTCATGAGTGCTCATAAGTTATGAGTATTGGAATAAACCCACGCTCACTTGTATCACTTCATGGAATTTATCTCGAGTGATCGTGAGACGGTAATATCATATAAATCTTCAAACCTAGAGATATGAGTTGTTACCTATGAGTTGGTTGTGCATTGATTGCACGTAAAAGCATCAGTAACTTGATGTTATAAAATGTGCCTTTGTGTACAATTCAACAAGTAGTAGAACAAGCATATGAGTCGAAGTTTATCTGTTCCTTCTAGAAATAGAAGCGATATCTGGGCCCCTCGATGATTTTGTTGTGACCTATGTACCGGCCGGTCAGAACTAAATTGATGTGTTCGATTAAGTTCTTTGTCAAACAAATCGGAAATCGGGAAACAAACTGCTGGACAATAAGTACGACGTTGTTCCATGTATTTGTCCGGCTGATATCATGAGAACAGAGGATTAAATGATCACTTATCTAAAAATGGCGCTTCATAGTTCAACAGAGTTTTCGAGAGCTACGATTGCTGGTTGGTTCCTGAAGTAACATACGCAAATATAGTTATTAGACTTATCCAAGTGGGAGTCTGTTGGATAAGGTGTCTAAGTCCATAACTTATTTGGTATATACTTGACCCGACCCGGCATGGTCCATTTGGGTTGCATTTCATCCGAACTATTTATGGATAATTTTATGAGAGTTATACACATATGTTTATTAATATATTATAAGTTATAATATATTAATATGAAGTCATGTTATTTAATTAGTCTTAGTCTTAAATTAATTATGAATTAATTTAGAGATTAAAAGGAAGACTAATTAAATTGTGGGCTATTGTTTTATATAGTGTGGGCTAACACTCATTTGTTAATGGGCTAGGCTTGTATGGAAGTCCATGGATGATCCATGGAGCTTGTAACCCATGGATCCTTGGAAAAGGAAAGGTCATGGGTTATTAGGGTTTCACCTTAATCATGTACACTATATAAGCATGCTTATGTTGCATGAAATAGCCACTAGTGTGGTTTTGTGTGTGTGGCCGATTTTTATGTGTGTATACACTCTCTCAAAGTTTTCCAAGAGTTTGTGGTGATTTATGATTCCATTTGAGGCATTCACACTATTGGTGCTTGGCCCTCAAACTCCTTAGGAATCAAACTCATCATCAAAAGGTATGTAATATCATCTAATTCTTTTATGTTTAAAAGTACCCCATGCCATGTTAGATAGGTTATGAACCTTGGAAAATTATTATTTTGCATGTATTTAGACAAACATAGATCCAAGGTTTATTAGGGTTGCATGCACACTTAGGAAGTGTTAGATTGCTCAAAACCCAACAATTTTTCCATAGTCTCGACCTTCCTTCTCCAATATCTAGGGTTTTTGAGTTTTGGCAAGGTGAATAGAAGAATGAGTTATCATTGTTGTAGGATCCTGATCTTGGTGCTTCTGGTTTGAGTTCTAAAATTTCCTAGACAAAGAAGAAATCAAATCACACTCTCAATAAGAAAGGTATATGACGGATCAATATATATAAGCTTTGTTGCTGAAAGGTCAACATAATAAGATTTGTGGTCAGCGCCCATGAGATCAGGGCGCCCGTAAAGGAAGGCTCGGCTCTGGCCGGGGCGTCTTACACTCCAGGACAAACATAATGATCAGGCGACAAGGAAAATGCTTAGAACATTACCACCTGAACCGATTGTTATCTCTAACAAATTAAGGAGCACGATCCACCAATCAGCGTTCCCGATCCTGTCGGGTCTGACACCCTTGTCTCGTACTGACTAGCAGAAGGGTTTAGTACAAGAGGCTACTCTAGGTACCTTGGGAAGTAAGTGATTCTCTCTCAGCCTTACCCATAATACTACCCTAATTCAATCCACTGACTTAACCATCAGAGCATTTTCCTCGGAGCCCCTCCTGGGGAAGGGCTGGCGACCTCGCAGGTTCACTGGAACTACAAAGAAAGAAGAATGTCAAGAAAAAAGAACCAGGTTACATCATTTGGCTCCATCAAAAGTGTGACGAAAAACAAACCTAAAGCACACTACTCATTGGTGAAAAATGGCGTCTGGAGACACAGGAGAGACCGGTGGAACGCCAACCAGCCCCATTCGATCCATGATGTCGCTGGAGCAAACCATTACTCCAAATACCACAATAATCACTGGTGAAGCGTCAAAGGAAGGCGGTTCAACGTTATCTATTGCACCAACAATCGGACAAGAACAACCAGTCGATGGAGGACAAACTTCTTCCACCATTGTGTTAAAATAAAGTACTCTAATACAAGCACCTCAGCTAGCAGTGGTACCAAACAGTATGATGCCGCTGATGATGGAAGACACTAGCACCACACCGAGTTTCTTCCAACAACCACCGCCAAATCAGACGGCAGGTGCACAATCAGTGGTTCTCCAGACATAACCACCGCAAAGTCAGATGGAAGGAACACAACCAGTGGTCTTCCAGACACCACCACTACCAAACCAGATGGCAAGCGCACAACTAGTGGTTTTCTAGACACCACCGCCGCAAAATCATATGGAAGGCACACAACCGATGGTTTTCCAGACACCATCGACAAGCCAGACGGTAGGGGTACAATCGATGTTCCTCCAGACACCGCCAACAACCTAGATTGTGGGAGAAATGCCAATGGATATCCAAATGCCGTTGTTGGACCAGACAGTTAAAAACCAAGCGGTGGCCTTCCCAACATCTCCATTCGTAACAAACATCCCCCTCCATAATTCCGCATTATTAGCAAGTTGTGCCTAGTAATCCCCATGCACAAAATACACCCATACTATCCACCCAAATGTTAACCATACCATTCCCACACCAAGCGTTATATAGGCCAAGCCCTGGCCATTACCTACCATATAACAACATGCTTATGCAACCTTATGCTACTGACCAACAGTTTAACCCGCATGACGCTCTTCCCATCCCAAACCAAGAATTCCAATCGCGCAGTGTGATATCTCTATTCACCAAGGAGCTCTTAGATTACGAAATCCCAAACATAACAAAATTGCCACACTTAAAAACCTACAATGGAACTTCAGATCCTGATAGCCACATTGACACGTACGAGTGGACGATGACATCGCTCAAACTGGACGAGCGATTCTGTTGTACGTACTTCCCAACAACCTTGGATGGTGTTGTGATATGTCGGAGATGGTAGGATTTAGATTAAGGGTGGGTGTCGAGCTGGTTCCTTCTCCTGATATCACAATACAAAGAAAAGAGATTATCGTTAGATAACGTCCAGGAGTAGTTCCTAGGACGAAGCTATGACGATCAAGTTAGAATTGATTCCGAGAGAAGAGAGAGAATATCTGAGAGAAAAAGTGTCTAGTCCCCTTCTCCGTGGGGAAGAAGGGTTCTTTTGTACCTGATCGAGAGGCACGTGCCTCCTAACTAATTCTGTTGAGCCTTCCCTCGTGAGATAGGACGTGGAAGATCCATATTGAGGGATCCTCCATCACGTCTTTCTATCTCGTTCCCACATTGGCTAGAGGGGAATCTTCGATATAATGATGATTGTGGCTGTCGTCAAAAATGAAGGTGGAGCTCTCTGATTGGCTCCACGTTCGCCGGGGTATTTCTCCTAGGGAGAAAAGGGTAAGGCGCATTTCTGCCCCCTATCCGCCATATTAGTGAGTCCGTGCAGGCGGAGGCCTGACCTTTGCCTCATATTGGGTAGACCAGACTCTAACTAGGCCAAGCTTAGCGCTAGTTTGACTTTAACGTTTTTTTTGAGGGATACATTAACCGATGGAAATGCAGGAATATGGCTCAAGACGCTGCGACTAGGGAGCATATACAACTTCTGGCAGTTAAAATACCTATTCCTGACAAATTTCATGCAACTGCGAAAATACAAGGGAGATTCGGACTCAATTATTGGCTGCCAACAGAAGGACGGAGAGACAGTCAGAGAATAGTTCATCAGGTTTACCAACGCAACGCTAGACGTCCCATGCCACGATGAAGGCTTAATAGCAGGCGCCTTCACATGGGGCATCCTACCAGGACCCGATATGTGCATATTTGATTATATATTTTTATCGTATCTTAATACTTTTTGTCTATTTTATCTCGATTTATGAACAAAGGTACTTAATTATGTTAAAATTATATTTTCAGCCTTAAAGATATGCTTAAGTGAAAAAAGAAGCAGAACTAGCAATTGGGAGTTTGGGAATTAAAGTTGGAAGAAATAGAGCTTAAAAGAGGAGAAACTCGGCGAGTTGGCCATCAACTCGACGAGTAGAATGGAACATTCGCGAACTAGAAATGCCTTACCGTACATGCCGTACACGCGTTTTAAGTAAAGAACTCGTTGAGTTGGGTCTAATAACTCGACAAGTTGATGCGTAATTTTGAAAAATACTTATATATCAATTATTCTCGAAACCAGAGGGAGGTTGGAGACTTTTGGCGACTCATTAGCGATTAGAAGGGTTCTTGAAGCTCTGGTTTTCGAGAATTCAACTTGGAATTCAAGTTAGAAGAGTTCAAAGGCAATAAACACTATTCTTTTCCTTAATCTTTTGCATAAACTATGTTTCAATCATTAAATTTCGATTGTAGTTTGTTAATTGCTGTAGATATGAGCTAAAAGCTTTTAAATTCTGTTTAGAGTAGATGAATTTATGAATATGGTGTGATTTTATGGCTTGGATGAATTTGATTTGGTGAATTGTCTTGTTAAGCTTGTTAAAAACCCTTATGTGATGATAATAATTATTTTCTGTTAATAATCAAGTTGTTAAGTTGCATGAACATTTTCTTAATTACTTGAATCATATAATTTTGTGAACACAATATTATATGCCTAGTATTAGTGAACATGAACCTAGGGTTAACTAGAAAATAAGTATATTAATGTGTAAGCATGTATGATGAACAACCATACATGAGTTGATTGAATTGCCAAATTTAGTTAACTAACATTACAAGTCTTACTTGATCATAATTAAATACTAGGAAACTTGTTAGTTTAATCAATTGGTCACCGTTTGAATTAACCTGTTTGCTAAGGATTAGTAATAGTGAACATGAACCTAATCACATTTGAAATCGGTAGTGTTGTGATATATTGGAGAAGAGATGGATCGAGATTGCCCGAGACTCTTGCAAAAACGACTTCCCCTGATATCACAATACAAAATAAGATAGAGATCGTTAGTCGACGTCCGGGAGGAGATCTCGGGACGAAGCTCCGATGATCTAGTTAGTATGGAATCTGAGAGAAATAGTAAGTGTTTACAGAACAGCGAGAATTATGTCCCCCTCTTCATGAGGTAGAAGGATCCTTTTATACCTGTATCAGAGGCATGTCTCTCAACTGATTCTGTTGAGGATTCTCTCGTGAGGTGCGATGTGTTAGACCCATATTGGAGGGTCCTTCATCACGTCTTTTGCGTCCTTCTCCTATTGGATAGAAGGGGATCTTCTAAATATTGACGAAGATCATGGCTATCGTCTAATGAGCTAGTGGGACTCTCTGACTGGTCCCACGATTGCTAGGGTATGATTTCCCGGTGAAGGGGTTAAGGCACAGTTCTGCACCTTAACCACCTTATTAGCGCCCCTTGTGTTGGCAAAAGCCCGGACTTGGCTTTAGACTGGGTTATGACCAGGCCAAGCCCGGTGTCAGTTTGACTTTTCTTTTGACATTTCCTGGAGGGATACGTTAACAAATCCCATCTGCACACCTCCTAAAAAGATAGGGCTCGTCCCAGAAAAAATATTTAATTTATGAAAATAATTTCTTTTTCTGCTAGTAAGTGAGCCCTTTTGGAAGAAAGGTTCCAGCCAAAAAGTTTGTAATATCAGCATACCATGGTTCTTCCCCCATAATCACCATCAAATACTCTTTTGGGAAGCTATCTTTAATACCCATGTTTTCCTCCTCGTCCCTTTCTGGATTTTCTAATCTGGATAGATGGTCGGCTACTACATTTTCCATTCATTTCTTGTCCTTGATCTTGATATCAAATTCTTGAAGTAAAATCACCCATCGGTTCAATCTCGGCTTCGCATCCTGCTTGTCAAGCAAATACTTGATAGCAGAATTGTCAGTAAAAATAGTAGTCTTAGATAAAATAAGATAAGGACGAAATTTGTCAAAGGCATAGACCACGACTAACAATTCCTTCTCGGTTGTTGTGTAGTTCTCTTGGGCTGGATTTAAGGTCTTTTTTGCATAGTAAATGGGTTGAAAGTGCTTATCAACCCTTTGGCCAAGTACAACTCCTATGGCAAAGTCACTTGCATCGCACATTATTTCAAAGGGCAAGTTCGAATTCGGGTCGATAATGATCGAGGCATTAGTTAATTTTCCTTCAAAATTTCAAAAGAGTGTAAACATTCTTTAGAAAAATCAAAAGGTGCATCTTTCAAAAGTAGTTGAGTTAAAGGTCTAGTTATTTTAGAAAAATCATTAATAAAATGGCGGTAAAAACCTGCATGGCCTAAAAAACTCCTAACGCCCTTCACATTGGTCAGAGGGGGTAATTTTTAAATAGTTTCAATTTTTGCTAGATCCACCTGTATCCCCTCTTTGGACACTTTATGGCCTAAAACAATGCCTTCCTTCACCATAAAATGACATTTTCCCAATTCAAAATTAGATTGGTCTTTTCACACCTAGCAAACATCAAATCAAGGTTAGCAAGACAATCATGAAAAGAAGAGCCAAAAACAGAAAAATCATCCATAAATACCTCCATAAAATTTTCCACCATGTCATGGAATATCTCCGTCGTGCATCGTTGGAAAGTCGTCGTCGCATTGCATAACCCCAAAGGCATGCGTTGATAGGCAAATTTTCCACTTGGACAAGTGAAAGTAGTCTTCTCTTGATCAATTGGGTCAATAGGTGATTAAATAAAGGAGTATTATTTATGAGTAAAGTTACTGTCTTATGTTAATTATTTACCTATTGTTTCACTTTACATGTTTTGACTTCCTGAATAATAAGATTATTCGAACAGTCCACAGTTGCTTATACTTTAGAAGTAGGTATGAATGAAGACTATCATGAATTGGTTTGTTGATTGTCTAAAGTGTATTAGACATAGCAAAAGTTTGCTGCAACATTTATGAGTGGTTATGAATAGGGATTTGAGCATTAGATTAAACCCACGCTTGCTGGTATCGCTTCATGGAATTTATCACGAGTGATCGCAAGACGATAATATCATATAGTCTTTAAACCTAGATATATGGTTTATTGTTTGCTAGTTGGTTGTGCATTGATAATGCGTAAACACATTAGTAACTTGATGTTATAAAACACGTTGTTGTGCATGATTTGATGAGTGAATGATAAATGCATATAAGTCGAAGTTTATCTGTTCCTTTTATCCTAAGAGGGTAAAAGCGATATCTGGGCCCCTCGATGATTTGGTTTGACTTATGTGAGGGGCCCAGTTAGGACTGAATTGATGTGCTCAATTAAGTTCTATGTCAGACAAATTAGAGATTGAGAAACAAAGTGCTGGACAATAAGTATGACTATGTTCCATGTAATTGTCCGCACGATATCTAGAACGGAGGACTATACGATCCATTATCTAAAGGACAGGTTACTGATAAGATCAGAGTTCAACATCAGCTTTGAGAGCTATGATTGCTAATCGGATCCTGAAATCGTACTTGCATTTGTAGTTATTAGACTTATCCAAGTGGGAGACTATTGGATTAGTGTCTAAGTCCATAACTATATTTGGTATGTACTTGAACCTGTTTGAGCTTGGTCCTTTTGGGTTGCCTTCATCAAAGCAACTTCACATGATATTTTATGGAGAGAGAGGATATTATGGTTTATTAATATATTATATGAATAATATATTAGAAGAGAAATCATATTAGTTTAATTAATATTGGTCAAGAATTAATTAAGAGTTAATTTTGTGGCTGAAAGAGATTAATTAAATAAAGGGGACTGGAATTGCCAATTATAAGATAATTGATTTTGGGCTGTAGATCCTTATGGATATGAGGGGGATGAAATTAGAGTGGAGGCCCACTATGATTTCGTCCAATGGCCTTATTCCAGAAGGTTCTTTGGACTGCTTAAGGCCTAAGTCATCCAGTTAGGGTTTTGGCTGAAACCCTATCAGCTCAGCTATTTAAGGACCCCTAGGGCTTCATATTTCGGCTACCCTTGGAAACCCTAGAGTTTACATAGCCGAAATTGTGCCTCCATTCCCTCTCGTCTTGATCATCTTCTTGCCTTGGTGTTTGTAAGCCATTAGAGGTATTACACTTGTGATACTAAGCTCTTGAAGTTGAAGATTCTTGCTACTATCAAAAGGTAATCATCTAAACTTGTATTAGTTTTAGATTTCGATTTTTATAGTATGCTAGATTAGGGTTTACAAGCTTTGGATAAATTTTCATGTACAATAGAGAAACCTAGATCCAAAGCTTTAGGGTTTTGCATGTGCACATATGAATGTTCTTTTGCTCAAAACCCATCATTTGCACCTTCTTCAAGATTTATCTTATGAGATCAATAAGAAGGACTTATTCCTTTTATATCGGTAATTTTCCCCGTGGTGGAATTCTTCCTTTTCTTTAAAACTTACACTAATTCGTATTTTTCGGTTCGGGTAAGGTCGGAAGCGATGATAACAGGTTTTTGTTCACCTTCTTCGAGAAATGCGTACTCTAAATGTTCAGACAGAGTTTTCAGCTCTAATTTTGTGTTTTGTACACTGAACACGTTGAGTCCAGAGAGGGAACTCATCGAGTTCATGCCAAATTTCCCGTCTGATCGCGATTTTTCGTCACAACTCGTCGAGTTGATGTCTGCAACTCGTCGGGTTTTCTTTTCAGCACTTCTGATTAATTCTTCGTATTTTGATTCTTCAAGTAGTCTTACTAGCTCCTTTAGGTCTCTTTCAGCATCAAAGTCATTCTCAAAGGCCATGGGTGATTCACTTGACTTATCCTCTTTCCATTCTTCCATTGTTTCTTCCAAAGCATCCACCGAGAAGGTTGTGTCATCATTTAACTTAGAATATTTCATGGCTTGATCAACTCCAAAAGTAACAGACTCTTCTCCTTACCCCAAGGGTAAGTTTGGATTCTCTTATATCCACTATGGCACTTGCGGTGTTTAGGAAAGGTTGTCCAAGAATGACTGGTACTTGATGGTCTTCTTCCATATCTAGCACTATGAAGTCCGCGGGAAATACAAATTTATAAACTTTTACCAATAGGTCCTCGCATATTCCCCTTGGAAATGTCACTGTCTTGTTTGCTAGATGATTTTCCATTTGAATTGTCCTCGGCTCTGGAAAGTTCAACTTCTTAAAGAATGAGTATGGCATAAGATTAACACTCGCTCCCGAATCAATCAATGCATAACTAGTAGCTAAGTTCCCGAATTGGAATGGCAAAGTCAAACTACCCAGGTCACCCATCTTCTTTGGCAATTTTTTCAACGTTGCGGCTAAACAATTTTCATTGAGAACCACCTTGGATACCTCTTCCATCTTTTTTCTATTTTTGAGTAATTCCTTTAAGAACTTGGCATACTTAGGCATTTGTGCACCCGCCTCGATGAAAGGAATGTTAATTTGGAGCGCTTTGATGTGCTCCAAGAACTTTTGATAGTCTTCATTCTACTTATCTTGTATAGCTCGACCTAGGAATGGAAATGGAGGCTGATATGGTTTTAAAGGAGGGTTATTTTTCTGATCAGACTGACAACTCGTCGAGTTCTTTCCTCAACTCGACGAGTCGTGTCGAATTTTTGTGATTTCGGGTTTTCTGTCTCTTCCTCTTGCACCTCTTTAGGATTTTCATTCTGGATTGGGGTAAGAGGAGTAATTATCTTTCCACTCCTGTTCGTCACGAAGTTGATTTGTGCGCCTCTCGGAATTTTCTCGTATTACTAGGAAGTCCACCCGGTGTTCTTTCGTTAATTTGTTGTGCAAGTTGGCCTAACTGTTTTTCAATGTTTAGGATAGAGTCTTGCTAATTTCTCATTAATGCTTGTTTCTCTTTCATCATTTCTTGTTGTTCTCATATCGCAGCATCGGTTTTGTTGTGTCTTTTCTCGGATGCGGCTTCATATGTTGTGAGCATATCTTCAAAGTCCATCTTCTTTTCTTGCACCGGCTCCTTATTTTGATAGAAGCCTCTTGTTTTCAGCCTATATTTCTCCTCCTTTTCCTTCTTATACTCATCATATGGTCATATGGTAGCCACTCCTTTTTCAGTTTTCGCCAATCCTCATCATATCTATCACCACTCGAATAACACACTTGCACTTTCTGGTTCCCATGCTCGTCAAGATCACAATCTCTAGTAAGGTGAGGCCCGCTACAATTTTCACATCCCACCTGGATGGCGTGGATATATTGATCCATCTTTGTCATTCTTCTATCCATACTTTCCAATTTAGCCATCACTATCGCCATATTATCGGAAACTAAGTTCACCGCCCCTCGAGTTGAGTCACTCCTTGGGTTATAATATTCTCTAGAGTGCTTAGAGAATTCTCTAATTAGCTCCTTTATAACTGCAGATGCTTTCTTCGTGAGTGGTCCTTGGGAGTCAAGGAGCTGCCTAGTTGTCACGTTTACTCCATCATAGAAAATGGAGACTTCTTGCTGAATGTTTAGATCATTGTGGGGGCAGTTCCTCAACAAGCCTTTGTATCTTTCCCATGCCTCATAGAGTGATTTGCCTACTTGTTGCTCGAAATTTGCAATGTCTTTCTTCAACTTTTCTATTTTTGAGGAAGGGCAAAATTGATCAATGAACTCTTCACGCATTTTAGCCCTTGTGGTGATGGATCCTGGAGGGAATGATTTTAGCCAATCTTTCTCGGCTCCCTTAAATGTGACCGGTAGCATACGAAACAAAACTGACTCGCGAGGCACATTACGAATATTGAATTAGTCGACTATGTCTTTGACCACGTTGATATGCTTATCTGCGTCTTTGTGATCTTTCCCGTAGAATGGGATGTCCTTGAGTTGGGAGAGTATGTGACCTTTCAATTCAAAGTTAGCAGTTGCTGGAATCGCAGGTTGCACGAGTCCTGGCCCCTGTATCATCACACATCCTTCTCTTGTATTCGCCCATTATTATGTCTGCGATGTAAGCCATGGTGTTATCGGGTTCGCTTTCTTCTTCAGATTCTATTTTGTACTCGGTATCCTCCTTTTTAGGGTCTTCGTCCTTCAATGTTGTGCTTCATTCTCCCACTTGCTCTCCCTTTTTCTTGCTAAAGACCAACTTGGTATTCTTAAAAGGTGACTTCTTTGGGGTTGCAGATTCTCCTATGGTTTTGTCCTTGTTCTTCCTAAGAGTTGATTTCGGGTCTTCAAGTGGTGGGATCAAAGGTGTATTTGATCCACGGGTCATAAACGCACTGAAAAAACAAAGAACATGCGTTTTAACGACGAAGGAATGAGAGACAGTCAGAGATTACTTCACCAGGTTTACCAACACCATGCTAGACGTCCCAGGCCACGATGAAGGCTTAACAGCAGGCGCCTTCACATGGGGCCTCCTGCCAGGACCTGATATGTGCATATTTGATCATATATTTCTTATAATATCTTAATAATTTTTGGCTATTTTGTCTCCATTTATGAACAAAAGGTATTTAATTATGTTAAAATTATATTTTCAGCCTTAAAGACATGCTTGAGTGAAAAAAGAAGCAGAACTAGCCTGTGGGAGCATGAGAATTAAAGTTTGAAGAAATAAAGCTTAAAAGAGGAGAAACTCGGCGAGTTGGCCATCAATTCTATGAGTAGAATGGAACATTCGCGAACTAGCAATGCCTTACCATACACGATGTACACACATTTTAAGTAAATAACTCGTCGAGTTGGGTCTAATAACTCGACGAGTTGGTGCGTAATTTTGAAAAATACTTATATATCAGTTATTACCGAAAACTGAGGGAGCTTGGAGACTTTTGGCTACTCATTGGCGATTAGAAGGGTTCTTGAAGCTCTGGTTTTCAAGAATTCAACTTGGAATTCAAGTTAGAAGAGATCAAAGGCAATAAACACTATTCTTTTCCTTAACCTTTTGCATCAACTATGTTTCAATCATTAGATTTCGATTCTATTTTGTTTATTGCTGTAGATATGAGCTAAAAGCTTTTAACTTCTTTTTTGAGTAGATGAATTTATAAATATGGTTTGATTTTATGGCTTGGATTAATTTGATTTTGTGAATTGTCTTGTTAAAGACCCTTATGTGTTGATAATAATTATTTTCTTTTAATAATCAACTTGTTAAGTTGCATGAACATCTTCTTAATTACTTGAATCATATAATTATTTGAACACAATATTGTATGCCTAGTATTAGTGAACATGAACCTAGGGTTAACTCGAAAATAAGTACATTAATGTGTAAGCATGTATGATGAACAACCATACATGAGTTGATTGAATTTCTAAATTTAGTTAACTAAAATTAGAAGTCTTACTTGATCCGAATTAAATACAAGGAAACTTGTTAGTTTAATCAATCGGCCATTGTTTGAATTAACTTGTTTCTAAGGATTAGTAATAGTGAACATGAACCTAATCACATTAGAAATCTGTAGCCAATGATATATTAATCCATTGCACTTGCCATGAAATCGGCCATAGGAATAAATGAGTCGAATCTAAACAGAAATCTCTTTTATCATTGAATCTAGTTACATTCTATTATCTTTAGTTGTTAATTGTTTTGCTGAAGTGTTATTTGCTTATTTAAGTTTCTAGTCTTGCAAAACTAGAGAAAACCATCTTTTATTACTTGTTTTTAGTTAGGTAATTCTAGTAGTTAGTCTTAATTGTTACCGTTCCCTGTGTTTGATACCCTTCTTTCTTGAATTATATTGCTAATTGATAGGTACACTACCTTTCGTGTGTTTATTTTGTGTTTAAATTAGTAGGATTAAAACTAGTGCATTACACACACATCCGGACCCCTGTTTGAAAAACTCATCGGGAAGAAGCCGCAGACACGGGCAGAGCTAAAACTGAAAGTAGAATGCTACCTGAGTCAGGAAGAAGGCGAAGCGACAAAACAAACATACCTGAATGCCATGACCACCTCGGCTATGAATGCCACAACCCACCACTAACCCACTCAGAAGCCCAAGTGGGGGCATGCACTTTGGACGAGGCAAGCACCCGCAGGGACGCTTCAAGACGTTCCAAAGAGATGAAAGGAGGAGCAGGCGGCCGAATGTTTATGCAGTCTCTGACAAACAACCAGTAAAAGGGGGAAAAGGACGGTTCTGTGTGTACGACAAAAGGAAAACTCACGACACCATCAACTGCTCAGTGTTAAAAAGGGAAATGGAAGAAAACAACTGAAGGGGAACCTCATAAAGGTGGCACGAAGCCTTTACGCCAAGTTTGATGCTGAGAACGCCAAAGATGCAGCCAGAGAACACGATCTGCTTCACGAAATCCTGATGATACGCTCTAAGTGGGGAAGGCAAGAGGAACATGACAACATGGACAATCTCACCAGATCCATGAAAGGGTTGACGTTCTTAGCAAAGGATCCCTGCCCAAAGGGTTGGCAGGGTGATGACCCATTTATAATCCAAGGGTCTATCAAAGATGTGACAATCCACCGAGTATACGTCGACACGGGCAGCTCGACGGATATTATCTATGAACACTGCTTCCACCATCTCCCTGATAGGTAGAAGGAGAACCACAAGCCCACAATGGGGAGACTAATAGGTTTCACAGGGCACAACCTATGACCTCTATGCACAATTTATCTACCTTTCACATTAACCAACCATGAGAAAGCAAAAAGGAAGATGAACCTAATAGATTTTGTTGTTATAAGGCACCCGACAGAGCATAATATCATCCTGGGGCGGACAGCCCTGCTCAAGTTTGGGGCAGTCCCATCAACGATGCATGGGATTATAAAATTCAGCACCACAGAGGGGCCGAGAACAGTCCTTGCAATGCCACCAAGAGAGTTACGGTGTTACGAGATCATGCAGCCAAAAGAAATAGTGCAAGAAAAAAAGAAGGCGCACATCGAGCCGACAAGTGATAAAGAAATTATCAATAAAGAATACTCGGACCAACCGGTCAATATCAGAAGCAACCTCCCACTGTCCATGAGGTAGGCATTGATCAGCCTCCTATGGAAATACATGCATGTATTTGCTTGGACCCCTACATACTTGGTAGGGGTAGAAAGAAAGGTTATAGAGCATAAGCTTATGATCAAGCCATGCACCAAGGAAACCAAGCAGAAGAAGAGGGTTCAAGGAGGAGACAGGAATAGGGAAATCAACGCTAAAGTTGTCAAGCTAACCAAGGCAGGGATACTAAGAGAAGCAATCTTCCTGACCTGGATTGCCAACCTCGTCATGGTAAGAAAACATGACGACTCATGGCATATATGCATTGATTACTTTGATATGAACAAGGCATGCCCAAAGACTGTTACCCCTTACCAGAAATCGACCAAAAAGTAGAATCCTTGTAAGGATTCAAGCTAAAATGCTTCCTAGATGCGTACAAAGGGTACCATTAGATCCTGATGAGCAAAGGAGTCGAGGAGAGAACTACCTTCTACACAGACCACGAGGCTTTCTGCATCACCGAAATTCCGTTCTTGCTAAAAAACAAAGGGGTAACCTATCAACAACTAGTCAAATCCATTTTCACCAAAAATTGGAAGAAATATCGAAGTTTACGTCGACGACATGGTCATTAAGTGCCCCGATGAGAAGAAATTATTGTAGGATGTAAAGGAAACATTCAAAACGTGTGAAAAGGTTAGGATGAAGTTGAACCCAACCAAGCGTACCTTCGATGTCGAAGAAGGCCAATTCCGGAGGTACTATATTACCAAAAAAGGGATACAGCCAAGCCCGACAAAAGTTGACAAATTCATGGAAGTGCCATCGCCGAACACCTTGCGAGACGCCCAAAGGGTGAATGGTAAGCTAACAACGCTGAGCCGTTTCATTTCCATGTCAATAGAAAAGGCTTTGCCGCTCTTACACACCCTCAAAGGGTCTAGTGAAAAGAACAACTTCCAGTGGACAATAGTGGCAAAAGTAGCGCTTCATCAAATCAAAAAAGCCTTACACGAGTTACCCATGTTGGCCAACACCATTCTAGGCAAAGCATTGAAAATATATATCTCAGCCTTGAAGGAAGCCATCTCTTCAGTCCTGGTCGTGGAAAGGGAAGGCAGGAAAGCCCCAGTTTATTTTGTCAGCAGATCACTACAAGGTCCCGAAATCAACTACCCCATCCTAGAAAAACTAGTGTTGGCACTCATCTATGCATCGCGACACTTGAGACGCTACTTTCAAGCACACCAATAGAGGTGGTAACAAACTGCCCAATTAAACAAATATTGCTCAATCAGAAATGTCTTGGCGGTTTGCAAAATGGGCAATTGAACTACGAGATCATGATATCGGTTACCACCCATGTACCAACATTAAAGGTCAAGCACTAACGGATTTCCTACTCGAAATCCCAGGCGAGGAGAAGGCCACAACTCAGGCAAAGGGATCGTTGGGGATGAGAAAACCCAGGAATACCCAAAAGTGGAGTCGACAGTAAGGAAGGATCCGGAGTAGGCCTGATCCTGACGAGCTCAGAAGGGGAAGTAAGCACTTATGTCATTTGCTTTGACTTCCATATTTCCAACAACGAAGAAGAGTACGAGGCCCTGTTAGCCTTCCTACGATAGGTGAAGCAAATGGGCGCAGACGCGATAGTAGCCTTAACAGGTTCAAGGTTGGCTGCTAACCGGATCAACGGAGAATTCAAAACAAAGGACAAGCGGATGGAGAATTACGTGAAGGCTGTATAATGGATCGTCGAACCTCTAAGATAATTCATCATCAAGAAGATTCCAAGAGGAGAAAACAGAAGGGCAGATGCCCTAAGTAAATTGGCATCAACATGTTTCGATCACTTGTCCAAGAAGATTCTCGTGGAAGTACTTAAAGAAAGAAGTATAGACGAGCGGCGGTTGCACAACCTAGCGTCGGCTTGGCATACATGGATGACGCCTATAATCGAATACATGCAGCACGGTACTCTGCCAAACGACCATGAGGAAGCTAAAAAGGTACGGATCAAGGCTCCATCGTACACAATCCTGGACGGAGTATTGTACCAGAAGGGATTCATGTCACCAAGGCTAAAATGCATGGATGAAACCACATACAAGGAGTCGCTTCGAGGGACGCACTGCGACCTAGCGGGCACCCACAAAGGGGCAACGACCCTAACGGGAAAAATACTATGGATGGGCATCTACTGACTAACTATACACCATGATGCATCGGAAGTGACAAGGAAATGTGTAGAATGCCAGACATACTCCCTGGTCCAAGGGAACCCCTTAATTTACCCTAACATGTATTTCCAACCCGTGGCCCTTCTATCAATGGGGAATAGACATTGTAGGGCCATTCCTAGACACCCCAGGCAAAGTAAAATACCTAGTAGTCGTAGTGGACTACTTCACAAAATGGATAAAAGCAGAGTCTTTGGCGTGTATTTCAGGGAGACTGATGATAAAGTTCATGTGGAAGAATATCGTGACAAGGTTTGGAATACTAAAGATAGTCATCAGCGATAACAGATTGCAGTTCGCTGAAAATTCGTTCCGAGATTGGTACACCGACAAGGGGATCAAGTAGCGGTTCACATCGGTAGCATACCCCCAGGAGAATGGACAAACAGAAGTGTCCAACAGGACGCTAGTAAATGGAATCAAGAAGAGGCTAGGAAAAGCTAAGGGCAACTGGGTCTAGGAGCTACCAAGCGTGCTCTGGTCTTACAGGACCACACCGAGAGTAAGCACGAAAGAAACTCCCTTCATCCTAACCTACGACACGGAGGAAATGCTACTGTAACGACCAAAAAATCAATCGTAAAAATTTCATTTTTAATACAGTCAAAATGTATATGTATTTAAATCCAAACATTCCAAAAACTTCATTAATTAAAAACATTCATCAGAGTTCGTCCCAAATCATATATTGTGGAAACACGGGTGTGTGCATTGCGATCAAGCCGAGCCCTTCCTTTCCAAAACAATGATACCTGAAACCATAAACAAAACTGTAAGCATAAAGTTTAGTGAGTTCCCTGGAGCATACCCACACAATCCACATAACCACATAATTCGTATTAGCTATAGAAGCCACATAAACCATAGTAATCACATAAGCCATGCCGATAAACATATAATGATTGCCATGGGCTCCCCCACATGGTCTGATATCCAACTGCCACGGGCTCCTCCCGAGGTCTTCCATGCAAGTATCACAAAGACAACTAGCATATCACAAACTGTCATAAACAACTATCGTACCACATGTCATATAATCAACTAGCATATACAAGCCAAGCATATAAACATATAAGGATGCCCTGGACACCCTCCAGGGTCTTACTCCAGGATTCCATGGGCACCCCTACATGGTCTTACACCTATGTGCCATGGGTACCCCCATGGTCTTACTTGTAATGCCATGGGCACCCCCACATGGTCTTACTACCAAGTGCCATGGGCACCCCATGGTCTTTATCTGGTATGCCATGGGCATCCCCACACGGTCTTACAGCCAAATTCCATGGGCACCCCACATGATATTTATTTGGAATGCCATGGGTACCGCCACATGGTCTTACAACCAAATGCCATGGGCACCCCCATGGTCTTTCGTGCAAATATCATATAAACAAATAACATAGCACATAACATATAACCAACTAGCATACCACATATTACTACATCAACTAGTGTACCACATATCCTAAAATGGGCCGGCCTTGGTGCCTTCGACCCATTGGTATGATGAGGAGACTCACTTGGCACTGCTGAAGTCCCACGGATGCAACTCTAGCTGCTGGTTGACAGATTCCCGAACTGCCAATATCAAACAATACCCAATTAATAATTGGGTTCCAAGCCCAAGGTCCAACTCACACTCCAAAGGCCCAATATTCAAGTAATGGGCCAAAGCCCAACATATGGCCTGATTTTCCAAATTGGGCCCAACCACCTATTCTGGTCCAAATACTTGGCATTCCAATGGTCCAATATCTCATAATCATAAAGGCCCAATTATGGCCCAATTTTCTAAATTGGGCCCAAGTCCTTCATACGTGCCTTATCCTAAAGCCCATCTAAATATTTTAGTCCATTTACTTGTCCTAGGATAGCCCATTAGTAACCCAATTACGAAAGCCCAAAAGAAAGGCCCAACTCAAGGCCCAAGTGAAATTAGGGTTTTCACATGAAATGACGATTAGTGGTTAAATGTTTCTTACTTAACCCCTTAAGGAGTTAATCCATTAAGTCTAATATTGCCTTTGGTTAGTTTACCAATGATTGTTAATTAATATTTTAAGTTTATTAATTAATTACAGTGCGAGTCCCGATCAATCCCCAAAATTAGGGTTTCATGACATTAGGGTTTTCCAAACCCTAATTAGGGTTTCCAACCCAATACTAGCCCATTAGTCACATGTTTGGGATTTTATGTCAGTTAGGGCTTCAGTGGGCCCATTAGGGTCTCAATGGGCCCACTAGGTTTTCATTAGGCCTATTCTGTCCAAGCATCCCAAACGAGTCAAAACGCAAATGAGGCACACCGCCACCCAACATTGCGGCTGGTGGCGGCAGCCACCACCTCATAGTGATGGTTTTGAGTTTTTCTTACTATTTTTCACAAAGCAAAAACCCCAAATAACACACACACACACACACTAATACAAACACACAAACATATCCACCTTGTGGTGGCCGACGGTGGCACATGGTGGCAGCCACCACCTCACGGTGGTGGTGGTGGATCTTCTTCCGAATTCTGGCCACACAAACACATACCCATGTGACCTACACGGAAACACACCCAAAGATACACAAACACACGTGCCCGGAATAGTAACACCACTACCCACCTAGCGGCGTACGGCGTACGGTGGTGGCAGTGGGATGAGCTTGCAAATGGCAGCAGTGCTAGCGGCCGACAACATTCATGACGATTGGCAGTAGCTTGTGGCGAAACAACCGCATGGAGGTGACAGAAACATCGAAACCCAATAGCAGCCGGTTCAACCGGTACTTCCCACGACCACACTATCAGTTCTAACTTTCGCCTTTGCCGGCGAAGAGAGTAGTGGCGGTGGTGTGTCAGCGGGAAGAAGGAAGAGAAAGGGAAACGATCAGAACAACATCAATGACAGCCACACACTCCACTGTGGCTCCGTCCTCCACAGAAGCGACACAACGATAGTTGAAGTTGAGAACTCGTCTTTTTTGTCGGTGGTGCAGCTACGGCAACAACCGAATGGTGGTGACCCTTGGTCTTCGATGTCTGTCATGGTCTTGGTTTATCGAGACAACAAGGGGTTGAGTGGTGGAGGCTGTGCGATGGAGGAACGAAAGGTGGAGGCTGAGCATCAATTAGGTTTAGGGTTTGAAGCGGGAGGGGTGATGGGTTATATACCCCGATCCCCAAAACTTACTTCCATAATGACAAGTTTAGCCCCTCCCTCTAGAAATCATTTCAAAATAAATCCCATATTTACCCTTTAAACCCCTCCTTCAGAAAACCCTTACTAATTAAGTCCTGATAATTACCATGCAGCCCCTCCCTCAACAAATTTTTTTCAATAGTAGTCCTTATGTTACCAAATGGCCCTTGACTTCTAAAAGTATTTACAAAATAAATCCCATAATTACACTTTAATCCCCGAATAATCCAATTTATAACATTGGGCTCCCGAAAGCAACACCCTACTAAATATTATGGATTTTAGGGTGACTATTCGTTCATCAATTTTTATCTATTTATTTATTAAATAAACAGAATGTTATAGCTACCTGTAGAGTTAATGAAAGGATCGTTGCGAATAGCCCATTGTGAAGAAACAAACACCAACAAATATACGAAAGCAACCTTAGATCTCATTGAAGAAAAACATTAACGATCAAACATTCGTCAGGTAGCCTACAAACATGCTGTTGAAAGGTACTATAATCAAAGGGTCAAGGAGAAAGCTTTCATGGTAGGGGATTACATTTTGAGACGATATGAGGCAAGTCGAGCTCAGCCGCAAGGAAAGATGGGCCCCGTTTGGGAAGGGCCATACAAGGTCATTGAATCCAACCGCATCGGTGCACATACGCTAGAGACGATGGAAGGCAAGTAAGTTCCAAGAACCTGGAATGCCAGGAACCTAAGAAAATTCCATTTTTGACACACCGACCGGTCCGGCCAATCTAAGGACACCCAACGCCGAAAACTCAACGCACTTAGATTATATTTTTCCTTTACATAAAATAGCCAATGTATCGCAAGGCTAAGCAGCCATTTTCCTTAAAAATACTCAGTGTATTTGAATGTTTTTTCTATTATAAACTCAACGTATTAAAATTGAATATTTAGTGTATTCACAAGGCTCAGAACAAGCCGCGAAACTTAAATACTTAGTGTATTTAAAAGGCTCAGAATAGCCATGGAATTTAAATACTCAGCGTATTCAGAAGGCTAAGAATAAGCCGCAACACTTAAACACTTAGTGTGTTCACAAGGCTCAGAATAACCATAGAACCTAAATACTTAGTGTATTCGGAAGAATCAGAACAAACCATAACATTTAAATACTTCGTGTACAAAAGAGTTGATAAACTTAGGAAACTCAGTGTGTTTATATGGATCAGAGTTGTGATCAAATAAAAATATTCAGCATATTCTCAAAATCAAATATATGTCATCAAAAGCAAGAACATATACCCAACAAAGGGAAATTAATATCAAAAGCAAGAACATGCACCCAAAAGAAAATGGAGAAACATAACAAACGTCATTCACATCACACAAGATAAAGAGTTATTACAAACAAAGCCTAAAAGGCCACCACTATCAAGAACTGCCAAGACACGTGACAACGAGTTACAAAAGCTTCAAGTTTTTTTCACACCCCCTAAGGGGTAACACACGATACAAAGTACAGTAAAGACTAACCGGAACAACACTACCAACATCGATCCTCAACACCATATGATTATCATTACTAGCACCGTCAACATCGTTGCTTGCCATAGTACCAACATCATCACCAATACCACCGTCACCAATGCTCCCGCCGCCACCACCAACTCCATCGATTAGCACACCATCAAGGATATTATTAGCTTCCTCCAGAACACAAAGTTGTCGCATTCCCTCCTTCTCCAAATTCCCCAGAACTAGAAGAGATGCATGATCCGTAGTGGTGAATGAAAGAAGGGTATCATTAAGGCTCGTAGTATGGCTTGATAGGGAATCACAAGTATTCAGGTCATGGTAACTAGAGTCCACCTTAACTTTCAATCCACTATGCCCAGATTCCTCCCCGGTAACAAACATCGCATGCCTGATCCGGCTCATAGTGCCAGTAAACTCCGGATGTTCAATCAACTTGTCCATAATGTGTATGACCCCTACATGCAAAAGCCAATCCCGATCCTGCTGGGCGGCATCCGCCTCAGCACGAGCATCCGCAATTAGATTATCACAGTTACAGACATCCTGTTCCAATCTCTCTTTCGGAATCATGAACCCTTTCATTGGTCTGGGTCAGGTAATCCACCTTTGCCTATAGGATAGATCGAACCTCTTCCGCAACAACCTTCTCTAAAGCAAAAAGAGTGCACTATTTCTCAAAGCCATGAACATCATTTTCAAGCTCAATAATCCTATGCCACAAGTTGGATTCTTGGGTAGCACAAGCTAAATGGGCATCCTCTATCTTGTTAAGATGTTGAACTCGGTGGGAACTAGCAACAAGGTAGAACATGGCCTGGGTGATAGCGTAAGATAAATTATGGGATAAGGCAGGGATATCCATAGCCTCCATGTCAGCAACAATGGCAGCCAAGAATGCATGTCGAGCAAATTCCACGAAGCTAGTATGAACAGACAATCGAGAGTCATTTTGTAGATTCTAGTCAGCAACAAACATATTTGAAACAACATTAACCTTGAAACTCCCTCATGTGATGGGGTCTGGTGCAGCTCAATACACCAAGAGCTTCTAGGGGGAGAAATATATAAAGGAGACTGGGAAATAGATTGAACAAGAACTATGGGCTGATTAATCGCCCCTTGATCCCCCTCGGACAGTTGTGCGTCGTCATCGGGGATCACAACAATTGCTTCAGGCGTAGAAGATATCGAGTTCAATAGACGAGTGAAATTGCATCTTGATTGGATGCGCCTCCCGATGTTAAAAATATTGGTATAGGTTTCTCCCATAGCTGAAACGACTTTCCTTTTAGAAATTGCTCATTGAACGTCTGAGATAATGCCATCCTTGCAGTCCTCAACCACTTCCATAGGAACAGAGCGGGCAACAAAAGGAGGAGTAACTGTATAGATAGGCTAGGCAGCCTAAGGTGACCCTCCGGCAGACGCTGAAGATCCCTTCACCACCAGCGGTACTGGAGTAGCAGGCAGGGCAAGCCGATCAGCCCGGCGGGGTGGGGGAAGCACCTCAACCAGATCTGTTTCTCAGTGCTCCAAATTCCCTCTGTATCTCTTACGCAAAACCTCATCCATCGACAACAAGGATTCAACACCTGTCAAAGTAACGACAAGTCAGGAGTGAAAACACTCAAGTAGAAAAGTCTGGCGCCTTCCCTCTCAAAAAATTAGGGGAAGGGAAAAGGGAAAATAGTAGAACTACTCACCATCAACGACGGTATAGAAGATGGGCATTTTTCCTCAACGCTTCCAGGAAGGACTCATACCCACGCGCCAGCATGCAGTAACTTAGAGTATTCTTCAGGAACAACTTGAAAAACTTCTCTGGAGATCAGCAACAGCCTGGTTGTAGGGAAATAATTTAGGAGCGGCGTCGGCAAAGTTGTTTTTCTGGTACTGCCCATCGCCAATCAGATCATAATTAACCCACAACCATTTATCTTGACAGTTCTTGGGGTTTTACCATCAGGATCTAATGTATGCCCCCCTCGCTGGACAGAAAAGGTAAACTTGTCGTCGGTGGCACAAAACCTAAAGAAGTACTTGAAGACGAAGTAATCAGGAAGCAACCCATAGGCTCGGTAGATCATCTCGAATGCTACCACCTTATTAGCAGCATTCGGAGTGAGCATTTGGATACTACACCCACTCTTCTGTAGAATCTCTTCCTGGAAGTCAGAAAGAGGAAGACGCAGACCGACGTAAAGGGTTTTCAAGTAGATACCGACCTTACCGGTGGAGGAGATAAGATCATCGAATCGGTGATGAAAACTCAACTTTGTCCACCGAGGAGAGGCCATAAGCATCCCCATGAAGCTTGAAGTCTGCCTCAAATGAAATAGCACTGGGTTGAGGAGCCATAAGATCAAAGAAGAAAAAGAAAATCCTAGAAGAAGGACGAAAGGAAAAGAGAAAGAAGTGGCTTAAACAGGGAACATCCTTGACCTTATAAAGAATAGGGAAAGGCGGGATATTCAAAATGCTTGATTTAATGATGTAACTGACTGCCATAATGGGCAGTCACGTCACCGTAAAAATCAAAGCGACAGTTGAATTAGAGCTTGACGCATGTAAAAATAGATAAGTCCAGGACGTCATAGCTAGTCTAACAACGCTACGACTACTGGATTGGGGGAATTGATGACGTTCCCTAGCATGCACGAAGGAGCCGTGCCCGGCCGCGCCAGAGAATGACCCAAGGCATGACGGGCCCGACATTTTAAGCCTAACGGTACCTTGTGCCCGTCAGCTCCCCTGAGAGCAGGGCGCCCACAGAGGAAGGCTCGGCCCCGCCCGGGGCGCATTCCACTCCGGGACAAACATATTGGTTTGGTGACAAGCCAGATGTTCAAAGTGTTACCGCCTATACCAATCGTTGGCTTTGACAGATTAAGGAGCACGATCCACCAATCAGCGTCCCCGATCCGATCGGGTCTGACGCCCTTGTCCCGTATGGACTAGCAGAAGGGTTTAGTATAAAAGGCTAGGTGCTTTTGGGAGTAAGTGATTCTCTCTCAGCCTTACCCACAATACTACCCTAATTCAATCCACTAACTTGACCATCAGAGCGTTTTCCCGGGAGCCCCTCCCGGAGAATGGCTGGCGGCCCTTTATTGTTGTGACTTCGCAGGTTCACTTGAACTACTAAGAACGAAGAATGTCAAGAAAAAAGAACCAAGTCACATCAAGCATGATAAGTGTTGTTGTACAAAAATTCCGCCAAAGGAATATACGTATCCCAACTCCGACCAAAATCCAACACACAAGCCCGCAACATATCCTCCAATGTCAAGATAGTCCGCTCACTCTGATCATCCGTCTGCGAGTGGAAAGTCGTGCTGAAATGTAGACGAGTCCCCAAGTCCTCATGAAATCTCTTCCAGAACCTGGAAGTAAACCGAATATCCCTACTAGAAAACACCGAAAATGGCACCCTATGTTGTGCCACAACCTCCCGAATGTTGATGACGGCCATCTTCTTAGCCGAAATACTCTCCTGGATCAGGATAAATGTGCGCTCTTGGTCGATTGATCTACAATGAACCATATTAATTCCACTTCGCATGTCGTCTAAGGTAACTTTGTGATAAAATCTATCTTAATTTCTTCCCATTTACAAACTGGAACACCCAGCGACTCCATTTTGTCGTGAGGTAGCTGATGCTCGACCTTGACTCTCCTGAAAGTCAAGAACCTCTCCACATTCCAAGCCATGTCTCATTTCATGCATGGCCACCAATAGTTTAGTCAAAGGTCTCTATACATTTTTGTCACTCCGGGATGAATAGAGAGCCTCGAATTGTGCGCCTCCTACATCAAAACCTGATGCACACCACCAATATGGAACCCACACCCTCTGATAAAGGGTTAATAATCTCGGGCTATCATAATCAAAGGAAGCCAGCTGACCCACTATGCGCTCACTCTTCTAGTGTTCTTCCTTCATAGCCTCAACCTGAGCCTCTCGAATCTGCTCTAAAATTGGGATGATCACGGTCATCCTCAAACATACATCTCTGATCGAGGTTGTAACTACCTTGCAGCTAAGAGTATCGTCCATCACGTTGGCCTTCCCTGGGTGATAAAGGATCTCACAATCATAATCCTTCACCACATCCAACCACTTGTGCTACCTCATGTTCAGATTTGACTGATCGATCAAATATCTCAAAGTCGTATGATCCATATAGATAGTACAACAGACCCCATAGAGGTAATGTCGCCAAAAACCATAGCGCCCAAATCCAGATCATGGGTAGGATAATTCACCTCATGATACTTCAGCTGCCTCGAAGCGTAAGCGATCACATGACCCTATTGCATCAACATTTCACCCAAACCAGTGATTTTTGCATCATAGTATACCACATTGTAACACCCTGTTCTGAATCGATTCTTAGTCTGAGGCTGTGGGCCGAATCTCAGTCATCATAAGGATTAGGGCCCTTAAAAATGTAGGATCTAGGCCCATTTGGGTGCGGGTGATGTATTAGAAGTGATCCTGGTGTTCGGTTCGTGTTTTGGAGCCTAGGGGTAATGTGGTAAAGTGTCGGTTCGGGCTTTTGTGGAAAAATGGATTTTTGTTCGGAAGGTCTTAAGAAAGGTTTAAGTTTTTAGAAGTGTAGAGCTTCTCATCACCTTTCCGTGGATATTAGGATCGTCGGAATCGGGTTTATAATGAAGAAGTTATGGCCTTCGGAAGTTTCGTAGTTTTCAAGCTTAGCCGAGTACGCGGGGCGTACTAGGGGAAAAGGGAGTATGCTGGCCGTACCTTGGGTTACGTTGGGCGTAATGACCAGGAGTGGTCGCGAAGGTTCTCTAGAGTACGCTGGGCGTACCAGGATTATGCTGGGCGTAATCCCGTCAGATCAGAACCCTATTTTAGGGTCTTGGACCCTATTTAAACCCCTTATCTCATAACCAAACCCTAGCATCTTCAGCCTCCACCCCTCTAAACATTAGAAATCGTTATATATCATCCATGGTGGCATTTTGAGCTTATGGAGTCCATTTTTTGGGGTGTTTAACCCATTTTCAAGAAGTTGGAGTTTGATGCAAGGATGGGAATCAAGGAGGAGCTTATGGATCTGGCTTTTAGGACTCATTCTCAGCTTAATGAAGGCATAAAGCTCTGAACTTGACCATTAAATTCTTAGATCTATTATGTAAAGTTTTTTGATCTTTTTGGTCCCAAGAATGGAGCTTTATGGTTCCAAATCCGTTTTTAGGCTTGGGGTTGCCACCCTTGATGCTATTTGAGTCCCCAAGGCGGAAAGTTGCCATCTTGATGGTCTTAGTGGGTTCATGCTTGAGTTAGGGTCACTTTTATGGAAGTAGAATGCCATTTTTGGAGTTTGGGTTTGTTTGGGGCATGCAAAGTCACCAAGTTAGTGACTTTATGGGCTTAGACGTTAAGAATAGCTCAGATATGTGATTTGGACTTGTTGGATCAAGTATTAAGCACTTAATGGATATTGTGCATGAGTTGTTTGTATGATGGGCATACTATGTAGTACGCTGCGCGTACAGTCCATTTTCTCAGTACGCTAAGCGTATAGAGGAGGTACGCTGGGTGTACGCTCTTAGAAGGGATTGGGCCTTTGTGGACTTCGGACCTTTAGGCCCTAATATTTTTGGGCCTGGATTGGCTGATAGTTGGGCCTGAATGCATCCATGGGCCAATAATGGAATAGTTGGGCCTATTGAGCCTTGTGGCCCAATATAGAAATGAACTTCGCATTATGGGCCTCGGTTTGGGCCAATTCTTGGTCTAGGTTGTTGTGGGCCTTTGTGGGCCAATTAGCTTAGGATTATTGACTAATGAGAATATTGGGCTTTGTTATAAGTTCCATTAGAAAGTTCTGGGCCCAATTTGGAAAATTGGGCCATTGATGATTTTATGGACATTATAATGTTGGGCTTTTGTTTTGAGTTTGGGCCTTAGTTTTGGATCATATTGGGTCAGGGGTAAAATGGTCATTTTACCCCATGCATGGATCAAGGATTATGGTATGGGAGCCAATTGCTAATTGGGTATATGGATCGGTATTGATGGTTCAGGAAGTGGACAGGGCAACAACTAAGGATTACTTCAGGAAGCTTCTGCATTCGAGGTGAGTCTTCTCACCATACCCATGGGTCTAAGGCACCAAGGCCGGCCCATCATGTTATTAGGGTATATGTGTTAGTCATTCTATGATTTGATATGCTATGTGATTATATGTTATTGCATGGAAGACCCCGGGGGGAGCCCGTGGCATTGGATGTAAGACCATGTGGGGTAGCCAATGGCATTCCTAGGTGAAGACCATGTGGGGTAGCCCATGACACAATGGTGTGAGATCTTGGGGGGAGCCCACTGCATCATTACAGGTTTATTTGTGTTATATGTAGATACTTCTGTGATATATGATATGTGTTATGCTAGTTGTCTTTGTGATATTTACAGGGAAGACCCCGGGGGGGGGGAGCCCATGGCATTGGATGTAAGACCATGTGGGGTAGCCCATGGCATTCCTAGGTTTTATGTATGTATGGTTTATGTGATACAAGTAGATTCCATAGCTAATAGGATATTTGATATGTGGATTGTGTGTATGGTATGCTCTGGGAAACTCACTAAGCTTCGTGCTTATAGGTTTTGTTTATGGTTTCAGGTATCATCGTTTTGGAAAGGGAGAGCTCCGATTGATCGCAATGCACACACCTATGATTTCTGCAATGAATGATTTTGGGATAAACTCTGATAAACGATTTGATTGACTATGATTTGAATGTTTGAATTAAATGGTATCAATGTTTAAGTTATATTAAAAATGAAATTTTTACCCTGGATTTTTGGGTCGTTACAAAAATCCTCAACAACCACAAGCAGGGTTAGAATTGGTGCCTCACACAATCTCTGCCTCAGATTCTCAAAAGTTGCTTGCTACTCAGGCCACCAATAAAAAGTGATGGTCTTCGTTGTCAATATGGTCAAAGGAACTGCTATCTTGGAGAAATCCTGAATGAATCTTCGATAGTAACCCACGAATCCCAGGAAACTCTGACTCTTGAATGGAGACCTCGGAACCTCCCACCTCATCACAACCTCAACCTTGTCCGGATCGACCAGAATAATGTTCTGGTTGACAATGTGTCCCCAAAACTGTACCTCGCACAACCAAAACTCACAGTTGTAGAACTTCGCATACAACCTCTCCCTCCTCAAAGTCTCTAATACCTCTCAGATGTTCCTCGCGTTTCTCCTGAGTCTTGGAATAGACCAGGATGTCATCAATAAACACAATCACAGACTGGTCCAGCATAGGTGCCAAATGTTGTGATATATTGGAGATGGTTGGATTGAGATTGTAGATGAGTTCCATGCAAGTTTCTTCTCCTGATATCACAGTGCAAAAGAGAAAGATGATCGTTAGTCGATGTCCAGGAGGAATTCCTGGGACGAAGCTCCAATGATCAAGTTAGAATGAGGTCTGAGAGAAATAAGAGTAAATCACACGAAGAAGAGTTCCGTCCCCTTCTTCGTGAGGAAAAAGGATCCTTTTATACTCCTTTAAGAGGCATGTGCCCCTTAACTGATTCTGTTGAGCATTCCCTCGTGGGGTGCGACGTGGCAGACCTGTATTGGAGGATCCCCTGTCACGTCTTTTTACCTCATCCCCTCATTGGCTAGAGGGGAATCTTTTGATATTATGATGACCGTGGCTATCGTCAGATAGGTAAGTGGAACTCTCTTCTTGGTCCCACGTTTTTCGGGGTGTTATTCCTTGGAGAAGAGGTTAGGGCGTGGTTCTGCACCTTAACCCCCATACCAGTGATCTTCGCGTTGGCGAAGGCCCGGCCTTGGCCTCGGACTGGGTCTAACCGGGTTCTGACTAGGCGAAGCTTGGCGTTAGTTTGACTTGTCCTTTTTCGACGTTCTCCCTGAGGGATACGTTAACACCTGCATATGCGGTTCATGAGATCCATGAATGCGGCTGGAGTATCGGTGAGCCCGAAGGGCATCACCATGAACTCGTAATGACCATAACGAGTCCGGAAGGCCATCTTCTGCATATCCTCCTCTCTAACCCTCATCTGGTGATCTCCTGAACATAGATCAATCTTGGAAAACCATCATGCACCCTGAAGCTGGTCAAATAAATTGTCCATCCTCAGGAGTAGATAACGGTTCTTCACCATTAGCTTATTCATCTCCCGATAGTTGATACACATCCGATGTGACCCATCCTTTTTCTTCACAAACAAGATAGGTGCTCTCCATGGTGAACTACTCTACCGAACGAATCCCTTGTCTAACAGCTCCTGTAGCTGCGTAAATAACTCTTGCATCGCTGGGGGTGCTAACCGATAAGGTGTTTTGTCTATCAGAGCCGCACCTGGAACCAAATCAATCAGAAACTCCATCTAGCTCCATGAATCCAGTCCATGAAAATCCTCCGGAAAAATGTTTGGGTATTCCCAAACAATTAGTACATCATACACAGCCGCCTTACCTTTCTCCTAGGTTTCCATCACATAATCTATGAACCCAAAACAACCCTGTTGGAGATAACGTCTGGCCCTTGCTGTCGAACAAAGAGTCAGTTCATGTTGCACACCCTCTCCCTAAATCATCTACTCTCCCCCACTTAGGATCCACATACGTACCAACTGATGCTCGCAAACAATCATTTCCCCATTGGGGCTCAACCAATTTATCCCCGCAATAACCTTGCTCTCGAGCATAGGAATGGGAACCAAATCGATCAGATATCGCCCACTAAATAATTCCAATATGCATCCCAGATGAACCCTCAATACTTGTACAGGATGATCTTCATTAATCTCGACCTCCAATGAATAATCCAGCTCCCCCAGAGCATCGACAAATCTCTTGCTGAGCGTAAGAGACACAAAGGATCGGGTAGCCCCCGAATAAAATAAAACTAGAGCGGAGATGCTGTTCTCAAGGAACAACCCTATAAGCAAAACACACACACACACACACACATATATATATATATATATATATATATATGTAGGAAAAACCAAAATAAATAAAGATATAAGGAGAAAATACATACCCGTCACAACATCTGGTGCCACATGAGCCTCCTCGGCTGTCAGCGAAAATGTCATGCTCCTCACAACAGGCGTCTCGCCTTGCTCTGACACCCATCTATAATCCTCATGGTTGCCAAAGCGGGTGCTGCAACTGGTCCTGCCGTAGCTAAACTCGGGCAGTTGGCCTTCTTGTGGCCCCTCTAATTACAATGGAAGCATATCAGATTAGATATCCGGGTGGTGGTGGGGGAAGTGAAATCCCTACTAAAGTGTTCCATCCTGCCGCACTTGAAGTTGCCGGAAACACCCACCCTGCAAGCTCCATCATGTGTCTTGCCGCACTTGCCACAACGGCCCGACCTGTTGACCCCTCGATCTCGAATAAAATACCTTGGGTCTCTTTCCCGAGCCCTCTAAACTCTAAACATGGTCCGACTTCCTCTTCTTCTCCCTCTCCATAACTCTTACCACCATATCATCGAGTGTCCTACAATTGGATATGCTTACAAACTATCTGATATTGGTCCTTAACATATCGTGATATTCTGCCTTCTTCATCTCCTCGTCCACCACATAATGCGGAACCAGTAATGCCCTCTCATGAAACATAGTGGTGATCTCTGTCACCGTCTCAATAGTCTAGCGAAGGTCCTGAAACTCCCTCTGCAACTGCTGAAACTCAATCACATTTGCAAACTCATCCCGAAACCTTGTCATGCAATCCTCCCAAGTCATCAACCCAACCGCCTTGTAACCTAAGGCATAACCAACCTCCTCCCACCAGTCTTGAGCTTTATCTTTCAGAAGACATGATGCAAGTCTGACCTTTACCCCCTCGCGGAAGCAACTAGTACGGAAGGCATCCGTGACATCTGCTAACCAACGCCTGCTCGTAATGGTTTCCTTCTTCCTGAAGAACTCTGGAGCCCCACATGCCTGAAACTCTCGGAAAGTCAAAGTGTATGCTCCCACCATCGCCACCATCTCATAACGAAAAGCACCCAAACGCTCATCAAGAATCTCCATGACACCCTCCTTGATCGTACCGAATATCATAGGAGTCTACTCAAGAATGTTGTAGGTAATCTCTGATGAAATGAACTCCCACATCTGATCATCCATATGCACAGCCCCAGAGCCCAAACCTGAACCATCGTCAGCACCAGAACCATCACTGACACCCATACCTCCATCAGAACTTCCTCGAGCGACCACCATACTAAAAAAATAAACCATGCAAACCATCAGAATGCACTCGAAGAATCCCACATTCTACAAGCTTCTTGGTATCATTGTGACTTTCCTTGAATCGAGTACGGGTCCTCTGCTTCCAGTAGAATGGGCCCATACTACCTTCCATGTCTATCCATACTTTCCTCAAGAATCGCCCTGAATCCTCTAAGTTACTTCCATAATAATCTAATATTCACTTACATAGAGAAACACTCACTGCTCTAAAGCATCTCCTAGGCTCTCCTAGGCCACCATCACACCACTCTCCGCTATAATCTATATAAGGAACTCCCTTTAATACCATTTAACTAGCTCACGAATGCAATTACATGCTACCGGCACTAGATAATTCTTCGAATGAAAGGTCTCACATTATAATGGTTGGACTCAAACAAGAGTTGTGCAATAGAGTAACACCTAAACCTATAAAATTATCTAATCTCAGTAATATGAAACTTAGCATATTCGTTTAATAGTTAGCTGATATTAATGAAAATTCCTATAAGCACAAAGCAAACAACATTCGAGTATTGAGTAATCTGAATCAACCATCACTTAAATAGATCATCCTATCAAATAACTGATCTAATACTAGCATGCAATTCTATAAGCTCATATTATAGGCACACAAAGGCATCTCTCTTAGCATTCTATCATGAAATCCTGAGCTGATCCTTAGTCCTAATCTAGCATGCGATTCTCAAATACACAAATCAAAGTATATCACATAACACATGTATGTGTATTTTGGAAAGACTTACTTGAGCTCAGTCCATTGCATGCACCACACACCTTTCTTTTATTAGAAAATCTTTTAATAACACATTTCTTTGTACGAGAAATCGAGCAAACTCTCAGCTTAAGTTCAGACACACCCGAGGGTATGCCCGAATCCCTCAAACCAAGGCTTTGATACCAACTTGTAACGTCCCAAAAACTCAACCAAAAATTTAACCAAACACGTTTATCAAACCATAAGAAATAAGAGTATATCAATAATCATTCAAAGGTACATCATAGTCAATAAAGCGGAAAATCATGGTGTGTGCAATGGGATCATCCCGAGATCTTCCCCTTCGAATCAGAAGTACCTGAAACATAAACAAAAAAACATAAGCACAAAGCTTAGTGACTTCCCCAAAATACCCCACACCATACATACAATGGGCCACGCCCTCCATCCATCGGGCCCCACCCTGCATCAAGCCCCGCCAGGTATAGATCTATCAGTAACAAATAATGGGCCCCGATCAACACACCCATCATGCCTCGCCTGGCATCGACTCTACCTGACATACATACAACATATACAATACATGCAAGGATCATACATACAACTAGCATACAATTAACAATAATCCATGGGCTGGCATTGGTGCCTTCAACCCGCCAAACACTGCGAGGAGACTCACCCCAATCTGATGTCAATCAAATAGATGCTCGGACTACTTATCCAAAAATACCCTAATTATTAATTGGGTCATAAACTATAACCGGAACTTTAATTCACTAATCTCAACTCATAGGGTAAAAGACCATTTTATCCTTACCTTAAGTGACCCAATTAATCGTGGCCCAAACTCAATGGCACTCAAAGCCCTATAATGGCCCAAATCTAAAAGACGTTCAAAGCCCAAAACCCTAGAGTCAAAAAATGACCCAAAATCAAGAGAAGTCCATAACATAGTGTACGCCCCGCATACGTGCGTTGACACGAAAACGGACTACTGACCCAGTACGCACAACGTACTAAGAGGTACGCCAAACGTACTAGCCAGTGAGCCATTCTTCAAATTTTTGACTTAATCTATTAAGCCCCTAACATCCAACAAACATATCTACTTCATTTTAAGGTATTAACACGTAAATTTGGAAACTTTACTCCTTTGCATGTCTTAATGGGAGTCAATACCCGTTTTTATCCATCTAAGTCCTTAATTTGAACACTAACCCTTGCATGGTTCATCAAAACCCATCTAGATGACATTTTTATCTACCAAAATATCATAAATCCTAAGATCTAACATTCTAAGCTCCTGGAGTGGCTCATACTCATAAGGATGACTCAAGGGACCATAATATGCTCTCATACTCATAAGGATGACTCAAGGGACCATAATATGCTCAAAACAAGGCCCTAGACTAGATCTAACACATAGAGTCATCAAGATAAAAGATTTATAACTTAATGAAGCTGAGAATGAGAGTATATTATGGATCTATAAAATCCAACTTGATCAATGTTCCTTCTCCAAGCTTTTTCTTCTCCAAGGTTCACCAAAAACCCACTAAAACACACACAAAAGGGGTAAATCTCTCTAGACGAGTTAGGGTTTCGAAATGAGGCTCTAAAGGGAAGTGGAGTATGGAAAATGATGAAACCTTGGGGCATAAGGTGGTTTAAATAGATTCCAAACCCTCAAATAGTGTTTTTCCCCTGACGACATACGCCCAACTTACAAGAGCGTACGCTTGCTTTCTCCGAATTTTCATTTAACACCCTAAGGATGAATTTTGCAAACTATGTTTATACCAAGGGTCAAAATGTAAAATACCTTGAATCAAGTGTTACATATCTAATGGAAATCGAAATATATCTCGAGTACTTGTGCAATTGGAAAACACGCCTGAATATATATTAAACACTTAATCCCATAAACAAGTTTAAAACCCAACAATGATACAAATAACAACATATATAGGATGCGGAAATACAATAAAATTATCTAATAACATTAGAGAAACATATCAACAAAACAAATGTAATTGACAAAATTATGAGACACATGCATTTAACATGATTCCACTGTTAGCTAGATGGTGTACATCCATAGAGTGAAACATACAACTAATATATATTGATATGTATAAATCATGGATTTCAAATCAATTGTAAAGTGAACAAGAAAGGATACAAAATACTTTATCTTTAGGAAAATTGATGGCAAGAATGGCATGATATAGGGTCTAAAATGACCATTATGGCCAAAATAACATGCATTTAACATGATTCCACTGTTAGCTAGATGGTGTACATCCATAGAGTGAAACATACAACTAATATATATTGATATGTATAAATCATGGATTTCAAATCAATTGTAAAGTGAACAAGAAAGGATACAAAATACTTTATCTTTAGGAAAATTGATGGCAAGAATGGCATGATATAGGGTCTAAAATGACCATTATGGCCAAAATAACCGGTTAGGACGTTTGTATTGTCTCAAATCAATGATCAAACCATTTGGACTCATCAAAATTTAAGCAAAAAATCAGACTAATACCTTTGTGTGGTTTCCTCTAGAGATCACGAGGTTGAGTGTAACATCCCAAAAATAAGACCCAAAAATTTCATTTTTAACTTAAATAAAACGGTACTTCAAAACAATGTCATACAACCCAAATAAACCAAAGTATGTCAATACATCATATCATATCATAGGAAATCTTAAAATGCGGAAAAGGTGGTGTGCGCTCTGTAATCATCCCGGGCTCTTCCCTTTCGATCATGAAGTACGTGAAACATAAACTGAAAACCGTAAGTACAAAGCTTAGCGAGTTCCCAAAAATACCACAAACCATACATAACAAACACATACTGGACCCCTGCCCCACATTAGGTCTCGCTCGGTATAGAGTCCCACTCGGCCTCGGGCCTCACCCGACATCGAGCCCCGCTAGGGTTACAAATCTGTCATTCATTAGGCATCGCCTGACATTAGGCCCCATCCGGTACACATATAAACATATAAACGTATAATAAAGCTAACACATACGATAATCACAAAGCCAATGACATACAATATAGTCATCGGGCCTTGCTCGACATCGAGCCCCGCTCGGTATACATACTAGCACATAACACATGCAAGAGTCACACATACATATAGCATCCTAACATAATAATCATGGGTCGGCATTGGTGCCTTCGGCCTGCTAAACCTAGTGAACAAACTCACCTCATACTGTTGAATCTCATAGATAAATCTCTGGCTACTGGCCCACTAAAATCCCTGCGCTATCAATAACAAAATAGCATCCAATTAAGAATTGGATCCTGACTCAAACTAAGAGTCCAAACTAGGGTAAAAGACCTTTTTACACTTTACCCAACATGATCCAATTTTCCAAATTAGGCCGAAGCCCCTTAGCGAGACTTCAACCAAGTGAACCGAAAATAAAAGCATCATCCTAAAATAGACCTGATGGCCAACAAGGCCCTAATCACCTAGACTTAGAATTAATGGGTTTTGGTCATAAGAACATCCTATGTGCTCATACAAAACCTAGTGCTTGGATCTAGGTTTCTCTATTGTACATGCAATTCATCCAAGACTATAAACCCTAGATCTAGCATATGATAATCAATATAACATATAATTAGGGTTTAGATCATACCTTGATTGTTATGTAGCAGTAACAATCTCAAATCCTTCTTGTATTGACTTTAGAAAGCTTAGAGTCACAAATGTCACTCCTCTAATGGTTCAAAAACACCAAGAGCAAGAGGATGAAGAAGATAAGAGAAGGAGGCTCTAAAAAACATGTGGAAACCCTAGACAATTAGTTCTCCACGTTTTTGGAGCATAAGGGTTCTATATATAGTGAGGCTATTAGGTTTATCTAACAAGGAAACCCTAATTTGGATGCTTAAGCCCTAAGAAACCCATGGACTCCTTTCCTTAAAGGCCTTGGACGATTTCTAATGAGTTTCCCCATAGAATTCGTCCAGCCTTATAATATAAGGTTATCCATAGCCCAATTGCAATTATCTTATAATTACAATTCCAGTCCCTTAAGTTTAATTAATCTCTTTTAGTCACAAACTTAATTCTTATTAATTCTTGACTAATATTAATTAAACAATATGATTTCTCCTTTAGTATATTATTCTCATAATATATTAAAAATCATATTTAATCCTTTCTCTCCATAATTCATCCTATCAAGTTGCTTTGGTGAAGGCAACCCAAAAGGACCATGCACCATCGGGTCAAGTACATACCAAAATAGTTATGGACTTAGACACTAATCCACCAGTCTCCCACTTGGATAAGTCTAATAACTATTATGCGTATGACTTCAGATCCTAATCTGCAATCGTAGCTTTCCAAAGCCGCTGTCAACTCTGATCCTATCAGATACGCGTGTCCTTTAGATAAGGGATCATATATTCCTCCATTCTAGATATCGTATAAGACATGATTTCTAATCATTCTCTCTGTACTATTTCTCGACTTCCGATTTATGACGACTGACTAATTGAACAAATCAAATTAGCTCTAGCCCGGCCGAGCATTTACGTTTGTCATCACTAAATCATCTAGGGGCCCAAAAATATCGCTTTTATCCTACTTTGGATAAAAGGAACGGATAAACTTTGATTCAATGATCGCTTGCACTCACTTACCGAATCACACACAACAATATGTTTTATAACACAAAGTTACTGGTGTGTTTACATATTATCAATGTGCAACCGATTTGCAAGATACAACTCACACATCTCGGTTTCAAGAATATAAGATGTTATCGTCTCACCAAGCACTCGTGATACAATTCATGGAGTGATCCAAGTGAGCGTGGGTTTAATCCAATGCTCAAATCATATTCATAAGCACTCATGAACGTTGCAGCAAACATTTGCTTATGTCTACTACTCTTTAGACAATCCACACACCAATTCACGACAGTCTTTATTCATACCTACTTCCAACTTATGAACGACTGTGGCCCGTTCGAATAATTTGACTGTTCTAAACCAATTAAATTATTCATGAAGTCAAAATATGCAAAGTGAAACACAAGAATAATACTAATCCCATATGGCCTCAAACCTTTGAGCATAAATAAAACACCTTTTATTTATCACCATATCGATTACTCATTATTTGTTGTTTCGGGTAATCAACTTCTTACTTGAATTATTACTACACTTGTCCCATGCTCCTAGCATGCACATAATGTTTACCTATGGTTCTTTCTTTGTGAAATAGATCAAATGAACACATTTCCAATCATACTCATTTCACAACTCCTAATCCTTTTTCACAAGTGAAAGAATATCAAATTCTTGCCACTTATGGAATATGCTAGATTCTAACATTTTATGCAATGATCCTTTCGTAATGTCATAGCACAAAAGTCACAATGAGTATTGCCAATGATATTACAAAGTCCCCTATCGTAGATTGTTACAAGACAATTCCTTAGATATATGTCTCTCACTCAAAGTACATTCCTTTGAACATCCTTTTGCATAAAAGTTTCTAATCTAGACATAGATTTTCAATATTCAATTCCGAATATGGACACGTTTCCATATTTTCCATATGACAACTCATTCTTAATAGAATCTTATCTATTCATAATAATGTCGATATGGTCCATCCAATACTATACTTCCAACTACTCACAAGCGACCAATCCTCGGCGAACTTTGGATTGTCCTTTGATAGTTGTTTAATTATCTTAGTCAAAACCGATTCTTGTCCTTTTTCCCTCTAAATGCGCTAGACATTTGGAAAATTCTAGAATGGTCAAATATTAAAGCATTTGCAATCGATCCTATACCCGAAGCGTATGGGACACGATGCATAATGTCTTACATAAAGATTTGATACTTTATCAATCTTCTGCCATAATATCTCAAAATTCGAACTATGAAGAGGAATGCCGTAATCATAATCGAAATTTGAGAACACACTATGTATCCTTGACTAAATTTATTAACATTCCACAACCTAAGCCTTTAAATTTGAAATGAAGCATACTATTCTCTACCTTAATTATAGCAAAACATCTTTACAACCCTTACGACTTTGAAAGGTATAACTCTTGTTTTTCTATAATTAATATTGCTGACTTATAATACTTTCCATAATAATCATACAATCATAACATTTATGCTCCCACTATCATGATGATTATTATAAACATAACACTTATGCTCCCACTAGCTTTGACATGTATTCAGAAACAACTTAACTTTCAGAAAAACAATACCTACTGAATTTCTTAAGTTCATGTTTCTAATACCTAATGATTTGATAATCCTTTATCTAAGCTTATACATCTTTCCCTTAGATAGCTCATATGTGTGTCTAAACAATTCAGACTAATTGCCAAATCTCACAATTCGAATCATGAAAGGGATACCGTAACCATAATCGAATTCGAGAATACAATTTCACAATCACTATCTTCTTAAAATCTTTCTTAGTGAAAGCATTTCCTCACAGTCATTTTCATGAAGGAGGGAATCTTATGACACTTAGATTTTAATGGTGTATGTGTTCCTATCCATGTGAATTTTTCAAAACCAACGTTTACGACAAATTCAAACTCATATGGACCGAACTTTCTTAATCTTGATTTCTTGCCTTATGGTAGCACAGCTGCCCACCATGTCTTCCAAGTAGTTAAGCAGCTCACCTTTTCCTATCAATGTACTTTTCATTGATCAAGGTGCCTGCCTTTTATGCGTTCAAATGAGAACTCATAGCACTCACATGCATAATTAACTCAATTGGAATGGCACAGAAACAAAATAGTGTCAACACAATAGGTTGTAAACCTTAACTCGTGTGCTAGTGATGATCAATAAGGTCTATTTTGATTTGTTCTTGAAACCTTTCAAGATCATTAAGACTCCCACTGACTCCTCGACATATAAGATTCTCTTGTCAATAAACATTTCTTGACAAACAAATATTCAAGAGTTAGTGAAGTTTTTATCAAAACACTTCATAAATAGGTCCTAGTTGGTCTTTGTCTTATCCAAGACATCACAACTTTCCTCATTTGATGAATGTTATAAACCTTCTTAATACTTATCACTCAATGTCACAATCTTAACTCTAAGACTTGTTTTGACTTCTTGATTTAACCATTTCTTCAATTCTTGATTCCTCCTTTTAGACATACAATTGTACTAAGACTCACTTAGAGGATCAATTGAGATATGGTTCTTAATCATTAAGACCTATCATAAAGCGTAAAAGGTACTCTCCCTTCTTCTTAGAATGGAGATACTTTTATCTTTCTACCTACTTTATTCTTCTTATTCGTTCTGCTATTGATTTAAACTTTTTCAATCAATTCAGAATTACACTTAATCTTATAAGTATAATCATATTTACTAAACCTTTAGTAAATCATGATGAATATCTTTGTTACTCTTATGGTAGACTTGATCAATACGCAACTTTGTATACTCGATATCCTAGTCCCTCACTTGTCACTTTGTCAATGAATTAGTCTAATTTCCAAATATGAAATTTCTCATTCATCGTGCAACCAAGTTGCATGATTCCAAGTTTCTGTCCAATTGAAACTTGGGTGATGAGAAACTCTCCTTATTCGGTAAATTTTCGACATTTCCATAATTAAGAATCAAATCCATTATTGCTAATAATAGAAACATCAATTTTTCATGCATGCCATTGCAAGGATAAATAAATAATATAAAATCAAAATTTATTTTATTGCGGAAAAAATTTGTCCTTACGATGCAATTCATTGAAAAACTATGCTAATACATCTTTCTTAGCAATCTTATTCTAACTCTAAGTAGTAGCTCAAGAATCTAATCTTCAAGTAATGCGATCGAAATCCATTCCTTCACGGTTAGATTCTGCTCACTTCTTCCCTTAAGCTTCCTTTCTTTTCTTTGATCCTAAAAAACATCAATTGTAATCTTATCACATTATGTATTAAGAATCTAGAATAGAAGCTTAAAAGAGTTAGTCAATGGATTTTTACCTAAAGCAGAGCCATACGTTTTGACTCTCCCATCTCTTAGATCTCTTAGGTAAATAGGGCAGCTTCGTCTCCAATGCCCCATTCTCTTGGCAATAAAAGCAAATTGACTCTTTTGGAACAGGACATGGAACTACTTCAAACATTGCCTTTCTCTTATGATCAAACTTTTCGATCATAGCATGTCTTTCGTTGCCATTGTCTATATCGATAGAGGTCTTGAAGGCAGATTCACCAATCAACTTTGTTTTTCTATTGCGCCAAACCATTGTTGATTCAGCAACAATAAGCATATAGGTGAGATCTATAAGGGTCACGTTGCAGTTCATCATATAGTACTCTCTTACGAACTCACTATATGAGTTAGGAAGTGACTGAAGAACCCAATCAACAGCCATTTCCTCACAGACAACGGATCCCAACATTCTTAACCTATCAATGTGTGACTTCATCCCTAGGACGTGTGCACACACCGACTTTCCTTCTTTATGTTTACTTGCCAAAAGGGCTTGAGTGAGCTTGAACTTTTCAAGCCTTCGAACTTGTGGGTTAGGGAGAATAATTGGAGGAGGTGGAGGAAGTGAAGCATGATCTCTTGTTCCTCGATCGAATCGTGGAATATCATCTTCATGTGGAATGCTTGTTCCACGGGATTTGGGAAGACCATAGTTGTCGTACTTTGACATCTACAAAACGGGAGAAAACAAATTCAAGTTAGTTGATTGATTGAGTCCTTAGTAAATCACCCAAATGAGATACTAAGGCTAGGACCCAACACAATACGCTACAACCTAGAAAAGGGATGCCGTAATCTAGTTGCAGAATATTTGAAGGTAAGTGAATAACGATTCACTAATTTCCACCATGAAAAACAAAAAAGAAATTTAAGTTTTAAATCTATGAAAACTCTTAGATCCTTTGATATTCATTGAACATTTCAATGGCATGTTTAAATCTCGATATGCCCCTCTAGTTTGTGACTAGGATGCCGAGGATCAGAAAGCGGGTGTGAATAACCATGCAAACTTACATGGTGCCCTCACATGTTACAGTCACCTATTCGATGTGCCGGTAAACCACACACGCTCCACCGAACTATGACAAACATTGAGTCACCCTTTGCTACCTTTGCTTAGAACCATTTAGTGTGCCGGTAAACCACACACGCTCCACTAACATCTTCGCAAGGGCACAAAGTGTAATTTCATGGAATTGCGTCAATTCACTTTGCCTAAGTAACTAAGATTGGGAATTTGTAAAACATTTAGTTACTTTTGTACTTCATTATACTTATAATGGAAGGTTTTTTCCTATCCTACCCGTTCGGCTAACGACCCTCCACTAGTCAAGAGTGCGGTGGGTAAGAGTGGATACCCATTCAATCGCCATTTTATAGGCAATTTCCTTAAACACCCCTTATAGACCAGCTTCGTGAATGAGGCCTACTAACGGTAAGACTGACTTTTACTCATACATATATATAATGTTAGACTTTTAATGTTATATATATAGTATGGGGTGTATTTTACACTTTTAAAATATTAGGAGGTCAAATTTAACAATTATACTTTTAATTCAATTAAATTGTGAACCAAAACTTTTATAGATTTATTAAACCTCTTTTAATTATACACCTTAATTAATTAATAAAACCATAAGGGTGTGATTTGAACTTTTCAAAACAATACTAGGGTTTTAGAATTTAACATTCCTAGATTAAACGTTTAATCAACTTTTAAATTCCAAAAACTTGAGGGCAAGTTTTGAAACATTTCAAAACATTTAGGTTTAGAATTTAAATATACATCAAAATTAAACTTTTAATCAAAATTTAAATTCCAAAACATGAGGGCAAGTTTTGAAACCTTTTCAAAACATTAGGGTTTCAACTATTTAAATTTCAAAACTAAACTTTTGAGTTAAAATTTAGACAATAAAACCTAAAGGGGAAAATTGAAACTTTTCATAACACAAGGATCAAATAACAAATAATATAAATTAAACAATTAATTTCATCATTATCTATATTTGACCTAATTTCAATTTCTTGCAAAATAAGTTACCCAATTAATACAAATAATCCAATCTTTATCATATAAGGAAGTTATTATCTAATCAATTGGTAATTATCTTGTGTTTTGGCAAGGATATTCTTTAAGAAACAATAAAATTCGTATTTTATAGGTTTAAAACGAATATGGTAATTATCCTTAAGCAAAGCAGCAACAAAATCTGAAATTTCCTCTGTCTGACGCTCTGACTCGCCGAGTTGGGCTGACTCGCCGAGTCCAAGAGTGACTCGCCGAGTCAGTTCGAATAGAAGGCCAGAATTCGATTTTCAGCTTGAATAAACACATAATGCATCAATACAATAGAAACCAATCAAGGCTCTGATACCACTGATGGGTTTTGGTCATAAGAACATCCTATGTGCTCAAACAAACCCTAGTTCTTGGATCTAGGTTTCTCTATTGTACATGCAATTCATCCAAGACTATAAACCCTAGATCTTGCATATGATAATCAATATAACATATAATTAGGGTTTAGATCATACCTTGATTTTTATGTAGCAATAACAATCTCAAATACCTTCTTGTATTGTCTTTAGAAAGCTTAGAGTCACAAATATCACTCCTCTAATGGTTCACAAACACCAAGAGCAAGAGGATGAAGAAGAGAAGAGAAGGAGGCTCTAAAAAACGTGTGGAAACCCTAGACAATTAGTTCTCCACGTTTTTGGAGCATAAGGGTTCTATATATAGTGAGGCTATTAGGGTTATCTAACAAGGAAACCCTAATTTGGATGCTTAAGCCCTAAGCAACCCATGGACTCCTTTCCTTAAAGGCCTTGGACGATTTCTAATGGGTTTCCCCGTAGAATTCGTCCAACCTTATAATATAAGGTTATCCATAGCCCAATTGCAATTATCTTATAATTACAATTCCAGTTCCTTAAGTTTAATTAATCTCTTTTAGTCACAAACTTAATTCTTATTAATTCTCGACTAATATTAATTAAACAATATGATTTCTCCTTTAATATATTATTATCATAATATATTAATAAATCATATTTAATCATTTCTCTCCATAATTCATCCTATCAAGTTGCTTTGATGAAGGCAACCCAAAAGGACCATGCACCATCGGATCAAGTACATACCAAAATAGTTATGGACTTAGACAATAATCCAACAAGAATATGGTCCAAATCCGAGAAGCCCAAACTTCCGTAGCCCATTTGCTGAGTACGTTGGACGTACTCAACTCGTACGTTTAGCGTGCATGCTATAGGGCTAGTACGTGCATCATACCAGCTTATACGCCCATCATACTCCCCAGTTGGCTAACCCTCATCAAAAGTGCTTAATCCATTCATCCCCTACCCCATACTCTCAAATCTTGACCCGAAAGATGACGTATCACATAAAATTGGCAACTTTACATGCATGTCTGGCTTAATGGGACTCTAGAGCTCAAAAGATTTTAACAAATAACTTAACACATACATGAGTCCACAAACACCATAAAGTTTGCATCTTTATTCTTAGGAACCCTTAATATGTCCAGATCTGAAAGGTTAAACTCCATAAATGACCCTAGCTCGCAAGAAAAAACCAAATGGGACCAAAATAGCTAAAAACAAGTCAAGGAATAGATCTATGAAATGAGTTGACACGCTATGGACTTTATACATCAAAATCCATGAAATGGAGATGCTAAAGTTGGATCTATAAGCTCCTCTCCAAAGGATGTGTCTTTAATCTTCTCCTTCCTCTTCAAGATGCACAAAACACACTAAAAATGCTTCACAAGATCTCAAAAGCACCACTTAAAGGCTAAGGAAAGAAATTAGGGTTTGAGGATGTGAAGGTTGGTCTAAAATGTCCAAGAAGTGGGTTAATGATGCTAGAATAGGGCACAAACCCTAAAAATTAGGGTTTACCCCAACGTGGTCGGTGCCCTCGATCAGAATAATAGATTGGTAGAAGAATGGTGGGAGTTTCACGAAAATCCTGTTGATAACTATTTTGCGATCATGAACAAGAGTTTTGTAGCCCTATACCGAAACTGGTTTTGTTCCAATAATCAAGGGACTACGTGGAGGTTGAGATAAGATATGGTAGAAAGAATTCATTAAGTCAACTGTCAATTCATTTTTGCACACTTAAATTCATAAATGAATTTAGAAAAAAAATTGATATTTGGAAAACACATAAAAAGAAGAAAATATTTTTGAATTTTTGAAAAGAAAATACAGAAACAAATAAAAAATATTTTTGTACTTTTGATTTTCTATAAATAATGCAGATAACAGTAAAGCAAATAAGCAAACAAAAGAAAATAACTAAAGACTTACAAATAAATATAAGACTTACGAACGAATAAAGTTCCGAGATCATAGTGTACAGTAGCTTCAGAATCGTTATGATGATCAGAGCAAGTCGGAAGTAAACCGAGAATTCCGAACCATTCCGAAGCTCGAAACAAATCGAAATATGAACAGTGTATTCCGAACCATTCTGAAGCTCGGAACCATTCGAAATGTGAACAGTCTCTTTCGAACAATGATCATTACAAATTGGATTTCAAAATAGAATTGGCTTCGGTTATTCCTAACCCTTACAAAATGTGAAGGAATGAAGTTTCAGGTAGGGCCTTTGTGAAGATATCAACCAACTGATCTGAGGATTTAACAAAATGAACTTCAAAATTTCCATCCTCAACATGATCCTTTATGAAATGATATCTCAGTGTTATATGATGTCAAGGAATACCCCAGAAAATTCCTTCATTACCTTTCATGTCGAATTTGTTCCGATTTTCTTTGGAATTGAGTAAGAAGCACTCGGTACCAAATACATGAAATACTTTAACGTTAGGTGTCCGATTGTTTAGAATTTCATATGGAGTTTTCATAAATCTTTTGTTGATATAGGAACCTATTATGAGTAAAACAAGCGATGGCTATGACATCAGCCCTGAAGTACAAGGGAAGATTTGCAAATGAAAACATTGTCCTTGCATCTTCACATAGAGAGCGATTTCGTCTTCCAACTACACCATTCTGCTGTGGAGTGTAAGGCGAAGAGAAATTATGAGAAATCCCTTTACCGGTCAAGAATTCTTCAATTATATGATTTTTGAATTCCGAACCGTTATCACTATGAATTTTCCGAACTGGCTTTCGTAATTGTAGCTCCACCTGCTTGATGAAATCTATCGTTGCATCCGATTTCTATCTAAGAAAGAATTACCAAGTAAATCTAGAAATATGATCGACAATAACCAAAATATATTTGTTATCGCCAATACTCTCGATGGCAGAGGGACCACATAAATCAATGTGCAAAAGTTCCAGTGGTTCAATGATTTTGGTATTTATAATGTATGAATGAATTTTCCTGATTTTTTTCTGAGCTCACATGCATCTTATAAGTGTTCCTTTTCAAATTTCAGAAGACGTAGCCCGTGTACAAGATCACTAATCACAAGCTTGTTGATGTCCTTGAAATTTAGATGGGAGAGCCTTTTATGCCATAACCAACTATCATCTGAAGAGGCTTTTGTAAGCAAGCAGATAGAAGATTTTTCTTGGATTGGATTCAGATTTAGAGGACACTGTAACGACCCAAAAGTCTGTACCAAAATTTTTTCTTTAAATCATTACTAAAACCATATTCATAAAAACATATCATAAACAATAACAAAATTCAGAGTTTTAATTTCCAAAACATATGTTCATTATCAGAGTAAAACATCCCAGGCTGTCTAATCTATGGTGTGTGCCATGCGATCACCCCGAGCTCTTCCCTCCGCTACCAGAAGTACCAGAAACCAAAACTGAAAACCGTAAGCACGAAGCTTAGTGAGTTCCCCCAACCTACCACATACCATGCATAAACACATATTGCACATACTGGGCCAAGCCCTCTATTATGGGCCTCGCCCCTACCTTGGGCCTCGCCTGCTACAACGGCCCCGCCGCTCCAGCCTCGCTTGGCTTCGAGCCCCGCTCGGATACAGATCTGTTTCACTTAGGCCTCGCCTATCACTGGGCCTTGCCCGCCAACATCTACTAACACATAAACATATCACAACACATAAACAAAACATATACTACTGAATCCTGTTCTAAAGGCCTCGCTTATCTTGGGCCTCGCCCATGTCCTGCAACTGATGAGTCATGGAACCCCGTCCACGCTCCTACTGATAGTGAGATACGGTCCCAACCCACACTCACTCTTTCCGTAACCTGGGCCTTGCCCCTACTCTACTGCTAATGAGATATGGAACACCGTCCATACTCTGTTGTTGGTGAGATACGGGACCTCGCCCACACTCACCTCCCTACTAGGCACATACATGCATCACACAGACAACAAGTATAACTATCATGCAAACCACTCCTTGGGCACCCGCCCGCTAACGTTGGATCTCGTCTTGGATATCATACTAACATACTATGCCTATGGCTAACCCCCGGGTCATCCTACTCATAACTACATGGGTTGGCATTGTGGCCATAGACCCATCCACACAAAAGGGAAACTCACCTGTACTTGTTGAACTTGCTGATAACCCTTCTAGTTGCTGCCCGACAACTCTCTGAACTGCTGCTCCACTAGCTCCCCGAGCTACCAATATCGGTATAACACTTAGTCTAACTGTCCTCTGAAAGTCAACTAAGTTAACTCCGGTCAAAGTCAAAGTCAAAGTCCTGGTCAAAGTCAACCTTCCAGGTCAACCCTACTCGCCGAGTCTGCCTACTGGCTTGCCGAGTTCATACGCTCAAAGTCCTTCCATTCGTGACTTGACTCGCCGAGTCCACCGATTTCCGAGTCCTGTCCTGTCCAAATCACTGAGTCTCCACTCAACTCACTGATTTGAGTCTTAACTCGAAGGGTTTGGAGTTTCGCAACTTGACTCGCCGAGTCCAAGAACGGACTCACTGAGTCCAAGGCAAACATCAACAGACTCGCCGAGTTGTTCATCCAACTCGTCGAGTTTCTTCTAATCTTCATACTACTCGCCGAGTCCACTCGAAGGACTCGCCAAGTCTATTCAGTCCTTCATACATTCAAAGGCTTTTTGAGTCATGCAGGGACTCCAAACTGTAGATCCACTCTTCCAAAGCCTATTCCTCACGTAAAGTTGCAAACTTACGTGTAGCTAAGGAGATCTAGGCCCAAAACACTCCATACTCGGGTTTAAGACAACCATGCTTCACCTACACCCCCGAGACTGATACTTTATGACTCTCTAGGCCAGAATACACTTAGATCTGAAGTTGGAACTTTAGATCTGGACCTTTAACCCGAAATGGCTCTAGAACATGGCCTAAAAGCCCCAAACCTCATGACAAAAAGGAAACTATGAGCAAAGGAGTGAAGGTAACAACTTCTTACCTTCAAATGCCCTGAAAAGTCACACCAACTCTATATCCAAGGCTTCCTCTTGCACCACTATGAACTTCCTTCTCTTCCAAGCTTCAAATCACAATTCCAAGGCTAGATCTTTGCTCCAAACGGATATGGTGGCTAGGGTTCGGTATTCTGGATGAGAGGAGCTGTAAAGGAACCCTAAGGAAGAGAATGAGACGTTTAAATAATTCACAAAGTCCCGGATTTAGGGTTTCTCTCTTCAGACCGGACTCGCCGAGTCGGTCACTTATTCCTCGACCCGGATCCCGCTCGGACTCGTCGAGTTCCTCCTTGGACTCGACGAGTTAACCCTTTGACTTAGGGTTTTCTTTCCTTTCTTGGTCTTTCCGATTTTGGATGTTACAAATACATTTCTCTTTTTCTTTCTAGACTTCAGAAGAACAACTTTTGATTTATTTTCAATAATTTCTGAACCTCCTTCATCAGAAAAAAAAACTTTCAGACCTGTGTCTACAACCAATTGAGAAATACTGATTAGATTATGTTGTAATCCTTCAATGTAAGCTACCTTCTTAATTGTGAATTCACCATTTGTGATCATGACATATCCTTTTATCTCTCTTGTGGCGTTGTTTCCATATTTCACTCTTCCGCCATCCTTTAAGGCTCGAAACTCTCACAACTCCTCTTTCCTATCTGTCATGTGACGAGAACAATCGCTATTGATATATCATTCTGAATCATACTATTCTTCACACATAACCTGCAAAATTCAGAGAGTTTTAGGAACCCAAACCAACTTCGGTCCTTATGAGGATTTCTTTTGAACATGATTTTTTTTTATTTTCTCAACCCAAAAGGATTTTCTTTTCAAAGCATAGTTCATCCCTTATCCATTTTAAAAACTTCAACTTTGTTATCATAAAGATTAATTTCAACAAATTTATATTTTCGTTGAATGTATTTTTTGAATTTCAAGAGCCATTCTTTTTCCTCTTTTTTCAATTTTTCTTCATACTCTTTGAGAGTATTCTTTGGTTCAGAAGCAATTTTTTTTACCTTTAAAATCTTGTGATTTTGCAATTGGTTTCGAGATTCGTGACTTTTGTGAACAAATTTGGCTGGAAGAGAGATTTGACTTTAGTTTCGGAATTGGAGACGAATCTTTATTTTGATTAGAATATCGTTTTATGTTGACGAAACTTTGATTGGAATTCATTTTCTTCCAAAAACACTTTCTTTCTTTTAAATTCTTTTTATATCTAGCATTCAATTCTCTTTTCTTTGCAATCAACTCTTCAACAGATTTGTGAATGTTTGATTTCGGTTTTTCCTTTCTGACTGGCATTTCATTATGCTTTGAAGAGGTATCACTTGAAACATCTTTTGTCCGACTTGGTCCAGACTTTTCATAACAAAGGTCCACACGATTCAATAGTTTTGAAACGTGTTTTCCTTTTGTTTTCCAAGGGGTCATTTCTGAATGACCTTTTGTTTCATCCACATTCTCTATCGACTTTGACTAAAAGAATTCATCACATCCCTTCGCATTATCATCAGTAACCAGGGACGTTAATTCAGTTGTATCATTTTTATTCAGTCATTTCTTTACAAAAAACTAGATTTAGAACTGTCTGAACTTTTGGAAAAATGGTTGCTTCTTCTTTTAAAACTTTTGAACCTTTGTTTTCAACAATTCAATCAAATTCGATTGATTTTTTCTAAAATCAAATTTTTCATTGGTTCATTAAAATTTAGCACAAAAGCAGAACAATCAACTTCGTCCTCTACAGACATTTCACTTTCATCAAATTCAGAAATATTCTCAGAATCAAGAGTATTTTTCTAAACTCAATTTCTTGCATAATAAATCATATTTTTTCATAGCACTTAGTTTGATTTCTTCTCTATCCATTTCATTTAACATTTCTTTCAACATGTTTTTATGTTCTTTGGACTAAATATATTCTTCAAATTTCTCAAGTCCAACCCTGTAAGAATCAGAAAAGTCATCTGAAGAAATAATCGATTCACATTTATAGCATTCAACATCAATTTCATCCTATTTGAATTAAAGAAAGGGCAAAATTATTATATGCACACCTTTCTTTATTTCACAATTCGAATGCAATTGAGTAATATTAAAATATAAACACACTACAAGAAAAAGACCCTTTTACGACGTGCAAACCACGACACTCACTGATTTATGTTACGGAAACGAGAGTGACGTTAAAAAAGTGTCATCTATTCAAAAAATTTAAGGATTTAGGTCACGCTTTATTGCACGCCCTTAAATTAGTGTTATAAGAAAAAAAAAAAAAAAACACGGAGGGCGCTCAATGTTAATTGGGCGTCCTCTGTAAGTGTCGCTTTATAATTTTAATGTAACGTGCGTTTAGATATTGGGGAAACGAAATCCTAAAAATTTTGAAAACCTGCTTTTCTACCTTCTTTAATTTCTATCTTTCATATTCGCAATCAATTCTACCCTCTCCCTCTTTCTCCCTCTTCTCCGATCCGCTTCTCCCCTCTCCACCACGCCATGATGAATGAGATCTCTTTATCAATCAGAGCTACCATCCGACAAAGACCTTCATTTTCTCCCTCCCTTCTCTCCACCGATCGGAAATCGCTTCTCCTTACAAGCCCAACATCCGATTGACGGGTTCGATTCTCCTCTTCTGGTTACACAAAGGTATGTTGTGCTTACCATCGTTCATCTACCTTTTCTCCATCCACACTCGGTACCTTTTTGTATTTGGATCCGTTAACACTATACGTCTCTTCTTCTTCTTCCTCTCATACCGACGAATTAGGGCAAAATCTTCACCATCTTCAGTAAGCCAACTATGGAGGCCAACAACACAAAGAACTATGAGAAAACACAGTTCAAATCGGATTCTCTTAGGCATGAATGGGTAGAGATGACAAAGAAATAAACTAACCAAGTCCGATCGAAGGAAAGAACGAAAATGAAAAACCCAGTTGGACTAAAAAACTATATTTTCTATCATTTAGATCTTTGGATCGTTTCTATGTTTTTTTCAAGTAGTTATTTGTCCTCAAATCTCTACTTTTCACTCTGTTTTAACATTGATTTTAGGGCTTCTTCCTATACATGAGTTTTTTTTCATAATAACATAACTCATCTATTTTTCTTATCTTTTTGTGTGAGAACGCGTCTTGTTTCTTGTTCAATCTTAAGTGAATTCGATTATGTTCTAGAAATTAGCATATTCTTGTTAGTTTTAGAGTAAGAGGGAAAATTGGCATTAATATTTTATTTATTGTGAAAAAAAATGAATTGCAGAGTAAAAGGTCCTGGTTACCCATTCTACACAGATTAATGTAATTTTATTGGTTCCAAAGATCTTATGTCCAGCGAAGAAGGTATCAACTTGTTCAAAAACCAAGAAAATGTAAGTGTCATCCTAACCAGTTATCTCAGCCCTAATTTGGTGGATTATACATAATTTCACTGGTAGTTAGTTAATGTTGCACATAAATGCTTTTTCACAGCTTGATGTATTGATATATACCTGCACACGATAGCCAACTTCCTCGAAAAGAGCAGATGAAAAGGGAGACCCACCAGTTCATAAAGGTTCATAGATGATGGATAATATGGACCTCTATGCACCTGATACTTTGGATCCAGCCTTAGGTATTGATATTCATTTCTAATTTTGTTATATTATTTTTTGTTGTTGGTGTTTTAGCCGAAGGCTTATTCTTCAGCCTTGTCTAGTAAATAACAACATTATGAAAACAATAGATGAAAAAGGTGACCCACCAGCTAAAAAAGATTCACAGATGTTAGATAAGTTGGACCTCCACGCACCTGATATTAATTTATTTTGAATTTGATAAAAATAAAATAAAATAACATGCTTTTGTTTTTGAAGAGAAACCTACCTGGTTAATTCCCATTAGAAATTCTGTTTTGAGATTAAAGTGGTCCCTGGACAACAAATATACCTTCAGCGCCTCTGCATATTTTGCATTCTCTATTCACAAAAAACTAATATTGTTATTATCATTGTTTTTAAATGGTTTCATAATTATATTTAACGTAAGTACATATATATATTATAATAATATAAAGTTTACTAAGAAATTCATATAAAAAAGAAGAAAATGAGATTGACCTGAATATAAATTAAGGATTGCTTTATTGTTAAATGCTAAAGCTGGACATTCTGACTTCCTTATGCTCTGTTAAAGAAAATTAGAGAACACATCATGTGAGGGTAAAATATTTTACCCTTACATGATGTGTCCTCTAATTTTCTTTAACAGAGCATAAGGAAGTCAAAATGTCCAGAAGAGCTTAGGCCTGTAAAAGGAAGAGCTCCTGTTCATGTCAGTCTTGTGAGGAAGCTAGAAGACTACCCTGTTAGTAATCTTTCCCATTTCTTGATTTCTTATACAATCCTTCTAGGCTGTTTTTCTCTAATGCAAAACATACAGGTCAACTTTTTGAATGTTTTGTTCAAATTTGAAAATCTTAAGGTCACAAACATTAAAGATCATATCATATGACACATGTACTTATGATCAACAGATACAAGTTTGACAATGTCAACAGTGTTGACATCAGACAATATTAGTGATGAAGGAGCCATGGAACACTCGCACAACAGGTTAATTCTTTTTTTTTGAAAAAAATAAATATACAACCCTTATCTTTATTATATACATATATATTTATTGCAAGATGGAAGTGATTGGAAAAATGATCATGTATCATCCTTCTCAATGATTGATGCATCCTATAGCTTGCCAAACAACACAGCTATTATAACTCTACAGGTATTATATTTTTATATATATATATATATATATATATATATATATATATATATATATATATAATCATTATACTTGGTGGACTAGTTGTTTGTTCATTGGGGGCTAGTTTTCTAGTACACGTGAAAATTGCTGCAGATCATTGAAGAAAGGAACGACCATTAAAGAAAGGAACCTTCATCTTCTTAACCTGGCTTGATTCCTCCAAAATTATGGTTTGTTTATACTTTTATTTGAAGGAAAATCACTAACATGGATTTACTTGATTACTTCTCCTATTCAAAGAAACCGAGCATCTTCTTTTGATTTTTTTTTTTTTGGTTTTTCTATTCCTTCTTCTTCCTGATTGAGTGAAAGTCGCTTGAAATTGAAGCTTCAGAGAATGATATATATATATATATATTTATATATATATATATATATATATATATATATATATATATATATATACCTTTAAATACAGGTATATCATTTGGTAAGCTAAACTCTATTTTTGCTAATTGTGTTTTCCTTTATTCCTAGGTGAAATATAACTAAAGAAGTAATTCGTTTTAGGAAATTTTGACTTGTGTTTCTAGGTTGGTTGTCACAAAAAAAAATGGAATATAATAACTAGATGATTAAAATTAGGATAGTTAAGTAATTCTACATCTGTCTTATTATTAGTTTTCCTGCATGACATATCATTCTAATTAGTTGTTCAGCTTATTTTTGATTAAAAACTCTTGTTTTACCAGCAAGAAACAAAGCAATCGAAGCATGACTAGCAGATGCAATTTCACAAGGCATGGAAGCCAAAGCTGTTGCAAAACAAGCCCAAAAAGATGGAGCCAAAGCTCTGCAAAAATGGCAACCCGGAAAGCTAAACGGATCATTGGCTCGATTATTTCTTCCGGGTGGGATTTCTTTGAAGCCATTTATTATGGAGGAACTGTAACTAAAGGGTTTCTTAAGGGTACAGGAACATTCTCTGGGACTTATTTTGTTGGGTATTTAGGGGAAGAAAGGTATGGGCATTTTGGGTATTTGGTTGGAAGTGAATATTGAAGTTGGATTGGTGGAAGGATTGGGCTTATAGTTTATGATATTGCTAATGGTGTTTATTTATTGCTTGGGATTGGTCAATTTGAGGAGAAAGTTTGTATAATACTCATAGAGGTTATACACCTGACCAGATCTTCCCGACTAGTTTGTGTAATTTTTCAAAATTATGGTTGGTGGATTAAGCTGACAGATATTTATTTACTAACTTACACAGGGGAATTGTCAAGGAACACAACTTATCCTAGTGCCAACTTCAACCATGATCAATGTTCAGAACCTCAATCAAGAAACCGTCAAGATGGATTGAGTGTGGCAACTATTGGCACTGTTTCAGCAGCAGGATATGCAGGTTAATATAGTAGTAGCTATCAGCAGCAGCAGCCAAATCAATCATACCCTCAACAGCAGCCAAATCTGTCAAGTCAAATATATGTTCAACCTAGTCAAACATATGTTCAGCCAGCAAGAGCCTATCAAAGTACAGGTGCTCCTCATCAACCTATTTCCTCATTTCAGAATACTGGGTCCTATCCTGGGCCTGCAATTTATTCAACAAGTTATTACAATCCTGGTGATTATCAGACATCTGGTGGTTACCCAACTACAAATTACAATACTCAGACAAATTCATGGAATCAAGGAAGTCATGCAAGTTATGCTCATCAATATCCAAATTACACTACTGATTCTAATGTTGCTATAAGAAATCTGGTGAGTAACTTATTTGTTTTATTATTTTTCACTTTTGAATTTGCATTTTTTTTTATTTTGCAGTACTTACAACAACAACCTTAGCAAAATCAATGGTTGCTAGGCAAGGTCCTATAGCCATGGCTGCTCATCAGATATGTTTGCAAGTTTAATTGGTTGTTTCTCTTATTACAGATGCATTGGCAGCATCTGGTAAGGTATAAATTGACCAAATGTTTATGTAACATCCAAAATTTCAAAACAATTAAAACTTTTCAAATCACCCATTTTATTAACATTGTTGCAAAAAGGTTTTCAATACATTCTTTAACAGAGTAATTTCCCAGGTTCAAAACATAAAACACCAACGCGAGGAACGGTACGATCATGCATTTGCCTTGTCACAGACTCTTGAGAACCTGAAACATAAAACCACAACTGTAAGCCCGAAAGCTTAGTGAGATACCCCCAGAATACCAACCACATATACGCCTTTCCAGGCCCTGACCTTCCGGTCCTCAACACAACATAATCGCCTTCCGGCCCATAATATATATTGTCTTCCAGCCCATAACATATTGCCTTCCGGCCCATAACATATTGCCTTCCGGCCCATAAGCATACAATGCATACATAACATAACAAATAATCATATAGCAGTTCATAGACAACAATCAATCAACAGATCACATACCATAGCATTACTCTAAACGAGATACCGGTCTGGCCGGTCACTAGCATACCTTACTCTATGAATCAGTCAACATACTAAATGCATACATACGCCTTTCCAGGCCATGACCTTCCGGTCAACATAGTAACGCCTTCCGGCCCATAACATGCAATGACAACTACCCGGATTTCCCTCCGATAAAAGGGTCGGCCTTGGTGCCATAAACCCTAGCGATATAGTGAGGATAACTCACCTCGAAACTGCCGACTGAACAGATAGCTCAAGCTGCTCCGATCACTGATACGATCTCCACTCCTGGATAGCCGCCAATGCACTGAACTTAAACGATAAACAACAATTACCAAAATACCCCTGGAACCACTGGTCAATCATTGAACAAAGACAAGGTCAAAGTCAACCCCTGACTGACCCTACTCGTCGAGTCAACCCAATGACTCGCCGAGTCCCCATACCCAGAACTTCACTTAACCCGCGACCTAACTCGCCGAGTCACCCCAAGACTCGCCGAGTTCAACGACTCTGAGTCCACTCGACCTTGACTCACCGATTCCTTAAGATTCCCTTCCTACTCGTCGAGTATCCCCTTTTTACTCGACGAGTCTCTCCTGGAAGAATCGCGGGGCCACCCCGACTCCACTCGCCGAGTCTGAAGAACAACTCGGTGAGTCCCAGTCAATCTTCAAGCCACTCGCCGAGTCTGAAGAACAACTCGGCGAGTCCATGCCATGCAGACGAGCAACTGCTTCCTGAAATTCGTATGGTCCCGAAATACATAATCATGGGACCTTCTGGACCTCTAACCATCCCATTACTGGATTACAAACGTTTGGGAACAATATAATAATCCATCTAATCACCAAATGGGTTTCATAAACCCTAAATTCGTGCACACATCAATATAGCAGAAATGATCCGAAATATTACCTGAATAACACCCTCTCTGTGTCTCCAAACCTCAGAACTCGATCCCCTTGATATTCCTTTGGCCAAAAACTCTTCTTCTTCTTGCCTAACAAATTCTTTAAGGTTCCAAAAGCTTTCTCTCCTGCTCTAGACGTCCACAACGATTAGGGTTCTTCTCAATCGGCCAAAAGACGGACAATGACGGCCTAAGAGGCGTTATATACGATCCAAAACCAAACGGCTAGGGTTTCTGCTGAACAGCGTCGACTCGCCGAGTCCATATCTGGACTCGTCGAGTCCAGTCGCGAACCCGCGACCAAGTCTGCGGTCCTACTCGGCGAGTCTAGGCTCCAACTCGCCGAGTCCCTTCTCAAAACACCCCTAAATCATAGTTATATCAGTATTTGAAATTCCGGGCTGTTACAACTCTCCCCCACTAGAACTAGACTTCGCCCTCGAAGTCTCATCCTGAAAATAGCTCCGGATGCTGCTCCCGCATCTCACGTTCCAGCTCACCGGTCATTTCCGGCCCATCCGGTGCTGCCACCGAATTAGTACTAGAGGTATCTCCTTATACCTCATAGCCTCGATCTTCCGATTTCTGATGACCACTGGTCTCTCCGCATAATTCAGGCTCGCATCCCCTAAATATCCTCTAATGGAACCACTGCCGACTCATCGGCTATACACTTCCTCAGTTGCGACACATGAAAAGCGTCGTGGATCTGCCCCCACTCCGCTGGCAACTCAAACCGACAGGCTACCCGGCCTATCCTTGCAATCACCCGAAATGGCCCAATGTACCGGGGCCCAACTTGCCCTTCTTCTTGAATCGAATCACTCCTCTCCGAAGAGAGGCCTTCGGGAGTACAAAGTCGTCGACCTGAAACTCAAGCTCGGCGTCTGTCTGCATAACTTTTCCTGTCGACTCTGGGCGGTCAATAACCTCTGTCTAACCTGCTGAACCTGCTCTGCCGACCGAAGCACGATCTCCGTACTGCACTTCACTCTCCGTAACCGAAAATTACCCAAGATGCAACTCTGCTCTAAATCTCAACGATCACTCGACCCATAAGGGTTAGGAAACCATGAACCACCGGATCCCCGATCCATAGCCCACTTTGTCCATTCCGAACCGACTGAGAGATCCATTCTCATTCTCAGAGTAACTCTCACAAGTTCTCCTCTTGCCATCACATACACCTGCTGAACTAGCCCCAACACCCGCAGGTTGGAAGACCCGATACACTGTTGATATCCTCGAACATCTCCCAAGCTGAACCACTACACCCACCCTACACTCTGATTAGAATCACACTGGAAATTCAAGATTCTCTCTCCCCCTGCACCCCTTCTGAGTCTCGACAGCCATCCCAACCCGGATGGGTTCCTACTTCACTGTCGCGAACGCGATGCTCAAAACCATACTCGAAATACTTTAACCATAACTCTGCTCTGCAGCTTTCACTTCCGTGAACTTGCACTCCCCTTCGGAGTTACACACCTTTCTCTTTTCCTTTTCCAAGAAACCCTCTTGGCCATAATGCCACTCCAACCAGTGCCACGGTGCTTGCCCCAAGCGACACCACCCTTTTTGCGTAACCGCTATTCACATACTCTGGTTCTCATTGCAGGGGCTCTCAGTCCCATGCACTCTCTCCACTCATCAAAATCACTGCCTCAGCTAAACAAGATCACTAACCCGGGGCCAGACCTTCCAATGCAACCACACTGCAACATATACGATCCGCAATCTCAAACTGATCCAACAATACCAACAGAGTCTCCAGCATGACTGGACCGACTCTCATAACACATACTAGCCACTCGAGGCTATATCCTTGTGGGTCCGTACACCCAAACTCTGCGAACCCTCAGGTTCTAACTCTGGGAACCTTCCGGTTCCAGCTCCAGAAACATGCGCAATATAATCCCGCGGGATTAATGCAGTACAACCCATCACGTACCTCAAACGTACCAATACTCTGATCACATAACCTTGGTTACTTACTCAAGCTTGATCCCGGCCTTCTCTCAGGCCTCCACAACCAAATGCCCTAGGTCTGTATCCCACCCCGCATACCCGACACTCGCTCTTGTCGGCCTATCCTCTGAGCTGACAACGCTGCTGAATCCCAACAGCTAAACACCCTCACATACTCGTCGATCTCCTGGAGAATTCTCCAATTCTCCCCCACTAAAGCACTGACTAACTGCCACCGATCGTCATTAATGACCTTTCAGAACAACCCTGCACAGAGAGAACATTTACACACTGACTGTTTCCCACCAGCATAAGCAACCCTCAACAAAACACATCTCCTCCCTGATCAGTCCACTCAAAAGAATCCGATCTTTCAATTATCCACTCTACGACTGCAGATGCTACCCGACATTCAACCCAGTGCCGCATCTCCACTAACAACCCTCTCGAACAATAACCAACGGGATTCCCAACAATAACCCGTAACCAAACCCACAACCTGCCAAAGGATGACTACCACATCGAAAACCGCACGAGGCTACCGGCACCAAAACACCAAACTATAACCATACCAACCCATCAGGGAACAACAAATGCCAAAGCGAAAACCTGAAGCACCAATCCATAACCATGCCCAACCCGCAAAATAACGAATACCGCATCGAAATCCACACAAGATACCAGCACGAACAATACACCACAATCAACGCAAGGCAATCCAGACATCAAGAGAGCCTCATACCCGCATCTGCCCCCGGCACTGCTCCGTCCCCCTCTGCCGCAAGCCGATAAGTACGACTCTGAGCCCTTAGGGCTCCGCTCCGTCCTGTCCTCCTCCTGAACCCCTCAAGGTGGCCGGTGCTAGAGCCTGCACCGATCCTGCAGAAAGCTGTGGACAGTTGACCCTCAAATGTTCAACCTGCCGACACTGATAACAAATCCTCACATCCCGAATTGGCACCGACTACCGACAATCCCGTGCACCGTGCCCCTCCTTTCCGTACTTACGGTATGCACCACCGGACCGACAGGCTCCGGTGCCATCCCTCCCACACTTTCCACAAGTGTGACCACTCCGATCCCCCATTCTAACGTCTACGGTCCTGGACCGTTTCGGCGCCGACTGCGACTGCATCGGGGCCTGCCTCAGCTCACGCAACTACAACTCAACCTCTAACTCACGCCACATGGCAGCCTCCTGCAACCCCAACAAGGTTTCACACTTCTGCGCAGACACGAACTGTCTGATGTCCCTTTTGAGCATACTCAGATCTGCGCCCGCTCCGAAGCGAACGCAGGGCAAAACATCGCCCTCTCAATAAACATCCTGGTGATCTCAGTCACCGACTCCGAATCCTGCTTCAGCTCAAGGAACTCCCGAGCAAATCTCTCCCTCTCATCTCGCGGAACATAGCGAGTACTGGACATCTCTCTAACTGATCTCCCTGAAACCGCAGCCCTCTGCGCGTCAGAATATGACCCCATGGTCAATCTCCACCAATAGGTCCAGAGCACACCTCGCCCTCTGATCATCAGGGCATAAACTCGTGGGGAAACACCCCTCCACGTCTGATAACCATCTCATAGCAGCAATCGGGTCCTGAACCCCATCGAAGGTGGGAGGCTTCGCATAATAGAAGTCCTGATACTGAAAACCCCGACTAGCTCCTCTCTTTGCTGTTGCTACAACCGCTGTAATTGCCGCGGCAGCCGTCTCTGCGAGAGCCGCATATCGCTCATCAAACTACTCAATCATAGCGGTCCGGATCGACCCAAACAATTCTGGCGACTCAGCCCGCAACAATGCAGCAACCTCATCACGCAGGATCTCGCGAATCCTCGCATCCCGCTCGCTCGTGCTCGTCCGATCGATAACCTCCGACGGCACCGATCCACCCGGAACTCGTTCTCCAGCTCCCGATCCTGATCCGGATCCACTATCATCATGCCTCGAAATCTCCATGTCGAAGACACCCTTCCTATCTCAGGCACTTCCCAAAATCCTGGGATCCAACTCTCGCAACCCTACCCCAGAGACCATGGTTTCCTGATACGCGTATGGGTCCTGTGCTTTCAGTAGTACGGGCCCATACTACCTTCCACACCTACCCATATTTGTATGAAGTACTACCACAATACCCTAGGGAACATGCATAACAACTATCAACTCTCACCACTAGAGAAACACTGAGAACATCCCAAAAGGTACCCTAGGCTACAGGCATCACATATCAGGCAACATTATCATGAATTCCTGAAGATCCCTAGCCTAACTCTAGCATGCGGTGCTATCAAGCTCAAATAAACAATATCAAGTATGGTATCTTGGGGTTACTTACTAGCTCCGGCTGATCGTATCTCCGCGTCCTCCTTTTACTAACTTTGAAAACCATTTTAGTTTCTCATTTTAATTTTTTTTTAAAATCCTCCTCGATTTGAGACTGGAGTCGCACGAATGTTTCCCCAATTCACTCAAACCAAGGCTCTGATACCAACTTGTAACATCCAAAATTTCAAAACAATTAAAACTTTTCAAATCACCCATTTTATTAACATTGTTGCAAAAAGGTTTTCAATACATTCTTTAACAGAGTAATTTCCCAGGTTCAAAACATAAAACACCAACGCGAGGAACGGTACGATCACGCCTTTTCCTTGTCACAGACTCTTGAGAACCTGAAACATAAAACCACAACTGTAAGCCCGAAAGCTTAGTGAGATACCCCCAGAATACCAACCACATATACGCCTTTCCAGGCCCTGACCTTCCGGTCCTCAACACAACATAATCGCCTTCCGGCCCATAATATATATTGCCTTCCAGCCCATAACATATTGCCTTCCGGCCCATAACATATTGCCGTCCGGCCCATAAGCATACAATGCATACATAACATAACAAATAATCATATAGCAGTTCATAGACAACAATCAATCAACAGATCACATACCATAGCATTACTCTAAACGAGATACCGGTCTGGCCGGTCACTAGCATACCTTACTCTATGAATCAGTCAACATACTAAATGCATACATACGCCTTTCCAGGCCATGACCTTCCGGTCAACATAGTAACGCCTTCCGGCCCATAACATGCAATGACAACTACCCGGATTTCCCTCCGATAAAAGGGTCGGCCTTGGTGCCATAAACCCTAGCGATATAGTGAGGATAACTCACCTCGAAACTGCCGACTGAACAGATAGCTCAAGCTGCTCCGATCACTGATACGATCTCCACTCCTGGATAGCCGCCAATGCACTGAACTTAAACGATAAACAACAATTACCAAAATACCCCTGGAACCACTGGTCAATCATTGAACAAAGACAAGGTCAAAGTCAACCCCTGACTGACCCTACTCGTCGAGTCAACCCAATGACTCGCCGAGTCCCCATACCCAGAACTTCACTTAACCCGCGACCTAACTCGCCGAGTCACCCCAAGACTCGCCGAGTTCAACGACTCTGAGTCCACTCGACCTTGACTCACCGATTCCTTAAGATTCCCTTCTTACTCGTCGAGTATCCCCTTTTTACTCGACGAGTCTCTCCTGGAAGAATCGCGGGGCCACCCCGACTCCACTCGCCGAGTCTGAAGAACAACTCGGTGAGTCCTAGTCAATCTTCAAGCCACTCGCCGAGTCTGAAGAACAACTCGGCGAGTCCATGCCATGCAGACGAGCAACTGCTTCCTGAAATTCGTATGGTCCCGAAATACATAATCATGGGACCTTCTGGACCTCTAACCATCCCATTACTGGATTACAAACGTTTGGGAACAATATAATAATCCATCTAATCACCAAATGGGTTTCATAAACCCTAAATTCGTGCACACATCAATATAGCAGAAATGATCCGAAATATTACCTGAATAACACCCTCTCTGTGTCTCCAAACCTCAGAACTCGATCCCCTTGATATTCCTTTGGCCAAAAACTCTTCTTCTTCTTGCCTAACAAATTCTTTAAGGTTCCAAAAGCTTTCTCTCCTGCTCTAGACGTCCACAACGATTAGGGTTCTTCTCAATCGGCCAAAAGACGGACAATGACGGCCTAAGAGGCGTTATATACGATCCAAAACCAAACGGCTAGGGTTTCTGCTGAACAGCGTCGACTCGCCGAGTCCATATCTGGACTCGTCGAGTCCAGTCGCGAACCCGCGACCAAGTCTGCGGTCCTACTCGGCGAGTCTAGGCTCCAACTCGCCGAGTCCCTTCTCAAAACACCCCTAAATCATAGTTATATCAGTATTTGAAATTCCGGGCTGTTACAGTTTACTTAACAAATAGTTTAAGGAAAATCTATGACTATTTGTCAGATAATTGACTTAACCTTTTTTTGTTTTGTTTTAGGTTTTGATTGCTGGTTCGGTTTCAGAAGGGGATTATAGATCCGTGAAGGATATCACATACTTCGTGTTGACTGTAATGTTAATTAATAATTATTCTCTTTATATATAGATGCAAACAGTCATACATAAAGTTTATGTGACTTGGACCATATATGTCAATTTGTTAAGCAAATCAAGACAAAATATATTAGCTTTATGAATAATCATATCTATAATTTTTATTTTATTTTTCTTAAAAATTTACACATTTTCTGTTCCCACATATTTTATAGAATTGTACTTTTTTGTAGGAAATTATAACAATGGAGGGATTGAGTACAATGGAGATGGTGGGTGGGAAGATGGGCAAGGATATGGTGGCGGATGGGATGACGGGCGTGGTTTTGGTGGCAGAGGGCGGGGACGAGGAAGAGGTTGTGGCGGTTACCGTGGACGTGGTGGTTATCGTGGTGGTGCCAAGAGAATAAATTCACTTCTGGGTTTTTTGAGGGCAGTGAGAGTAATTCTGTTGTTGATGCTTATGAATTGAAGGTAAAAATATCAGCATTTCCATATTAACAAGAAGCATCTGAATTATTATTATTAACTTTGCTTGTGCAACTTATAGCTCAGGCTTGAGCATATTCTTGAGAGGATATCATTAATATCTGATGTTGGAAACACAAAAAACCCTTCACTGATCACAAATACCCTATTCATTGGAGGGGCACTAGCTGCAAGATCTGTTTAAACACTGCAACATTTAGGGATTACACATATATATTGTGTTTGTGTTCTAATGAAATCGGGATGGCTAAATCTCAACGGGCAGATTTGTTTGAATATCAAAACTTTTCTGTAATTGATTAATTAATCTTTCCTTTTTTTATTTAATAAAAAACGGGTTGTGATGATGAACATGAACATATAGGTGATGAAGAAGAAGCAGACAGCAGTCAGATCTTTGAAGAAGCTCATCAATTTATTGAAGTTGTTGAACAAAAAGGTGAGCTCTATTTTGTTTTATTTTGTTTTATTTTTTTATTTTTTTTATTTAATATGTTAAGAGTTAATATATTATTAAACAAATCTTTTTTGAAGGGTAAGAAGGTCATTTATGTTTCCATTTGTATTCATTTCTTCTTACACTTACCTCGCAAGCATGTCTTAGTCGTTGGTTACCTATTTAGACATTATATATGACAATGCTTATTATTGGTTAGGTGTCTGAGCTGGAATCTCAAATCGAGGTTGGATAATGATGAATTGAGCCTTGAACAAGTCAATGATGTTAAGGACTTCATTGATGACTATGTGGAACGAAATCAGGTCATCATATACTTTTTTCCTTTTCACATTTTCTCAATAGTTTCTTTGAGGTTCTCTCCACTATACCACCTTGTCAAATTTAGGATAAAAGAATCTTGTGGTTTTCACTTTTGAAAAAGCATCTAAAAGTAAAACCACCACAAACCATTTCATATGCAGGAGGATTTTGATGAGTTTGAGGATGTTGATATGTTATACAACACCTTATCACTAGACAAAGTAGAAGCTCTAGAAGATCTTGTTATCATGCAGCCCTTGGTCATGTGTTTGTATATCACTGGTCATGTGTTTGGGTGAAGGTCTGGATGGTGGTCTGAATGGTGCATGCACCAAAGCCCGCAAATGGATTTTGGATCATGGCAGTGTCACCACCATCCCATCATGGGGCAAAACATGGCTTTCTGTAATACATCAACTTTTTCTTTTTTTTTTCTTTTTTCCTTTGTGTAAGTGTATTATATAGAATATATGCTTTAGTTTATATTTGAAAAAAACTTAGAAAATTTTATTTGTTTTTAGATACTTGGTGTGTGCGGGTGGGAAGGAACCAACCCAATGGCCCCAGAGTTTTGGCACCTTCCATCTTTACTTCCTATGTATCCAGGTTAATCTACTTGTATTCTTGTCTCAAAGTGTGTATTCCAATATCAGGTATCATGATTTGTGTATTTAAAATTTTTTGAAATAGGGTCTTGTTCAATGCTTTAGCTGTGTTTTCTCTAAGGGAGATCAACTTATCATAAGTAAGTTACTTTTTTCACCCTTTTATTTAATATTTTTGTGATTGAATGAAAGTCTTAATGAAAGTAATTGACAACCCTTTTTCTGTAAATGATGTTGTGATTGTGGGAGAGGTGTTGTATTTTTCTCTGTTGCTAGGTAACCTTCTCAACAACAACATTCTACTTAAGCAGGTGAGTAATCAAGATTAAGGGAGACTTGTAATCATGTTTGTCATTCCTTTCCAGTAAGAAACAGAGTTGTATGATTATTTGTTAGTTTTATAGGAATGTATAACCCATGTTAGCAATGTATTATTTTTGTTTAACATTTGAATGATTCTTTGTATGACATTATAATTTGTGCAATTTGTTTTATATTTTGAGTACGAAATTTTATTTTATATTATGCAATGGATTGTATTTTTTGTATATGGTATTTTATTTCTATTATGAGAAATTAAATGAAAATTTAATTTAAAATTTAATAAATATATAAAATTATTTTTTTTAAACATTTAAATTTACGATACGCAAAAATGTGTGTCATTTTCATTTATGACATGGCCTTTCTTGACAGGGGCTTTCTTGATACGCAATCCGTGTCATTAATACGCGCGTCGTAAGGTTACGACACGCGAATGCGCATCGTCTTCCTTTATGACAGGGCATTCCTTGATACGCATTGCGTGTCGTAATTGCACGTCGTAAATGCGCGTCGTCTCTCTTTATGACAGGGCCTTCCTTGACGCACATTTGCGTGTCGTCTGAGCCTTTTACGACGCGCAATGAGCGTCGTAAAAGGCTGTTTTCCTAGTAGTGACACCTGGCAATCAAACAAAAAATATTCCTCTGTTTCAAAAGTGCAATACCATCCCTTTTAAGGTAAATAATATCATCTCTTGATTTAGTAAGCTCTAGTTCCAATGCCTCTATTCTTAATCTTCTCTCTATTGGGTTTTGATCATTCTAACACTCCTAAGTGTACATGCAAACCTAAATACCTTGGATCTATGTTTTCTCTATTATACATGCAAATATGAATATTCCAAGGTATTATCCTAACTAGCATACAAAACATTGATTCATATGGAATAATATAAGTTAGAAGACATACCTTTTGATGTAGCTTGATTCCATGGAGCTTAAGAGCCTAGTCCCCCAAATGTGACACCTCAAATGGTTCACACAACATCACTTACACTTAGAATAACTTGAGAGAAATGAGACACTTCATGAAATCGGCTAGCCCTCACCATTCACTCATAGTCGCCAATTTCCCTAAGAATAAGATGCTTATATAGTGTGTCACAATTAGGGTTACACCATGTAAACCCTAATTGTCATGGCCTTTCATTTCCATGATCCATGAGTACAAAACACCAGGAAGCATCCTATGGGTTTTAGCCCAACTTGATAATCCATGGAGCATTAGCCCACTATACAAGTATGGATGATTTACACAATCAACCCGTATATTTAATTAGTCTCCTTTTGATCACTTAATTAATTCCAAATTAATTCGTGATCAATACTAATTAAATAATCTTATTAATATATTACAACTTATAATATATTAATAAACCTTAAGTGTTATTTCTCTGATTTTAGTCTATCTAAAAGCATGATGCCATGCAACCCAAATGGACCATGCCAATCGGGTCAAGTACATACCAAATATAGTTATGGACTTAGACACTAATCCAACAGTCTCCCACTTGGATAAGTCTAAAACTATTATTGTGTATAACTTCAGGAACCGATCAGCAATCATAGCTCTTAAAAGCTGTTGTCGAACTCTGAACAAATCAATGATGCGTCCATCAGATAAGGGATCATATATTCCTCCATTATAGATATCATATGGATTGAGACATGGATTAAAATCATTCTCTCTATCCATTTGTTGTTTCCCGAATTCCGATTTATGATGACCGAATAATTGAACAAATCAAATCAGTCCTGGCTTGGCCAAGCACTCACATGTGTCATCACTAAATCATCGAGGGGACCACATATATCACTTTTATCCCTTTAAGGGTAAAATGAATGGATAAACTTCGACTCATATGGCTTGTTCTACTACTTGTTGAATCATACACAAAGGCTTGTTTTATAACATCTAGTTACCAATGTGTTTTCGTACAATCAATGTATAACAAACTCATAGGCAACAACTCATATCTCTAGATTTGAAGAATATAAGATATTATCATCTCATGATCACTCGTGATAAAAATCCATGAAGCGAGTCAAATGAGCGTGGGTTGAATCCAATACTCGAATCCTTATTCCAGGAGTACTCATGAACACTGTAGCCCCTTTGTCCCAGACAAACTACAGACCCATTCATGACAGTCTTGATTCATATCTACTTCCAACATATGACCGACTGTCTATTGTTTGAACAACTTAGTCATTCAGCGAGAACAACATAGTTATTTTGGAAGTCAAAACATGCAAAGTGAAACACAAGAATAATCGAATCCAATATGGTCTCAGAACTTATAAATATAAATAGAACATCTTTTATTTATCACCATATTGATTACACATTATTCATTGTATATTGTTTCAAATTATCAACTTAATACTTGAATTAAAACAATAGTTGTCCCATTCTCCAAGCATGTATACTATGTTTTCTAAACACTAATCATGCCACACACCAAGTATGCACACTATGTTTGTCCATGATCTTTACTTTGTGGAATAGATCGATCAATTGAACATAAATCCAATGATTCTCGTTTCACAATCCCAAATCCTTATCGTAAATGTAGAATTCCAAATTCCTACCATTTACCGAAATCTGTTAGATTTTAAACTTATATGCATTGATCCTCTTGTAATGATTATGCATAAAGTCACAAAGACTTGTCAACAGTCATTACAGAGTAGTCCAATGGAAATCAACTCTATGGAAGCGAAGTCTCATACTCAAAGTACATGCTTTGAACATCCTTCTTGCATTAAGTTTTTCTAATCTTACACAGATTAAATAACTTCTACCTATGGAAACATTTCCATATTCCCATTTTGACTATCACTTCTGAACACGAGTTGCCTCCTTTCAGAGTTGTCAATATGGTCTTTCCAATTTTTAACACTATACTTCCAACTGTCCCTGAGCAACCAATCTTTGGTAAACCTTAGATTGTCCTCGACAATTGCTTAATCATTTTAGTCATAGCCAATTCTAGATTTTTCCCATCTTAATGCCCAGAGCATTTGGAAAATTTAGAAAGGATGAATATTATAGCACATGCAATCAATCCTATATCTGAAGCATATGGAACATGATTCATGATGTTTCACAGAAAGACATGATACTAGACCAGTCTTTTTGCTATAATATTTCTATTTATATTTGCCAAGTTCTCATAATTCAGATTATGAAAAGGGATGCCGTAATCATAATCAAATTTTAGAACGCAAATAATGGACCCATATATGGAATTTCCTTATGTTGAGCCATTCCAACATAAAATTCATATATATATATATATATATATATATATATATATATATATATATATATATATATATATATATATATATATATATATATATCCTTGACTAAAGATGATTAAAACCTCAATCTAGGCTTTTAGAATTGAAATGAAGTATAATTCCCTCTCCCTTAATTATAGCAAAGCAACTTTTCCCAATTGAACTTTTGTTTTCTATAATTAACATTGCTAACTTGCAACACTTATCATAATTATCATTCTCTCAATAACATGATGATTATTAGCATAACACTTATGCTCCCACTAGCTTTGACATGTACTAAGAAATCAGCTGGACTTCTAGAAATCAATACTTTATTGACTTTCTTACCAAAGTTCAGATTTCTGACAAGAGATACTTTGATAAAACTTTATAAAAATCATACACCATTCCTTAGACAGCACACATGTGTTTCTAAACTGATGAATTAAGAACCTCTTTGATCGTTTAGATCTTCTAATAGGTTAATCACAAAAACGAAAAACAACAATATAAAAGACAAGAATGAATCAAAATATATCGAATAATTCAATAATTCAAGCCTCAGCAGAGCCCGATAAAGAACTTCCGTTGTAGAGGCTGTTAGGGTTACAAAACAAATAAGAATCAAATCTTTCAGAATGATTGACTTCCAAATCATGCGTACTAAGATGCATGCAAGCACCTATAAATACAAAACCCTAGATATAACTCACGGATGGACAGGCCAAATCCGGAGACAAAATGGACTAAATAGCGAGCCCAAGACGCAATACCTTTCATACCCTACAATCTCCCCCTTTGCGTCAATTGGAGCGAGACTATCACTTCGGCTTGCTGGGTCCAGCTGCAGGAACTTTCTTAGTGGTTTCAATCAGACGTGGGATGAGAGCAAGGATGGTCTGTCTGAAGCGAATGTACCACTGAATCATGTCATCAAAATACTTCTTGTCATCTGCTGAATTTCGCTTGCATCGATGAATGATTCCAAGAACATGTTCCAAGCATGCAGTGGTGTAAAGGTGCTTATCTGCCAAGGCGAACAGGCATTTTTGGCCTTCGTTCCTTGTAGACATGACAAAATTCCGCTTTGGGTCAATTCTTCCTATCTGCATCATGTTCAAATCACTAGCAGAGCCAACAGGAGAAATAGTAGGCTTTTTCTTGAACATGCTAGCGATCTCCTGATCCATCTTGGCAACCTCCATAATGTAGCATACGAGCATCCTTTTGAGGTGATCAATAATTGGACCATACTCAGCTTCGTTGGTGAGGAGGATGTTATGCAAAATAATCCAATCATGTGGATTCAGGTTGGGAAGATCAGCAAGTGATATAGCGTGTTCGGTTTTAGCAGAACCCCTCAGCACTTTGAACCGAACGTTCGTGAAGTTCCCCTCACGAAACGGCTTGAGGACCCAAACGTTGATGATTTTCTGAGCGCTCCATGTCTGATACTGAGGTTGAGCAGACTTCAGATAGAATTCGACAAGCTCCCTATCAAATTTTGGATGAGGATGAGGGACATCAGCAATGTTTTCAAAAGCATGGAAGATGAAGGCTTTTCGGGTCAGTGGCATATCGAACTGAGAGTCGACAAAATTGATTCGATCCAATGAAATCACTGGTTCGAGCCACAAAATGCTGGGAGTTTCAATTGATTCTTTTATAAGCTTCTCGAGAGTCCACGGAGGAAAAAGATTTTTCCTACTCTCAAGAAGGTCATGAGCCTCCTTCATTTTTCTTTCGTTCGCCTCAAACTCTCTGGCAACACGAGCGCTCATGTCAGCATCTTTATCTTGCCCTTCTTTCTTTAAGAGATCAGCGATGGTCTCTTTATCATCATCATCACTGTCTTCAGCAATCTTCTTTCCTTTGTCTTTGACACCCAAACCTGACGGTTGACCTGCTGGAGGAGGTTCAGTTGCTTTAGTTGCTGTGGAAGTGGGAGGCGGTTGAGACACATCTTCTCCCCCTTGTTTTGGATGGGCCACGAACTCAAGAAGCCCTTCAAGTTTGCTTAGTAGGAAAAGGGCCGGAGCAAGCTTCTCTGCAAGAGTGCGCCTCACTGAGTAATTCAGGATCGGATCATGTGCTTCAATGATGTTCGAAAGGGCGGCGTGGACATCCGAAACACACGATGAAATAACCGCACGCTCAGATCGAAGAGATGCAACTTCCTTTTCAGATTGGAAAAGATGAAGACTCTTGACCTTGAGAGCAGTGGTCTTGTGAGCAAGAGCATCCATCACTGAGTTCTCTGAAGCAAGATCTTCTTGCAGCTTTGTCAGGCGCTCCTCAACAGTCGCCTGAAACAATTTGTTGTCATCGCTGAGAGATTGACGAAGACTGGAAAATGACTGTAGTTCGGAGGCAACTGAGGTGGCCAGCGTGTTGACAAGAGAGTCAAGCTTCTCTGCATTGGAATCAGCGGTTCCCTGTAAACACTACAAAAGAGAAGTAGCGTCAACAAATAGTTTTTCGACTTTTTCGGTCGCTGCAGCACATGCCTTGGTAGAGGCATCGATAACGGCAGTGGCGGAGTTAATAGAGGCCTCATGAGCCTTAGTAAACGTATCAACGAGCCCCTGAATAGCAGCCTCTGAGATAGTAGATCATGAGGAAGAAGAGGAGGAAGCAATGAGAGAATCGATTTTCTCATGAAGCTCCTTGAGATGATTCTTGGTGATTGGAGAATCATCGTCATCATCACTTTGCATTTGATACGGACTGTAATAGACTGAGTCAAACGTTATGTCCTCCCCTCCAAGAAAAGATTCTTCATTATCTGCTGAGTGAGCAGGAGATGAGGGTAAGGGTGGAGGCTCAGTTGTGGAAGTAGGTTCGGGTACGGATGTATGTTCGGTAGCGGGAGTGGTTTCAGGTGCTGTAGTAGGAGCCCCCGTATCAGATACGTTGGTTTTAACGTCAGCGGTGGTTGTGGTGGTAGCGTCAGTGAAAATAGGAGGTGGTACAGGGATAGAGGTGGGTGGTATTTGAGTAGTGGAGGTTATGGGGGGAATGGAAATAGAGATGGAGATTGGGGGAGGAGAGACAGGTCTAGTGGAAACAGGTACCTCAGGGGTAGGCGAACGTGGAGGAGTATTACCTCGAAGGGACTTTTCGGAGTCTGAACTCTCTTCCTCAGATTCGCTGGAGGAAGAGGCAAGAATAAGCTTGCGCCTAGGTTGAGTCTTCCTCTTCTTTGGTGGAGGGGATTGAGCTTCCTTGGAAGGTTTGCGTTTCTTCGGAGAAGGACCTTTCGCTCCCTTGACAACCTTCTTGTCTTTTCCCTTGTCGTGTTTCTTTCCCCTGGGAGCAGGCCTATCAGCATCATGGATTGATTGAATCATTTCAGGAGTGAGCTCTCTGGGACCTGAGCGACGAAACTCCTTGTAAGTTTTGATAATGCGGCTGTCGCTTGGAACACATCCATACATTGACTCAGGGATTGAGCCAACGAACTGAAATTTAGAGGAATCAGAGACGATTATCTTCATAGTGTGGAAAGTTCCTATCGAGGAGAGTGGAGAATCAGCAACAATAGGAACGTGATACTTGTCCATCACCCACTTTGTGACTAGCGTCCAGAATTTGGCATAGGAGATCTCTGAATGTCGAGAAGTAGACGCTAGACTCTGAATCAGCTGCTGCCATAAAACCGATCCAAAATCGAGATTGATGCCGTGGTACAACCCATAGAGAATGGTCATAAACAGACGACTCGCCCCGTCTGAACCTGCACTTCGTTCCGATAGCCCCTTGAACAAAACTATGAAGAAGCCGTTCCACTGAGGAGGTAAGCAAGATTTCTTGAACTTTGTGACGGTCGTCAAAATTTCAGTATAACCCATGTTATAAAACATGGAGAACAACTGTCCCACTGTAATGGATTCAGGGTTAACCCTAAACTCATCAGGTTCAAACCCTAAAAGCGAACATAATTGCTGTTTGGAGATGGAGGCCTTGTTATCAAGAATGTTGAAGAAGATTCGATCGACAAACTTGTCATAGTGGGCTGTAGAGAAGATTTGTGACAGATACTCCATTGGAACAGGTTTGACTTTGGTGAGAGCAGGAACCAGTGGCGAATGGTTGAGACATTCCACGATTGGAAACATGAAAGCATCGTAAACTTGTGGAGTGAGATCAATGATCAGGCTTTGTTGAGGACGGATTGGCAGAATGTGAGAAGTAGCATGAACTGAAGAGGAGTCCGCCATTGAAGAGAAGAATTTGGGGAAGATGATGAACAATAGGAGAAACAAATCTTTTCTTGCTCTCTGAATATTTGGTGCAGTAAAGAGGTAAATAACGGTAGAAGTTACCTTTTATACCGTGGTGAGAAGAGAGAGAAAAATCTGTTCCCAAATCTTCAAGGAAAATGCGAAGCGTTTCCTTAGGTGATTGACGTGTGACAGTTTAGAGCCCCGATGATTATGCAGGAGAGAGAAAGACTGTCCCGTTTCACACGTCTTCCCATCAGGCGCCGTTTTAAATGTCAAAAACAATTCCGCTTCACACGCCTTCCCATCAAGCGCCGTTTGAAATATCAAAGTGATTAGACTTTCGGCTGAGTCAGCAACTTATCCCTTTAGAGTGAGTTGTCGTCATAGAGCAAAATGACCACGTGTAACATTGTGAGCCACATCTCTTTTATAACCTTAAATCCCATAGCCAAAATAGCTTGTAATTAACGAAACCGGATTTATGGAAAATCAAAAGGATTTTCGTGCATAGAGTGTAAAAGAAAAAGAAATAAAGCAACACATATGTGGGAAATTGTGATGTCAATAAAGACACGAAACAATGGATCCCGGGCACGAATCTCTTCCTTCAAAGTCAAGAGAGACCTTAAAGTGTTTATGTGGTTTCCCGTTGAATTACGATCAGGCACTTATTAAGAAGTGTTGAAAGGCATCTTTTAATAAGGCTAATTTGGGAGTCTTTCGCTTCAGTTCAGAATTCCTGATCTTGACATAAGATAGAAATCGACTGAAGTACTTGTGAGACCAATGTGGTCTGTTGAACAAGTAGGTGTGAAGAGAATTTAAGTGGCATGTTGAAAATACTTTTAGGTGAAATCTCAGAGAAAAAAAAATTGAAACTGGATTCTAAGGGAAGAAATGTTATGGGATTTAATAATTTCATAAGAATCACACAAAAAGAAAATTCAGAGATTTCAAGGTACAGCCCCATGGGTGAATTCGTTAATTCATTAGTGAAAACTAGAGCAAATTTAATTGTTCACCGTCAATGCATAGTAGGTATTGAATTGTGGGTTTCACTTAGCACGTAGTGGAACGAAGCTAAGATCATAAACACAAAATTGTGTAACCATAAACCTCAGTGGTAATTGCTGAGAGTCTCAAGGGTTATGTGTATGAAGCGAATAGGATGGAGAAAAATATTGGAGATGGTGTAAAGAAACCAAAGTACCTCTGCTGTTAAGATAAGGACCAAGCAGAAAACTCTTATCTCATGTGAGAAGAGAGTAAGGTAGCTCATGATTATAATAAATATAATAGCCTAATTGGGAAGACAAGGTTTGTATATACCACGTTAGTAAGGCTTTATTCAGAATCAGTTGAGGCTTTGGACAACATACAACAGCATGCTTCTAGGGACACTTAACTATTAAAAGATGTGAGAACAATACCTGCCCCATTGATTATCCATAAATGATAAAAATAAAAAAAATTAACGAATAGAAAAAATATTTTTGGAGTTTTTGATTCAAAGAGAAAAACAAAAATAAAACAAACAAAAAATTTGGAACCGAACCCGAAATAGACCGAACGCTCGGTTCATTTCGGTTTCAAAAAAAATGTTTGAAAAAGAAAAAGAATTGGAAAATAAGAGAGAAATAAGGGTACAAAAAGTTTACAACCAAAGAAACTACCTTTAAGTGATAAGCGAAGACAAGTGAATAGGACCGAACCCGAGCGTTCGGTTCATTTCGGCACTTACGTGAACCGAACCCGAAATAGACCGAACATTCGGTTCATTTCGCTTCCAACTTTTAGTTTTGAGAAGTAGTTTTTGGTACTGACTCCGATTCCATCATACCTAGCCCTTGTAGAATTTTATTAAAAGTTGCTTCAGGAAGAGCTTTGGTGAAGATGTCAGCCAGTTGATCAGTAGTTCGAACAAAATGAATCTCTACGTTTCCGTCTTCTACGTGATCTTTAATGAAGTGATACCTCAATGCAATGTGTTTGGTTTTGGAATGTTGCACTGGGTTATGACAGATCCTAATTGCACTTTCTGAGTCACAATATAGTGGGATCTTTTTCATATTGAGTCCATAATCCCAGAGTTGGCTTTGGATCCAAATCACTTGAGATGTGCAAGAAGCGGCTGCAATATATTCTAATTCGGCTGTAGATAGTGAAACACATGTTTGTTTCTTAGATTTCCAGCTCACCAACTTCCCGTCGAGGAATTGACAGCCTCCTGTGGTGCTTTTCCTGTCTAAACCACATCCTCCAAGGTCTGCATCTGAGTAGGCTTGAACAAAGAAACCTGAGTTTGAGGGATACCAGAGACCGAGAGAGGTGGTTCGCTTCAGATATCGGAGTATGTTTTTAACTGCTAGCATGTGTGGTTCACGAGGATTCGCCTGAAACCTAGCACAATAACACACAGAAAACATTATATCAGGCCTGCTAGCTGTAAGGTACATCAGGGAACCAATCATTTGGCGATATAGCGTTATATCGACTGCCGGTTTTTCCAAAGATGGTGTAAGCTTGGTGCCGAACGCCATTGGTTCTTTGACCTTTGAATCTCCCATCATGCCGAATTTAGCAAGAAGAGTCTTGGTATATGCTTCCTGGTTGATAAAGATGCCTTCGGGTCCCTATCTAATGTTTAAACCAAGGAAAAAGTTAATCGGACCCATTAAGCTCATTTCAAATTTAGTCTCCATCAGCTTTCTGAATTCAGCTGGCAAGCTAGGATTCGTTGAGCCAAAGATGATATCATCGACATAGATTTGAACTATCATAAGGTGGTTACCTTCCTTTTTACGAAAGAAGGTTGGGTCAACCGAACCTTGTTTGAATTTAGACATCTTTAAGAACTTGGTTAGTGTTTCATACCAAGCCCTAGGGGCTTGTTTCAGACCATAAACTGCCTTGTCTAGAATGTAGTAGTGATTTGGATGCTTTTCATTCACAAAACCAGGAGTTTGCTCCACGTAAAACGTTTCTTCAAGTTCTCCATTCAGAAAGGCGCATTTCACATCCATTTGGTAAACCTCGAAGTTCTTGTGTGCAACATAGGCAAGAAATATTCGAACAGATTCCAGCCTTGCTACCGGAGCAAATGTTTCTTCATAATCAATTCCTTCTTCCTGGCAGTATCCTTTCACCACAAGACGAGCTTTATTACGAATCACATTTTCCTCCTTATCCATTTTATTTCTGAATACCTATTTGAGACCAACGACTGAGGCATCTTTTGGTGTTGGAATGAGACGCCAGACCTTATTTCTTTCAAACTCATTGAGTTCAACTTGCATTGCTTGGACCCAATCAGAATGATCAAGAGTAATATTGATGGTCTTTGGCTCAACTTTGGATACGAAGGAATTATACATGCAGAACTCTACTTTGGAGAATAGGGAGGTTTGCTTTGCCTTCACTTGAGATCAGGTTAGGAACTTTTCAGATACATTACCCACTATCTGAGATACAGGATGATCTCTGGTCCATTTAGTGAGCGGAGGAAAGTTTGGATCATAAGATGGATCCAATTTAGCATTGACCATTTCTTCCAACTCGGATTGAATATCATCATCATAGAACATGTCGGAATTCTCCCCCTCGACAGATGATGAATCATTTGGATCTTCAGGTTGATTTGGACCTTCGGGGGCTACAGAACTCTCAGGTGTAGTCGGGCTTTCGGGAGTTACAGGACTATCGGGTGCTATAGGGATTAAATTCTCCCCCTGAAAATGTGAGTCTGGTTGATTTGAAGAGAATTGATTCTCCCCCTCAACTGAAGTGCTATGTTGAGGAGGTTCGTTTCGAACTGGTTCTCCTTCTCCCATTTGTTTGGCTACATCTTCGACAATCTGCTTCAGACGATCGATTTTGTTGTCTGCCTCCTTGGCTTCCGAGAGAGTGGCTTTTTCGGGTTCATCGAATAAGTCTACGAACGGATCAAATAAATTAGCAATTGTGGCTGTGACTTGACCTGTTTCAGAGAAAATCTCTCCAATTGCTTCTTTAGTAGTCTTTAGTTTCTTGGCGAAATTATCATCGAACGTCACATAATAGGTTTCTTCAATCTTTCTAGAACGTTTATTTAAAACCCGGTATGCCTTTGAAGTAAGAGAATATCCCATAAAAATTCCTTCATAAGCTTTAACATCAAACTTGTTACGATGGTCTTTGGAGTTGAAGATGAAGCACCTTGAACCGAACACATGGAAGAATTTTACATTCGGCTTCCTGTTATTGATGATCTCATAAGGAGTGAGAGAGAAACGCTTGTTGAGATAAGACCTATTCTGCATAAAACATGTTGTAGCAATAGCATCAGCCCAGAAATACAAGGGAAGAGAAGCAAAACTTAGCATAGTTCGGGCCGCCTGATATGGGCATATTTAGTCATAAGAATCATGCATGATCTTCATACTTTATGTTAATTTTATCTCAAATAATTAACCAAAGGTGCTTAATTAGCTTAAATATTTCATTTTCAGTAACAAATACATGCTCGGATAGAAAAGGAAGCAGAACTAGCGATTGGAGGCTTGGATCTTGGATTTTGAAGAAAGAAGGATGTTGCCGGACAGCTTGACCCCTCGTCAGTGTTTTGGTCATATCTCATGAACCGTAACTCCGATTGAAAAGATTCAAAATGTTCTGAAAACTAGACACAATTTCGGACGACTTTCATGTTTTGAGAAAAATGCTGATTCCAAACGGACTCGGCGAGTAGGCCATCAACTCGCCGAGTTGGTCTGAAGTTTCGCGATTCTGGACGCGCTGACTTGCCGTACACGGGTTTTAAGTGACGGACTCGCCGAGTAGGTCACTGGACTCGCCGATTAGCCTCTGTTTTGTGAAAATCTATATAAAGGGACTTTCAGATCGATACCCTAGCATATAGAGAAACCCTTGGAGGCCAATTGTCGACTAAAGGTGCTGCTGGAGCGTGGGAAGCAAGGGAATCAACCCTACATTCAACTTTAGGGAGAATAAAGGCAAAATCAAGTTTACTCTTTACCTAATCTCTTGTTTGAACTATGTTTTTACCAATTGATTTCGTTTTTGAGCTTGTTTCTGCTATAATCATGAGCTAAAACTCATAACTTCTGTTTAGGTAGATGAATTTGTGAGCATGGATTGATTATTTGATTAGGATTAATTTTAATTGGTGATTATGTTTTATTAAGCTTGTTAAAGAACCTTATGTGTTAACAATAACTATTCTTCTGTTAATAAATTAGTAATTAAGTTGTATGAACATCTCTTAGTTATTAATTTCATATGATTTATTGTGACCACATAGTTGTATATCTAGGAATAACGAATGTGAAACTACAATTAACTAGAAGATAGGTAAGTTAATGTGTGAGCTTGTTTGATGAACATCAGCAAGAGGTTAATTGAAGGGCCAATTTAATTAACCATTACAAGTCTTGTTTAACCCGAATCAATAACTAGGAAATCCGTTAATTTAGACAACTGGCCATTGCTTGAGTTAATTTGTTTCCTAAGGATTAGTAATATCGAACATGAAACTAATCATCTTAGTCGGTAGCCAATGAAGAATTAATCTGATACATTGAAATCATCCATGGGAACAAATGAGTCGAACCAAAACAGAAGTCCTCTTTATTATTGAATTTAGTTGATTTTTATTTGCTTAGCTCTTAGTTTCTTAGTTTATGTTTTAGTTAATTGTTTAAGTTTCTAGTCTTGCAAAACTAGAGAAAACCCATTTTCTATTACTTGTTTTATTTAGATAATATTAGCATTTATTTTAATTGTTTACCGTTCCCTGTGTTCGATACCCTACTTGCTTGAACTATATTACTAATCGATAGGTACACTGCCTTTCGTGTGTTTATTTTTAGTAGGATTAAAACTAGTTCGTTTCACACACATCAAGTTTTTGGCGCCGTTGCCGGGAAACGGTTCTAAATAATTAATTTTATTTGCTAATTGTTATTATTTTTTTTTATTTGTTGATAATTTTTTTTATTTAGTTTAATTTTTATTTTTATTTTTATTTTTATTTTTATTTTTATTTATTATGTATTTTCCAAATCTCGATTGTAACATCCCGAAATATCAAGAGTAGAGTTGAAGGGCTAAAAGAGTAAATTGGGAAAGAGCGACTCGGCGAGTCCATGTGCGGACTCGGCGAGTAGAGTCGCGACTTGGTCGCGTGTTAAGTGGCCGACTCGGCGAGTCAGAGTAATGGACTCGGCGAGTAGGCGCTGAGTGGAGAAAACCCTAATTCTCGGGGTTGAGCCCTATATAAAGAACATAACACCCATTCCCCCAGCCTCCTTGCTAATCCTCAAGTCCATAAACCCTAACCCTCGTGTGTGAGTGGATCAAGTGCATTTGGAAGCCTGGAGAAGCAATTGTTGAGGAAATCATGAAGGTTAAGAGGCTTGGAGCAAAGGGGCTTTGCTTGGATTCGAGTTTCTTTGCAGTTGGGGCGTTCCTTTGAGGTAATATCTCGTTTTTGAGCTGCTATTTCTTAGATGCATCATTTTGGGGGTGTTAGAGACCATACCCTTGGATGTATTGGAGTTTAGAGGTTAGATCTGAGGTGCCATGAGAGGGTTGATTCTAGTCTCGAGAGTTATATTCATGAGAGTATATGCCTTACGTGTTAGGCGGTGGCGAGTTCGAGATTCAAGTGTGGGGATATCTGCTTCTGCTTGCCAGGTGAGTCTTCTCACTATACTTTACCTTGAGTAGGTAACCAGAGTTATGTGACAGAGTATTTGTATGCTATGTATGTTATGTGTTGTACCGCATTATTTCTATGTGATTTATGTTGTGCATGTTTTCAGAGTTGGAACCGGAGGGTTCCTAGAGTTAGAACCGGAAGGTTCACGGAGTTAGAACCAGAGGGTTCACAGAGCAGGGTCCACGGACCCACAGAGTTATAGTCTCGAGTGGCTAATATGTGTTGTGTGTGGTATTTTGGGGAACTCACTAAGCTTCGTGCTTACAGTGTTTTGTTTTATGTATGTGTTTCAGGTTTCTTTCAGGATCACGGGACGACACCGGCTTGATTGTACACACCAGAGAAAGAGTCATGTTTTGAGGATCCTGGTTTTCTATACAAGTGAAAATGGAGTCATGTTTTGTAATTCGATTATGAATGAGATTTTAAACAAGTGTTTCTAAGAATTAAACAATTATTTTTTTAAATGAAAAATTTTTGAAATTTTCAGTGTTACAAGTTGGTATCAGAGCCTTGGTTTGAGGGATTCGGATGCGCCTTCGGGTAATTCTGGACTCAAACTGAGGAAGTAAGAAAAGTTTTCAAAGAAATAATTTTCTAAAGCGAATAAGAGTTCAAAGAGAAAACGAGAAAGAGCAGTGTGTACAATCAGCCAGAGCGCGAACGGTGATTTCCCAAAATACCCTTACTTTTGTGTTATGAGATATTTATGATGCACTTTATGAGATATTATTGCATGCTAGAGACAGGCTAGCTATTCCATATCTTAGGACTAGAGTGGCCTGATTTGTGATGCCTTAGCCTAGGAATTGCTGTGATATGCGATGTGCTTTTGAGTATGTGATGAGTGAGAATATTTAGTTGGAATCCTTTAGGGGATTTGAGTAGAGGAGTAATCTAGAGGAGATACCTAGATGAGTACTGTGGTACTTAGAGAAAGAATAGTTAGAGCCCGCGAGGGGAAGAGTTGCAGAGTTCGGTGGTACTTCCGAGGATGAGCAGAGCAAGCGGAGTTATCACCCAGAGTGAGTCATATATATTCTTCGATGCTCGAATGCTGCTTGCTCCGTGCTTTGTGGAACTCTCGATGATGGGAGTCAACTACCAAGCGAATATGACGATATTCAGGAGGTAGATGGCTGGCATCATTAGGAGCTCTTCAGCAGCTGATAGCAGAGAAGTGTGGGAATCTAGGAAGAGCCTAGGGAGTAACCTTAGCCAGATGAGTGCACTAGCAGAGTAGAGAATTTCGCTGGGGAGCGAGCGCGCGACGGAATTGGTGAACGAGAAGGTCGAGCAGCTACTTAGGAGCTCCAGGATAGTCCGTGTGGAAAGTATGGGTAGATGTGGCAGGTAGTATGGGCCCGTACTACTGAAAGCAGAGGACCCATACTTGATACAGGGAGTATTATGAAGGTTCTAACAAGCGTATTAAGGAGTGATGTTATGGTTCGAGTACCATACATCGAAGCAGATTGAGGAGTGATGTTATGGTTCGAGTACCATACATCGGAGCGGATCGAGGAGTGATGTTATGGTCCAAGTACCATACATCGGAGCAGATGGAGGAGTGATGATATGGTTCGGGTACCATACACTGGAGCATATTGAGAAGAGATGTCATGGCATGAGTACCATGGTTCGTAGTGAATGATGCTTGTGATTCTCTAGTTATCCGGTCACGATTGATGAGGTAGAGATTGGACGCTATGGGTTTTAGGCCTGTAGGCCATGATTGAGTTTGGAGAGGCGTCCCTCGAGAGGGAGGTCGAGAGCCTATCAGAGTATTTTGGTAAGGAGTTAGAGGGAGGGGAGAATTTTGGTCTGGGTTGAGCAATCAGTCGATAGAGGAGATGTCACATTCTATGACCTGAGTGGTGCTATTTATGTTCGTGTGCGGAACATGAGAAGCTCGATGTTTAAGTTTCGGGTTTGGGGGTAAAACCCTGCAGGTTGTCATTGATGATGATTTTCCATCAGAGTATCAGGTAGCATGTGTGCTGCGAGACAGTGATTTACCATGAGCAGATAGTCAGCTGGGACTGAGATAGTTAAGGACCACGTTACGCCTATTTGAGTATAGTAGGGCGTATTGTAGAGGTATCAGTGGGGAGTCCAGTCGAGTTAATCAGTGCAGTGGTTTTTCTATCCATAGTGGGTATTGAATATGGGAGTGGGTCCCTGTTCTTGGGATGATCCACGTGTTGGAACGTTGGTTGATGAGTCGAAGTGGGGAATATGATGATTTTGTGGTCCAGTCTATGAGTCAGTAATGATATTGGACAGTTGAGTTGTTGGTATTGGATTGGTACGAGACTTGGAACGACTAGAGGCAGTCGTGACGAGAAGTTCTTGAGGATTTTATCTGAGGTTCAGAGTTATGAGATCGATTGATTTCTTTAAAGGGGATTATCGGGTGTTGCGTAGCACTTTCCAGGGGCAGGTGCGTTATTGCTGGTGGAAATAGTTCGTGAGGTTGTTGATGTGTCAGATAGTGATGGTTCGAACCCTAAGTGGGGGAGAACCAGGTGGTTTATTGAGAGAACCAGAGATTTGTGCAAGAGCGGTTAGGGGTTGGATGCAAAAACCTGCGGCTTGAATTCAATGGCCAGGAATCTGGTGGTGGTCAGAGTCGTTTCAAGTGGAAGACTCGTAATGATGGTATGGGCAGTTGAGAACTTCTGGGTTGAAATATGGGTAGCAGATTATCGAGTAGCCAATTCCCGGGCTAGGATGTGTATTCTTGCTTGAATTTTGAGCAGTAGTGGAAAGGGTTTCGGAGGATCATCAGTGTGTTCTGAAGGGTTAGCGCCTTCCTTGTATTCCAATTGAGTGTTTGGATGCACTGAAGTTGCGCATCGTGTGATATCAGAAATTATAATGGGATTCAGAGGAAATGTATTGTTGTGTGTGTATGGTGTTGGGAGTAAGGGAATCAGTGGTTGTGGCAGGATCTTGTGATGTTCTGTTGGGATATTCTGAGGTATCAGGGTATGATATCTTTATTTCGGAGTTACTCGTGAATCTTGAGTTGAAACGACTTGTGGTGTATCAGGTATCTACGGATCTAGTGGGATCCCTTCGAGTATGGTCATCCAGGGAGATTATTTAAGAGAGTGGATCTTCGCAAGGGTGGACATTTTGATATGTCGATTGCCTCCAGAGTCTGTGATGCATATTCGAGTCGAGTATGGGTAGCTGCCTATGATAGTCTGCGAAGTATGAGCTAGTGGGGTCAGAGAGTGTTGTGATACTGCGGGAAGCCGTAGTACTCACTAGTCAGAGGATGTTGTGATATTGCAGGGAGCCGTAGTACTCACTAGTCAGAGGGTGTTGTGATACTGCGGGGAGCCGTAGTACTCACTGGTCAGAGGGTGTTGTGATGCTGCGGGGAGCCGTAGTACTCACTAGTCAGAGGGTGTTGTGATACTGCGGGGAGCCGTAGTACTCACTAGATGGCAAGAGAATGTGATGATGGAATGTTCTCCGATCAGTGTATGATGTGGAAGAGTTTTAGGCTTGAGTAGCCCTAGTATTGATTTTTGGAGCCTGGGTGTTGAACCGAGGGCGAGACTGGGGTCTCCGTCTCTGTCGGGAGATGCGGCGAGATGTGCAAGGGATATGCGCAGCAGAAACCAGAGATCAGAGTTGAGACGATCCTCGGTTGGATTGTATTTTCTCGCATGAGGAAAAGAGAATCTTGTGACTTGCGTGTCCCTAGGCCGGGATAGTGGTCACGGGGAGGAAGTTAGTGGGATATTTGGATCATGATATGGGTGACCTTTGGAGGCTCAGCTGTGGAGTCAAAAGCTGACTTGGTGCTCAGTCTCGAAGAGGGATATGAGAAATGAGCTAGAGCTTATCATGATGATGTCTGAGGACACTTCATAGCGAGCGAACGATTCAGACACTCGAAGACATGCTTCGGGCATGTGTATTAGATTTCGGAGGAAGTTGCGGCACGTATTTATCCTTGGTTGAGTTATCCTATATCAACAGCCATCATTAGTGCATTGGTATGCCACCCTTTGAGCTGTTGTATGGGAGGAGGTGTCGGACCCTCATTTGCTGGGGAGAGGTAGCGCATGGACCCGAGAGCCCTTGCGAGCAGATCCAGAGCATGTGCGATACATGGAGTAGTGGCAAGGTTGGCAAGTGGATTTCCCTGGGTAAGGGAAGAGAAAGGTATGTAACCCCCCAAGGGGGAAGTGTTGGTTCACGGAAGTGAAAGTAGTAGTGAGAGTGGATGATTTGGAGCATGGTGGTTGAACACTGTGTCTGTGACAGTGGTATGGAATGACATCATGATGGGATGTCTGCTGAGGACGCGGAAGGGATTCCGCGGGTGTAGAGCCAAGAGTCTCAGGATGAGTGCATGGATGGAGTCTGGGACTCCCAGCTTGATTCTGATTAAGGGTTGTGTGCGTAGTGGTGGTTCCTCCTGGGGATGTTAGAGATGTCGTCAGTGTGGCGGGTTCTCCTAACCCAAGGGTGCGAAGGTTGGTGCAGCATGTGCATGTGATTGCAAGAAGAGGACTCGTGGGAGTTGCTCTGAGACTGAAGAGTGGGTCCTTCTGTCAGCATGGAATGGATAGAGTGGGATTCGGATCGGGGATCCGGTGGTTCGTGATTATTTCTAGCTCGTAGGGGGGTTGGGCGATTGTTGAGATTTGGTGCAGTGATGCATCTCGGGTAATTCTCGATTGTTGAGTGTGATTATCAGAGGGTACAGTCGGTGCCCGGTTTGAGACGGTGGTCAGGACACCGCAAGGAAAGAGGAAGTGAGTTCGAGTTCGATGGTTATGCTTTGAGGAACCTGGTCCAGTTAGGGCCAGGTGGCGCGTCGTGGGAGTATTTTGGAGTTGAGTTGACATAGGCTTCGAGGACGAAGCCTAATTTAAGTGGGGGAGAATTGTAACATCCTGAAATATCAAGAGTAGAGTTGAAGGGCTAAAAGAGTAAATTGGGAAAGAGCGACTTGGCGAGTCCATGTGCGGACTCGGCGAGTAGAGTCGCGACTTGGTCGCGTGTTAAGTGGCCGACTCGGCGAGTCAGAGTAATGGACTCGGCGAGTAGGCGCTGAGTGGAGAAAACCCTAATTCTCGGGGTTGAGCCCTATATAAAGAACATAACACCCATTCCCCCAGCCTCCTTGCTAATCCTCAAGTCCATAAACCCTAACCCTCGTGTGTGAGTGGATCAAGTGCATTTGGAAGCCTGGAGAAGCAATTGTTGAGGAAATCATGAAGGTTAAGAGGCTTGGAGCAAAGGGGCTTTGCTTGGATTCGAGTTTCTTTGCAGTTGGGGTGTTCCTTTGAGGTAATATCTCGTTTTTGAGCTGCTATTTCTTAGATGCATCATTTTGGGGGTGTTAGAGACCATACCCTTGGATGTATTGGAGTTTAGAGGTTAGATCTGAGGTTGCTACCTCAGATCTGGAATGGAGAAGGGTTGGAATGCATGAAAGTCCCTGTTTGTGAGTGGTTGATGGAGCTATTTTGTCCCAAACCCAAACCCTAGAGTGAAAATGCATAGATCTCTTTGGATTCACATAAAGTTTGCCACTTTACGTGATGGATGAGTTGTAGGAGGCTAGATCTATGTTTTGGATCAATTGCATGGCCTGGAATGCTTCTGTATGGGTTCAGACCGGTGGTACTCGGCGAGTCACATGGGTGGACTCGACGAGTTGCTTGAAGATGAGCTGGAACTCGACGAGTTGGATGAAGATGGTCTGGAACTCGGCGAGTTGTATGAACAACTCGGCGAGTAGGTTGAAGATAGCCTTAGACTCGGTGAGTCTGCTGTTGGACTCGGCGAGTCTTGTCGAAGAGTCCCAATATTTTCTGGTTGAGTCGAGAATCGGCGAGTCAAGGGATGACTCGGTGAGTTGTGTGCGAGTGGACTCAGAGTTGTGGGACTCGGCGAGTCTCGGGGTGACTCGGTGAGTTGAGTTGCAGATTGGGGAAGTTCTGAGCATGGGGACTCGACGAGTCGACGGGTTGACTCGACGAGCAGGGTCAACCAGGAGGGTTGACTTTGACTGAGGACTTTGACTTTGACCAAGAGTTGACCGTTGACTTTTAGGGCTTGGTCAGCGATGTGGCCTTTGGGCCAAGAGAGGGGTAAAATAGTCTTTTACCCTTAAGAGGGTGCCATGAGAGGGTTGATTCTAGTCTCGAGAGTTATATTCATGAGAGTATATGCCTTACGTGTTAGGCGGCAGCGAGTTCGAGATTCAAGTGTGGGGATATCTGCTTCTGCTTGCCAGGTGAGTCTTCTCACTATACTTTACCTTGAGTAGGTAACCAGAGTTATGTGACAGAGTATTTGTATGCTATGTATGTTATGTGTTGTACCGCATTATTTCTATGTGATTTATGCTGTGCATGTTTTCAGAGTTGGAACCGGAGGGTTCCTAGAGTTAGAACCAGAAGGTTCACGGAGTTAGAACCAGAGGGTTCACAGAGCAGGGTCCACGGACCCACAGAGTTATAGTCTCGAGTGGCTAATATATGTTGTGTGTGGTATTTTGGGGAACTCACTAAGCTTCGTGCTTACAGTGTTTTGTTTTATGTATGTGTTTCAGGTTTCTTTCAGGATCACGGGACGGCACCGGCTTGATTGTACACACCAGAGAAAGAGTCATGTTTTGAGGATCCTGGTTTTCTATACAAGTGAAAATGGAGTCATGTTTTGTAATTCGATTATGAATGAGATTTTAAACAAGTGTTTCTAAGAATTAAACGATTATTTTTTTAAATGAAAAATTATTTGAAATTTTCGGTGTTACATCGATGCTTTTGATGCTTTTCTTGAGGAAGTAGTGCAGGTAAATGAGCAAGAAGATGTGAAGTATGACTCAGATGATGATTTGAATAAATTTGGAAGATGGTTAGATAACATCTTGTCTAACGATCAAGAACAATTTGAGTCACAAGAGCTAAAGTTACAATATGAAGAATTTAATCCAGAAAAAGATTTGGAGGAGCTGGAAAGGTTGCTAGCAGAGATGTCAGACGAAGAACAAGAACAAGCTGAATTGCAGGAACCAAGTTGTGGTTTGACCATTACCATGACATGGTCCCCTGTTCTTCCGGTTTGTGTTTCGAAGCATGGGGTGACGATTCCAACTTTGGAGAAAGTTCTGAAGCGCGATCCATTTTTGATTAGTACCCGACTGGTCCCAACCCTTGTCAGAATTCTTGGGTTTTATGTATTCAAGCTCGTTTGGCCAATTTTAGAAGAAAAGAGCCAAATTTTACAAATTGGTCCAAAGAAAATATTTAATGCAATGGATGGATTGGCATTGATTTTATTGGAAGTTTATTAAGTTGGGAGTCCAGCTCAAGACTCTCACAAAAAGAAGCGCTTGTGGGAGGCAACCCGTTATTAGAGTTTGATTTTCTTTTTCTTTTTAAACTTCTAGTTTATTAGGGTAATTTAGGAATTTAATTTTGATGTTTGTTTTCCTTTTTCTATTACTTTTGTGTTGTTTTGATCTTTTCAGTTTGAAGCTTAGGATTGCCTGTGAGGGTCTAGAGTCAAGGCTGACGAAGCGAGAAATCGAGTCTAGGCGAGAGAGGAAACGAAGTTTTGAGTCAAGCTATGAGTCCAATTGATAGAAGGGTTATAGAGTGTTTATTCCCTAAAGAAAAATGAGGGAAATTATTAGTTTATATAACCCCCATACATCAGAAACGGACTTGGACATAATAAAATTTTTGTCACACAGCGGTCTACTCGCCGAGCGCATCTTATGGACTCGCCGAGTCCATGTGAAAATTCACGAGTCTTCTTCCATTTACGCTTCAACTCGGCGAGTCTACATACTTACTCGACGAGTCGCTCATTCTTCTTACTTTTGAGCTGAAGATTTGATGACATTGATATGGGCGTTGGTTCTATTCTTTGAAGATCGTTTTCCGAGCATTTCCAAGAGTTTGTCCCTTGTAATTGGAGCTGTACCACACGAGATTTTGACACCCAAGGCATGGATGAGCTGTTCCCATGCCAAAGTCATCTGAAGATGGAGCTCAAAAGAAGAAAGATCACCCTCGCAACTACTATCCCAGGGGAGTCTGTTCCAATTCCCTCTTTATTTTGATGTTTTCTTATTCATACATAATATGCAATGGGGACATTGCATAAATTAAGTGTGGGGTAGGGGGTTGGTTACATTTAGTTAAAATTTAGATTAATTTTAAAAATTTGCATAAAATTTCTAGGGCTAATTTACAAAATTTTGGTAAAGCAATTAGGGATCATGCTATAGGGATGAGCATATGACCCATTGGACCGGACCGGACCGGAAAAAAAACCGGGAACGGACCCGGACTGGACCGTATATTTAGGTTAGTGGGCCGATTTTCAGGTTTTGTTTTTACCATTATTCGGGCTTCGGGTTTGGACCGGACCGTACCCGGAATATGAGATTTAACCCGGACCGGACCGAAAAACTTTTTCGCCTTAATTCCTTTTGTACATATTTTAGAATACATAAATAATAATATTGACTTATTAGTTAATGCTATAAAGCTTTTATTGAATTATAAATTATTGCTGCAAAAAAGAATGTATCTAATGTGATTGCGTAATAAAATTAAGTACCACATGTCTCACCAAATTGAATATTCCGTAATGTATCTATCGTAATATTATTTATTAGACGTTTTTTCTAAAAAAACATGAACATTTATTTACTATTAGTGTTTTTAGAAATTGTGAGGCTCGTCCATACGAGCGAAAACTAAAAAAAACCTTTGTGCGGCTCTTCCATAGTTCACGGCAGTGACAGTTATTTTTTGGGTTCGACCCTCCAACTCTCCATCGCATTCCACCGTTACAAAAAAAACGGTCCAATTCGATCCAAAACCCAAAACCCGGTTTAATACCCGGAACCGGACTGGACCGAACCCGGACCCGATACACACAAAAACGGTCCGGTTTTCGGGTAAGGTAATTCACGATTTTCGGTCTTCGGGTTTTCGGACTTCGGGCCGGTCCGGTCCGGGTCTTGCCCGTTGCTCATCCCTATCATGCTAGTATTATATTTGATGATTTTATGAAAACCCAAATGTTTAGTTGAGCCTATATACGTTCTAGTGCATTTGTGGCTTCCTTATTCTAGTGAAATCATGGGACAAAAACACGACCTCGCTTAGTTTGAAGGATGCAATATGTTTAGCATCGTGTACCAGAAATGTATCCAGGAAAATTATTATCGTTAACCAATAAAGGTTGAAGTTGAGCGCCCCTGCTTAAGTATGTAGGGTTTTGAGTGGAAAAAGTGAGTTACATGTAAAATAAAAAAATAAATAAATATAAAAATAAAAAAAGAATTACAAGAAAAGTTGAAGAATTTTTGGAGCATCAAAGTTAAAGTATGAAGTTCAAAGATCAAAATTCTGAAGAAATTCAAAAGTTGAAGATACCCAAAAATTAAAGATCAAATGTCAAAGAAGTGAAAAATTCCAAAAGAGCTCCATAGTGGTATCATAAATTGTAATTGTCTAGATTATGTATGCTTGGGTTGCTCAACAAAAAATACCTTGAGGTTAAGAGGTTTTCTGAGGATGGATTCGGAGGGATGCATAAAATGAGCATTGTTCGGAAAAAGTGGGCGAATGTTTATGAGGATTGTGAGTATTTGGAGTACGGGGGGTTATTAGGAAAATTTAGACACAAATGCATGCGTTGCGGTCTTGGCATAATGGTTGGGTTTGATTGGGATTATCGTATGTGATATTAGTATGTTAAAATTCAGTTTCTCTTGGGGGCAAGCAAAGGTCAAGTGTGGGGTATTTTGATATGGGCATATTTGGTCATAAGAATCATGCATGATCTTCATACTTTATGTTAATTTTATCTCAAATAATTAACCAAAGGTGCTTAATTAGCTTAAATATTTCATTTTCAGTAACAAATACATGCTCGGATGGAAAAGGAAGCGGAACTAGCGATTGGAGGCTTGGATCTTGGATTTTGAAGAAAGAAGGATGTTGCTGGACAACTTGACCCCTCGTCAGTGTTTTGGCCATATCTCATGAACCTTAACTCCGATTGACAAGATTCAAAATCTTCTGAAAACTAGACAAAATTTCGGACGACTTTCATGTTTTGAGAAAATGCTGATTCCAAACGGACTCGGCGAGTAGGCCATCAACTCGCCGAGTTGGTCTGAAGTTTCGCGATTCTGGAAGCGCTGACTTGCCGTACACGGGTTTTAAGTGACGGACTCGCCGAGTAGGTCACTGGACTCGCCGAGTAGCCTCTGTTTTGTGAAAATCTATATAAAGAGACTTTCAGATCGATACCCTAGCATATAGAGAAACCCTTGGAGGCCAATTGTCGACTAAAGGTGCTGCTGGAGCGTGGGAAGCAAGGGAATCAACCCTACATTCAATTTTAAGGAGAATAAAGGCAAAATCAAGTTTACTCTTTACCTAATCTCTTGTTTGAACTATGTTTTTACCAATTGATTTCATTTTTTAGCTTGTTTTTGCTGTAATCATGAGCTAAAACTCATAACTTCTGTTTAGGTAGATGAATTTGTGAACATGGATTGATTATTTGATTAGGATTAATTTTAATTGGTGATTATGTTTTATTAAGCTTGTTAAAGAACCTTATGTGTTAACAATAACTATTCTTCTGTTAATAAATTAGTAATTAAGTTGTATGAACATCTCTTAGTTATTAATTCCATATGATTTATTGTGACCACATAGTTGTATGTCTACGAATAACGAATGTGAAACTAGAATTAACTAGAAGATCCGTAAGTTAATGTGTGAGCTTGTTTGATGAACATCAGCAAGAGGTTAATTGAAGGGCCAATTTAATTAACCATTACAAGTCTTGTTTAACCCGAATCAATAACTAGGAAATCCGTTAATTTAGACAACTGGCCACTGCTTGAGTTAATTTGTTTCCTAAGGATTAGTAATATCGAACGTGAAACTAATCATCTTAGTCGGTAGCCAATGAAGAATTAATTTGATACATTGAAATCATCCATGGGAACAAATGAGTCGAACCAAAACAGAAGTCCTCTTTATTATTGAATTTAGTTGATTTTTATTTGCTTAGCTCTTAGTTTCTTAGTTTATGTTTTAGTTAATTGTTTAAGTTTCTAGTCTTGAAAAACTGGAGAAAACCCATTTTATATTACTTGTTTTATTTAGATAATATTAGCATTTATTTTAATTGTTTACCGTTCCCTGTGTTCGATACCCTACTTGTTTGAACTATATTACTAATCGATAGGTACACTGCCTTTCGTGTGTTTATTTTGTGTCTAAGTTAGTAGGATTAAAACTAGTTCGTTTCACACACATCACCGCCTCACACAAGGATCGGTTTCTCCTTTCGACAATACCATTCTGTTGAGGCATATAAGGGGCTGAGAAGTTATGACTGGTTCCTTTTTCTGCCAAGAAGTCTTCGAATTCTTTGTTCTTGAATTCCAGTCCATTGTTGCTCCTAATGTTTCGAACGACTTTTCTCAGTTGTACTTCGACCTGCTTGATAAACATCTTCAGCTTAGGAGTGGCCTCAGATTTGTGCTTCAGAAAGAATACCCATGTAAAACGTGAGAAATCATCAACAATAACAAGAATATACTTGCTACCGCCAATGCTCTTTATTGATGATGGACCACACAAGTCTATGTGAAGTAACTCAAGTTGTTCAATAACTTTCGTGTTTATAATTGATGGGTGACTTTGACGACTTTGTTTCCCCATTTCACATGCAGCGCACAAGTGTTCTCGATCAAATTTGAGCAATGGAAGACCCCGAACAAGACCTCCGGTGACAAGTTTGTTGATGTCTTTGAAGTTGAGATGTGAGATCCTTCGATGCCATAACCAACTTTCGTCTGAATGAGCTTTGGATAAAAGACATATGGTTGGATTCCCTTTGATTGGTCTGAGATTCAGAGGAAACATTTCTCCTTTTCGATCTGATTTGAGAATGACCTTGTTGGATTTCTTCTCTATAATTTCTGAGCCTTCGTCGTCGAATGAAACTTTGAGACCGGTACCTCCCACCAGTTGAGATACACTGATGAGGTTATGCTGCAATCCTTCTATGTATGCCACCTTTCTTATTGTGAAGTCTCCATTGGTTATCATCCCATAACCCTTTATTGTTCCATAGGAGTTGTTACCGAACTTGACATTGCCACCATTTTGAAGTGATCGAAACTCCCTTAGCTCTTCCTTCCTTCCTGTCATGTGACGTGAGCAGCCACTGTCAATATACCATTCTTCGTCAAACTGCTCATCACTAATAACCTGCAAAAATTGAGCAGATTTAGGAACCCAAAGTTTCTTGGGTCCACGTGAGCCTTTCACAGGAACAGGAGTAGTAAGAGAAACATCAACAAGATATGTTCGTTTTATTAAGGTTGTTTCATCTTTTCTTTTAATGGTAAACACTTTGATTTTATTAGGATTAGTTGCATGCTTTTTGGATTCAGATTTTGGGGTATGGACTTTAGTCTGCTTCCGGTCTTCCTTGGCTGAGGAAATCTTCCTTTTTCCTTTCAAGTTTGTTGATGATCTTGAATTTTGTGTAGGAATAGAATTGGGTTTAGAAGAAGATTGAGAATGAGAAGAATTAGAGGAAAAGAAATTAGAATGAGAGTCTTTCCTGACGTGGGGTTCAAAATGACCCTTTCGTTTGTGGTCATTAGAGGGACCGAACCTGGACCTTCGGTAGCCGCTTGATGATGAGCCGAAGTTGGATTTTTGGGTGTTGTTGGTTGGTGGTCCAAAACTTGGTCTTTTATTATAAAAGCTTGATGGACTAAAATCAGGTCTTTGCTTGTTATTATTTGGCGGACCGAAACTAGCTTTTCGGTTGCTGTTGCTTTCGGGACTGAACCTATCCTTTCGGTTATGTTCTTCGTGTGGCCCGAAAGTCGTTCTCTCTGACTTAGAATCTTTATCATGGTAAGAGTAATGAGGGTTTTGAGAGCGCCAAAACTGCTTTCACTCTGAGAGAATTTTCTTGTATCTTAGGTTTCTCTGCTGCTTTTGATTTTTCACCTGTTTCGGTTGTCTGTGGATATTAGCTTTTTGTTTCAGCTTTTTGGCAACCGGTTCACTCTTCATAGATGAGGTTTCTCTTGTGGAGGTGACTTCTTCTACAAGAATTTCTTTTGTGCCACTTGTACTTGGTACGTCAAAGTTGGTAGGCTTATTCAGCGGTTCGGGCACATATCTACCTTTGGTCTTCCAGGATGTTCGCTCCGACAGACCAACCGTTTCGTCTGCATTGTCTATAGGTGCTGACCAGAAAAACTCATCACAGCCATCTGCATTATCTTCGTTCACTATAGCAGTGAGTTCGGCTGTTTGATGTTCGGTTAATCCTGTGACCTTATACACCTGATTGGGAGTAGTTCTAACCTTCTGAAACACAACGGCCTTTTCTTTAATGGTTGGGGACTTAGTTTTGGACAAACGAGCGAATTCCACAGAATTTTCAGAAATCAGGTTTTTGTGGTTTTCGGGTTCGCTCTTGACAAACTCAGAACAGTCGACTTCATCCTCTACAGAAATTTCACTCATATCATCGTCCTCATTAAGTTCAGATGCGTTTTCAACATCAATTTTGTTTTCTGAACTTAAATTGGTACTCAATGAGTCGAATTTTTGTATGGTTTCGGTCCTGAGTTTCATCTTATCATTTTCATCCAAAAGATTTTTAAGCATGTCCTTATGGTCTTTGGACTTTATAAAAGATTCTATTTTGTCCAGACCATACATATACGTAGGATTAACATCATCGGAAGATACAACACTTTCACAGTTGTATGCTTCGGCATTGATTTCATCCTCCTTAAACTCAAGGAAGGGTAGAATCATGCGATGTATCTTCTGCCCTATTTCACAATTTAGATGCAGTTGAGTAATGTTAGCATAAAGCCTTTTAGCGATCAAACAAAAAACATTCCTTTGTTTTAACAATTTCATATTGTCTCTTTGCAAATAAATGTTTTCATCCCTAGACTTAATTAGCTCCAACTTCTTCTGCTCAATCCACATCCTTCGCTCCTCGCTCTTGGATGACACCCTGCTTATTTGGTCAGTCAGATTAGAATTTGTGACCCGTGTTTGAGTTAAATAACTATCTAGATTTGAAATTCTTGAATTCAAGTTATTTAATTCCTTTTCATATGATTTTTGTGGAATTTTAAAGGAAAGAAAAACAGATTGTACCTTCTTGATCAGTTCATCAAGTTCACTGATCTGCACACTGAGAGGTTTTGCTGTAAAGCATAAGTCCTCTCGCTCCTTGGCCTCTTCATTTCCACCATCAGTGTTGTATCCCCTCATCTGAGATACATCGGTCACCCTCAGACATCTTCCACCGGTTTCACCACCTTTTGCGACATAAGCCTTTCCATGAGAAGGCTTTCTCACCTCATCATCTTCTGAGTCGGTCGAACACACCTGTACGCCACCGAACTCGTCATCCTCTGCCGAACCCTGCACAATAAGAGCATTCATAGAAGAATTAGTAGCAGCCTTCTTCCTTTTTATCTCTTCCTGTCTTTTCATAAGACTTGCTTCTTCATCTTTCTCTTCGTCTTTCTCTGCCATCTTCTTCAACACGCAATCCTTTGTGTAGTGATTCTTTCCCCCACAGTAGAAGCAACTGACACTAGAGTCAGCTTCACCCTTTGCTTCCTTTTTCGACTCCTCAACCTTCAGTTCATCTTTCACTCTTTCGGAACTATAGCTTCCCTGCCAATTACGATTTTTGTTGGAAGGAAAATTTTCTTGATAAACCTTCTAGGATTTGACACCATTAAAGCATAGTCTTCGGCTGTCAGATCGTGATCTCCCAGATTAAGATCCTCTTCATCTTCTTCTACACTTTTACCCTTGGACAGAAGTGCCAGAGACCCCAGACTAGAAACCATGCATTTCTCTTGCAGCACAATGTTTTCTTGGAATTTCAGAATTCCCACTAGTTTCGCCAGCGAGTACGATTTGAACTGCTCGTGTGCTTTAACTGTTGACACAACAACTCTCCATTCGGATCTTAGACCATTCAGAAAAGTGACCTTCTGTTCAATAAGCTTCCTTTCAATATCATGTTTGATCATCTTGCTGAGAAGATGATTGAAGCGATCAAACGTCTGTGTAACAGACTCATCAGGATTTTGCTTGAACTCTCCAAATTCAGACAGAAGCAAGGTCTGAATCGAGTGCTCCAGATCTTCATCTGTAGAATACAGCTCTCGCAGCCGATCCCAGATTTCTTTAGTTGTACTACAGGAACTTACCAATCTAAACGTGTCAGATTGAATAGTGAATCGAATCAGTCTCAATGCCTTGATGTTGCACTGAAACTTCTCCTTTTCGTCCTGAGCAACATCTTTCACATCTTTTAACAAATCATTATACTCCTTTTGAGTTTTAATAATTTTGGATGTTTCTGAATGAGCAAATGGTCCAGACACAATAGCTTCCCATATCAAATACCCATTATCTTCAGATCCAATGACGTAGTCTTCAAAGTGATGCGCCCAAACCTCGTAATCTTGAGTGTAGAGAATTGGAATCTTAGTTGTAGATCCTATACTGTTTGAGATGTTGATAGGATTGGATTGAGAATCTTCCATGCTTGATCGTTTAACATGTTGTAAGATTAGACTTGTAATACATAATATTAGGGCAAGATGAATAAATAATGAGATACGTCAATTATGGAGTGACGGCTCAATAAATATCAGTGAATGCGGAATAAACCCTAATCACTTCTTTCCTGCTCTGATACCAATTGATGAGTTAAGAAACTCTTTGATCGTTTAGATCTTCTAATAGGTTAATCACAAAAACGAAAAACAGCAATATAAAACACAAGAATGAATCAAAATATGTCGAATGATTTAATAGATTCAAGCCTCAGCATAGCTCGATAAATAACTTCTGTTGTAGAGGTTGTTAGGGTTACAAAACAAATAAGAATCAAATCTTTCAGAATGATTGACTTCCAAATCCTGCGTACTAAGATGCATGCAAGCACCTATAAATACAAAACCCTAGATATAACTCACGGATGGACAGGCCCAATCCGGAGACAAAATGGACTAAATAGCGAGCCCAAGACGCAACACCTTTCAGACCCTACATAAACAATTTCAGAACTATGAAAAGGTATGGCGTAATCATAGTTTCAGTTGTTTAGACCTTTGTCATTTCTCATAAGTCCATGTTAGTGTGACGGTTAACCACACACGCTCCACTACCGACTTTGGGAATGGAAATATCACACTTGCTACATACTTCAAACCTACTTAGTGAAAGTGTTTCCTCACCATCATTTTCATGAATTAGAGAGAAACCTTATGACACTTAGATTTTATGGTGTATGTGTTCCTATCCATGTGAATTTGTCAAAACCATAATCACATGACAAGGTTAGTGACAAATCCAAACTCATATGGATTGAACTTTTACAATCTTGAATTCTTGCCTCCTGGCAGCACAAGGGCCTGCCATTGCTTCCAAGTTGTTATGCAACCAATTGAGAACTCTCAAAACTCATATGCAAAGCCAAGTTTAACTGGAATGAGCACAGAAATGTCAAAACGATAGGATATAAACCTCAAGTCATGTGCTAGTGAAGAACTTCAGGTTTTTATTCTTCATTAGATCTTGAAATCCTTTTAGGATCTTTAAAATTCCCACTGTCCTCTTGACATATAAGACTATCTTGCCAAATATTCAATAGATAATGCAGATTCTTTATCAAGACAAACACTTGGCCTTAGTTGGTCTTTGTTTTATCCAAAACATTACAACTTACCAATTTCAAACGTACAAGAGTAGAAAACATTTTACTCCTACATTTGACAAATGTTAATAAACCTTCCTTAAGATGTTTCACTCAAATTACAATCTTGGAGTATGACTCTAAGACTTGTTTTGGAACGAAGTATGACTCATCTTCTTGATTTAACCATTTCAACAATTCATGACTCCGCTTCTTAGCCATAGGAATGCACTAATATGTCCTTAGAGAACTACTTATGATATGGTTTCTTAATCATTAAGATGATCACAAAACATGATACTAAAGTACTCTCCCATCTTTTCAAATTGGAGAAACTTTTATCTTACTGCCTAATTTGATTCTTCTCATTCGTTCTGCCATACATTAAAATTTTCAATGTTTCAGAATTACACTTAAACTTGTAAGCATAACCATATTTACTAAACTTTAGTAAATCATGAAGAATGGTCTTTGTGGTGGACCTGATCAGTGCACACCCACGTGTATTCAATCCCTTTGTCCTTCACTTGACTCACATATACATGTGAACAAGGAATTAGTCTTAATTTTCCAAAGCTGAAAGTTCTCATTCATCATACTATACAACTTGCATGATTTCCAAGTTTCTATCCATCTGAAACCTTGGGTGATGAGAATCTTTCCTTATTTGGTAAATTTGGACACTACCACAAATGAAAGAATCAAATCCATTTTCCAATATTGTTATCAATGGAATCATATAAACAACCATTTTTCACAAATGCCACTTGTAAGGATATTTAAAAAAAATAAATTATAACTAAAACCTTTTCTTTTATTTTTAAAACTTTGTGGAAAAACTTATCCTTATAATGAAAATGCATATGAAAACTTGTTGTTATCTATTCCTAAGCAAAATATCATAACTCTTCAGCAACAACTCAAAATTCTGATCACCAAACTATGGGATCGAAATCCAACTTCGTAATCAGAATCAACATATACTTCCTTTAAATTTCTTCACTTTTCTTTGATTCTTAAAACATCAACATGTGACTCAGTCCCATCATGTAACAAGCATCTCGGAATAGGAACTTAACAGAGTTAGATAGTGGACTTTACCCGAAGTAGACTCAAACTTTTTGACTTTACCATCCTCATGATCCTTCAAGTAAATAGGGTAGCTTCATAACCAATGCCCCTTCCTTTTGGAAATAGAAAGATATGGACTCTTTGGTAATGGTACATGGGATAATCTCAAACTTAGCCTTTCTCTTTACCATTTGGTCAACCAAGTTGACTATGGCCGATCCCTTTCCATTGGGAAGAGAAAGCTTTTCTGGGTATCCAATGTTACCATTGTCAATGTCCATGGGAAGTTGATATTCTAATCAAGTTTGCTTTACTAGTCCTCCAAATCATTGCTAATTCAGCAGCACCAAGCAAATAGATAAGATCATTAAGGGTCATGTCATATTGTGTTTCAAAGTAGTCCCAAAGGAACTCACTATGTGACTTAGAAAGTGATTGAACATCCAACTTTCTCAAGACTTTAACACCCAACTCTCCCGGCTTGTCAATATGTGACTTCATCTCCAAGATGTGATCACACATAGACTTTGCTTGCCAATAGGGCTTGAGTGACCTTGAACTTGTGGGATAGGGAGAATAATTGGAGGAGGTGGAGAGAGTAATGAACGATTTTCGGGACATCTTATTCATTAGGAAAGCTTGTTCCAAGAGATTTGGGAAGATCATAGTTGTCTGAACTAGACAACTACAATGGGAGATATATTCAAGTTAGTTGATTTAAGTCCTTAATATAACACCCAATCTGAAATATTAAGGCTAGGACCAAACACAATATTTTATAACTTGGAAGAGGGATGTCGTAATCCAAGCTATAAAATATTTGAAGGTAGGCGAATGACGATTCACCAATTTCCCCCATGAAAATAGAATAATTTATTAGATTTTACTTGGATTTGAAACTCCTAGATCTTTTGAGATTCATTGAACTTTTCAATGGCATGTTTCAATCTCGATTGTGACCTCTCAAGTTTTGTGACTGGGATGCGGAGGATCACAAAAGAAGGTGTGAATAACCATGCAAATATACTTGGTACCCTTAATATTTACCCCTCAATCGATGTGTCGGTTAGCCACACGCGCTCCACCGATACTATGATAAACATTAAGTTACCCTTTGCCTACCTTGTTAAATCAAGCTAGTGTGCCGGTTAACCACACACGCTCCAGTAACCGACTTAAGCAAAGTGCAAAGTGTAATTTCATGGGTTAGCACCGAATTCGCATTTTCCTAAGTAACTAAGATTCAGAATTTATAGAAGTTTAGTTACTTAATATTTATCATTAATACTTTTAATGAAGGGAGAATTCTAGTCCTTGTCCTACACGTTCGGCTAACAACCCTCCACCAGTCAAGGAAGCGGTGGGTGAGAGTGGACACCCATTAAACTGCCATTTTATAGGCAGTAACCTTATACCCCCTTATAGTCCGGCTTCGTGAATGAGGTCTACTAATGGTAAGACTGAATTGCTCTTAAACACACACACACAGATATATATATATATATATATATATATATATATATATATATATATATATATATATATGTATATATATATATATATATATATATATATTAACTTATAATACTATAAAGTATAATGGTTGAATTTTAACTTTTAAATTCTAAGGGCTTAGCTTGGAATTAAAGTATTCACAAGGGAAAACTTTACAAATTCCAAAACTTGAGGGCAAGTTTTGAAACTATTCAATTCCATAACTTATGTGTTTAAAGTAGTTTTAATTCAAAAACTCTTCAAGTTCCATAACTTGAGGACAAGTTATGGAAGACTTTAAACTATTAAAAGAATATGAATTTTCTTTATTCATAACCTATGGAAATATTTATGAGTTTTATGAATCTTAAATGCGACTTTTCATATAAATTGAGGACAAGTTACAAAAAACACATTTTAGAACCAACTCTTAGATTAATTTGGATTGAAAACAGCAATTTCACATAACTTTTCTATTAATCTAAGCAACTCATAAGAACAAGATAATTCAAATCAAACTTTTTCATGTAATTAGCCTAATCTTTAAACTAATACAAAACATGAGTCTATTGACAATTATCTTTGAAATTGGATTAGCATGAACATTACCACATCAAAAATAGATTTATAAGTTGAAAAATAGCTTAGGGTAATGTTCCTAGTCCAATTCCAGCCAAAACAGTCAAAGATATGCTGTCTGGGGGTCCAAATCGGCGAGTTGGATGAGTTTAGCCTTGGACTCGTCGAGTCCCTTCATGGACTCGGCGAGTCTGCTGAGAAGACAGTAACAAACTTCGATTTTTCAGCCAATTTTGCAAGTATAACAAGAAAACAAGTCTAGGCTTTGATACCACTATTGGGTTTTGAGCATTCTAACACTCCTAAGTGTACATGCAACCCTAAATACCTTGGATCTATGTTTTCTCTATTATACATGCAAATATGAATATTCCAAGGTATTATCCTAACTAGCATACAAAACATTGATTGATATGGAATAATATAAGTTAGAAGACATACCTTTTGATGTAGCTTGATTCCATAGATCTTAAGAGCCTAGTGCCCCAAGTGTGACACCTCAAATTGTTCACACAACATCAAATACACTTAGAATAACTTGAGAGAAATGAGACACTTCATGAAATCGACTAGCCCTCACCATTCACTCATAGTGGCAAATTTTCCCTAAGAATAAGATGCTTACATAGTGTGTCACAATTCGGGTTACACCATGTAAACCCTAATTGTCATGGCCTTTCATTTCCATGATCCATGGGTACAAAACACCATGGAGCATCCATGGAGCATCCTATGGATTTTAGCCCAACTTGATAATCCATGGAGCATTAGCCCACTATACAAGTATGGATGATTTACACAATCAACCCATATATTTAATTAGTCTCCTTTTGATCACTTAATTAATTCCAAATTAATTCTTGATCAACACTAATTAAATAATATTATTAATATATTACAAGTTATAATATATTAATAAACCTTAAGTGTTATTTCTCTCATTTTAGTCTATCCAAATGCATGATGCCATGCAACCCAAATAGACCATGTCAATCGGGTCAAGTACATACCAAATATAGTTATGGACTTAGACACTAATCCAACAGTCTTTTCACTCTTCAATGTTACCCTGTTAAGTTGATCATTCATATTAGAATTATTGACACGAGTTCTTTTTAAACTATCACTAAAATTAGAAATAGTATATTATAAGTCCTCTAATTCATAATCAAAACGGGACGTAGAAATATTAAGATATTTGAAAATAGAATGTACCTTGTCAACCACCTTCTCACACTCCTTCACTTACTCCGAGACTATCTTCGTAGCAAAGCAGCTCTTCAAATCCTTTCCACCATCAGTTGTATATCCTCTTGGTTCCGAATAGCCGTTCTGAACCATCAAACACTTGCCTTCATAGCCTTGATTTTATGGATTCACCAAAAAACACCTGCCATGGGTGGGTTTCCTTACCTTATCGTCCTCAAAGTCTATAGTCCACACTTCGACTCAAACATCATCACTTTCCTCTTGCACTATAAACACTAGTTTCGCAGCCAATGAATTTTTCTTCCGAAGCTCTTATATCTTCTGAGCGTAATAGGCCTCATCTTTTTTCCTTTGCTTTCTTCTCATTCTGCTTTCGAAGCAATCATTCCTTTGGAAAATGATTCTTTCCATGACAATAATTACATTCATAGCCAGAATCACCCAACAACTTCTTTCCCTTCTTTTTTTCGTCATTCTGAGAGTTCTTATAACTCTCTTCTCTTGGCTTTTCAGAACTTGAATTACCCTGCTTGTAGTTGTTTTAGAAGCAAGACAAATTCTTCTTATAGAAATTCTTTGGATTAGATTCCATTAATGCTTTGGCCTCTTTTGAGAGTTCATCATCTGAAAAATCAACATTGGAATCAACTTCTTCTGATTTCTTAGCTTTCGCAACCAATCCTAAGGATCCAACACTAGAAACAAGCTTCACTTCCTTATTACCTTCATCTTCATGAGACCTCAGAATACCCACGAGTTTTGCTAATGTATAGCTTTTGAATTGTTCATGTTCCTTCACTGTTGAAACTATAGACTTTCATTTGGATCTGAGAGTATTCATGAGCGTGACCTTCTGTTCAATGACACGTTACTCAAGATTGTGTTTGAGCATTTTTCTTAGTAAATGATTAAAGCGATTGGACATTTAATCTAACTTCTCATCAAGTTTTTTGTAAAAACGATCCAAACTGCGATAATAGAGTCGTTTGCAAAGAATGTTCTAAATCAGCATCTCTTGAATATAACTCCTTCAGCCTATCCCAAATACCTTTTGTAGTATCGCATGCACTAACAAGACGAAAAGTGTCTGGAGGAAGATCAAATCGAATGATTCTCATTGCCTTTATATTACTCACCAACTTATCCTTCTCATCATGTGGAATGTTAGTGTGTTCAACAATAAGCTCATTGTAATCATTCAGAGTTTTGATTACTTTTCTAGTACCCGTATGCATGAAAGTTTCCTTCGTCATTGCTTGACATATCGTGGAACTATGTTCTTCGATTCCAAGAACATAATCTTAAAAGTGAAGAGCCCAGACCTCATAATCCTCTGGAAAAAGAATTGGAATCATTGTTGTGGATCCAATGCTACTTGAGAGATTGAATGAAAGAGAGTGAGGATTGTCCTTAGGCATAATATCAAGAGTTCACTTAAGCAAATATAGAACCAAATGTGTAAACCTTGAATCGAGTTCAAGGGTAATCTAGAGATCTAGATCTGGGATACACAATCGATTGAGACAGTTGAGACAACAAGAACATATCCGCGAAAAATGTAAAACCCTAACAAAAACCTTTACTCAACAAAAGAATAGCGAATTGATTACACTATCTCCCTCTCTGATACCAATTGTGAAAATAATAAAGATCGATAGATTCTATATTTAAGAGACGAATTATAATAAGAAGCAATGATAAAAAGCATGCCTAATGCTTGGATTAAAATAGCTCTAGAAGAGTTCTTGAAAATGGAACTTTTCTGTGAGAGCTTACAAAAGGAGTTAGGGTTAAGCGTAACCCTAATATGTTACATGCACATTATATATAGACTACATTACATAGCAGTTCCGAACCCGGACATGCCCACTTCGGAATAAACGAAACTATAAAAGCATACATTTGACACAACACATTATTAGACCTAACACAAAACACACTAAAAATGCTCCACATGAGTTAAAAAGCACCACACAAAGGCTAAAGGACGAAATTAGGGTTTGAGGATGTGGAGGCTGGTCTAAAATGTCCAAGAGGTGGGTTAATTTTGCTCAAATAGGGCACAAACCCAAAAAATTAGGGGTTGCCTTTGGCTAGCGTACGCCCAACGTAACCCATGTACACCCAGCATATGTGGTCGATGCCTATTGATCAAACATCAGCTAGTACGCCAAGTTTACTCTATAGTACGCCCCGCATACTAGCCAAAATGGACCAAAATTATCATGCTTTTAAATAAGAAGAGTTAAATATGAACATACCAAATTCAAGTGGTACGTTAAGGCATAATAAAAACGTAAGAGATACATGGTTTCTAAAGTGATGAACAAATTTTCGACTTATGTATTAGATAATTACAGCTTTATATTATTGTATTTATCAACTCCTTTGTTATAGGAGTGTATCTTGTATAATTTGTTGTTATCTTAAATTAAATACACAAACACGCACACGTTATTATGTGTGGTTCATAATAACCTTCTTATATGGTATCAACCTAATATCACTATTCTTTCTATCCTCCCTCCTTAACCCTAATTATTGTAGTTTTCTTCTTGGTACCACCAACGTCTACATCACAAGATGGAACTAATGGGTTTTACACAAAAGAACATCCTATGTGCACATGCAAAACCTAAAGCTTGGATCTAGGTTTGTCTATTGTACATGCAATTCATCCAAGACTTATAAACCCTAGATCTAGCATACATATTTCGAAATTATCATAAGAAATCAGATCTATATGATTACCTCTTCAACAACGGCTAGAATCTTCTTGTCTTGGAGCTTAGAGTCACAAATGTCACTCCTCTAATGGCTTACAAACACCACACAAGCAAGAGGATGATATCGGAGAGAAGGGAGAGGCATAATTTCGGCTCTGAAGACTCTTAGGTTTCAATTGGCCGAAAATTGGATGCCCTGGAATCTTATTTATACTAGTGCTGCTAGGGTTTCAGTCAAACCCCTAATGGACAACTTAGGCCTTAAGAAATCCAAGGAAGCTTCTGGAATAGGCCCCTTATGGCCAAAATTAGGATGGACACATCCCTAATTTCATCCATGCCTAGTCCATGAGGCTCCTCAGCCCAAGATTCAACTATCACACATTTTATAGTTTAAGTCCCCGATATTTAATTAATGTCTTTTAGCCACAGAATTAATTCTTAATTAATTCTTGTCTAATATTAATTAAACTAAATGATTTCTCCTATAATATATTATTCATATAATATATTAATAAACCATATTAACCTCTCTATTCATAAATAACTCTGTCAAGTTGCTTTGGTGAAGGCAACCTAAAAGGACCATGCACAACCGGGTCAAGTACTTACCAAATATAGTTATGGGCTTAGACACTAATCGAACAGTCTCCCACTTGGATAAGTCTAGTAACTATAAATGCAAATACAATCCGATTAGAAATCGTTGCTCTCAAAGACGCTGTCAAACTCTGATCTCATTAATAACCTGTCCTTTAGATAAGGGACCGAATAGTCCTCTGTTCTAGATATCGTGCGGACAATTATATGGAACATAGTCATACTTATTGTCCAACAGTTTGTTTCTCGATCTCTGATTCGTCTGACATAGAACATAATTGAACACATCAATTCAGTCTTGACCGGGCCGACACATAAGTCAAACCAAATCATCGAGGGGCCCTAATATCGCTTTTACCCTCCTAGGATAAAAGGAACAGATAAACTTTGACTTATATGCATTTACTATTCATTAATCAAATCATACACAACAATGCGTTTTATAACATCAAGTTACTAATGCATTTATGCATTATCAATGCACAACCAATTTGCAAACAATAAAACATATATCTAGGTTTTAAGACCATATGATATTATCGTCTTGCGATCACTCGAGATGACTTCCATGAAGTGATACCAACAAGCACGATTTTATTCCAATGCTCAAATCTTATTCATAAGCACTCATGAACGTTGTAGCAAACTTTTGCTATGTCTAATACATTTTATGCAAATCCACATACCAATTCATGATAGTCTTCTTTCATACCTACTTCCAACATATGAACGACTGTGGACCGTTTGAATAATTTAATTATTCAGGAAGTCAAAACATGCAAAATGAAACAATAGGTAAATAATCAACATAAGACAGTAACTTTACTTATAAATAATACTATTTATTTAATCATCAAATGTCAATTACATTTATCTATTACATGTTTCAAACTATCTAATCTAAACTAATATCGTCCTTTAGCCCAATGCTCCTAGTGTGCTGCAAGTGCTTAACCCTACTCAGTCCCTTCGTAAGCGGATCTACTGGGTTATCCTCCGACGATACCCTCTTCACTACGAGGAGTCCTTCTTCTACCCGATGTCGAATAAAGTGATATTTTCTGTCGATATGTCGAGATCTACCATGATCCTTGGTTCCTTGGTCAAGGCAACTCCTCCTTCATTATCACATAAAATTTCCGTAGGCTCCTGTATGGGTGGCACAACTCCAAGGTCTCCAATGAAGTTCTTCAACCATATTGCCTCCTTTAACGCTTCTCTCGCTGCAATATACTCTGATTCGCACGTTTAATCAACTACAGTCTCCTTCTTGAAACTTTTCCAAGTCAATGCTCCTCCATTAAGGGTAAAGACCCAATCCAACTGCGAACGGTAGTTGTCCCTGTCAGTCTGAAAACTTGTGGCATTGTCCCCTCGCACCTTTAAGTCATCACTCCCACCGAGGACTAGAAACCATTCCTTGGTCCTCCGAAGGTACTTAAGAATATTCTTGACTGCGTTCCAATGTGCTTTGCCAGGGTTCCCTTGATATCCGCTGACCATGCTCAAAGTGAAGGCCACATCAGGGCAAGTACAAGTCATAGCATATATAATCGAGCCAACTGCGTAAGCGTATGATATTCGGCTCATCTCTGCTATCTCAACTTCGGTACTCGGACTTTGAGTCTTACTCAACTTGGCATTACCTTGGATTGGTAACTCCCCTTTCTTGGAATTCCCCATACTAAAACGCTTTAGTACCTTGTCCAAGTAAGTATTCTGACTAAGTACTATTAGTCTTTTACTTATGTTTCTCACTATCCTTATTCCCAAAATATAGGCAGCTTCTCCGAGGTCCTTCATAGCAAAACATTTCCCAAGCCAGGACTTGACTTCCTGTAGGGTCGGGACGTCGATTCCTATGAGTAGTATGTCATCGACATACAATACGAGGAAGCTTACTATACTCCCACTGGCTTTGACATATACACATGATTCATCCTACCTTCACAGAAAACCAAACTCTTTGACGTTCTCATTGAAACAATGATTCCATCTGCGAGACACTTGTTTCAGTCCATAAATGGACTTCTCAAGCTTACACATTCTATTTGGATGCTTCGCATTGACAAAACCCTCTGGTTGATTCATGTAAACATCCTCAGCTAACTTTCCATTAAGGAAAGCAGTTTTGACATCCATCTGCCATATCTCATAGTCATGAAATGCAGCAATGGCGAACATCACCCTAATAGACTTTATCTTCGCAACTGGTGAGAAGGTCTCATCATAGTCAACTCCGGGAGTTTGAGTAAATACCTTTGCAACCAATCACGCCTTATAAGTGTGCAGATTCCCATCCATGTTGGTCTTCTTCTTAAAGATCCACTTGCACCCGACCGTCTTACGACCTGACACATCATCAACCAAGCTCCAAACTTGGTTATCATACATGGAATCGCTGTCCATCGCCTCTTTCCACATCGCAGACTCCGGGCCTGCCATGGCTTCCTTATAGCTGTTAGGTTTGTCCAAATTCACTAGTGTACTATCAATAATGAACGTATCCCCTTCTGTAGTAATATGAAAACCATAAAACCGGGGCTGATCCTTAACTCTTTCAGAACGTCTAAGAGGTAAGGACTCGTCAATCGGTTCAACCGGAGTTTCCTCCTTGGGTTGAGTGCCAGCGTTAGAGGTTCCTTCATCGCTCGACTCTTGAATCTCTTTAAGATCAATTTGCATCCCACTATCCCCTTGGCTTATGAGTTCTCGCTCTCGGAAAACCCCTCTCCTCACAAGGAAGACAACATTGTCACTTGGTCTATAGAAGAGATATCCAAAAGACTTATGCGGGTAGCCGATGAAAATACACCGCTCACTACGAGGTTCGAGCTAGTCGTGAGTCTCTCTTCTTACAAAAGCCTCGCAACCCTAAGCCTTGATATGTGCCAACGAGGGAGCCTTCCTTGTCCACATCTTGTGAGGTGTTTTGGAAACCTTCTTGGTAGGGACTAAGTTAAGGATATGGGTGACAGTCTCTAAGGCATACCCCCAAAATGAGATAGATAGCGAAGAACGACTCATTATGGAACGAACCATGTCTAACAAGGTTTGATTACGCCTCTCATCCACATCGTTCAACTGTGGTGTCCTAGGTGGCGTCAATTGCGAAACGATTTCACATTCCTTGAGGTAGTCGTGGAATTCAAGACTTAGGTACTCTCCACCTCGATCGGATCGAAGCATCTTGATTTTCCTGCCCAACTGATTCTCCACTTCTTGTTTAAACTCTTTGAACTTTTCAAAAGTTTTTGACTTCTGCTTGATTAAGTAGATATACCCATATCTGCTATAATCATTGGTGAAAGTCACATAGAAGCGGTTCACATCCTTTGTGGTGGATCTAAAGGGCCCCACACATATCGGTGTGTATGAGATCTAATAAACCCTCACCCCTTTCACAAGTTCCAGTGAAGGGTAACTTGGTCATCTTTCCAAGTAAACAAGACTCGCACACGTCATCGTCCCTAAGGTCGAATGACTCCAACACTCCATCCTTTTGGAGTTTGGCTATACGTTTCTTGTTAACATATCCAAGACGACAATACCATAAGCATGCTTTATCCTGACTATTGGAAGAATCGATACACAATAAATCATTTCCTAAATCTTCTACAATCATCATAGTTTCATATATTCCATTACAAGGCAATGCTTCAAAGTAGAAAACATCATTAAGATAAGCATAAATAGAACCCTTTTCATTATCAAATGAATATCTAAATCCTTGTCTATATAAACCATGAAAAGAAATGATGTTTCTTGCCATATCTGGCGAATAGCAACAATTATTTGAATCTAATCCTAATCCATTACTAAGCACTAAAGAATAAACTCCAATCTTGGTGACAGGCGACTATCTTCTGTTCCCCATGATCAAGTTTATCTTCAAGTGGTACATTACGGCATAATAAAAATGTAAGAGATACATGATTTCTAAAGTGATGAACAAATTTTCGACTTATGTATTAGATAATTACGACTTTATATTATTGTATTTATCAACTCATTTGTTATAGGAGTGTATCTTAAATTAAATACACAAACACGCACACGTTATTATGTGTGGTTCATAATAACCTTCTTATATGGTATCAACCTAATATCACTATTCTTTCTGTCCTCCCTCCTTAACCCTAATTATTGTAGTCTTCTTCTTGGTACCTCCAATATCCACATCACAAGATACCACTGATGGGTTTTACACAAAAGAACATCCTATGTGTGCATGCAAACCCTAAAGCGTGGATCTAGGTTTCTTTATTGTACATGCAATTCATCCAAGACTTATAAACCCTAGATCTAGGATACATATTTTGACATCATCACAAGAAATCAAATCTAGATGATTACCTCTTCAACAATGGCTTGAATCTTCTTGTCTTGTAGCTTAGAGTCATAGATGTCACTCCTCTAATGGCTTACAAACACCAAACAAGCAAGAGGATGATATTGGAGAGAGGGGAGAGGCATAATTTAGGATATGAAGACTCTTAGGTTCAAGTGGCCGGAAATTGGATGCCCTGAGGTGTTATTATTGGATTAGATGTCTAAGCCCATAACTATTATTGGTATGTACTTGACCTGATAGTAACATGGTCCATTTGGGTTGCATATCATCAGGACAATTTGTTAGGATGGACTCTTGAGAGAAGGTTATATATGATTTATTAATATATTATAAGTACTAATATATTAATATGAAATCATATGGTTTTAATTAGTATTGATCAAGAATTAATTTAGAATTGATTTAGTCATCAAAAAGAGACTAATTAAATATATGGGGACTAATTATGTTAATTAGTTATATTTATATGTGTTGGGCTTATGATCCATGTTGGACCAAGTTTATGTATTGATACATAAAGAGTTGGGCCACATGAACCATGGATCATAAAACCCATGGGTATGGGTTTGGGTTTTACCTGTGACTCTTAGAATTCAAAACATATAAATACATATATGATGACCTAAAAACGGCTAACACTAGTGTGTGGGTGCATGTTCTTGGAGTTCATGAAGGTTTTAGAGTTCATGGAGATTCTTTCTCAAGTTCTGCCTTTCTCTTTGATGTGTTGTGATTCCACTTGAGGCTTCCACACTATTGGTGCTAAGCTCTTAAGTCCAAATGCATCAAGGCTTCCAGCCATATGAAAAGGTATGTTACACTAACTAGTATCTTGTGTAGTTTACATCTTTGTATGCTAGTTATAGGTTTAATACCTTGGAAACACCTTTGCATGTATAATTAGTGAAAACATAGATCCAAGGTATTTATGTAACGCCACGATTTCAGGTATGGTTTTAAATAAGATTTATTGGGTTAAGCCCTACTCGACGAGTTGGTTGCCCTACTCGTCGAGTAGCAGTGGGATGGGATCGTGTGTTAAGTGACCTACTCGACGAGTCCATATTGGGAGTCGGCGAGCAGGAGCGGGCAGATGAAAACCTAAACCTCGGGGTTTTGCACCCTATTTAAAGGAACCTCAGCCTCCTTTGGGCCTTTTTACAGTTCTAGAGAGCTCTTGTGAAACCCTAATACGTGTGTGTGTGTGTGCCCCTTTATGTGTTAAAGCTTGAAAAGAGGATCTTTGGAGGGAGAAGGCTTGGAGGAGAAGGAGATTAGAGCAAGTAGAGTGTGGGAATCAACACTTATCTCAGTTATCATCTTCCAGAGGTACCCAAATCGCCATTTCCTTGTAGATCCCTTTTATTGGTTAAGTTCTAGGGTTTTCATGGAATATTAAGTTGATAAGATGAGCTATGGGCTAGATCTGAAGCTGTAACTTCAGATGTGGACCCTCCTTGGATTCTAGAAGCATAAAGTGGCAGTCTTGATCATGATTGAGTACCCTCTTGAGCATGAAGCTCCATGAAGAACTTAAAATAGGCATTTAGAGCCTTTATAACCATGCATGCACGTAAAGTTTGCAACTTTACGTGAAAAGCATGCCCTAGAAGCTTGTATCTGTGATTTGGAGCCGCTGCATGGCTCAAAACAAGTCTGTATGGAAAAAGGACTAAATGGACTCGGCGAGTCGCAAGGTTGACTCGGAGATTCATATGAAGATGGTCGTGAACTCGACGAGTTGGATGAGCAACTCGGCGAGTCCGATGAAGATTGCCATAGTCTCGACGAGTTGTATGAACAAACCGGCGATTCGGGTGAGTTTTCCCCAAGTTATGAATGCGTGTGTATCCGTCGTGTTGCTAGAAGGAAACTCGACGGGTGGCCTTAGGGTTTCGATCGAAAAATCGTAAGAAATCGGCGAGTCACCTCGGTGACTCGGCGAGTGGGAAAGAGTTTCAAGGAACTCGGCGAGTAGCCTAGGGTACTCGGCGAGTTAAGGTCAACATGGACTGTTGACCTTGACTAAGGACTTTGAGTTTGATCAGGAGTAAAATAGTCATTTTACCCTCAGTTCAGTTATCGGTATCTGATTTAGTGTTTATGGGAATTGTATTCGGAGAGTTCCGGAGCGGCAGACATCCAGTTTTGGATTTAGCATCTCAGCAGCCAGAGTTACGAGGTGAGTTTCCTTCCAGTAGTAACGGGTATATGGCCACAATGTCGGCCTGTTTAGATAGTAGTTTCGGACTTCGGTCCGATACCGGGAGGGTCCCGAGAAGTAGATATGTATGCTTGATCTCTTCATGATTCATGCCTGTTATGTTTGGTTATGTTATGTGCTATATGTTCCAGACTTCGGTCTGATGTTAGGCGGGGCCCGATACAGTATATGTTTTAAGATATATGATTATTCTATGTTAGATAGTTTCGGACTTCGGTCTGATGTCGGGCGGGGCCTGATGCAGTGGGCGGGACCCAAGTTATTCTGGACTTTAGTTCGATGTCGGGTGGGGCCAGATGTAGTGGGCGAGGCCCAAGTTAGTTCCGGAATTCAGTCTGATGACGGGCGGGGCCCAGTATTTGCTTATATGTCATTGTATGGTATGTGGTAGTTTGGGGGAGCTCACAAATCTTCGTACTTACAGTTTCAGTTTTTGGTTTCAGGTACTTCCGCTAGTAAGGGGAAGAGTTCGGGATGATAGCATTGCACACACCAAAGCTTTAGCTTTTTATCCTCGGAGGTTTCATCGGAAACTATGATATGTTTTGATACAGTTATTATGTTACATTTGTTATGACCTTTTGGGATACTTGTTCCACAGTTTTGTTGATATGTTATCGATGATGTGATTTTTAGTATTATTAAAACAAAAAAAAAATTAGGTCATATTTTAGGGAGATTACAATTTAGGGTTGCATGAACACCTTAGGAGTGTTAGAATGCTCAAAACCCAACACTTATTTATACTGGTGCTACTAAGGTTTCAGTTAAAACCCTAATGGACAACTTAGGCCTTAAGCAATCCAAGGAAGCTTCTGGAATATGCCCCTTATGGACAAAATTAGGATGGAGACATCCCTAATTTCATCCATGCCTAGTCCATGAGGCTCCTCAACCCAATATTCAACTATCACACATTTGACAGTTTAAGTCCCCGATATTTAATTAATGTCTTTTAGCCACAAAATTAATTCTTGTCTAATATTAATTAAACTATATAATTTCTCCTATAATATATTATTCATATAATATATTAATAAACCATATTAACCTCTCTATTCATAAATCACCCTGTCAAGTTGCTTTGGTGAAGGCAACCCAAAAGGACCATGCACAACCGGGTCAAGTACTTACCAAATATATTTACGGGCTTAGACACTAATCCAACAGGAACCTTCTCCATGAACACGCTTCTTCACATGATTCCAATCAAGTTGTGTTCCACAAATTATCTCTTGTGAAACAATCAAATTCCTCCTCTTCTTTCCTGTCAAGAACTAATGTCTCACATCACAAGAGACTCTGTTGCCCCTCTAACTACCATTCTCGTTGATGATAAGCATGCTCCAAACCCTGCTTATACTTCATGGCATGAACTTGATCAAAAAGTTGTGATTCTTCTCGACTCTTCTCTCACAGAGGAGGCAGCGGCTGGAATTCTTGGTCTCACAACATCTTGTGACATCTGGACTGCTCTCGGAAAAGCCTACAACAATTCTACTGTTGGAAGAATCCATTCTCTAAGGGATTCTCTTCGAAAAATGTCAAAAGGTACTTCCTCTGTCTCTGAATATGGTAGGAAGTTCAAGAGTGTGTGTGATCAACTTACTGCCATAGGACAGCCAGTTGATGAAATGGATAAACTTCATTGGTTCCTTTGTGGGTTAGGTGCTTTTTTTGAAAAAATTTCCACAGCTATTCGCACAACCAAACATGCACCGGTTTTTCGTGATCTACTCTCTCAGGCGGATAGTCATTAGATTTTTATTCAGTCCATACATGACAGCACCACCCCTCCTGCTGCTTTTGTCTATCAACAGTCTCGTTCTACTACCTCTCGAGGCCATCAGCAATCCTACTCAAGAGGAGGAGGTTTTCGTGGTTCTTATAATGGTGGTAGGGGTCGTGGGGGGTAGGCGTCCCCCACATTGTCAACTATGTCGTACCAATGATCATTATGCATCCTCATGTCCTAACCTACATACGTATGCTTCAAATGCGTCAAACTCGGATGATAATCTTGCACAGGCCTTTCACTCCAAATGTTATGTCACTCAAGGAAACCCAGACTGGTATGTTGACCTCGGTGCCACAACTCATATGACACCTTCATCAGAAAATGTTTCTTCTTCAACTCCTTATTCGAGTACTAGGCATATCACTGTTGGTAATGGTGCTAAAATCCTTATTGCTCATATGGGCCGTTCTATTCTTTCTAATAAACTTGAATTATGTGATGTATTGGTTATTCCTAAGCTCACTAAAAATCTCTTGTTTATTAGCAAACTCACCATGGATCATCTGGTTGATGTTCTCTTCTCGCAACCATTTTCTCATATTCAAGACAGGGAAAGCAAGCAAGTGATAGCTCAAGGAATATGTGAAGAGGGACTCTATGTGCTTCGTGATCATCCAACCGCTTTGGTTGCAGTTTCTAGTGTTTCTAAGAAGGCATCTTTTGAATTATGGCATAATTGCCTTGGACATGTTTTATTTGATGTTATTTCTAATTTGAATAAATTAGGTGCTTTACATGTTATTTTAGTTTTACCTAAACCAAACATTTGCAAACCTTGTCAGCTTTTTAAGGGACACTCATTACCATTTGAATTAAATTCTAAACGTTCTCTATTTCCTTTAGATTTAATTCATTATGACTTGTGGGGACCAGTACTTGTTTACTTAAATGGCTATCTATATTATGTAGTTTTTGTTGATGATTACTCACGTTTCACATGGTTTTACCCATTAAAAACCAAATCAGGTTTCTACTCGGTATTAACAGCCTTTATCAAACTTGTGCAAACTCAATTTAATTTCTAAAAAATCAAAGTTTTTCAAAATGATTGTGGCCCTGAATTTGTTATATGGATCATTGTGCATCAACAGGAAAAACGTAAGAGTTAGGGGATGTAGTTTGGATAGTATGGTTAACCCTAATATTTTGGAAATAACTAACTATTTGTAGGGGATTTGTTTGAAGATGACACATGTGGGAACCCATCGAAAATCTGGATGCCTACTTTTCTTGAATAAGTTTTTCCATCTGTATTTGGTTTTTGTACAGAACCTACCACCAAATTGCTTGTTTTTCAATTATTTTTAGTTTTTCGTATTGTTTCGTTTTTTTTTTTTTTGCCCACGGCACCAAGAAGAGTCCTGAAGTAATTGTAACATATCGAGCTCATGTGGGATAAACTAATTTGCTCGACAAGCACACCCTTCCAGACAAGGGAGATATTAATAATACAATATAACAAACATTAAAATAAATGTTAGTAACGTAATTAAGGATCAAATAAGGAACATTAGAACATGTACAAATGATATGGATTAATTGTCTTTTAATCTACACCCTTTATCTTCATTGGATTTTTTTTTAAAAGCAAAAAACTAGGCTTATCGACGAAGTATAACTAACACAACTTCAGCTAATTTAGCGGCCCAAAGACAGCGCTGCTTTAACGTCTAACCGCCATGCATAACCACCGTGCTGCAACCGCCACACGTCGCACGGCGCCGTGAGGTTCGAAGAAGACGAAGTTTTTTCAGTACCCCACGTGACCTTCACCTTGCACGTGAACGACGGAAGAGACACCGGCATCGGTACCCGATTATATTTCTTCACCACCACCACCGTCTCGTCTCCAACACCACCGGCCGTCATCTCACTATACGCCTTATTCGTCCACACCACCATGTCACGGCTGCTCGTGATGAATGACGGACACGCGTCCGTCTCCATGCTCATCACCCTCGCTTCGTCTGTAAATCCTATTCCGTCACCGTTCAGCCACTTCTCTGTCACGCTTTCCATCGTCACGAAGGAAACAACCTGCGATCGTAGTGGTAGAGGTGACGCCATCGCAACAGAATGATCGGTAACAGGAACCAAGTGGCTCTCCGTTCCTCGCACGTGACCATCAAAATAGATCGGTGCAAGTTTGTTACGGTTTACTACTAAGGGGGACGGAGATATGACCAGATCTTGATTTTCAGTTGATGAACTCCTGGCCGGTGACTTCTCCTTCCGATCCGGCGTCTCCGGCATCAAGGACAGCGTCACCACCGCGTCTCCACCACCAGAAACTACTGAAGGCAAAGACGCTGAAGCCTTTCGTTTCTTCGAAACAGTACTTGTATCCTTCTTCGCTTTGTTGCCGTTAACCCTAACGTACTTTCGCTTACGTCGTCGAGTTCCTCCATAGCCATCGGTGTCCTCCATCGTGGAGCAACTAGAACCAGATCCAGCAGCTAGAGGCTTCGGTGCGATGGGCCTGAACTTGAGCATTATTTTCTCCACCTTCGACATACCATAACTCATGCTCATCCGACCACCACCTCCACTGCTGGAGCATCTTGCTATACAACAACCACCTCTACCGTCCATTTAATGCACCGTGCCCCACCTCCTCCTCTCTGTCTGTCTCTGCCAAGTTTTTGTATGCTTTGGCAATGCACATAAAGATCAGACGATGGGAATGGTACACATATAAAGGAGTCACAAAGATTTTCTGTTATTCTTTTTAACTTAAAAAAGGAAAAAACATACCTATATCATTTTATAATATCCAAGTCAAATATTCAATCATTAAGTGAATATCTATTTCAGGTAAGATTGCATATAAAATATACAGTCAGTAAATCAGTGTTTTAAGAATCATTTAAATGATTTGTGCTAATCAAATATTGATGAGTAATTTATATAATTTTATTATTTTTATAAAAGTTTATCTAAAAGTAGTGAATATTTTTTTTAATATTTTTTCTGAAGATTTCATATTATTATTTTATTTTGTTCTTTACATAAATTTGTTATTCTTTTAACCATACGATTGAACTCCAGAAGTCAATAAAACTTATTTTAAAACATCACTTATTACAAAATTTAATTTAACATTTATTAAAAGATTAAAAACAATTATTTTTGTCATTGAAATGTTTAATTATTGGCTTCATATAATATAATATATATTATGTTATAATGCTCCAAGTATCATTATTGTTAAGTTTAATGTAAACTATATATTTTATTTCATTCATTCTTTCATTTTTTAGAAATTGAATTTAAAATAATAATAATAATAATAAAATAAAATAAATCTTGTTAACTTCCATAAATACGGGCTTTAATAATGAACCCACAAAAGATGTTCGTTTTTTAAAGAATTTATCATTATGATATATCTAATTTAACGTATACCTAACTCACTACTAGAAACCTGACTTTCAGCAACGAAATTAGCAACGGATTCTATCCGCAGGTAATCAGTGACGACTTACTGAGGGATTAGTGACGGAACGCGCAAATATTTCAACCAAAACCCTTACAGAATTTTAGAGAGGTATTACCGAGCAATCAAAGACGGATTGGTAAGAATTTATCGACAAAAGCCTTCCCTCGATAATCCGTCGCAAAATTAAAACCTCTTAGCGAGGGAACAGCGACCGATTCCTAAAAATTACACGACCTTTTTTTTTATCCCCTCGCCAATCGGTCGCAGAAAATCGAAGACTCCTTTTTTTATTCCCCGCTTTTCTTTCTATTTTCGTTCCATCGTTTTATTTTCATTCCACGCTTTTATTTTCCTTCCCTATGATTTCTTCCAAAACTCTACACAATTTTCTCCCAAAGCCCTAATCAAACCCCCGTCGACTCGAATCCCTCCTCCGCCCGGAAAATCAGCTCCACCACCGTCCACTTGCATCGCCTCTCTTTGATGTATAGGAAAAGCTTAGAAATCACGTCCTCGTTGGCTTTCATGTCGTCCGTCTACCTTCATTGTTGACTCGCCATTTCCATGCCAACGCCATTCGATCAGTTGGATATCCTCTATCGTAAACTCGCGCAAACCTAAAGTAGTCTTCATCAGCTTCTATACTGGTTTCTAGTAGTGTGTAAGTTTTATTTCCATATACCCCTCTTTCATTTTTAGCACAAATCACAACTCGTTTTTCTAAGTTCTACATTCCTGAACTCCTTAATTTTGGTTTTTCTAGGGTTTTCTCGTTGTCTACACACGATTTGTTTTTTCTATTAGAGTTTAAAGCCCTCAGTCTCTCTGGATGAATTTCTATGATTTTTTTAGTGTTTAGTCAATAAGAATTTTCATATTGATTATCATCTTAACCCTAATTTCTACCTCCTGATGATTGTAATATTTTGGATTATAAAAATTATCATATGGATTCTGTTTTAGATATAAAGTGATATGAATTTTGTATTGGGTGTAGGCATTTAAAAAGGGGCTTAATTTCAAAACGACAGTAATCATGATTTCCATAATGTCTAGACCCACAGTCCATAGAGATAAATTAACCTTTGAGCATCTCAGTATATGAATAATATGATAATACCTACTGTGACAAGTAGCAATTTGGTTCCTTGTTTCAGGATCCACTTATAAGTGCAGTTATGGACTAAGCATTCATGTAGTGGACAATGGGAGGAAGTGTATTCCAAGGAAAGGTATCAAATATTTAAGTATTTTAAGAAATCATTATTAGATAAGCTATATATTGATGTTCTAAACATTCATAGTATATGCCTCTTTGGTATTTTCTTATAAATTGTTGTAATCTTAATTTATAATACAATTTGCTTGGTTAGTGGTACACTATGATATGAGTAGTCTCTTGATTTCCATGAATAGTTTCAGTTGAAGAGTGTTTGCATGCTTCTTGGGGACAATGAAAATGGCTTTTGATCAAACTGTCTGGGACATGTAAGTTCAATTTCTAATCCAGTAGATTGTAATTAATTTTTTATGCCCTCATGATGTTTGATCTTATAATTGATTCCATACAGTAAAAGAGGAGTTAACAAGAAAGTTCTTAAAGTTCATTCAATGGAACATAAGGTAACTTTCTTTCTTTCTTTCCCTTTTTCATTTATATTTTTTTGAATCATTTACCTCACATTATTAACATTTTAATCTTTGTTTTCATTGGTTCTTGATGCTACTAGCAATAAGACTTGGGGACCTCATGGATCTCTTCTTGCTGATATTGTACTCACTCCAAGAAACTAGTACAACACTTCTTTGTTTCGTTAAATAATGAAAAATTAAATTCAGATTTGGCAAATTCAGATGCACTTCAAATGGCAGGGATTGCTGATCCTGATGGTAATTATCAAATATACTATGCTTTGTTAATGTATTCTTTTTCTTCTAATTCTTAAACTCTTATATACCCTTTCTTTTCAACTTATCGTACCATTGGTGTAATTACAAAGGTCAACATTTTCTTCTTCTTCTTCTTCTTCTTCTTCTTCTTCTTTTTCTTCTTCTTCTTCTTTTTCTCCTTCTTTTCTTTTGTGAACTTTGTATTGTTTCATTGTAAGGCATATCATAAGCAGCAGTTGTTTGTCTCTGTAACTACAGTGGGATATCATGGACAGAGGCACTGATGCCTGCAATCTTTTGCTTGGCAAAACAATTCCTCTTAAACTTAGTTATGTTGGTGTTGTCAATCGCTGTCAAGATGTAACTCTTAAGCTTGTGGATTTCGTGTTTTGAAACCTAATTAAGTTTGATTTGAAAATAATCTTCTAACATCATTTCTATTTTCACAGGATATTAAGCTTAATCGTGGAATACATGATACACTTGCATCTGAATAGGCTTTCTTCCAAAGTCATCTAGTAGGACCCAATTGGTTATGCTACAGAAATAAATCAAAGTATGTTGCTATCTTGTTGCATTTAATTTTAAGCCAATGGTGTGATTAAAGTGGCAACTCATTTCCAATCGCATATGTCCTTATTCCTGATTCAGAGATGCCAAGGAAGGGTTAACTGAACAAGGAGATGAAGGTGCAGCAGGAGGTATTTATTGGGTTTTTTGATGTCAAATTTTGTATCCATCTTATTATGTCTTTTGCATAGACAAGAGATCGAGACACCTCCTTTGAACCCTAAAAAAGGATTTACATATTTGGGATTTTGCTTTTTGTAATATTTTTTTGGTTAATTTTAGCCCACTATCTTATCTCTCGAGTTTTGGGATAAAAAGGGTAATATGGTAATTTGGCAATGCAGGAGATACGCCAATTCCTTGCATTTACTTGTGGTGAACCTTGTGTTCTGAGAAATGCCAACACAGAAGCTAAAAGGGGAAGAAAGTTCTACACTTGTCACATATAGGGTTGCAAGTCCTTTATGTGTAGACATTGTCCGAGTTTCAATATATTGATTATAGGGGAGGGACCACAGGAAGAAGTCACTAAGTCTTGTGGCTCAAGAAAAATTACAGGAAGTTAAGGAGAAGGCCGATGCCAACTAGAACAAGTAAGTTCCTTACTTAATTTATTTTCTCTTAAGTAGTGTTTGGCATGCATGAATCATAAATGGAATGGAATAGTTCATTCCATAGGAATGAAAAAATGTTGTTTTTTTACCAAAGATGGAATGAGATTCCTTCCATTTTGTTACTTTTCAGGAATTCCTGAAAATGGGCTTTTTTTTCTCCATTACATCATATAGAATGGAATAAAAATTTGCAATATAAACAAATTTATGTATGTAATTTTTAAAAACCCAAATATTTTTTTATAAAAAAATCATTATAATTAAACATCTTGTTGGGTGGTATTTGTAAATCAATAATTTTCATGGATAAAAACTTTAAATATATGTGCACAATTTTAATTGATATCAACTTTCAAAGTTCTTGGGTGGTACCTGCAGTAGTGTTGGGTGGTATTTGGCAAAATCTAGAAACCATGAAGGTTAGTTCTATAATTTCCTTCTTAATTAAAAGGATTGCCTCCTTTTTAATAAATGGTAAAAATGTTGTTAATATTGCATCTTTTTTAATAAATGCTAAAGAAGGGCAGTTCAAAGAATCAAATGTCAGGAGAGAACACAATTTCCGAAGACCAGTATGCAAACATAGTATTATCTTTCACCAACATGTATGACCATTTACTTTTTGGTAGGAATGGGAATTCAATTCCATTCTGGTCCAACACTTGCTTTCAAATGCTTCCAACAAAGTCTCCTTTCATTGCAGGAATAAGTAAGTGGCACTTGGTTCGCCTAATTCAATGAGATTTAACAGGAATCGGAATCCAATTCCATTTCAATCCTTCTTTCGGATGCAAGATATGAAACAATAGAAAAGATGTATTCGGAAATGCAAAATATGAGAGGAAATACATAAATATGGTTATATTATACTTTGAAATCAAATAGCAATGAGTGTTTAACTTTGGTATTTCAATGTTAATATTTGGTTTTGGATTCTATATTTAATTGATATTTTTGGTATTGAAATGATAATGTTTGATTTGGGATTGTATAATTATTTTTTGTTTTAGATTTGTAATACAAAAAAAAGAGTTGATATTACTCATTTGCGACGGATCAGCAATCGAAAAGAAACAAAAACATATATTAAATTTGAGAGGGATCAGCGACAGAATACAAAAACATAGAATAGAGTTTTGCGACGGATTAGCGACAGATTAATGGTGCTGAGTTTTGTCGCCGATGTCCTAAATAATTGTATTAAGTGACGAATTTGCAATGGTTGATCCGTCGCTAAGGTCGTCGCAATGAAAAAGTAATCCGTTGCTAAATCTGTCGCTAGGTTTTAGCCACACTTTAATTGGTTAGAGAGTATGTTTATCGCTTATCCATCGCAAACGTCCTTTAGCGACAGAATAGCGACGGATTTTTCCGTCTCTGAAACCCAAATTTCTAGTAGTGAATGAAGACTTTCTTATTTAACATTAAATACTTAAAATACATTTAATGAAAAAAGCTAGAAAGTCCTATAAAACAAGAATAATATATATTATAAATATCTTAAATTAGTTATTGATGAACAAATTCAAATAAATCTAAATTAATTCTTAGGGGTGTTTGGATAGGGAAAAAATAGGTTGCTTATTGTTTATTGCTTAATCTCACCGCAATAAACAAATTTTAGTGTTTGGATATGAGTCTTTAAAAAACAACTTATTGTAATAAGCCAAATAAACTGATTTTAATAAGCAAGGGAGAGAATGTTTATTGTTTATTGTTTATTGCTTATTGGTTATTTTATTCATATAAGCTGGTTTTTTTTTTTTTTTGTCAAACACTTAAAATGTTTATTGCTTATTGCTTATTCTCACCACAATAAGCTAAATTAAACACATTTTAAAAAAATGTCTATTCCCACAGCAATAAGCAAATAAACAATAAGTTAATAAGTTAAAAATAATTTATCCAAACACTCCCTTAACGAAATAATACATCGGGTGTTTGAATATACGTGTTCGAAAAAAAAAAATCGGACTTAGGGGAGTAGAGATAATCAAATTGTTATTAGTTAAATCATTTTTAACAAAAACCACCGCTAAGATAACATTATGATGATCATTTAGGAATCCAAAATGAAATTGGAATATCACACTTCACACTTCAAACTTTTATATATATATATATATATATATATATATATATATATATATATATATATATATATATATATATATATATATATATATATATATATATATATATATATATATATTGTTAGATTAAATTTTCTTTTAATTAAATAAATATCTGCATACTAAAACAGTAGGTGTTTCACTGTTTTTGTCAAAATATCCACATTGCTTGTTTGAAAGCAAATAGTTTGTTTATTAATCATAAGTTATTTTAGTGACTTATCTTTAAAATGGCAAAGATGCGACATCTTCACACAAGATCTGAAAATATTCTGATGTTATCATTGGTGATAAGGGACGCCCTAGATAATGGCCGCGTGTACAAGAAGGATCTAACACGTGTGAAGTTAACGGTTCAAACTTTCTCTCTTTTCTTTTTGTTTGGTTTGAACCGGCGAAATATTATATAATAACCCGTGCCCGCGAACCAACTCGACACACAAAAAATCTGATTGGTGGAGACTTACACGTGTCCACCTAAAGTAGCAGTCACTCTTGTTCTGTGGATGGCAGCGAAGTGTGCTGTGGGACCCATCGTTCAAAATTTTCAACCAATAAAATCGTGAGAAGTGTCCTTGACGAGGACACGTAAGTGACTGCACATGTAGGTTCGTGTAACACGGAATATCTCGGGTTTCTTGGTTAGTGGAATTCGGGGCTCGGGTCGGGTTAGGCATATGGTGGAAAAGGCAGTCGGTCGATGGACACGTGGACCAGTAAGCGGCTTCCTTGGGTTCCTATTGCTTTGTTGTACGGTTCCTGCGTTTATGAGATACCTGACGGAATGGATGGTTTTTACCATCAAATAATATTTGCAGATAACAAATGAATAATTAAACGAAAGGTTGATAATATAGCCAGGGAATGATTTTTGCTATTTGTATTTAATTATTATTTTTTATATATATGAATTACTACTAAATTTGTTTTTCGTATTTAAAAATTACGATAGGTTATTATTTTTTGTTTAAAAATATTTTCTAAAAGACTTCATGAACTTTCATTTGAGAAACTCACTGTTTAAACATAAGTTATTACTGAATGTATAAGTATTTTTTAAACATCGAAATCAAGTTAACTGATAAATTAATGATCTATAAGAAAATGATCGGATGTTAACAAAAGTTAAATTGTTACTATATACATTTTTTTTTCATTCGATGATAAGGCTTCCCATTAATTGTTTACTATATGACATGTCTTATTTTGTTCTTATTAAAAAAAACTCTGCTAGTTCGTAAAATATTCAAATCTATAAAATTTTATCCTGTAATTTCATTTTAAATCTCATTATCTTTGATCAAAACTAATTAAGCATTAAAAAATGAATTACCAAACAAGATAATTATAATAAATAATAAATGTTTTGTTTAGCATTCAAACTTTAGCTTCATTTAAAACTTCAATATTTTTTAAGTTTTTACAAACAAAAATGTTGATAGAAACATCAAATATCTACATCAATATTTGAGTGGGGCATATAGTTCTAAGAGAAAAAATATTTGTTCTTAAACTTCTAAGAATTTAGACAAATGGTTACCATCCTGTTCGAGTGCTGGATCTCATTCGTGTTTAGGCAAATCCCAAAAACAGCCTTAATCATAATCATAATACAAGAAATAATTAAAAAATTAATGAAATTTCACAGAGTCATATATTACGTCGTTAGATTGTTGCGAAATATTGTTGGTGGGCACTGTAAATGACGATTTGCCCCCCAAACGATTTACTACGAAATCACCCCATACTACAACGTTCACTTTTGCACGAAGATTTTATATGGTGCGTCTTTCCATAGTTAGCACTATGTTTGTAGAGTGAGCCCATTTACAAAGTGCAAAATGCAAAAACGATATTATTTAGGGACAAATCACCATTTTAAGGTGCCTTCCACCTTTTTGTAGTGACCAGCTGCGAAATATACGGTTATTTATGAAATTTCGGTAATTTGTAGATACTAATCGGTAAAGATTTGTATACAATATGGATTACATGGTTGTACCTAAAAAAATATTGTGTATGGATCAATGGATCATCACCCATATTAAATACTTCTTGTAAAACGATTAAGAAAAAAAATGATATTTTCTCCCATACAAAAGGTCATTTTATAACTAACATCTTCTTTTTCAAGTTTGCTTCATTTCTATATGTTCTTAAAGAAGATAAGAAACAACGTTTAAGCTGGAAAACTAAAATAATAATAATAATAATAAAAGCAAGTTCAAAACATATTTGCTACATAAAACCAAAACCACTTTATTTTGAAAGATATATAAATATAAACCTTACCCTTTTTCTTCATTTGATTGTCTGTCTCACAAAACATTAATCAAGGTTTAAATGAATTTTTAAGTGAAAGATAAAAATTAAGTTGAAACTTTATCAGTGACATATTGACGAATGATGATGCTCTGCCTCCGAAAGAAAGAATTTTTCGAATGTGTGGCATAAGAAACACGAGGTGTCAAAATCACTCTAAAAAAGCAATTTATAAAGAAAATATTAAGAGACTGCAAGAGATGGAAATGTGAGGCATAGGATAAAGGATTTGTACAAGTTAAGTTACCCTCATCATTCACATTGCCATTGGTTAGATTCTTCAAGAGACATCCACTCCAATATTGACATGGAGTATTATTCTCTAAACGATGACGTAAAGGTGATGATTCATCGGAGGAGGAGATTTATTTGCTTGGTCATAAATAGCCAAGTCTTACAATTACCTTTTTTAGGTCGGTTTTTGCTGCATCTCTAAAGCACGATGCTTCCTGTCTCTTTTAATACACGTATTTGTTATTTTTGCTTCCTGTCTCTTTTGTTATTTGTTAGGTAGAGAGTGGTCTTTTTTGCGGTAGTAAATTTTTTCTGATATAGGCCATGCTATTTAGAAGGCACCTTTGTTACTTTTATCATGTTATATTTTTTTAAACTAAAATTAATTTATATGAAAAATAATCAATTTAAACAAATTAATTTTTATAATACTGAAATTCAATTAACTTCAAAGGAAAATTACAATAACACTTAAAATAATGAAAAATAAAACGTAGACATAAAAAACACGAAACATAGATATTAAAAATATGAACATAATATATTTATTTGCAATTACGTCTTTGGCCTTAAACGCTAATTTTTTCCACGCCGAGTAAAATTACTAGTATATTTCATTAAGATTTCCGTGTCATGGTTTTTTCCTTCTCTTTTGCAACACTCAAGTATTGCTCCAAAGTAGTTTTCAAGTTGTTCATCTCGGTCATCATTTTTTCAATATCACTCGAACAACTTGCAACCTTTTCACCCTTTCATTGCATGGCCTCCTCCCAGCGGATGATTATCTCATGGAACCTTAATAGACTCATATTCGTTGAGGTCAATCTCGACATGCACATCTGATGATCGGCTATAAGAGGTTTTAGAAGTTTTAGTTTTTTAAGAACCACCTGTGAATAACTCCGAAGTACATTTAGATATCTTGCTACATTTTTCGACTACTTCCTAATATTCCAAAAATAAAGAAAATTGAAAGGTGCCCCTTATCAGTCCGGTAAAGTACCGTAGATGTATGCAATATTGTTTATTCGTTTGCACCATTTTGTCTGCCATTTAATGCTCACAAATATCATGTTAAATTTCATTACAACTTTGTTGGTGTTTCTCCACTTCAAGCAAACTTGATCTTTTTTTTTTTATGTAATCTCCAAGCTTCATTTCTAAGAGAAAACACCTAGTAATGTTGTGTTAAAAGTTGGGGCATCTTGGTTGTTCCCGACTTTTGGGTTTTCAGAAACATCTACCTAAGCACGAGCCAACACTACTTCTTCCTCCATTGTTCAATTCTTAGAAGGTGCTTTTCCTTTTTTTTATTGGGTTCTGATTGAGGTTGAAATCTCTTCATGCTCAAACTCCGTTTCAGGTACGGTTTCGGGTTGAGAGTGAGTTTAGAATTGGCTTTGGATTGGGGGTTGGAATTGGAATTGAGAGTCAAAAAGGTTGTCAAATGGGTTGAAGTCATCTTTAGGTTGGGATTACACTTAAGATTGGAATTGGAATTGGGGTTGAGATTGAGATTGAGATTGGAATTAGGGTTGGGTATGAATAGGATATTAAGTGTAGTATGTACCGAGATAATGAAAACTATTAGTTCAATATATAGGACAATCAATTTGATTTGGGAAAAAGGTATGTGATGGAGGGTTTGAAGTGGTTGTGTTTTGGGTTGGATTGAGAATAGATAGTACCCATTTTTTCCATAAAATATGGAGAGTGTTTGAGTGAGAGATTGAAGGTTGTTGTGTGTTATAAAATAAGGTAGTTGTTAGTATTTATAAAGGTTGAAAAATGGTTAAGATTTTGAATCCTTTAATAAGAAACGAAAATAAGTTAAAAAATGATATATTTTTTTTTTAAATTTGAATTTTTTTTCTCTTCCTCTCTCATCGGTACACACTTGTCGAGTTAGGCCACCGAACTCGCATGTTGAGTTTATGGAACAGTGTTTGTAACATACCAAAAGTACTAGAAAAAAAATTTGTTTTTAAATCAACCAAAAGATTCATTCATTACTTTCAAAAATAGAGATTATCAAAAGTATTTCCAATAACATCAGAGTGGCAACAAAAATCATAGTATGAAATCGATTGTGGATGCGATGTAATCATGTTAGACTCTTCCTCTAGGAACCAGAAGTACCTGAAATATTTAAAACACAAAATTGTAAGCACAAAGCTTAGTGAGTTCCCCAAAATAAAACATATCATACATACATAACAAATCTATTTCAACCTCTAGAAGGTGTTATGCACTACTAGAAAAACAGGCTCTTACGACGCTCATTGCGCGTCGTAAAAGGCTCAGACGACGCGCAAATGCGTATCAAGGAAGGCTCTGTCATAAAGGAAGACGACTCGCATTCGTGTGTCGTAACCTTACGACGCGCGTGTTTACGACACGCATTACGTATCATTAAAGCCCCTGTCAAGAAAGGCCATGTCATAAATGAAGATGACACACATTTTTGCGTATCGTAATTTTAAATGTTTAAAAAAAATATTATTTATAGATTTACTAATTTTCAAATTAAGTTTGGATTCAATGTCTCATAATAGAAAATAAAATATCATATACGAAAAATTCAATCCATTACATAAAATTTAATGTCATAAAAATAATCGTTCCATGGAAAGATAAAACAAATCAATAGAAGTTGTAATAGAAATTTACAAACTAATAGTTCTAATAGCCTAATGTGTGTCTCAATGTAAACAAGATTTATAGCAACTTTTTTTTTGCAATGTTATTTGAAACTGGAGCCTTGAGATTTATAACAACTTTTTTTCTTTGCAATGTTATTTGAAACTGGAGCCTTGGGGAGCAGTTCAAACATAGCTAAATCATATTCCTCTACCAGATGGATCACCAACACCATTAATCTCCAATCTTTCAATGTTTCCTCTATCCTAAACAACAATATTTAAGACTCCAAACCAATAAATCATATCCAGTTAAGTATTAAGTCCCTGTTTTGTTTTTTTACCTGATTTGTACAACAAAGTTGTTGCTTAAATTCCAGGGAGTTATTTGTAATTCTCGCTCGATGTGGGAAGCAGCAGCTAAAGCTATTGCTTCAGTAGCTAGGGAGCTGATTCATTGCAGAGGAGAGACCACATGGATGAGTCATGTTGATTCCTAGAAGTTTCACTCTGTACATTCCAGCTAGCATGCTTTCAAAAGCACACGCCTAACACACAAAAAAAATAAGATAAAAGAAAAGGAAGATAAAGATAAAGAATGAAGAAAAGTGAAAAACATACATTTTCTAGTGTCACCATTCTTCTAAGCTCCTCCTCTAATGGAATACGAAAATTTCGCTTCATAACCCATGAACCCCTCTGGTGATTGGTTCCATAAATATAAAACAAACTGTTAATATATTGGTATTATGGGTAAAAAGGTAAAGTAAAGAGTAAAATTTCACCTGAAAATCACAAAATAACTTTAACCTCTTTCTTAAAGAAACTTCAGCTACATTTGCAAACTATGCAGATTACTCATTGGCACGAATGGCAGATGTCAAGCCACGTTTTTGAAGAGCACGAAACTCACGATACATGAACACCAGAAGCCTATTCATATTATACATCTGAACACCTTTTGATACAGGGGACATCACCTCCATGTGAGGCTCCTATTTACATTACACATTTTAAATAAATATACAGATGGAAAAAAGCGAAGGAAAGATATAGGTCAAACCCGTTGACCAACAACGTAAATCCGGTCAATGCGTCTTAATGAGAGCTTTCCCTTTGGAGAGTGAATGAGTAAATAGTCAGTGGATGAGAGTAATTTATATATATATATATATATATATATATATATATATATATATATATATATATATATCTTCTCTGGAATACTGAAGTTTATTTTACTTCTTAGAATACTGAAGTTTATTTTTCTGATTAGAACATCACCCCGTGGATTTCATCAGCTTTGGGTTGTGCATGCAAGGGTAATTCTTTAATCAACTTCGGGTTCTTTATCTACACAGGTAGCAAAGACAAAATGGTTATTTTAAAATAAAACTAAATATATAAAAGTAGGTGAAAAAAGTTCATTTGCAGCAAAAATATAAAAGTAAGGGCAAAATTGTCAATTTAACAATAACAATATAAAAGCAACGAAAAATGAAGGGTTGAAAGGTCTTAATGTCAATAATTTGGTAAAACGACCGATTGTAACATTTCCTTTTGCTGTGTAATTGAATATGATTACATTTTCAGGGAAGAAAAGGAAACATGATCTAAGTGAACACCATTAGAGCAATAATATTTGGAAGGAACAAGTAAAGATTAACAAAAAGGAGCCTTTTGAAAAGACATACTTATGTAGAAAAATAAAGATAAAAAAGAGTGTGGTTTGCCTTGCGTTGTAACGAGGCAAGAATGGTATCAATAGGCTCCTCCGCAACCTTCGGTTCAAGGGGAATACTCTCCTTCTCCGAGTCTAATACATCATACACATTAGTAAGCAAATTATCACAATAAATATGGTAAAAAAATGCCTCAAATATGAAAATGTCTTATTTATATGCTAAGCTTACCATGCCCAATCTTCTCCAATCTTGAGCCTGCACTAGTAAAAGCCTTTGATATATGACATAAAGCTCGCCTCTGTATCAAAAAAATTTGGAAATGGAATAAGGAATATTTGATAAATTACCGAAGAACAACGAATGGGCGGGGCACATATTTCACATTACTAAACATTTATATATTAAATTCTCGTCTCAAAAACCTCAAAGTCATTATGGTATTCATGTTTGCTCTATTTATGCTCTGATTTGACACCTATATCACCAGGAAATGGTATGCATTACAATAGCAGGACATTTCAAAACGGCTTACATTTTTGCTCTGTTTATGCTCTGATTTTACACCTATATCAGCAAGAAACGTATAAATTACTAATATTTTAGAAAGATGAATTGTGTGAAGAGGATATGTGTATCAATCAACAACGTGTTTACTTCTGATAATGATATGGTGGATTTCTTAGGCTAAGCAATGTGAAAGGCGTTTGTGTCGGTAGCATTGGCATCCGATGTGGGGGTTATAGTGTTCAAATAATATTTCTAGCTTCATCTCTCAATTTCAAGTTATATCATTTTTTGATATGAATCCATATAACTGAAATCAAATGTAAATAACTATGTAGTTTCTCATTATAGACAAGAAAATTAGTACATACAAATTTTAATTTTAATCTAATTATTCTTATTGTAAAAATACACATACTTGGGAGTTGAGATTAGATTAAACTAAATAGATAGTATATTTTTTTACTACAGAACAACAAATAAAAATACATTTTATATATTTCTAACAGTTACAAAATTTGTACCTTTATCTTATTTATATTCTTGTTAAAATTAAAGAAAATATGTTTTATAGTTATAAAATATTTCAAATATTTATATTCTTGTTAAAATTAAAGAAAATCCTGTTTCTAACCAAAGGTTGATCTTCTACATCTTCAACTTCATCTGGATACATATTTTACATTCCAATATGTTTCAAATAAACTATTTGTGGGTCCCAACACAATGTTCCATTCCATTCCATTCCCTTTTCGGTTACTACATACCAAACACTAGTTCAGAAACTTATTACTTACCTTCCATTTGATGCTGCCAATGTATCCACTTCTTCCAGCTCAAACTTAGAAGAGGTTCTAATGGTCCCACTTCAGATCCTAGCTGGCGTAAGGCTTTTTCTTGCTCAGCAGTCTGCAAAGGGGAAAAGATCAATGTTAAGGATGAAGGAAAGAACATAAAATGAGATTAGATTAGAAACAAACCTTTAAAGATAGAGAAACTACTTGTGCTAAATCAGGATCTTCCAATTGCCATAGATTAGGTACAACAACATCCCTTTGACTCATCTGGGAATCCTGTTTGGAAGCCTCAATTGCAGCTCGAATCATCTCTTCTTCAATGAACAGTTGCTGTCAAATGAGTGTTTACACCTGCATGTGATGGAAGAGAAGTTGGAAAGTCTTCATCATCATCATCATCATCGATTATCACATGTGCACGAGTTTCTGGGACATTTTTTGTTGTTGTCTCTGTGACATCTTCGATTCTTGGAGCATGTCCAGAATGATTTGATTCTGTACTTGGACCATCCTTGACCTCAATTAGAATCTGCCTCACTTCTCTTGGATGAGACACAAATGGTTCACTGCCCCTGAACCCTGACTCACTATCGAATATACTTCTTGTGAAGTTTGGATTAAGAAGAGAGAATGGGTTGATGTTGATATCTCTTGCAGAAGGAAAGAGGGAGAGAGGAGGTCTCAGAGATGGAAGAGTCGGATCATCTATGTCCATGAAATCCTCAGGTGGAGCACCAATGGAGGTTTCCTGTCTACTATAACAATATAAGTGAAATATGAGTCAGAAAGTAAGATGGAAGTTGAGAGCTTATTAAATGGTGAAGAAAACTAACATGTTTCTATCTCCTTCAGTGAAATGTGCATTAAAAGCTACATTGAGATCTCCACCATGTTCCTGATAGAAATATAGATAGCAAATATCTTAGTAAGCTTTGAAATTTACAAATTTAAAAGGTAAATCCAAGAAAACATGAAGCAAAAATACTCAAATCCATGAACCCTCACCAAAGCAAATGCAAAATTTGACCATTTTGAGATAATATCACTTGTTGACCTTATTGTTGCCAAATAAGTTACTTACAAACAGGAACCCAAAAAAGTCGCTACCTTTTTACATTGAGATCTCCACTGATGATGCTGATTATCCAGACTGGCCTTGAAAAACAACATCAACGGAGGTGAAGGGAACGCACAAAGAAACCCCCCGTGAGAGAGAAAGCAAGAGTCGATTTGGAGCAACTGCAAATTTGTCTTTTGGAAGCGATGGAGTTAAGTAAGCAGGATCATACCTAAAAGCGATTCTGCAAATATTATCCAGTGCAAATCTTTGAAGAATGTCTTGGAGATCAAGAATCGTATCATTAGTAGCAACAGTGGTTAATATTGGGATTAAACATTTGTTGAGTTGATCATCGACAACATTTTCGACAAAATGGCGAAGAGACTTTGTGTTAACTTCATGGATGGAAAGTTGTCTCTGGAACTTCCATTCGTCCACATCAACGTTAAAGATTCCATCTCCAAGCAGATCGAAGGGGGTTGACCGGAAAATATCGCCTTTTTGGTATGTTGAGAATTTAGTCTTGAGGATATGATGAACGTTTGCGGGGTTTCCGGTGAGCACACAGTTTTGAACGAAAGGACGGCGGAGCAAGAAGGTGAAGTAGCAACCGACAAATGAAATTGAAAGGTAGAGGCGCTACACTCTTTGTTTGTGTCACCACACATCAGCATAGAGAAATCGATAACCCTGAGGGTTTGATCTGTTCAAAAGACGAGATCAGAGTTTGGTGATATTGCGATTTTGTTGTGGGAGAAAAGAGGATTGGTGATGATATTAGGGTTTTTTTGGGTATTAGAGTGAGAGAAATATATATATAGAGAGAGAGATATATAGAAAGGAACGGTGGAAATAAGGTAGAGGATAACAATGGCGGCCTTTCAAACTTTTGGGATTTTCGTTTCCCCCGATGCAAAAGAAGAGAACACGCCTTTTATTAAAAAAAAATATAAAGCGACATTTCTAGACGACACCCATTTTTAAATAAGTGCCCTCCGTTTTTTTTTCTTTTTTTTGTTGGACATTAATTGTAGGGCATGTACAAAAGCGTGTCCTCTATCCTTCAGATTTTAGAAGATATGATATTATTTTTAGGGCACAAGCTTTTGAGTATCGTAAATCACCGCGTGTCATTGTTTCCTCGTCATTAAAGGGTTGTTTTCTAGTAGTGATGGGGAAAATCATAGTCTTACCCCCTTCCATGGACCAAATCATTTTCCTTACTTGTACAAGTTCCAAGGACCATATCCTGGTCTTCCAAACAATCGTTAGGGGCCAAACCCTGATCTTACATGCAAATACCAGGGGCCAAACCTTGGTCTTTCATATAAATGCCAACGGTTTAACCTTGATCTTACATTTAAGTATCACAAAGAAAACTAGCATCATACATAGTATAGTGAAAGAAATCACCTCACAACGTAGTCAACAGCTAACTAGCTCATGCAAGCAAGAAATGGGTACTACACTCTTGGGTTTTGTGTACTATAACACTCCTATGGTGCACATACAACCGTAATGCTTTGGATGTAAGTTTTCTCTAGTTATACATGCAACAAAAAATTATCCAAAGCATGAAACCTCTAACTAGCATACAAATTTGGTACATGAAACATAAAACTAGTTAGAAGAATACCTCTTATTTTTAGCTTGTAGTTGTTGGCCTTTCAAGATGTAACACCCGGTTCCTGGTACGTATTTAAATTCAGAAATTTGTGTTTTACTCTAGGACTTGGTGAGTTGGAGGCCCAACTCGCCGATTAGACTCGACATTTCACGGGAACTTTAGTGATCTACTCGACGAGTCGGGGGACCAACTTTGTAACGACCCAAAATTTCAGACCAAAAATTTCGTTTTAATTAAGTTAGAGTAAATTACACGAATCGTCCCTCGTGTGGGGACCAAAATGCACGTTTAGTTCTTATTTTTCAAAAATTTACTCGGACCGTCCCTCGTTATTTTAAAATTTACACGCTTCATCACTCCAGACATAAAAATACCATTTTTCCCTCATTTATTTATTTTTTATTTTTATTTTATTTGTTTATTATTTTTAGATTTAAAAGAAAAGAAAAAAACAATAAATATCCATAACCCCCTTCCCTTTCCCCGACTTCCTCTACTTTTGTCTTCCTTATTATCAACCATTCCCAACACCGGCGAGCCTCCATCATGCCCTCTTCACCTTCACCCTAAATCGGTAAACCAAAATCATAGAGGGTTTCTTTCAAAACTCACTACGCCACAAAAATGCTTCAGGGGTCAATCATAAAAATAGTGTTGGTAGTTTAGGCAGAATAGACATGATCTCTACCACCACCACCACCACCATATCAGATCTGCATTTAGATCTGAAACTCAAACTGATATTTCGTCAGAGTAGGGATTACTATAGATATGGAAATTAGAGAAGAAGAAGATTCATATGGGAGAAGAAGTGGAATCAGCGTCAGATTTCGGCCATCTTCTTCACCTACAACTTCAGTTTTGATTCAGAACAAATCAGTGGTGGTCCTGTAGAGGTTTGATTTGTGCAATTTACCCAAAAATACTAAGAAGACGAGGCGACGGAGTGCAGATCTGGGAATCACCTTCTCCGGCAAGGCAGCGACTTCATACGTCGCTGGAAATGGATTCGATCTAGGAAGGAAAGAAAAAATAAAAGATTCCCAGAAAAGTGTGTGTTTGTTTCTAGACTCGAGAAAAAATCTCTCATTTTTGTGTTTTTCATCAGAGAGAAAGAACAAACCCTTTCCTAAAAAGTGATTTTCAGACCTCGAGTTCTAGGGTTAAATATAGATCGATGTCTTGAGGTTTAATTATTGAGTTCTTATGTTATTGGTTATGAAAAGAATAAAGGAAAGAGAAAAAAGAAAAATAAAAACATGAGTTCTTGAGTTTTGTTCTTGTTTGTGAATGAGAGAGAAACAAAAGTGATAGAGAGATAGATATGCTGGGAGGGAAGGGTATGGGTATACTTTTTTTCAATTAAAATATATTTTTTAATAATTAAAAATAATCAGAAATGTTAAAAATAAATGAAAAATAAAATTAAAAAGGGCATTATTGTCATTTTATGTCCTGCAAGGGATTAAGCATGTATATTTAAACTAACGAGGGATAAAACACGTAACATTTGACCAAACGAGGGACGGTCCGAGTTAATTATGAAAAATAGGGATTGAACGTGCTTTTTAACACCTGCATGAGGGACGATTTGTGTAATTTACTCATTAAGTTATTACATAAAACCATTAGTATAAAACATTCATAATAATATCTCATGTCAAAACCAGTGTATCAATAATTAAGCATATCGTCATAAAATAATATCAGAGTTTAATCCCAAAAACCTCCTGTACGGAAAACATAATGTGATGCGCTGCGATCGAGCCGGCTCATTTCCTTTGAAAATGAAGTACCTGAAACCATAAACAAAACTGTAAGCACGAAGCTTAGTGAGTTCCCCAGAGCATACCCTACACAATCCACGTAACCACACAGCCCATATCAGCTATAACAGCTACATAAACCGTAACAATCGCATAAGCATGCATATACACATATAAAGATTCCATGGAAATCCTACAAGGTCTTATTCACATACTCACGTAAATCATATCAGCTGCACTAGGCTTGCATATAAACATATAGGGAAGCCCTGGAAACCCTCCAAGGTCTTACACCGGGTGCCATGGGAACCCCCACATGGTCTTAGTCCAATGCCTCGGGAACCCCCCGAGGTCTTTGACCTAGGATGCCAAGGAAACCCTCCAAGGTCTTACACCTAAGTGCCTCGGGAACCCCTCGAGGTCTTGACCTAGGATGCCAAGGAATCCCTCCAAAGTCTTACACCTAAGTGCCTCGGGAAACCTCCGAGGTCTTCCATGCAAGTATCACAAAGACCACTAACATATCACGTACCACAAAATCAATTAGCATACCACATAATCACTAGCATACTCCCTATCACATAACTAGCTAACATGCCACATAATACAACTTCAGCTAGTATATTACATATCATAAAATGGGCAGGCATTGGTGCCTTAGACCCATTGGTATGGTGAGGAGACTAACCTGGCACTGCTGAAGTCCCGCATACATAATCCCAACTGTTGGATGACAGATTCCCAAACTGTCAATATAAAAATATCTCCAACTTAATAATTGGGTTCCAACGCAAAAATCATAAGTCCAAGCTTAGGGTAAAAGACTGTTTTACCCTTATCTTAGCTTGATTCAACTCAAGGCCCAAATCCAAATCCCCGAAAGTTAAATTACGAATCAAAGCCCAACATATGGCCCAATTTTCCAAATTGGGCTCAAACCTCCATATGGACTGATTTAAGGCCCAACCAATCATTCTAGTCCAAACATTAGGCATTCCTGTGGCCCAACCTCTCATAATCCTTAGGGCTCAGTTGTGGCCCACTTATGGCCTAATTTTCCCAATTGGGCCCAAGCCTCTCTAACGGATCTTATTCTAAGGCCCAATGATTTCCTAAGTCCATAACATGTTCCCAAGTGGCCCATTAAGGCCCACAACAACTTAGTTCAATAAGTGGCTCAATAAGAACCCAATTCCAATTAAGGTTTTTCATATATATGTCGATTAGGGTTAAGCGTCCCTACTTAACCCATTAAGGACTTAATCCAATAGGTCTGATATTTCCTTTAAGTTAATTTGTCATTATTTGTTAATTAATATTTCAAGTTAATTAAATAATCCCGATGCGCTCCCAATATGTCCCAAATTAGGGTTTCATGACATTAGGGTTTTCCAACCCATCTTAGCCCAATGGGTCCAAAACCAAGTCCTTAAACCCATTAAGGTTTTCCTTAGGTCAATTAGGGTCTATTAGACCCATTAGGGTTTCACTAACCCCATTAGTCACATGCTTGGGCTTTTAGGTCCATTAAGCTTCATTGGGCCCATTAGGGCTTACAAGGCCCATTAGGGTTTTAGTCTCTTGTCCAAACATCCCAGCGACTCACAACACAATGGGGTACACCGCCACCCGACACGGCGGCCGATGGCAGCAGGAGGCGGCAGCCACCACCCTATGGTGGTGGTTTGAGTTTCCTTTTTCATTATCTGTCATGATTACATTTTTTACAATGAAATCCCAAAAATAAACACACACACTACACTAAGATAAACACACATACACACACAATCACCCTAGTGGTGGCCGGCGGTCGTACGTGGCGGCAGCCACCACCTCACGGTGGTAGTGGTGGTTGTTCTTGATTTTCCAGCCAACCAAACTACACACATACACACACTAAAGCAAAATAACACCCACATGCTTTCTTTCTTGTAAACGGATCCAACCACCCACCTGGTGGCGCAAAGTGGCGGTAGCAACGGTTTCATGATGGCAGCCACCACCTCACAGTGGTGGCGGTGATTTCTTTCGGTTCTCGGTCAGGCATCCCCACACCACAAGAACTTGAAACAGAACTGTACACCCACACAAACTCACAGCAACCTCCCATGTTGGCAGGTGGTGACGAGATAAGGCAGCAACGACTATCGACAAAGATGCAGCAGTGGGTCTCCCGATCTCTACAAGTGAATCACGTTGGAGCAGCAGCAACGATCCAAACGGCAATGGTCATGACTGAGAAGGAGCTACAGGAGAACGGGGAAGAGAAGAACATGACGGGGAGGTGGCGGAACGGAAGAAGATGCGAAGAGGGTGTCGGCTTCCACCGAAAACAGAAGCAGCGACATCTCGGGTGTGCTCCATTCGATCATCCGCTTCCATGATGTCTAACATCGGATTTTGTCTTCAACCAGACGGCACCACAATGTCTTGGTGGTGCAAGGTGACTATGGAAGAGATGGCAGCGGCTGGAGGAAGGATACATGAAGGTGGCGGTTGAGGATATGAAAGTCTAGGGTTAGGGTTACGAACAAAGTGACGGGTATATACCATTCCATATGCAAACATTATCCTTCATCGACTTCCAGCCCCCCTATATTCTTTTCAACTTCAATACATTATTTACCAATTAAACCCCTTCTATAATAGTTCATTACAATTCTAGTCCCAGAAGTTACCACTTGACCACCAACATACCAAAATCCTTTCAATCTAAGTCCAATAATTACCAAGCAGGCCATGACTTTTAAAATCGTTTTCAAATTAAATCCAAAACTTACGCTTTTAACCCCCAACATGTAAAATTAATTCATTTGGCTCCCAGAAACCTACGCCCCCGCTAAATAATATGAATTTATTGCGACTATTCGTTCATCAAATTTTATCTATTTATTTATTAATTAAACATGATGTTACAACTCTCCCCCACTTAAATTAGATTGCGTCCTTAAAATCATTCCTTACCATCCGTTACACGCCCGAAAACTTTGGTGACATGGTCACAATACTGGGTACACCCTAGCCTACCCAGGGTAACCATGACCAACCTTCGCAAGGTTCTAGAACCTGAAGATGAACGAATTTCCGCAGTCTCGAGAGGGTCTGTCTCCCTAACAGACCGTCCGCACCGAACTGTCGTCGAATTTATTACACTTATCTCCCAACTAGATATGCAACTTCTGATAACCTGAGGTTCCCACTAGAGAATAGAGTCACAGACCAAATTTCCCTGCAGTACACTTATATCTAACTGAAGCTCAGATAATCCCTCGAAACAACGGACATCTAACCGATTGCTGAGCCAAAACACACTCAACAGTCCCACGCGACCTCTGAAGGATACCTCGTTTGCCAATAACTACCCTAACTATACCGCCACTCATGGCTCATCTAATCCTTCTGATCCATCTGATCATGATAGGCTGACAATTTGTTGCCCCTGAATCTGACGCACGAAAATGTGGATGCTACCAGAATAACTGTAGTCTTACATCATACCCGGTTTCCTTCGACCTACCGTTTCCTGATTTAATTATGTTGTGACCTAATTACAACCTTGTGAAATGGCCCACACTGGCCTAAGTCCTCCGAAAAAATCTGTGAATGTCACAGCTACCCTGCCGTTTGTCTGTATCTCTCACACTATATGGCCGTTGTGGACGCTACAGCTCCGCCGTAGTCTTACAACACTTTCACCCTAACTAACCATTAGTGAATGCTACGGCTCCCGCGTAGTCTTACAACACTTCCATACCAACTGACCATTAGTGAATGCTATGACTCCCCCGTAGTCTTACAACTCTTCCATACTAACTGACCATTAGTGAATGCTACGACTCCCCCATAGTCTTACAACACTTCCATCCTAACACAACCGTAGCCCAATACCTTACCCCTAATCTATCAATTCAAAACGCATGCAGAGTGAATCACACACTCGACCGAACACCCAAACTGAACTCAATTTGTGACTGGAGCCCCAACTCGTCTCCCCAAATTTTGTTATCAACCCCCCAAGAAGATGCGATTCACATGACGGGGAGTCTTATCGGACTCCAACTCGCACAAACCTCAACCAAATAGCCACTTGGGATGCTATTTTCCCTCGATGAGGACAAGAAGCCCATCCCGATCTCACATATCTGTCCCTGTCCTGAATACCTACGTGGTTCTCCTCCACTTAGATTCGACTAAGTTTTCGCAATACATGAGATTTGAAGGATTCCCGATCCTCCTTACTCTTTAATAACCAATTGCTGACAACCTGTTTCTCGTCTGTGCGAGTGCTCTATTACGGGTCCAAATCCCCAAGGACCATATACTCCTAAAGACCAGACAAAACTTCCTGAATCCCAGTGAGACTAATAATCTCAAACGCCTTGAAATGATGCTCCACCTACATCTTGAGGTTCGACTAACCGATGTCCAGGCCAAGGCCTCAACAGTAAACCAATTCCCCTGGCGCTTCTAAAAACTGACTCGAGCATAATGGCCGAGTCATCAATCCTATCCGTAGGCCTTCCGCATCATGTTCGTGAACCGATCTCGACCCTAGACCCAGATTACCCTGAATGCTCCAAGCTAGCAAAGAGGGAAGCAACTTTTACTAACCACCCCATAACTCACGGTATGTAATCGGCATACGAAGAATGCTTAAATAGATGGTCCAAACACAAGTAGGGAAACAACCCAGAGATGCACTCACTAAAATCCTCGAAACAAAAACTCCATTGTGCAGTTTCCCGCAAGTACCGCACAAAATCTGGCCATGCTGGCCCATCAAAACTAACTCAAACTCTTGGGTCTCTTCCCGAGACCCTCCAATATATGCACCCGATCTGGTCCCCTCTTCCTGACGTGCTCCAAACCGATCCCTGCTCTCGAGCTCTAGAAAGCATGTCAATCAGGGTCTCACACCCTGGCATACTCACCATATCATATGTCAATGGCTGAACTTCAATAGTTAGAGCAACCTCTGCTCTACATCTGGATACTAACTATCCCCAAGACATAGTATCCAATATCGAAAGTGAAATAGATCGCATAATCAATCCTTTCCGCTTGATACAAGAGATCCAAGGCGAACTCAAACTCCTGGCAGTCCTTCCGATGTCGGGCTCACCACCGGAGTCGGGACCAAACCCTGGTCCTTCTCCTTGCGTGCTCATCCGCATTATGCATAGCAGCTATCCTCACGGTCCAATCATAATCAAGGATTCTCCTTCCCAGGCTTCTTAGATTCTCCAAGAATCTCACTTATTCGAGTATGGATCATGGGCTTCCAGTAGTACGGACTCATACTACCTTCCACACCTCTCCATACTTTCCTTAGCAATCCTCCTGAGTCCTCTAAGTCACCTACCCCATTGGTACACCGAATATCCACTAAACAGCAGGACGATACTCACCGAAGCAACTCCTAGGCTCCCCCTAGGTTTCTAACCTCACTAAATCGTCCCACTAACTCACTGGAGCATATCCTAGGCTTTCCTAGGTTCCCAACCTCGCCCTGCCATCACCTGCTGAAGAACTCCCCATGATGCCAACCATTTACGTCCTGGATATCATCACATCCACTTATTAGGTGACTCCCATCACATAAGAGTTCCACAAAGCACAAAGCAAGTAGCATTCCTGCAGTTACACTCCGACCCAAAGAACCGCCATAAAACATTCAGTCCACATATCGCAGCTCGCGCTATCCACATCCATCAATCCTCACCATCAGCTTCCTTATGCATGCAAATTATACACAGAACAGGATCCGATAGACTGTCGAATAATACTCTACCCTAGGACCACAACCAAACAAGGAACATGAAATAAGGCCAAATCTATTGTTCTAAGGCTATAAGATCCTAAACGTATACAATTTTAAAAGCATACACATAGCAGTTACAAATACCAATTATCATTCTCATTCCATCATGGCATCCAATATTCCAAGGCTACAAGCATCACATATCAGGCCAACCTATTACTGACTACTCAACACTAGCATGCAAGTCTACCAGCTCATATAACATATACAGGCATCTCTCCTAGCCCTAACTAGCATGTGAGTCACATATTCATAAACCAAGTGATAACAGACAACATATGTGGGTATTCTGGGGAAACTTACTTGAGCTCGGCTGATTGCACGCATCACACACATCGTTCTTTTCAAAGTTCTTTTCCCTTTTTAGCCTCTTCTTTAAATTCCTTTTTATAAAAATGATTTTCTTTTGGAAAATTTCATACCAAGTCCTCGGTCTGAGTTCAGATACACCCGAGAGTGTGTCTGAATCCCTCAAACCAAGGCTCTGATACCAACTTGTAACGACCCAAATTTTCAAACCAAAATTTTTGTTTTAGTTAAGTTATTACATAAAACCATCAGTATAAAACATTCATAAAAATATCTCATGTCAAAACCAATTTATCAATAATTAAGCATGTCGTCATAAAATAATATCAGAGTTTAATCCCAAAGACCTCTCGTACAGAAAACATAGTGTGATGCGCTGCGATCGAGCTAGCTCCTTTCCTTTGAAAATGAAGTACCTGAAACCATAAACAAAACTGTAAGCACGAAGCTTAGTGTTCCCCAGAGCATACCCCACACAATCCACATAACCCATATTAGCTATAACAACTACATAAACAGTAATAATCACATAAGCATGCATATACACATATAAAGATGCCATGGAAATCCTCTAAGGTCTTATTCACATACTCACGTAAATCATATCAACTACACCATCTATGCATATAAACATATAGGGAAGCCTTGGAACCCCCCCAGGATCTTACACCAGGTACCATGGGAACCCCCACATGGTCTTAGCCCAATGCCTCGGGAACCCCTAAATGTCTCTGACCTAGGATGCCAAGGAAACCCTCCAAGCTCTTACACCTAAGTGCCTTGGGAACCCCCCGAGGTCTTGACCTAGGATGCCAAGGAAACCCTCCAAGGTCTTACACCTAAGTTCCCCGGGAACCCACCGAGGTCTTCCATGCAAGTATCACAAAGACCATTAGCATATCACACACCACAAAATAAATTAGCATACCACATAATCACTAGCATACTCCCTATCACATAACCAGTTAACATGCCACATAATACAACTTCAGCTAGTGTATCACATATCATAAAATTGGTCGACATTGGTGCCTTATACCCATTGGTATGGTAAGGAGACTCACCTGGCACTGCTGAAGTCCCGCATACACAATCCCAACTGCTGGATGACAGATTCCCGAACTGTCAATATCAAAATATCACCCAATTGATAATTGGGTTCCAACGCAAAAATCATAAGTCCAAGCTCGGGGTAAAAGACTACTTTACCCTTATCTTAGCATGATTCAACTTAAGGCCCAAAACTTAAAATACGAATCAAAGCCCAACATATGGCCCAATTTTCCAAATTGGGCCCAAAGGCTCTACTAGCATCGCCAAAATTCATTTGTGCCATGGCTGTCGTCACAGCTGCGGTCACAGCTATTTGAAGTAGCACTGGATCGAACTGCGGAGGAGGAGTCGGTGGAGGTGGAGTTTGAGTTGCCGGTCTGCCTCTATTTGGGCGCTTGCGAGGAGGCATCTTTCACTGAAATTTCATAGAGATGATGACAATAGTAAGAGTCTATTGCAAGTATGATAAGAGTGTTTCATGGACTAAATCAACATAGACCTATAATCAGAGAGAGAGAGAGAGAGAGAGAGAGAGAGTCATAGCAAAAGAGTAGTTAACTGCCAATTTACTGGTATTAATGATGTAATACAAGTTCGGGAAAAGTAACCTAACAGTAGGTCTTACATCAAACCATAAGGAAAATGTTGGCAGTCTAGAGGCCTAATTAGAGTACTTTCAAAGTTAGGAATGTTTATAGACAAGTGCTCTACTGAGCATAGAAAAGAAAAGGCTAGTCCTTAAACGAAAGAGTGAGATGTTTCGACATCTTCTACTGGCGACGGGTCCCCATTGGGCGAACCCTCAGATCAGCTAGTTGGCACATAACTTCTTGAAGATGTCGTTCATGAGCCCTCTGATGTGCTCGGAGTTCCCTAACTTCGGCTTGGGATGCAGCTAGCTGTTGCTGCAGAGCCTCGTTGGTCCTCCTCGTCCTAACCATAGCTTCTTCAAGTTGGCGGATGCGAACAGTGTTGAGATTTGATTTGGCATCCACTTCTACAACTCAGCTAATGGCTACTTGACCTTGCTCGACGTTCCTGGCAATCCTTCGGACCATGATGGGCAGAACTCGGTCCGCTGATCCTCCCTCACTTATGTTGTAGAAGCTTCGGTCTCCATTGTAAGGTAAAGGCTTACCCTGCTCCTCGCTCCATCGATTCAAGGTTATTGCCCACATGGGAGTAGGACCTTGAAATGTCGGACGGGGGTTGGGGTTTGGAGCTACAGGGGGTAGGTTGTTAACTTCTGGCTCGGAGCTGGAGCTATCCTAGAAGCCTTCTGCATGGTGATCATCCAAAAGGATCGGGTGATCATCTTCTGGCTCCTCATCGAGCCATCCTCCATTGCCTTGGTTTGGATAATCCGGATCGTCGGGATGGTGGAAGCCAACCATGTTATCTACGCGAGAATGGGGAAAGAAAGGTTAATAGACGTACTTATCTAGGATACTTATGAGATAGATCGTTATTAGTCGACCCAATACTTGCGTAGTGCATACCAATTACATGTAACCGAAGCAAGATAGTCCTTCGAATAAGCAACCCTAACTTCAGATCTCCAATCAAACAAGAACAGGAAATGAAGCAAAGGTCACAGATTTTGAGTCTATAGTGCCCTAGTCACATGTAACCGTGGTGTATCCACTTTACAACTATTGTTCTACCAGTAACGACCCTTTTAGTTATCACATATGTAGTTAGTAGAATGCAGAATACTCCTATAGTATTCTTGTTCTAACGTTCTTGTGGTTGTGTTGGTAAGGTTTTAGACTTGTTGCAACACCACAATCACTCTTAGCCACATGCTAGTCACTCCTGGAAAAATGTAGTTGATCAGGCTACATCCCCCCAGATGTTACTATATGTCTCTAAGCTTAATTGTGTTGTTCAACAATCTTAATACTTTTGTTTTGTTCTAGTATGATACTGACCCTTTTGTAGTGGTGAATGTATATATATATATATATATATATATATATATATATACACTTAATTAAATATTTTAGTATTTATAAGTATATATTCTTGGTCAGAGTGTTTTTGTCCCGAAGTGTTTATAGTTCGTATATCTTTTATAGGTTGATATACTTGATTCACTATAAAAAATGCTCTGATACCAATCTGTCACACCCCAAAACTGAGAACGGCGGAATACGTTCTGGGGTGGAGGACGTCATGTACAGTATCATAACAATTGCATAATAGTAAAAACAAGCGACAACAACCATTGCATTTATATAGTAAATTTAATTACAAGCGTGTTCTGTATAGTTTAATAGACACCAAAAGTATAACAAAAATAAAAGATGGGTCTTGTATATGCTCCATCTTCTCCAAAAGTTGCACCAGTACCTGTCTATCTTTGACCTGAGGATACAAGTTATTTTGAAAACGAGTATCAGCATAAAGCTGGTGAGTTCATAAGAATTTAGTGTCGTTGTTTGTGTAAAAGAGTTTTACGAATATGTAATATAAAAACTGAAACTTATGTTTGTGAGTAGTAGAAATCCCTAGAAAATCCTATATTTTTCAGAAATGTACATTTGTAAGTTAAATCTTTTGAGTGTGTAAAAGTATTATCATTGAAACCTTCAGTTATAAAAGTACAGTAATAAATCTCATTTGAGTAACATAGTTGAAGAAATGTTATGCCTGCTAACAGTAGTAGTGGTGCAACTTCAGTTAGTAATAGATATTTAATTACTTCGGGATGTTATTTTAGACTTTAAGTATTAGTGTATTTATTTGTATATAGGTGTAACCCCTCATGTAACCAACTGCATGATAATAGAGTGCCCGATGACCTTCCCGGTCATGCGTAGTGTAGTGATGTAGTGCCACCCCTGGGCCTAGTCGGCTCGGACTGTAGTTAACAGTCGGGATGTAATAGCATCCGTCCTATATAGATCTATACATGTAGTGTTGCTTTCCTTCCGGGAAGCCCTGGTCACATGGTGTAAGCGCGGTAGAGTGCCTTATAGAGGGATAGTGTGTTATACTCTGGATTAGTGTATTCTCTTGTGTTATAGTATAGTAGACTTTTAGTATAGTTCATAGAGTGTTCTCTTATACGTGTATTAACTTGTAATAATAGCAGTTATAGTGAGTATAGTAGCAATAGAGGTAACGAGCAGTAGTCTTAACTATACCTATTATAGTTAACTAGAGTGTATGATTTCCTGCCTTTGAATAACAAAGGTATTGAATAAGATGAAGACTTACATATCTAACACAAATATATATGATATATAACTAAGAAATCAACGACAGTCGGACGGATAACAGATACCCTAAGACCACATCAAACAAGAACAGGAAATAAGGCGGGCTATCGGTCCTAAGTCCTTCAAGTCTTACTTATATAAATATATTAGTGTAGATATATTTTAAAGAAAAGTAGTTTAAACACAGTTGAAAATAGTTTAACAACAATTTAATCTTAAAAACACATTTGATAATTATTTAAAACAGTTTTATTGATAAGTAGCTAAAAGTATAGAAAAATCCCTTTTTGATGGTAAGTTATGAATCACATATGATTTGATAATAAAACTTGTAGCATTATACTTTTACCCCCCCCCCCCCTTAAAACATGTAAAAACATTTAAAAAGGTTCATTAAGGGGTATGAACTCACCTGAAATGAGTAGATCGGGTGGAAGTGTCGGATGAGCGTTTGGTGTCAAGTAAAGACTTGTACACCCTTTATGACCCTAGTAACATATGAAGACATATGTTTACAAGTAATTAGTTATTTAAACTCTAATTAAACACATATAGACATCCTAATGTGAATAAAATCTCTATGGTTGAGTGCTAGAAGGTTAATGGGTTTCAAGGAAGGAGTTTTAGGCCTCACTATGGAGTTTACTCCTCACAAACCCACCTTGGGTGAGTTTATGGCTAGGAGATCACCTCCCCCATGAGTTTACGGCCGTAAACTCATGGGAGGAGTGAAATTGAGTGATTTCAAGCCTCTTGTGGTTCTAGAAGGGATTCCAAGGCAATATACAAGGCTATAGGGGTGCTTAAGGTTCCAAAAGAGCACTCCCTTGGAGTTTACGGTCCTAGGACCACTCCTTGGGAGTTTACGGTCGTAAGCCCCATGGCTTAGGCCGTGAACTCTTGGACACCCTGAAATCTTCGATTTTGAGGTCCTTGGCTCATTCCTAACAAGTTCTAGTGAGGGTATAAGGCTTTTTAGGGGGTTAAAGGTTCATTTGGCATGTTTTAAGGGAGTTTACGGTCTAAGCATATGCTTGGGCCGTAAACTCTAGTTTACCCTTCAAATAACAAGATTTAGGTGCTCTAAGTCCGAAATTGTAAGTCCCTAAGTCATATCTAAGCCTAAATGTGGTTTGGAAAGGTTTTGGGCTTGATTTGCATGTTTAGAGAGATTTTACGGTCTAAGCATATGCTTGGGCCGTAAACCCTCTTTCAAGCCCTCAAACTTGTTGATTCATGACTCAAACACTCCTAGGTTAAAGCCAAAACTAGTTTCTAAGCCTAAAGGGGTGAATTTGGGCATTTTGGCACCTTTTTAGGGGTTTACGGCCTAAGGAGGTTCTTAGGCCGTAGACTTCTTTTCTTTGGCTTTCTTGAATGATTTTTCAGCTATAACAACAAGCAATGATGTTTAGAACAAGTTAGGGTAAGGGAACTTACGTTTTGGAGGCGGAAACTTGCGGTTTTGGGATGAAATCGAAGTTGAGGAGAGAGAGTAGAGAGAGAAAGAGTGTCTAGTGTGGTAAAAAAGTCCTAAGGAGTGTCCACCCACCCTTATATAGGGCTTGGGTGTTGTACCCGGTATACGACTACCCGATACTTATGTTAAACGAGGTTTAAAGTTTTACCCGGTTAAATGGTCGTAATTAAAAATAATCTTTTTCCAACTAAATGGAAAGGTAATTTACGTGTTTTTATTTATTTCATTACGACGATAATAACATAAAATGAAAATAAAATAAAACATTTATTGATTTGTCGACCCCAAATTAACGGAACTTTTATAAAATAGAATATTCTATTAATGGAAACGGGTTATAACAACGGAATAAATTTTGGGTTGTCACAAAATCCTCCGGCTATAAATCCATAAAGATAGATTAGTTACTCCTAAATACCCTTAGGTCAAATGACTGACCTACCCCTGGTCCAAGGTCAACTCCTTGGTCAAAGTCAACTTCCAGTTGACTGGACTCGCCGAGTCATGGCACAGACTCGCCGAGTCCCTCTCCTACTCGCTTCCAAATCCTCACCAGAGCATCCATCTCGAGGAATTGGGTTTCTGGGACGATTGTTACACGTTAAATTGCTCATCCCGCGTGCAGCTACGAAGGGTTGAACCTTCTACACTTAAACCCCTCTTAACTCAGTAACAGTTCATATGACTCACCGAGTTTGAAGAACAACTCGTCGAGTACCAGGCAATCTTCAAAGGACTCGCCGAGTTGTTCATCCAACTCGTCGAGTCTAAGACCATCTTCATAGAACTCGCCGAGTCCCTACAACCCTCCTCCCATACAAACCAAATCTGAGACATGCAACGGTTCCAAACCATAGATCTAAGATCCTAGGGTATGCTTATCACGTAAAGTTGCAAACTTTACGTGCATGCATGGCCCTAAGAGCTCCAAAAGGCAGTTCCAAGATCTTTAGGAGGTCATACACTCAATAGGGACCTCAATCACTTCAACCACAGAGAATTTATACTTATAAGGTGTCCATAAGGTCCAGATCTGAAGTCCTTTCAGAACATAGAGCATAGCTCCATGGAGTTTGAGGTTTTGGGGCTTGAAAACCATCAATTAGGGACAAAAAGTGGATCTAATGAATTAGTGATCAAGGTAGGAACTTTTCTACCTAAATGGAAGCTTCTCACAGTGTAGATTTTGGATCTACTTCCCCTCCTTTCACTCTTCAACCTCCTCCTTCTTCTTCTAAGCTCCAAACTTCTTCACCAAGCAAAAATCACTCACAAGAACAATATGGGGGCTAGGGTTTCGCTCTACAGCTCTCTGGAAATGTTAGGGACAAGGGAGGCCGAGTTAGAGTGTTTAAATAGGGTGCAAACACCCGTGTTAGGGTTTTACTCATCCAGCATGGACTCGCCGAGTCCCTCACTTAAATCCCGTGCCAAAAATCGCTCCTACTCGGCGATTCGGGCCTCCAGCTCGCCGAGTCCAAGGCAAAATGAAAGAAATACATAAACAGGAATCGTACCAGGAATCCGGTGTTACAAATCTCCCCCACTTATCTTAGACTTTGTCCTCGAAGTCTGCTGCCCATTCCTGGAACAATTCCGGGTAATGCTCCATCATTTCATCCACCGGCTCCCAAGTCCATTCTGAGCCCTTCTGGTGTTGCCATTGCACTTTCACCAACTCCACTCTCTTGTTCCTCAGATCCTTCGACTTCCTGTCGAGGATAGCCACAGGCCGCTTGATGTAATTCAGGCTGTCATCAACCTGAATGTCCTCCAAGGGTATCACCGCTGAGTCGTCCACCAGGCACTTCCGCAGCTGGGAGACGTGGAATGTGTTGTGGATCTAACATAGTTCGGCTGGAAGATCTAGCCGGTACGCCACGTTTCCCACCCGGGGTACAACCCTAAACGGTCCAATAAACCTGGGACCCAACTTACCCCGCTTCCTGAATCAGATGACGCCCTTCCAAGGCGACACCTTTAGGAGAACCATATCCCCGACCTGGAACTCCAGGTCTGATCGGTGCTTATCGGCATAACTTTTCTACCGACTCTGAGCAGTCTGAAGCCTGCTCCGGACCTCGCCCCAGCATATCGGGGTCCTGCACCTCCTCCCATACAACATCTCAAAGGGAGGACGGTCGATACTCGCATGATAGTTGTTATTATACGAGAACTCCGCCAACGGAAGGTAGGTATCCCAGCTACCTACGAAGTCTAAAACACATGCCCGCAACATGTCCTCCATAGTCTGGATGGTCCGCTCGCTCTGGCCATCCGTCTGTGGGTGAAAGGCGATGCTGAAATGCAGACGAGTACCCAACTCGTCGTGGAATTTCTTCCAAAATCTGGATGTGAACCGCACATCCCTATCCGAAATCACCGAAACTGGCACTCTGTGCCGCGCCACCACCTCCATGATATAGATATCGGCCAATTTCTTGGTCGAGATGCTCTCCTGAATCGGGATAAAGTAGGCGCTCTTGGTTAATCGATCGACAATGACCCAGATCGAATCCACCCCCCGCGCGGTCATGGGAAGCTTGGTGATAAAATCCATCGTGATGTCTTCCCATTTCCAAAGCGGAATATCCAACGGCTGCATATTACCGTGCGGTCTCTGATGCTTGGCCTTGAACTTCCTGCAGGTCAAGCACCGCTCCACGTACCATGCCACATCCTGCTTCATGCAGGGCCACCAATAGTCCAGACGAAGATCCCTATACATCTTCATCGCCCCGGGATGAATGGAGAACCGGGATTTTTGCGCCTCCTCCATCAGAACCTGACGCACGCCTCCATGATAAGGGACCCACACCCTACGGTGAAGAGTTAATAACCCTCAGCTATCATAGTCGAAGGAGGAAACCTGCCCAACAATCCGCTCACTCTTCCGATGTTCCTCCTTCATAGCCTCCTGCTGAGCCTCCCGAATCCGCTCCAACAGCGGAGTCACCACTGTCATCCTCAGGCAAATATCTCGGATCGGCGCTACCTTACGGCTAAGCGTGTCAGCCACCACATTGGATTTCCCCAGATGGTAAAGGATCTCACAATCATAATCCTTTACCACATTAAGCCACCGACGTTGTCTCATGTTCAGATTCGGCTGATCCATAAGGTACCTCAAGCTCTTGTGGTCCGTGTAAATCATACAGCGAACCCCATAGAGGTAATGACGCCAAATCTTGAGGGCGAACACCACAGCCCCCAGTTCCAAATCATGCGTCGGGTAATTCGCCTCGTGAGGCTTCAGCTGCCTCGACGCGTAAGCAATAACGTGTCCTCTCTGCATCAACACCGCACCCAAACCTGAGATGGACGCATCGCAATACACAAAAAATCCTCTATGCCCTCTATCAGGGCTAAGATTGGCACCTCACACAATCTCTGTCTCAACGTCTCAAACGTCTTCTGCTGCTCAGGCCCCCATCGGAAGACTACGACCTTCCTTGTTAGCCGCGTCAAGGGTACAACTATCTTGGAGAAATCCTGGATGAATCTCCGATAGTACCTTTCTAACCCCATAAAACTCTGAATCTCGGATGAAGACTTCGGAACCTCCCACCTCATGATGGCCTCTACCTTGGCCGGATCCACCGAAATCTCATCCTGCATGATCCTGGGACACATCATGGATCAGTTGAATCTGAACATGAGACAGCGCAGGTGGATAGATCTAGTCAAGGACTATGACTGTGAGATCCTTTACCACCCAGATAAAGCGAACGTGGTGGCGGACGCTCTAAGCCATAAGTCAGCTGGATCCTACACTCCGGCAATATATATGAGGATATCAGTGGATTCTCCACTAGTTGGTGGATCAGAGAAGCTCAAGTTGAGGGTATGCATCAAGAGAATTGGAAGCTTCAGAATATTTATGGTGAGGACACCTAGTTCATGCAGGATAGTCGGGGACTATTGACCCGTTACGGTTGGGTTTGGGTTCCGATGTCTGGTGGGGTCAGATAGATTGTATTGGAGGAGGATAATAAGTCTCGTTTCTCTATTCATCTCGGGGGCTACCAAGATGTATCACGCTTTGCGTTAGAATTATTGGTGGCCATGCATGAAGAGGGAGATCGCATGGTAAGTTGAGAGGTGTTTGACGTGGCGGATGGTGGCCGAGCATTAGAGGCCACATGGTAAGCTATAGCCCCTGGAGATTCCCATGTAGAAGTGGGAACAGATCACGATGGATTTTATCACCAAGTTGTCGAGGCCGACGAAGGGCTTCGACGCTATTTGGGTCATTGTGGATCGATTGACCAAGAGCGCCCACTTTATTAGCGATATGGGAGAGTTCGTTGGTCGAGAAGCTGGCCGACTTGTATATTCGCGAGATTGTTGCCCCCCATGGGCTACCGATATCTATTGTTTCAGACCGTGATGTTCGGTTCACCTCCCGTTTCTGGCAGAAGTTCCATGAGGAACTGGGCACTTGTCTACACTTTAGTACAGCTTACCGTCCGCGGACTGATGGCCAGAGTGAGCAGACCATACAGACTCTCGAGGATATGTTGAGAGCTTGCGTCATTGATTTTAGTGGGAGTTGGGACTCCTACCTAACTCTAGTAGAGTTCTCCTACAATAATAGCATCCATACCAGTATTGGGTCCCCACCATATGAGTTGTTGTACAGACAGATATGTCGCACCCCAGTCTGTTGGGGGGAGGTCGGCCATAGGATGATGGGTCGGACCGAGGCAGTCCTGCAAACTACCAAGAGGAGTAATCAGATTAGACAGGGGTTACAAACCGCATAGAGTTGGCAGAAGAGTTACGACGATAGACACCGCTCTGAGTTGGAGTTTCAGGTCGGCGAACATGGTGCCCCTGAAGTTCTTGCCCTAGAAGGGTGTGATCCGCTTCAGGAAGAGGGGGAAATTGGGTCCCCGATACATCAGATCGTTTAGGATCATTTCCAAGGTTGGCAAGGTGGCATACAGACTAGAGCTACCATAGGATCTTAGTCACATCCACATCACTTTCCATGTGTCACAATTGCGAACGTGCGTATTAAATGAGGCACCAATAGTGTCCTTGGAGGACATACAGGTCGATGAGCGTCTGAATTACATAGAGAGGCCAGTGGCCGTACTAGAGAGGAAAGTGAAGGTTCTACGGAACAAGGAGGTGCCTTTGGTGAAGGTATAAGGGGAGCACTAAAGAAGGTCTGAATGGACTTCGGAGCCGTAGGCTGATATGCGGGAGCATTATCCAAAGTTATTCATCACAGCGGACTTCGAGGATAGTTCAAGTGGGGGAGAATTGTGACACCCCGGCTCTCAGGTATAAATTGTATAGTTATATTTTTTTTCATTTGAAAGGTTGACTCGACAAGTTGGATACCCTAACTCTTCGAATAGGAACTGATTTGGCCACATAACTTAAGTGACCAACTCGATGACTCGGAGGACATGAATTGACGAGTTGGAGCTGGTAGATGAAACCCTAATTTCTAGGGTCTAACACCCTATTTAAAAGAACATTATCCTCCCTTGGCCTCCCCTCACCGTCCCCTTGAGCTCTGAAACCCTAATTCACACGTGCTCTCCATTTTGTATGATTTTCAAGATTGGAAAGTGATTTGTGAGAAGAAGAATTGAAGTATAAGAAGATTGGAGCATAGAGGAGTTGGTGGATCTGATTCTTCTGCTTATTGTTATCATATTAAAGGTAAGAAGTCGCTACCTTGACTTTCCTCCATCTAGATCTCTCCATGTTTAAGATTACGGCTTTCTAGCATGTATGTTAACGATTTTCGGGTATGGGATAGGATTTGAAGTTGCAACTTCAGATCTAAACTCATCTTGGTCTCTACAGCTATAAAGTCTCCAGCTTTAGCAAGTATATGCCTTCCCTTTTAAGTTAAACCTCATTATAAGCTTAGATTTGGTATTCTAAGCATTTAGAGCCTTGCATGCACCTAAATTTTGCACTCTTTATGGAATAAACATGCCTTGATATGCAATATAGAGCTTTGGGGTGGCATAAGAGCATCTGAATAGAGAAAGGACCAAAGGGACTCAACGAGTTGCATGGCCAACTCTACGAGGCCGATGAAGATTTGCCTTGAGGGTTTCTACATGAACTCGGCGAGTCGGCATTATGACTCGACGAGTCATTTAGTGTTTTCTCAACTTTTGGACATGCATGGACTCGACAATTTGCCTGGAAATTCGACGAGTCAATTAGGGTTTTCACGGCTTCTCGGTTTCTGGAAGGACTCGACGAATCAGTAATCTGCACTTGACGAGTCGGGTCAACATGGACTGTTGACCTTGACCGTTGACTTTAACTTTGACCAAGGGTTGACCAGTTTGACTTCTGGGGGTATTTTGGTAAATTGGAAACTTATGGAAATTGTCTTATGATAAATATAGGTGGTGGAGTTCATGGCTATGATTCGACAAGTTTGAGATTATCACTTCATTTCGAGAATTGTGAAGTGAGTTATCCTCACTATACTAAAGGGTGATTCGACAAGCTAGAATGCTAGTTGTGACAACCAACGGTAGACTTATATCACAAACAACCTTAATTCATTCCTTGCTTCTTGATCTCAGAACTGTAGTGGCGTTCCTACAGTCCTATCACTGGCTCAACCAGATCTAATCCATCTGGATAATTCTGAAACCCAATCCGTGGATTTCCATATCCTCACTGCTACACCCGAACTGGTGGGTACTACTATTCCTTCCGCGTCCTAACAACGCAATCATGCTATCTACCAACCTAGTGAATTCTACGGCTATACCCGCAGACTTACAACACTCTATCACTATCGGGTTGCTAGTGAGTGCTACGACTACACCCGCAGACTTACAACACTCTAACACTATCTGACTGCTAGTGAATGCTACGGCTACACCCATAGACTTACAACACTCTAACACTATCTGGATGCTAGTGAATGCTACGGCTACACCCGTAGACTTACAAAACCCTAACACTATATGGCTGCTAGTGAATGTATGACTACACCCGCAGACTTAAAACACTCTAACACTATCTAGCAGCTAGTGAATGCTACGGCTACACCCACAGACTTACAACACGCTAACACTATCTGGCTGCTAGTGAATGCTACGGCTACACCCGCAAACTTACAACACTCTAACACTATCTGGAAGCTAGTGAATGCTACGGCTACACCCGTAGACTTACAACACTCTAACACTATTTGGCTGCTAGTGAATGCTACGGCTACACCCACAGACTTACAACACATTCCATATTGGGTCAAACACGCACTCGACCTAACACACAACTGAATTTGAATCCTAACTGGAGCTCTACACTGGTTCCTGAAACCTGCTATCTGAGAGTCTCGAAGGTTATCTGCTGCTCAGGCCCCCACAGAAAGGCCACCAACTTCTTGGTCAGTCGGGTCATAGGGACTGCAATCTCGAAGAAGTCCCGTATAAATCTCCGGTAATAACCCTCTAGACCCAGGAAATTCTGAATCTCAATTGGAGACCTTGAAATCTCCTTTTGCATCACGGCCTCTATCTTGGCTGGTTCGACCAGGATACCCTTTCGGTTAACAAGGTGACCAAGAGATTGCACCTCGTGCAACCAGAACTCATATTTGGAGAACTTTATAAAAAGTATCTCCCCCACTTAGATTCAACTAAGTCTTCACGGCACGCAAGAATTGAAGGATTCCCAATCCTTCTTTGTTTCTAATATCCCATTAGTGATAACATGTGCTTACTAATGCTAGCGATCAATCACCTGTTACACCCTAAGATCGCCCATCCTCTGAAATCTTGAAGAGTACTCTTGAAATCTGGTCAAGTCTGACACCTCAGTCCACCTCTCATGCTGACCATTGGAGGCCTTAATTCTCACCCTGGCTGACGAATCCTCGTTCTCACTTCCAATCTTGCAGCACCACTAAACTCTAACTGAACACAACCCATGCGAGAAATGCAATTCTCTTGAACATCCAATGACCGAACACCCATGTGTCTAACACTCGCAACTGACTCCACAATCTTCATGCTACCAATCCTTCCTTAGCAACGGTGGTGCCTTGAACTCCAAAGTTCTTCCATAGACAGTTAACGACCATACCCAAACAATGATAGAACCATTGAACCCTGAATTCACTGTAGAACTATCGCTCTAATCCAGACCCAATATTCTCTGAATAATACTCTAGCACAGATCCCAACAAAGATCCGGGATGAGAACGGTACACGCGGAATCCCCTCTGCAAGATACACCCCTATGTAGGTTCATCAAGGACTTCTAACATGCAGATTGGCATATGACAATCCTTAATAACCCAAACAGTAGCAGAAACTGACCTAATATCTAACTTGTCCAAACTCAATCAAAATTCCGAAGCGGTACAGATTCCTAATATCTACTTGAAGTGGAAAAAGATGACATACCCGCGAACATCTAACGAAATCTTGATCTTGATGACAGGGACCAACTATAGGATCTTCCTTCCCGAAAGATTCTGAAGATCCACAGATCTTGGGTCCCAAATGAACCCGTAACTCCCCCCCCCCCCCCCCGGGTGAAAAATCGGGCCCAAAAGGCCCCGAGACGACTACCGAGGGAGAGGGCTCCCAAAGTCCTTTCCCTGACTAAACAAAAGACCAGTAATGTCCATTCCCATAACTCGTAACTAATGTCCGATGAGATGAACTTCTGCGATCGCGCATCGACTGCTTCAGACTCTGCTCCTGATCCGAAACTCGAATCTGAGTTTTGTTCTTGGGTTCTTAACACCATACCAAACTAACATTCTAAAGATCCGAATATACCCAAAAATCCTTATCACCTTTTGCTGAAAAGAACAACCCTGCCACATTTGTAGCAGCCTAAACCCTTGGAGCGATAAACTCCCTTGTGCACTTTCTCGTACGTGTTGCATTGACTCCGGCCCTGCTGGCCTTTCACCTAATGATCAGAACTCATGGGTCTCTTCCCGGGACCCTTTACTATATGCTCCTAGCACGAACCCCTCTTCTCGAAGTGATCCAAATCGATCTCACATTTGCAACCTCGTGGAACTCATACCCTTCAAGGTCACACACCCCCCCACGCTCACTAACTCACTTGCCAATGGTTAAGCTGCAACAACGAGAACATCCTCTGTCCCCAAACCGGGTCACAAACTCCCCCCTGAAGCTTCTCGAATTCTCCAAGACTCTCACCGATTCGAGTATGGATCATGTGCTTTCAGTAGTATGGGCCTAATAGTACCTTCCACACCTATCCATACTTTCCTCAGCAATCTTCCTGAATCCTCCAAGTCACTTCCTCAGACCGGTACACCCGAGTCTCACTGAACCTCACTACTAACCCACTGAAAAGTATCCTATGCTTTCCTAGGTTCCCGAACTCACCCAGTCCTCATCTGCTGAAAGATTACCAGCAATGCCAACTAGCTACCTCATGAATATAGCTAGCTCACATTACTAAGAGTCCCACAAAACACAAAACTAGCAACATTCAGACAATGGAAAATCTAACCATCATATTCCAATCAAACCTTTCTATCCTCTACTTAGGGATCTGTACATGCAATTCAAAGGCTCATATAATCAGGCATAACCTAAACAAGCTATCCTGTTACTGACTGGTTAGTACTAGCATGCAAGTCTACAAGCACATACAATAGGCATATAAGGCATCCTTCCTAGATCCTCAACCCTAATCTAGCATGCAGTTCTCATAGTCATATCATATCATAGAATAACATAAGATAACATGTATGGGTATCTTGGGGAAAACTTACTTGAGCTCGGCTGATTGCATGCATCACACACCTTCTTCTTTTCAAAGTTCTTTTCTCCTTCCAAATTCATTTCAAATTCTTTTTATAAAATGATTTTCTTTTGAAAATTTTCATACCAAATCCTTATTTTGAGTTTAGACACACCTGAGAGTGTGCGCCCGAATCCCTCAAACCAAGGCTCTGATACCAACTTGTAACATCCCAAAAATACAGGCCAAAAATTTTGTTTTAATTATGTTATTACATAAAACCATCAGTATAAAAACATTCATAATAATGAATCATGTCAAAATCCAAGTGTCAATAATCCAAAACATAGTATCATAAAACCATATCAGAGTGTAATCCCAAGGATCTCATGTGCCGAAAACATAGTGTGATGCGCTGCGATCGAGTCGGCTCCTTTCCTTTGAAAACGAAGTACCAGAAACCAAAACTGAAAATCATAAGCACAAAGCTTAGTGAGTTCCCCCATCATACCACATACCACACAACATACATGCTGTCGGGCAATTCTGGGGTGCCTAACCTACCCATGTCAAGTCGTTCTGGGGTGCTCACATACCCATGTCAAGCCATTCTGGGGTGCTGACCTACTCATGTCAGGACATTCTAGGGTGTCGACCTACCCTCCGGTCTATCTTAACCGGCAACGGGGACTATTTCACCCCTACCACTACCACCAAATAACATATCATAATCATACTGTCAGGCATATCTGGGGTGCCTGACCTACCCTTCGGTCCTAATGACTGAACTTGGGGACTATTCCCCTGTTACTACCACTATAACATATAACATATCATAAACATACTACTAGGCATGCATGGGTTCTGACGACCCCTTCGGTATCTCTCAACTGGTATCCGGGGACTATTTCACCCCTATTACTAGTAACATGTATCACAAAGAATCCTAGCACACAAACATAACAGATAACGACATGCCAGATAATTATCACAAAGATAATCATCTAACAAACAACTCCTTCTAGTGGGTCGGCAATATGGCCGTAGACCCACTTCTACTGGAAGGTAACTCACCTCACGTTGCTAAAGTCTCGTAGACACAATCCCAGCTGCTGGATGACAGCTTCCCGAATTGTCAATATCAAAACATCACCCAATTAATAATTGGGTTCCACTACATAACCATAAGTACATACTTGAGGTCATTACTACATTACCCCATGCTTGGCTTTATTCAAGCCCAAGGCCCAATCCATAGGCCCAAAAGTCAATCTCGGAATCAAAGCCCAACATATGGCCCAATTTTCCAAATTAGGCCCAAACCTTTACATGGTCTTATTCAAAGGCCCAACCATTTAGTCCAGTCCATACACTTGGCATTTCAATGGCCCAATGTCTTATAATCATCTAGGCCCAAACTATGGCCCATCTATGGCCCAATTTCTAAATTAGGCCCAACCCCTCATATGGGCCTTACCCTAAAGCCCATCTAGTTATTCTAATCCATTGATTGTCCTTGGATGGCCCATCATTGGCCCAAACACCAAAACCCAACAGAAAGGTGCAACACAAAGCCCAAGTGAAACTAGGGTTTCCCATAAAATGACAATTAGGGTTAGGTGTTTCTCACTTAACCCATTAAGGACTTAATCCATTAAGTCCATTAATCTACTAGGTATATTATATGGTGAAGTCGGGCTTAATACATAATTCCATTCAAATGCCCCAAATGTGGGTCTCGATAGGTCCAAGCCCATAAATCCAATATTAGGGTTTTTTAAACCCAACTTAGGGTTTCCAACCCAATAGGCCCAATACCAAGTCCTTAGATCAATTAAGGCCCATTATGGTGTCACTAGGCCCATTAGTCACATGTTTGGGCTTTTAAGTCCATTAAGCTTCATTGGGCCCACTAGGGTTTGACAAGGCCCATTCAGTCCAAACATCCCAAACGAGTTATACTACAAACGAGGCACACCGCCACCCGACACTACGGCCGGTGGTGGCAGGAGGCGGCAGCCACCACCTCACGGTGGTGGTTAGGGTTTCTTTCTCATTATTCCATTTTTCTTTTACAATTTACAATGAAATACTAAAAGTAACTGTGACAATCGTCAAATTCCGACCAAGTCAAAGTCAAATAAAGTCAACAAGTCAAACCGGTCAACTCAATTAACCCGGGTACATTAGGGTTTACGTTATGTAATCACTGTACAATTCACTATTCTAATGAGAAAACATCATTTGGAAAATCCGTGTGATTGAATTTCCTAAGCCTTAAATGCGGTAAACAAAGAACCAAAGCGATAAAACACTAATGCACACTCATCGGGAGTGTGTAAGACACTAAAACATGGCTTAACAGGGTTTACGGACCTTGCGTTTCAAAGCCAGACACTCAAAAAGGTCACAAATGAAACCTCTCTCAATAGTTTTCACTCTATCTCTTTCTACTTGAAATCTCTCTCAAATCTCTCTCAAAAGTTTTCGTAACTTCTTGTAATCATTCGAGTCATCCCGACCCTTAACCGGGTGGCAAAAATCGCTTAAAATGGGGTTAGAACGGGTAAAATACCCTAAAAGACCCGAAACCCCCTTTATAGGGCCGAAGCCTCTTAGGGCCGAAAGTCCTCTTAGGGAACGAACCCGAAGGCTGCTGAACCGAAACCAGGAGGACCGAACCTGAAGGGTGCTCTCGGGCCCGAACCTCACAAAAGACCCGAACCCGAAGCCTTCGGTCCATTTCACCTTCATTCCATTTTGGTCCGGATCAGCTTCGCCCCATTTCTCTTGCACACACTCTCGGACCCGAACCAAGAGGGACCGAAACCTTGCACCTTCGGTCCCTCATGCGAGAAGCCTCGCAGGAAGCTCAAATTAGCCCGGTTTTCGACTACGACTTCATTTTAAGCTCGTTTTTCATCATTTTAACGCAGGATTTTCACCCAAAACTTTATTTTTACATAGCAAGACCCATATACCTTAATTAATCATGTTTTTGGGATAAAATCTTATCCAAGAAGAGTGGGTGATGTACAAGAGGTGGAGTGTTGACTTTTCTTTAGTTTATGACACAAGCAACCACCCATACCCACTCCATGACCAACCCACACCCTCCCCACCATCCCTAGTCATGTCAATGTCCTTTCTCATCATTTCCTACTATTCCCCACGTTCTTAGAGCTATAAGATCCATCCTCTCTCCTCACACTTCATTCTCTCATTTTTTTCTCCAAGAATCACACTCCAAATTCTCTCATCTTTCTCAGTAAATTTCAAGAACTTCAAGGCATACTCCAAGGCTTTCCTCCTTCATTTGGTAAGTATCATCATCTTTCTTATGATTATTACACTTCATTCTACTCCAATCATAGATTTCTTACACAAATTCCATCACATTGGTGTTAGAATCTCGAATCTTCAAGGCAATCTTCTTAGTGTTCTTGAGTTGAATACTTCCTTTCTTCAACATCCATCCACCGAAATCACACAAGGTGAGTTCATAACCCTATCTTTTCATGTTTTATTAAGTTTTAAGAGGGGGGGGGGGGGGAATACAAGTTATAACACCAGGAACATAACTTGACTTTTTCAACAGCTCTCATCAAGAAAGTTTAACTCCATTTACGGACTGTTTTGGTCAACTAAAACATTTTAGTTTTCAAAACTGTATATGGTGCAAGTAGGTAAAGTTCTTAGCTTTAAAATGGCTACTTGCACATCTCAATACGATTTTTCAACAATTTATGGTGATTTTTACAAAACTGCCTACCATTTCAAAAACCAATCCAGACCAGTCTGTGATTATGGACGTTTTCACCCAAGTTGAAGGTTAATAAAAATCATGATAAAATTTATGAATAAACTATACTCATTTTCCAAACTCTCAGAATTTACTGATTTTTATTTGGACCTTTGATGATTTTTCTACAATTTTTCTAAGAATAGTAACAGAAAACGTTAACAACAGAAAAATGCTATCAATTTCATTTCACCTTGTAACATGTCGAGCAGAGTGTATATCTTCATGTGATGATATGTTATTACCATATATGTAATTTTGTCTTGTTATACAGACATACATCAGAAAACAAATGGATTTTTACTATATTAAGTATGGTGAAATAATAAATTGTCATAAACAAAGTTTACGTCCATCACATACAAGCATTTGGAAATCGATGACAAATAAAGTACTAATTGAAATACATGTGGTTGATATTACATGTTATTTACCTTAGCTCAAAAGTTGGAATCTTATATAAGGGGTTACTACCAATACAAATAATTATACTTAGTTATGATAAGTATAAGTAAGTTTATTATGCACCACAAATAAGTATGCTAGACTATAATAGATCTAGTTAAGTTGCATATACATTACAAACATTATGATAAACTATAATAGGTATAGTTTATGTTACATTACATTTTGAGTTCATTACAAGAGGTTTTCATTACATATAAATGGGGTACGAATACAAAGTACCAAGTTTTCACGTTAAGCGAGGTACGGCCATACAGTACCGGGTTTTCACAAAAGGGGTACAAATACAAAGTACCGGGTTTTCATAAAATGGTTTTTATGATATTAAAACTACGTAATTAGGTTGCATATACATTACTAACAATATGATATACTATAATAGGTATAGTTTATGTTTCATCTACACTACGAACTTATTACAAGAAGGGATTTCACTATCACCACCACTTTTGATAAGCTATAATATGCATAGTTCAGGTTCACTACCACTATCGCTATTTGATGAACTGTGATATGTACAGTTTATGTTCACCATCACCATCACATTTGATAAGCTATCATATGCATAGTTCATGTTCACTACCACTATCACTATTCGATGAACTATGATATGTATAATTTATGTTCACAGCCACTACCACTATTTCATACACTACACTAGGATTTGGTTTCGGTCTTTGGTTTTAAGACTACATTCTATCTAGAATTGTTAGTTTTCAGCTATAATTTCTAAGTGTATATGCTAGAGTTATATAGAATTTAGTCGTGATCGACTTAGAATTGGTGGGTCCGCTTTATTTCCTGTTCCTTGTTTGGTTGTGGACCTAGGGCAGACCCATTACATTCGACGGTTTATTTAACTTTGATTTTATATAACTTATATACACTTGGTGATTATGGAATGAAATTATTGGGAATTCTAGGAGGCATAATTTCATAACACGGAAACTTACAACTCACTTTTCAAAGAAAATACTGGATTTTTTGGAATACCTTTTACCGCTTTTACAAGGAAAACAGTTTATTTCTCAATTAAACTCTTATGAACTCACCAACCTTTGTGTTGACACTTTTTCAAACAACTTGTATTCTCAGGAAATCACTAAACAGGTATTCAACTACTTTCGAGGACGGGATGCTAAGGCGTTAAATTCAAAACTTATTTTGTCATCAAGATGTAATTGATTTCTAAACATGTAAACTTACTCTATGATGTAACTCTTTCAATTATATTGATGATGGTTGTGTTTGCTTTCTTCACTATTATACTCGTTGTTATGATACTATACATGAAGTCATCCACCCCTGAACGTTTCCGCCATTCTGGTTTGGGGGTGTGACAGTAACACACACCCTAACTAAAATAAACACACATACATGGTGGCACATGGTGGCAGCCACCACCTCACGATGCTGGCAGTGGCTTTTCCGTGAATCCGGCTAACCAAAACACCCAAACACACATACTACGAATGGAAACACAACCACACACACCTAAACACGCACTTGAAGCACAATCACACACCCACACAACTCATAGCCACCAGATGGCACATGGCGGCGACGACAAAGGTAGAAGAACTAGCGGCAGGAGGTGGTGACTTGCAATGTAACAATGGTGCAAGGCGGCAGGAGCGATATTCGCGTTCACAACGGTGGCGTTAATGGTCGGGAAAGAGCGCCATCCGCCAAATAATAATGTCCGTTTACGAGATGGTCTCCAACGAGAAGGGCAGCGGTACGACGTCGGAAGGTGGAACAACGTCATGGTATCTTGATGGCGAAGGAGCGGCGGTAGCGGGCTCTAACAGTCGCAGATGGTGGCTGCAACTCGCTTCTCTTCGCTACTGACTAAATAGCAACATTACACGATGGTCTCCGTCTTCAGCAGTGACAGAAAGACACAATGGAGGCTCGGTGGTCGGAGCAGCAAGGGGGATAGGGTGGTGGCCGTCGGTGGGAGCCATAAGGAGGGAAGAAGTGGCGGTTGTAGATCATTGAGTAAGGTTAGGGTTTAGATGGAGTTATATATGTTGGATTAATGTCTAAGTCCATAACTATATTTGGTATGTACTTGACCCGACCCGGCATGGTCCATTTGGGTTGCACTTCACCGACACAATTTATATGGATAATCTTTTGAGAATAGTATGTTTATGATTAATATTAATATATTATAAGTTCTAATATATTAATATGGAATCATATTATTTAATTAGTATTGATCAAGAATTAATTTATAATTAATTAAGTGATCAAAAGGAACTAATTAAATATGGACTCTTATATATATGGAATGGGCCAAGTTCATTTAGGTTGGGCTAAGCTTTCATGGATAGTCCATTGAGTGTTTAACCCATGGATCCTAGGAAATGAAAGGTCATGGGTATTAGGGTTTAACCCTAATCCTCCATACTATATAAAGATGTCTTTGGTTGGTGAAATTGGCACTAGTGATGATACACTAAGAGGGCTAGCCGATTTCACTAAGAGAGAACCAAGTATTCATATTCTCTAAAGTCTTCCAAGGTGTCTTGGTGATTTGTGATTCCACTTGAGGCTTCCACACTATTGGGGCTAAGCTCTTAAAGCTTGAAGACATCAAGCTACATCAAAAGGTATGTCCTCTAACTAGTACTTTGTAGATTAAGAACATCATAATATGCTAGTTAGGATTAAAGCCTTGGAAAGTTCTTATTTGCATGTATAATAGAGAAAACATAGATCCAAGGTTTATAGGGTTGCATGTACACCATAGGAGTGTTAGAATGCTCAAAACCCAACAGTGGTATCAGAGACACGGGTTGTTTTCTGTTATATTGATGCAAATATTTTATTTTCAAAGTTGAAAAAAAAAGAAAAAAACATGAAGTTCGTCAAATTTTAAGATAATTACTTGTTCTTGTGAAAAACTAATTATTTGTAAAATTTGAATAATTTGCTTTATGAGTTGAATTAGGTCAAATTTAATAAAAGATAAAATAATATGATTATTTTATTAGTTTTAAAAGTTTGATCTAAAGAGTTTTATTTTTTTGAAACCTCCATAAGTTATGGATATGAAAAGGTTTTAAAAAAAAATGATTCTAAGTTTTTATGGAGTTACAAAATTTGGTGTTAATGTTTTAAAGAATTCCATAACTTAAGAATAAGTTATGGATCACCAAAAGTTTTTAATGTTACCTTGTTTTATGAGTGAATTTAGATTAATGAATAAAATTATGTGATAGTTGGTTTTAATCCAAATTAATCTAAGAATTGATTCTAAAATGTGTTTTTGTAACTTGTCCTCAAGTTATATGAAAAGTCACATTTAAGAATCATAAAACTCATAAAAATTGGCAAAGGTTACAAAAATGAAGAGTCTAGTTCTAATTAAATGGTTTTATGACTCCATAACTTGTCCTCAAGTTATGGAGGACCAAGAGTCTCTTCATTTAATAAAATAAAATAAAATAAAAAAAGGTGTAACCTTAATTAATTCCATAAGTTATAAAATAAAGAAAAGTTAATTCTTTTATTAGTTTAAAGTCTTCCATAACTTGTCCTCAAGTTATGGAACTTGAAGAGTTTTTGGATTAAAACTACTTTAAACACATAAGTTATGGAATTAATTAGTTTTGAATAGTTTCAAAACTTTCCCTCAAGTTTTGGAATTTGTAAAGTTTTCTCTTATGAATACTTTAATTCCAAGTTAGCCCTTAGAATTTTAAAAGTTAAAATTCAACCCTTATACTTTATAATATTATAAGTTAATAATATATATATATGTATAAGAGTAAAGTCAGTCTTACCGCTAGTACGCCTCATTCACGAAGCCGGTCTATAAGGTGGGTATAAGGTTGTTGCCTATAAAATGGCAACTTAATGGGTGTCCACTCTCACCCACCGCTTGCTTGACCGGTGGAGGGTTGTTAGCCGAACGGGTTTGACAAGACTATAATTCTCATTCATTAAAAGTATTAATGATAATACTAAGTAACTAAACTCTTAATAATACCCAATCTTAGTTACTTAGGAAAAATGTGAATAAGGTGCTAACCCATGAAATCACACTTTACACTTTGTCTAAGTCGTTAGTGGAGCGTGTGTGGTTAACCGGCACACTAACTTGGACTTAACAAGGTAGGTAAAGGGTGACTTAATATTTATCATAGTATCGATGGAGCGTGTGTGGTTAACCGGCACATCGATTGAGGGGTAATTTATTAAGGGTACCAAGTGATTTGCATGGTTACTTCACACCTTGTTTTGTGATCCTCGGCATCCCAGTCACAAAACCTGAAGGGCACACTCGAGATTGAAACATGCCTTTGAACAGTTCAATGAATCTCAAAGATCTAGGAGTTTCAAAACCAATTAAAACCTAATAATACATTTCGTTTATCTTGGTGGAAATTGGTGAATCGTCATTCACCTACCTTCAAATATTTTATAGCTTGGATTACGGCATACCTCTTCTAAGTTATAAAATAGTTTGTTGGGTCCTAGCCTTAATATTTCATATTGGGTGTCATATTAAGGACTTTAAATCAACTATCTTGAATATCTCCCAAAAGATGTCTGGTTTAGACATTTATGATCTTCCTAAATCTCTTGAAACAAGCTTTCCTAAATGAAGATGATGTCCCATGGATATCATACTTCTTTCTCCTCCTCCAACTATTCTCCCTAACCCACAAGTTCTTGAAAAGTTTAAGGTCACTCAAGCCCTATTGGCAAGGCAAGGTCTAGGTGTGATCACATCTTGGAGATGTAGTCACATATTGACAAGCCGGGAGAGTTGGGTGTCAAAGTCTTGAGAAAGTTGGTGGTTCAATCACTTTCTAAGTCACATAGTGAGTTCCTTTGGGACACCTATGAAACAGACTATGAGAAGACCCTTAATGATCTTATCTATTTGCTAAGATCAACTTCCTAAATCTTTATGGACATTGACAATGATGACATTGGATATCTAGTAAAGCTCTCTCTTCCCAGTGGAAAGGGATCGGCCATAGTCAACTCGGTTGACCAAATGGTAAAGAGAAAAGCTAAGTCTGTGATAGTCCCGTGTACCTTTATCAAAGGGTCCATATGTTTATATTGCCAAAGGAAGGGGCATTGGTTGCGAAGCTGCCAGATTTACCTAAGAATGTTAAAGTCAATAAGTTTGACTCTACTTCAGGTAAAGTCCACTATCTAACTCTGTTAAGTTTCTATTCTGAAATTCTTGATACATTATGTGACTGGGTCACATGGTGATGTTTTAAGAATCAAAGAAAAGTGAAGAAACCTAAAGAAAGAATATGCTGAATCTGATCGCATAGATGGATTTCTATCGCATAGTTTGAAAAATCGGATTCGTCAGCTACTTCTTAGGAGTTATGAGATATTGCTTAGGAATAGATAACAACAAGTTTTCATATGGATTGTAAGGATAAGTTTTTCCGCAAAGTTTTAAAATAAAAGAATTTTTTTTTTGATTTTATTTATTTTAAAATATCCTTACAATGGCATTTAAGGAAAAATTGTTGCTTATATGATTCCATTAAGAGCAAGAGTGGAAATATGAAATTGATTCTTTCATTTGTGGTAATGTCTAGATTTACCAAATAAGGAAAGATTCTCATCACCCAAGTTTCAATTGGACCGGAACTTGGAATCATGCAAGTTGTATAGCATGATGAATGAGAACTTTCAAGTATTGGAAAATTAAGACTAATTACTCGGTCGCATGGATGTGTGAGTCAAGTAAAGGACTAAGGGATCGAGTACACATTCTTGTGCACTGATTAAGTCCACCACAAAAGATTGATAAGACTATTTGACATAGTTTACTAAAGCTCAGTAAATATGATTATACTTACAAGCTTAAGTGTAACTCTGAGACATTGGAAAAGGTCCCAATGTATGGCAGAGCGAATAAGAAGAATCAACTTAGGCAGAAGGATAAAAGTTTCTCAAATCTGAAAAGATGGGAGAGTACTTTAGTATCAGTTTTGTGATCATCTTAATGATTAAGAAACCATAGCACAATTAGTTCTCTAAGGAAGTCTTAGTGCATTCTTATGACTAAGAAGAGGGATCTTGAATTGTTGAAGTGGTTAAATCAAGAAGATGAGTCATACTTCGTTCCAATACAAGTCTTAGAGTCATACTCCAAGATTGTAACTTGAGTGACATGTCTCAAAAGAAGGTTTAAAACACTTGTCAAATGTAAGAGTAAAAGTTTTATACTCTAGTACATTTGAAATTGGTAAGTTGTGATGTTTTGGATAAAACAAAGACCAACTTAGGCCAATTGTGTGAAGTGTTTGTCTTGATTAGAATCCGCACTATCTCTTGGATGTTTGACAAGGGAGTCTTATATGTCAAGAGGACAGTGGGAGTCTGAAAGGTCTTGAAAGTCTCAAGAACTAATCAAGAATGGAACTTGAAGTTTTTCACTAGCACACAACTTGAGGTTCATAACCTATCGTGTTGACATATTCTGTGCCCATTCCAGTTAAAGTTGGCTTTGCATATGAGTTCTTAGAGTTCTCAATTTGTTGCACAACAACTTGGAAGCAATGGTAGGCCCTTGAGCTGCCAGGTGGCAAGAAATTAAGATTGAGTTCAGTCCATATGAGTTTGGGTTTGTCATTATCCTTGTCTTGTGACTATGATTTTGACAATTCACATGGATAAGAACACATACACCATTAAATCTAAGTGTCATAAGGTTTCTCTCCGATTCATGAAAATGATGGTGAGGAAACACTTTCACTAAGTAGATTTTAGCTAGATAGCAATTGTGATATTTGCATTCTCAAAGTCGTTAGTGGAGCGTGTGTGGTTTACCGGCACACTAACCTGGACTTGTGAGAAGTGGCAAAAAGGTCTAACCATTATGATTACGGCATACCTCTTCATAATTGTTTAGACACACAAGTGTGCTATCTAAGGGAAGGTGTATGATTTTGATAAAGTTTTATCAAAACAATCTAGCATCAGAAATCTGAACTTTGGTAAGAAAGTCAATGAAGTATTGATTTCTAGAAGTCCAGGTGATTTCTGAGAACATGTCAAAGCTAGTGGGAGCATAAGTGTTATGCTAATAATCATCATGTTAGTGGGAGCATGATAATTATGATAAATATTGCAAGTTAGCAATGTTAATTATAGAAAACAAAAGGTTTCAATTGGGAAAAGTTGTTTTGCTATAATTAAGGGAGAGGAAATTATACTTCATCTCAAATCTATAAGTTTAGATCGTGAGGTTTTAATCATTTAGTCAAGGATATATATGAATTTCATGTTGGAGTGGCTCAACATAAGGAAATTTTGTATATGGGTCCATTATTCGCGTTCTAAAATTCGATTATGATTACGACATCCCTTTTCATAATCTGAATTATGAGAACTTGGCAAATAGAAATGGAAATGTTATAGCAAAAGACTGGTTTAGTCTTTATGTGAGACATCATGAATCGTGTCCCATATGCTTCGGATATAGGATCGATTACATGTGCTATAATCATCCGTTCTAAAATTTTCCAAATGCCTGGGGCATTAAGAAGGGAAAAGGTTTAGAACTGGATATGACTAAAAGGATTAAACAATTGTCGAGGACAATCTAAGGTTTACCAAAGATTGTTTACTCAAGGACAATTGGAAGTATAGTGATAATTCTGGAAGGACCATATTGACATAATCTGTAAGGAGGCAACTCTTGTTCAGAAGTGATAGTCAAAATGGAATCTGGAAATGTTTCAAAGTTAGAATTTTCAATCTGTTTAAGATTAGGAAACTTAATGCAAGAAAGATGTTTCCAAGGAGCTGATCTCCTTTGGAATACTCTGAAATGGTTGTTGTCAAGTCTTTATGACTTTGTACATAATTATTACAAGAGGATCAATGCATATAAGTTTAGAATCTAACAGATTTCAGTAAATGGCATGAATTTGGAATTCTTGCATTTGCAGTAAGGATTTGGGAGTGTGAAAAGAGAATCATTGAAGTTATGTTCAATTGATCTAGTTCACAAAGTAAAGATCATAGACAAACATAGTATGCATACTTGGTGTATGGCATGACTAGTGGTTAGAAAACATAGTGTGCATGCTTGGAGCATGGGACAACTATTGTTTTAAATTCAAGAATAAAGTTGATAGTTGAAACAGTATACAATGAATAATGTGTAATCATATGGTGATAAATAAAAGGTGTTTTATTTATGTTCAAAGGGTTGATACCATATTGGATTCAATTATTATTGTGTTTCATTTTGCATGTTTTGACTTCCCGAATAAACTAGGTTATTCTTCCGGAATGACTAAGTTATTCAAACCATCCACAGTCGGTCATATGTTGGAAGTAGATATGAATTAAGACTGTCATGGGTTGGCTTGTAGAGGTCTAAGGTGTTGGACAAAGGGCTACAACACTCATGAGTGCTCATAAGTTCTGAGTATTGGATTCAACCCGCGCTCATTGGAATCACTTCATGGATTTTATCACGAGTGATCATGAGATGATAATATCTTATATTCTTCAAACCTAGAGATATGAGTTGTTACTATGAGTTGATAGTACATTGATTGCACGAAAACGCATTTGGTAACTCGCTGCTATAAAACGTGCCTTTGTGTATGATTCAACAAGTAGTAGAACAAGCCATATGAGTCGAAGTTTATCCGTTCCTTTTACCTTCGGGATAAAAGCGATATCTGTGGGCCCCTCGATGATTTGATGATGACAAATGGAAGTGCTCGGCCGGGCCAGGACTGATTTGATTTGTTCAATTAGTCAGTCGTCATAAATCGGAAATCGGGAAACAACAAATGGACAGAGAGAATGATTATAATCCATGTCTCAGTCCATATGATATCTAGAATGGAGGAATATATGATCCCTTATCTAATGGACAAGTTCGTTGACAAGATCAGAGTTCGACGGCAGCTTTAAGAGCTACGATTGCCAGTTAGGTTTGAAGTCATACGCAATAATAGTTTTAGACTTATCCAAGTGGGAGACTGTTGGATTAATGTCTAAGTCCATAACTATATTTGGTATGTACTTGACCCGACCCGGCATGGTCCATTTGGGTTGCACTTCACCGACACTATTTATATGGATAATCTTTTGAGAATAGTATGTTTATGATTAATATTAATATATTATAAGTTCTAATATATTAATATGGAATCATATTATTTAATTAGTATTGATCAAGAATTAATTTATAATTAATTAAGTGATCAAAAGGAACTAATTAAATATGGACTCTTATATATATGGAATGGGCCAAGTTCATTTAGGTTGGGCTAAGCTTTCATGGATAGTCCATGGAGTGTTTAACCCATGGATCCTAGGAAATGAAAGGTCATGGGTATTAGGGTTTAACCCTAATCCTCCATACTATATAAAGATGTCTTTGGTTGGTGAAATTGGCACTAGTGATGATACACTAAGAGGGCTAGCCGATTTCACTAAGAGAGAACCAAGTATTCATATTCTCTAAAGTCTTCCAAGGTGTCTTGGTGATTTGTGATTCCACTTGAGGCTTCCACACTATTGGGGCTAAGCTCTTAAAGCTTGAAGACATCAAGCTACATCAAAAGGTATGTCCTCTAACTAGTACTTTGTAGATTAAGAACATCATAATATGCTAGTTAGGATTAAAGCTTTGGAAAGTTCTTATTTCCATGTATAATAGAGAAAACATAGATCCAAGGTTTATAGGGTTGCATGTACACCATAGGAGTGTTAGAATGCTCAAAACCCAACAATATATCCCATGAACTTTGAAACTTCACCCCATAATGGCAAGTCTAGTCCCTCTCTATGAAATTATTTTCAACTATGATCTAAAATTTACCATTTGAACCCTGCCTCCTAAATCCTTTACAATTGAAGTCTGAATTTTACCTTGTTAACCCCAGCGAACCAAGAACCCTTCAACTTAAGTCCTCATAATTACCATGCAGCCCTTCCTCTACAATTATTTTCAAATGAGGTTCATAATTAATTCTTTAGCCCTTGTTTTCATAAATCCTTTCATATTAGGTCTAATACTTACCAAACATCCCCCTGTCTTCTAAAATCTTTACAAAATAAATCTCGAATTTATACTTTGACCCTTGAATAATCCAACTTATGGCATTTGGCTTCCCAAAACCAATACCTTGCTATATAATTATAAATTTTAGGGCTACTATTCATTCATTAATTTGTTTATTTATTTATTAAATAAACGGGGTGTTACATTGTGAGCTTCTTCAATCAGAAGATCTCTTATTCCTCCCGTATTAGGTACCTAAATCCTATCTTGGAATACCTTCAGTCCTTGACCGTTTATACCGAACACTAACGTTTTTCGCAAACGTTCTTCCTTTCGGTCATTTTTCTCTAAAGCTTCTTCTTGAGCTTTCTTGATTCTTTCTACAATCGTTGAGACAACCTCGATTCTTAATGCTCTTGGCTATTTCCTTTCAAGGCTCACTTTCGGCTTAAAGCATCAGCTACAACATTTTCTTTACCAGGGTGTTAAAGTATTTCATAGTCATAATCCTTAAGCAACTCTAGCCAGAGTCGTCGTCTCATGTTCAATTCCTTCTGATTAAAGAGATACCGAAGACTCTTATGATCAGTGAAAAGTTTGCACCTTGTGCCATAAAGATAATGCCTCCATATCTTTTGGGCGAATATACCGTTTCCAACTCCAAATCATGAGTGAGGTAGTTCTTTTCATGTTCTTTCAATTGTCTCGATGCATATGCTATCACATTATCCCTTTGGGTCAGAACACAACCTAACTCGACTCCAGATGTATCGCTATAAACTACGAAGTCTTCAACTCCATCGGGTAAAGAAAGAATCGGTGGTTCACACAACTTCTTCTTTAGCTTCTCAAATGCTTCCTTGGGCTTCTCATTCCAAGTATAAGTAGCTCCTTTATGGGTCAAAGTTGTCAATGGAGCAGCTATCGAAGAAAAGTCTTAGATAAATCTTTAGTAATATCCGGCTAATCCTAGAAAGCTTTGGATCTCCCACTTTATTATAGCTTTAATATTAGCTGGTTGTTCCCACTTTATTATAGCTTTAATATTAGCTGGGTCAACCATGATCCCTTCTTGGTTAGCCACATGACCCAAAAATTGGACTTCTTGAATCCAAAAATCATATTTAGAGAACTTTGCATATAGCTTCTCCTTCTTCTAAAACTTCTAACACTTCTTGCAAATGCTTGTCATGCTCCTGATTGCTTTTTGAATAAATCAAAATATCATCTATGAACACTATCATAGATTCATCAAGGAATGGTTTACAAGCCCTGTTCATTAAATCCATTAATGTTGTTGGAGCATTGGTTAGTCCCAACGACATAACTAAGAGCTCGTAGTGTCCATAACTTGTTCTGAATGTAGTCTTCTCAATATACTACTCTCTAACCTTTAGCTGATGATATCCTGACCTAAGATCAATCTTTGAGAAATAGCTCAAAACTTGCAACTCATCGAACATGTCATCAATTCTTGGAAATGGGTACTTATTCTTTATTGTTTCCTTGTTGAGCTCTATGTAGTCTATGCACATCCTCATGCTTCCATCTTTCTTCTTTATGAATAACACCGGAGCTCCCCAGGGTGATGAACTTGGTCTAATGAAACCGTTGACCAACAACTCCTGAAGTTGCATCATAAGCTCCTTCATCTCCGTTGGTGCTAATCGGTATGGTGCTTTTGCTATTGGTGTTGTTCCTGGTAACGAATTCTACTCAAAACTCTACTTGACTATCACGGGGTAATCCAGGAAGATCTTCGGGAAAGACGTCCGGATAGTCACGCACCACTGGTATACTTTGCATCTCATTTTTATCCTTCTTAGCATCGATCACGAATGCCAAGTATGAGGTGCATCATTTAGATAAAAAAAAATATATGGATTTCATTAGAGAAATGATTCCAGAATTTACTTTGTGCTTGTCTCTGTACACCATAAATGACTCTTTTCCAGGTGGGTTTATCCTCACTATCTTTTTCTTACATAGTATTTCAGCATCATTGGCGCTAAGACAATCCATCCCCAGTACAATGTTGAAACCATTCAACTCAATGGATAACATTCCCTCATGAAATTCTTTTCCGTTCAACTCGATGATGATATTCTTAATGCAATTGCTTACTGGTATGAATTTGCACTGGCAACTTCTACAATTAGGGCATCATCAAGTTTTTCTATAGTCATTGCTACTCTTTCACCAAATTTATGTGATATAAAGGAGTAGTATGCTCTGGAATCAAAAAAATAAATTGGCAGGCAATCCATTTACAAGAAAGGTACCTAAAGCGACATCTGATGCATCCCTTGCGGCTTCCAGTGTCATCTAGAAATCTCTCGCCTTCGGCTTTGGTGGGAGATTGGGCCTTGTTGCCTCTTTCTTCTTCGGGCAGTCCCTCAAAACGTGCCCCTCTTCTTTGCACCCATAACAAACTTTCTTATTGAATGTGAATTCATTGGCATAGTGCCCAGGTTTTCCATATTTAAAACAAGTGACCTCCTCGCCACATTTCCCAACATGTTTCTTCTTACACTTGTCACGCCATTTTGCTTCACCTTGTCTTCCTCTCGAACCAGACTTCAAGAATTTACTTTTCTTGTTGGATCTAGAAGATCCATCATACTTCCTTTTCTCACCAACCTCTGCCCTCTCCTGACCCTTTTCCTTTAACTGGGTCTCAACATTATTGGCTGCTCTAACGCCTGCCTTCAACGTGCTTGCCATTTTGACTGTTGGGCCAAAGTCTGATGGTAATCCGTTAGCAAATTTTTCAATCTTGGTGAGTTCAGTCGGAACTAGATAAGGAAATAACTTCATCTTTTCGGTAAATGCAGTAGCATAATCATCAATGCTCATTTTCCCTTTCTTCAAGTTCTGGAACTCATTGTTTAGGTCTATCAGGTCTATTTCAGAGCAGTATTGTATTTTCAACTGCTCTAAGATCGCTTCCCATGACATTTTCAGAGCTTCTCCAAGTGGCATCGTGTCTGCCAATAGTTTCCACCAGCTTAAAACTCCGGTCTTCAGTTGTCTGACCGCAAAAACATTTTTTTGCTTGTCGCTATAGTTGCAGTTTTCAAATACCATCTCCATTTCATAGATCCAATCCATAATCTTTACATGCTTTGGGATTGCAAAAAGACTTGGTGGTTTGGTGCCCAAGAAAGTATTATACATACGCCCATCTCTGTTGATTTCCCTCTTCGGGTCATTCGTTTCTGCCACTGTGGGATCCACTTGACTGACAGCATGGTTGTGATTTCCTTCCTCTCACTTTCTGTTATTTAATTTAGGTTGTTCAACAAGCATTGAAGGTTCATTCATGTTATTCAGCAACAGTTGTCGCATTTCTTCCCTTTGTTCAACCATCATTGCCAGAATCATAGATTGTACTCGAGCCATTGTGATTGATTCTTGTGCAGCTTCTACTATCAGTACCTGCTCCACCACTTGGGGTTGATGTTGCTGATTCCTATTCACATTTCCAGCTCCACTTCGGGTTCTTTCCATTTTGATCTATACACCAAATTAGGCGAATTTAGATCTTTATTCATGATAGATATTTAAATTCTCCTTATCACTCTGAAACGTTACATGCTAGTTCTAATATCCTAGTCATACGCTTAGAATTCTGAACACATAAGGTTTCCAGATCTGGTCGGCAATAGACCATAGATCCGCATAAAGTAATAGCATATATGGCAACCATATAGCATTTAACACATAAAAACATTTTAGGCATCTTTCCTAAAATATACTAGTGCTCGTGTCTAAAATATGGTAGACACTCATCTCATGATCATCATTTAGCATTCTGAATTTAAGTCTAGAAATCCTACAAAATCCTAGTTCACTTAAACTAATGCTCTGATACCAACTGTGACATCCTTACTTTCACGGCTAGAAAATACCGATTTCGTTTATGCTTCAATAATAAAATCAGAGTAATCTTTCAAAGAAAAGTGTTGCGGAATTTGTTCCCAAAAAAAATATGATAAATTGTATCAAAACATTTCTTAAAGAAATATATTTTCATTTCATTACAAACTTGGGATGTCAACATCGATACAGATCACAAGCATAAACAGTACAATATAGGCCTTACAACATTTGTTTACATCTACTTGCCTATAATCCAGAATCCCTCGTCAAGTCATCCAACTATGCTCTTGTTTCACTACCTGTAATACAAAAAGTTGAGTGGATCAGGCTTGGGAGCCTGGTGAGCACATAGGGTTTTCAACCCACAATAAATAAGTTTATTTCTTTCATCAACCAACAATAAGCCTGATTACTCATTCCCGTTATCCTTACTTTACGTCCCAAACACCTATCATAAGGGACCTAGCCTAAGGATCATCATCCGAATGGACACTACTGCTAAGGGGATTCCTCAGCCATATATGTCCGTAAGGCAACCATGAGGGGGATGGAGTACACCGGTGAACACATCGTTCATAAACACCTACATGTTGTGAGCCTTCTAGCATTCCAATGGATTGTCTAGAAAAGTTTGTGGTCGTCATCTATACTCTGCTAGATGACTGGGACATCATCAACTTCGAGGCCTCTCATCATTTTATTACATCACACATCAACTATTTTATCTACCCATGTTTTACCCAACATATTTGTAGATAAAAATACATATATAGTTTAAATCATTTAAAACATGTATAAAACATTCATTCAACATACATCTCGAATAAACAAACAATATATATACACATAGCACGTATTTTATATAAAATACTTCATATCTATGTGTAAGATGAAAGTGACTATACACTCACCTGATAAGATCGTGATTGGACAGCACTTCGTTCCCTTAAACAATCTTTTTCGATGAAACCGTGAGGTTTGCTCAAAAAATGGGCTCTACACAGGCAGAGTTTCGACTCGAAAAACTCTTTTTTTTTTAGACTTGGGGTTCTCCGTGGCTTTCTTCTGGTTCTAGGAAGGTTCCCTAGGTTTGGGGGGTTTAGTGTAGCTTAAGAGAAAGTATAAGGTGAAAAGATGAAAATTTTGTAAAATAATTTGGGGCAGCCTTGCACCCCTTTTATAGGTGGCCGAAGCCTATCCTTATGCTGGGCGTAACTTTGGTACGCGGAGCGTACTGCTGTACGCAGAGCATACCTTCGTATGTTGCACGGAGGAGCGGGGGTACTTCGGACGTGTCATCGACGTGTCAAGCATACGAAGGGTATGTCGTGGCCACTAGAGCAAATATGAGACAGTTGGGCGTACAAATCTCGTACACTGGGCGTACCCCGGTACGCTTAGCGTACCCCTTCGTACGTTGGGTGTTCCTCAAGCCTCGAAGTATGTGCCTCGAACTTCAAAAATTCATAACTTTCGCATACGAGCTCCGTTTTCGACGTTCTTTATATCCACACATAGGTAATACCATGCTCTACAACTTTCGTTTAGACTCCATCGGCTAATTTTGACTTTATTTTTAAAGTTATATTTTAACAGGATGGGACAGGAAAAGTCCGTTAAAAATTCATAAATTCTTCATCCGATGTCCGTTTTTTTCTATCTTTTTACCGTTGAACTACTATTGACGAGATCTTCGATTCTTGTACAGGTTGTCGACTAAAAATCGCTCGATCTATTATTCAAATTCCAGGTTGCATACTGTTATGCCAAATCTTAGAAAATCCATAACTTCCTCATACGAAGTCAAATTTGGACGTTCCTTTTGTGCACGCTCTCGATTTAACGTATACTACGACTTTCATTTAGATCGCTAAGGCTAAAAAGTACTTTATCGTAGACTCACTTTTTTTACGTCACACAGCGTCGTGCCAGTTCTGTCGCGAAACTTCGACAAGTCATAACTTCTTCGTTATAACTCGGATTTCGGCGTTCTTTATATCTCCAGAATTCTTGTTACGGCTACTACAACTTTCTTCATAGATATTGGGTTTATCTATTATTTTATTTTTGACGCTTATTTTTATCCTTAATTTATTATATTATCATAATTAAGTATAAAGCACATAATACTCAAATAATTCATTTTTATTACTTCAAAACGAGTTACATTGGTTGACCTAGACTATTACATCATTATTAATGATTAGCCCAGAAACACGTGCGTTACAGCATATATTGTAACGCCCGTGTTTCTGGGCTAAAGCATTAATAATGATGTAATAGTCTAGGTCAACCTTTGTAACTCATTTTGAAGTAATAAAGAGGAATTATGTGAATATTATGTGAATTATGTGCTTATTTGCTTAATTATTACGATTTAATTAATTAATAATAAGAATAAGCGTTGAAAACAAATATTAGATAAAGTCGATATCTTTTAAGAAAGCTGTAGTAGCCAAAACAAGGATTCCGGAGATATAAAGAACGCCGAAATCCGAGTTATAACGAAGAAGTTATGACATGTCGAAGTTTCGCGACGGAACCGGCACGACACCGGGAACCGTAAAAAGTGAATTTACGATAAAGTGATTTTTATCCTTAGCAATCTAAACGAAAGTCGTAGTGTTCGTTAAACCGAGAGCGTACATAAAAAGAACGCCCAAATCTGACTTCGTATGAGGAAGTTATGATTTTTCTAGGTTTTAGCTTAGCAGTAGACAGCTAAAAACTCGAATTTAAGATCAAGCGATATTTAGTCGACACAACCTAAACGAGAATCGAAGGTCTCTTCAATAGTCGTACAACGGTAAAAAGACAGACGAAAACGGATGTCGGATGAAGAAGTTATGAAATTTTAAACGGATTTTCTTGTCCCGGTCTGTTAAAAATTATAATATTAAAAATAAATTCAAAATTAGCCGACGAAGTCTAAACGAAAGTTGTAGAATATATTCCCGCCTACGCTTTCATATAAAGAACGTCAAAAACGGAGACCGTATGCGAAAGTTATGGATTTTAGAAATTCGGGACACATTTTCCGAGGAATTTTGCATGTGTGGCTCGAAAATGGCCACGTCACCCTCGTTCCTGGCGCGCCACGTATCCGATCTAGGTGAGTCATCGCCTCGTGTAAGCCACTGATTCATCTGAAGCTGAGGTCCAATAAGAGACCGACACGCCTCGCCCCGTGTCACACTTCCAAGCCTCGCACCCGGCCCCCCGCATGCGCGCCTCCTGCCCTTCACGTGTCCGAAGATCGCACGAGCCACGTATCCCCTCCGATCCGAGCCTCTCAGCAGCTACGTGGATCCTTCTTAGCCACTAATCCTCGGTTTCGCACCCTATATATAGGGGGGTTGCGAGATCTTCTGGCTAGAATTAGAAATTTGCCACTTTTCACCCCTAAACTTATATTTTGACTATTTTGACTTCCCCCGAAGCCCCGGAATCATCTCCAACACCCGAAACAAATCCCGAAGTGCCCGAAGACCTAGAAAAATTTATCTTTTCAGTTTTCAAGCTCCAACCTCGCAGAGCCCGATTTTTCATTAAAGCCCCCGGTGTTATCGTAAACGATCATTTTAGGAAACGAAATGTTGCCCGATTATCATTTTAGTCACTTTCATATTACACATAGATATGAAGTATTTTATATAAATGCGTGCTATGTGTATATATATTGATTGTTTATTTGAGATGGTTGTTTAATGAATGTTTATACAAGTTTTAAAATGACTTAAACTATATATATATATATATATATATATATATATATATATATATATATATATATATATATATATATATATATTATCTAGAAATATGTTGGGTATAACATGGGTAGATGAAATAGTTGGTGTGTGATAAATTGATGAGAGTCCTCGATGTTGTTGTTGTTCCAGTCATCTAGCGGAGTATGGATGATGACGACAGACTCTTCTAGACAGTCCAGTGGAACGCTAGCAGGCTCGCAACCTGTAGGTGTTTGTGGGCGTGATGTTCACTGGTGTACTCCACCCCCCTCATGGTTGCCTTACGGACATATATGGTTGAGGAATCCCCTTAGCAGTAAAGTCCATCTCGATGATAAAATCCTTAGACTAGATCCCTTTAATAGGTATTTAGGGACGTAAAGTGATGATAACGGGAATGGGTAATCAGGGTTATTGTTGGTTTGATAAAATTAATAAATTTATTGTTGATCAATGTAATTAATAAATTTATTATTATTTGTAGGTTGAAAACCCTATATGCTCACCAGGCTCCCAAGCCTGACCCACTCAGCTTTATGTTTTACAGGTAGTGGACCCAGAGCATAATTTGGATGAGGATGAGGGATTTTTGGATTATAGTCCAGTAGTTGTAAATAACTGTTGTAAGGCTTATAATGTACTGTTTATGCTTTTGATCTGTATCGAACATGACATCCCGAGTCTTTTTAATGAAATACATTTCTACGGAAATGCTTTGATAAATCTTTATCATATTTTATTTTGGGAACAAATTCCGCAACACTTTTAATCAAAGGATTACTCTGATTTTATTATAAACGCATAAACTAAATAGGTCTTTTCTGGCCGTGAAATTGGGGATGTCACAGTTGGTATCAGAGCATTAGTTTAAGCGAACTAGGAATTTGTAGGATTTCTAGACTTAAACTTAGAATGCTAAGTGATGATTGTGAGATGAGTGTCTACCATATTTAAGACACGAGCACTAGTATATTTTAGGAAAGTTGCCTAAAATGCTTTTATGTGCTAAATGCTATATGTTTACCATATATGCCATTAATTGTTCGGATTTATGGTCTGTTGCCGACCGGATTTGGAAACCTTATGTGTGTAGGATTCTAAGCGTAGGACTACGATATTAGAACTAGCATGTAAACGTTTTAGAGTCTATACTGAATAAAGATCTAAATTCACCCTATTCGATGTATAGATCAAGATGGCAAGAACCCACAGTGGAGCTGGGAATGCAAATGGGAATAGGAATCAACCCCCAGTACTTGAGCAAGTACCTGTTGCAGGAGCTGCACCTGAGCCAATGACGATGGCTGGAGTACAAGTGATGATATAGATGATGTTGGATCGCCAAATGGAGGAGACAAGGCGATTACTACAACAGAATATGGAAGAAATTATGATACCTGTTGAACAGCCCAAATTGAATGAAGGGCAATCAAAATGAGGGAACTATAGTGGGACTGTTGGTCAAGCCAACCCACTGATAGTTAGACGAAACAACCAGGATGGAGTAGGTGATGGATGTGGATGCGAATACAAAGATTTCATGGCATCCAAACCACCGTGTCTATCCGGAAGTCCAACACCGGTGGAAGTTATAAATTGGATCTCCGAAATGGAGACAATGTTTGAAAGTTGTGAGTGCAGCAACAAACAGAAGACCGCACTTGCAATTCCTCTGTTAAAATCTGGTGTATTGAGCTGGTGGAAGTTACTAGCTGATTCGATGCCCAAGGGAGAAACTAGCAAGATGTCTTGGGAAGACTTTGTGGTACAACTAAAATTGCAATACTGCTCTGAGCAAGATCTTCTGGAAATCAATAATGAGTTTCAGAATTTGAAGAAAGGAAAAATGGGCGTTACTGAATACGCTGCTAGTTTCACAAAAAAGATGAAGCTTATTCCATACATAGTTCCAACTGAACTCTCTAAGGTCAATAAGTTTGCACATGGTTTACCAGCAGATTTTGGTCCAATAGTTAAACAAGCAACCACACTAAAAGCCATCATCTGGGCTGCCAAGAATGTTGAGACCCAAATCAGGGAGAAGGGTCTGGAGAGGACAGATGTTGGTGAGAAGAGGAAGTTTGAAGGACCTTCGAGGCCCAACAAGAAAAGTAAATTATCGAAGTCTGGTTCGAGAGGAGGAGGAGGAGAAGCCAAATCGTGCAACAAATGTAAGAAGAAGCACCATGGGAAATGTGGCAAAGAGGTCACATGCTTTAAATGTAGAAAGCCTGGGCACTATGCCAATGAATGCACCCTCATCAGGAAAGTTTGCTATGGGTGTGGTGAGGAAGGGCACATCTCGAGGGACTGCCCAAAGAAGAAAGGGGAAGCAAGGCCCAATCTCCCACCAAAGCCAAAAGCCAGAGCCTTCAAAATGACACTTGAAGCTGCGAAAGAGGAAGTAGATGTCGCTTCAGGTACTTTTCTCGTAAACGAAATTGCCTGCCTAAATTTTGTTTCATTCTGGAGCCAACTACTCCTTTATTTCGCATGAATTTGGTAGAAATCTAGCTTTGCCTATTGATAGACTAGATAATGCTTTAATAGTCGAGGTTGCTAGTGACAAGTTTATACCTGTTAGCCATCGCATGAAAAACATCTTCATAGACTTGAATGGGAATAAGTTCCACGAGGAATTATTGCCTATTAAATTAAATGGTTTCGACATCGTGTTGGGAATGGATTGGCTTAGCGCCAATGATGCTGAAATATTGTGTAGGAAGAAGATAGTAAAAGTAAACCCGCAAGGGAAAGAATCATTTATGGTGTATGCGGATAAACGCAGAGTGAGTTCTGGAATCATTTCCACAATGAAAGCCAGAAAGTGTTTGGCCAAGGGATGTACATCATATCTAGCATTTGTGATTGATGCTAAAAAGGAAAAGAAGGAGGTGCAGGAGATACCAGTGGTGTGTGACTTTCCGGAAGTCTTTCCTGAAGATCTTCCTGGATTACCCCCTGATAGACAAGTAGAGTTTAGAATAGACATGTTACCAAGAACAAGACCAATAGCAAAAGCACCATACCGATTAGCACCAGCGGAGATGAAGGAGCTTATGATGCAACTTTAGGAGTTATTGGACAAAGGTTTCATTAGACCTAGTTTATCGTCTTGGGGAGCTCTGGTGTTATTTATAAAGAAGAAGGATGGGAGCATGAGAATGTGTATAGATTACAGAGAGCTGAATAAGGCAACAATAAAGAACAAGTACCCGTTGCCAAGGATTGATGACCTGTTTGATCAGTTGCAAGGTTCGAGTTATTTATCGAAGATCGATCTAAGGTCAGGATATCATCAGCTAAAGGTGAGAGAGCAGGATATTGAGAAGACTGCTTTCAGAACAAGATATGGACACTACGAGTTTTTGGTTATGTTATTTGGACTAACCAATGCTCCAGCAGTCTTCATGGATTTGATGAATAGGGTTTGTAAACCATTACTCGATAAATTTGTGATAGTGTTCATAGATGACATTCTGATTTACTAAAAAATCCAAGAAGAGCATAGTAAACACTTACGAGAAGTGTTAGAAGTGGTGGTTTTCGCTCTCAAGATTGAGATGATATACCCTATGCACGATCTTGAGTTGGGAGTGGTGGTTTTTGCTTTCAAGATTTAGAGGCACTATATGTATGGGGTCCGTTGTACTATATACACAGATCACAAGAGTTTGAGACATATCATGGATCAGCCGAACCTGAACATGAGGCAGCGCAGGTGGCTGGATGTGGTCAAGTACTATGATTGTGAGATCCTTTACCATGAACGTGGTTGCGGATGCTCTGAGCCGCAAGTCAGCTGGGTCCTCAACCCCAACCAGATGTATGAGGATAGCGGTGGATTCCCCGTTGGTGGGTTTGGTCAGGGATGCTCAGATTGAGGGCATGAGATCAGAGAACTGCAAGTTGGAGAGGATTAAGGGAAAAAGCGCCCGGTTTGTTCTGGATAGCCGCGAGTTGTTGACTCGTTACGATCGGGTTTGGGTTTCGATGTCCGGAGGGGTTCGGCAGACAGTGATGAGGGAGGCTTATAAGTCTCGTTTTTCGATTCACCCGGGAGCCAACAAGATGTACCGTGATTCGAATTCGAGTTATTGATGGCCTGGCATGAAGCGAGATATCGCTTGGCTTGTCGAGAGGCGCTTGACTTGTAGGATGGTCAAAGCCGAGCACCAGAGGCCGCATGGTAAGCTGCAGCCTCTGGAGATTCCCATGTGGAAATAGGAATGGATCACAATGGACTTCATCACAAAGTTGCTGAAGACGGCAAGGGGGTTCCATGCTATATGGGTCATCGTGGATCGATTAACCAAGAGTGCCCATTTCCTGGCCATACGTGACAGTTCGTCGGCAGAGAAGTTGGCCGACCTATACGTCAGAGAGATTGTCTCTCGCCATGGGGTTCCAGTTTCTATCGTTTCCGATCGAGATGTCAGGTTTACTTCCCATTTTTGGCAGAAGTTCCATGAGGAACTGGGTACGAGACTGCATTTTAGCACGGCGTTTGATGTGCACAAAAGTACCCACTAATTTTAATATTATATCCTCAAAAACTTAGACTAACTATGCACTTATAGGCAGTGTACCTAGTCAGATTACAGTATAGCTTAGGTAAGTCGGGTGTCGATCACAGGGAACGGTGGTGAACCAATTTAAAATATTTGATTATAGGTTACAGGTCACACGAAAATAATAAAGAAATAGTTTAATAAATCTCAAACTAACAATTAATTAATAACTCTCGATAAACTAATAGGAAAGCAAATCTCTTCAGGTACTTTGATTTAGATAAATTACACCTTAAAAACATAGACAATTGCATACACAAATTCATTTATTTATGTTCACCGATTCCTAAAATGATTAGATTCGCGTTCACTACAACTAATCCTTTAGCAAACAAGTCAATTCAAACAGTGATCAGTTGATTAAACAAACATGCTTCCTAGTGTTCAGTTTGTATCAAGCAAGACTTGTAAATATAGTTAATCAAATTACTAATTCAATTTAACCTCTTGTTGATGGTCATCAAACAAGGCTCACACATTAACTTACTTATTCCCAAGTTAATCCTAGTTTCACATTCGTTACTCCTAGACTTATAATCTCGATGGTCATCAAAATCATAAGCAACAAGCAATCAAGCAGATGTTCATGAACTTAATTTACTTAATAATTAACAGAAAATAATTATCATTAATACGTAAGGATCTTTTAACAAGCTTGGCAAGATAAATTAAACATAAACAAACAATTCAATATAGCAATTAGTCTAATAATCAAAGCTTCATTCAATCATAAACGCAAAGTAAAAGGTTTTTACACCCAAATCAGAAACTAAATACAGAATAGTAACACAATGGAATGCTAAACATGGTCACGTTAACAACCCATATGATTACCGACATGTATCCGCTCTCCAACCCTTCCGATCTCCGCTCCCGTTAGCTTAACGGCCTTCCGGCCGCCTTCTAGACCCTCAAAACGGCTTAACAGAAGTTTAATATCGACTAAATTAAGTTGGAAGTCGAATCCCCCTTTCTGGTTAGCTGATAATCGACTTTTATAACCTTTGTAGCCGACTTACGTACGTTGGGCGTAAGTCGGATTACGCTGGGCATACTAAGGATTTATACACGATTGGAGTTATCCGATGCCAGCCATTACGCGGGGCGTAATCAAGAATTACGTTGTGCGTAACTCGTCTTAGCCTTTACGCTTGGCGTACAAGTAAATTACGCAGGGCGTAATCGTTCCTCCAACATTTTTCCTTTCTTTTATCTTCTAAGCCCGATTTCCGCTTCAGTCTTTTCTTTTGTGCTTTATCGTCAACGAATAGCTGCAAAACATAATTTAAAGCATTGTGAGTACTTTTTAGTTCAAAAAGAGAATAATAAAGGCCAAAATATTAAGATATAATGTATAAAAATATATATAAAAATACACATATCAGCGTTCCATCCGCAGACTGATGGAGAGAGTGAGCGGACCATTCAGACCCTCGAGGATATGTTGAGGGCGTGCGTTATTGATTTCGGTGGGAGTTGGGATTCCCACCTGCCGCTTGCAGAGTTCGCCTACAACAACAGCTATCATTCCAGTATCGGCGCCCCAACTTTCGAGTTGTTGTATGGGCGGCAGTGCAGGACCCTAGTCTGCTGAGGTGAGGTTGGGTACAGGGTGATGGGTCGGACAGAGGTAGTTATGCAAACTACCGAGATTATACAACAGATTAGATAGCAACTGCAGACCGCTTAGAGTCGGCAGAAAAGTTATGCCGACCGACGCCGATCTGAGCTGGAATTTCATGTGGGTGACATGGTTCTTCCAAAGATCTCACCCTGGAAGGGTGTGAGCCGCTTCAGGAAGAGGGGAAAATTAGGTCCCTGTTATATTGGGCCATTCAGAATTGTTGCCAAGGTTGGCAGGGTGGCTTATAGGCTAGAGCTTCCCGAGGAGCTTAGCCGGATCCACAGCACATTTCATGTTTCGCAATTACAAAAATACATTATGGACCAGGAGGCAGTGGTATCGTTGGATGACATTCAGGTCGATGAGCACCTGAACTATGTGGAGAGGCCTGTGGCTATTTTGGAAAGGAAGAAGAAGATTATGCGGAACAAGGAAATACCTTTAGTAAAGGTACAGTGGGAACATCGGAAGGGATCTGAGTGGACATGGGAGCCGGAGGCGGAGATACACGAGCATTACCCAGCATTGTTTATTCCAACGGACTTCGAGGGCGAAGTCTAGTTCAAGTGGGGGAGAGTTGTAACGCCCCGATTCTCAGGTATTGCTTAAATAAGATTTATTGGGTTAAGCTCTACTCGACGAGTTGGTTGACCTACTCGTCGAGTAGCAGCTGGATGAGATCGCGTGTTAAGTGACCTACTCGACGAGTCCATATTGGGACTCGGCGAGTAGGAGCGGGAAGATGAAACCCTAAATCCCGAGGTTTGCACCTCAATTTACAGGAGCCTTAGCCTCCTTTGGCCTCTTTGTAGTCTTTGAGAGCCCCTTAAAACCCTAATTCGTGTGTGTGTGCCTTGGTGAGGTGTTTGAAGCTTGGAAAAGAGAGTCTTAGAGGAAGAAAGCTAAGAGTGCAAAGGAAATTGAAGCAAGGAAGGAGTGGGAAGCAGGATTTACCTTAGCTAGCATCCTTTGGAGGTATCAAAGTACCATCCTTACTTCCATTTTTCCCTTTTGTTGAGTTTCTAGGGCTTTTTATGGATTTTCAGGTTGGTATGATGAGCTATGGGCTAGATCTGAAGTTGTAACTTCAAATCTGGACCCTCCTTGGATTCTAGAAGCATAAAGTCACAGTCATGGTTGTGATTAAGGTCCTTCTTGAGCATGAAGTTCCATTAAGAACTTAAAATAGGCATTTAGAGCCTTTATAGCCATGCATGCACGTAAAGTTTGCAACTTTACGTGATAAGCATGCCCTAGAAGCTTGGATCTATGAGTTGGAGTCGTTGCATGGCTCAAAACAAGTCTATATGGAAAAAGGACTGAATGGACTCGGCGAGTCATGTGAAGATGGCTGTGAACTCGACGAGTTGATGATCAACTCGGCGAGTCCGATGAAGATCGTCATAAGACTCGACGAGTTGAAGAACAACTCAGCGAGTCAGATGAGTTTTCTCTTGGATATGTATGAGTATGTATCCGTCGAGTTGCAAGGAGAGAACTCGACGGGTGGCCTTAAAGTTTGATCGAGAATCAAAGGAACTCGACGAGTCACTCCGATGACTCGGCGAGCTGGAATGTACTTCAGGGAACTCGACGAGTAGCCAAGGGTACTCGGCGAGTTAAGATCAACATGGATTGTTGAACTTGACTGAGGACTTTGACTTTGACCAGGGGTTGACTAGTGGGTTATGGAGTACCTTATAAGGTTAAGGACTTATGAGTATGATGTACTATGATGATAGGTGGTGGAGCTTGTGTCAAATGATCCGAGAGTTGGAGCTTACCTTTCGTGTTGACATCTGCGAGGTGAGTTATCCTCACTATATCGATAGGGTCTACGGCACCAAGGTCGGCCCTTTAGTTGTTATTGTTATGGTATGCTACATGTGGTTATGATCTGTTAGATCGGAATCGGGGTAGACAGTATATTATGCTCTTATGATCCGTAGGGATTGGTATGTTAGTGACCTGCTAGGTCGGTACTCTAGTTACAGGAGAATTCTATGATTAATGATCAGTGTGACAGATATGTTTGATGTTTGTATATGCATGTATATGATAGTATGCGCACATGGTTATTTGCTTGTGGTTGGGTTGAGGCGGTCCTGCTTTGTGCTGAAGGTCAATATACCCTATGAGCGGTCCGAGGAGATTGTAGGCCCACGTGGCGGACCAGTCATGTCGAAGGCTCGGGATAGATTCAGACAGACTATAGGCTCGGTAGGGCGGTCCAGTCAAGCCAATGGCCCAGTATGCATGTTGATTGATTGATTATTACTGATATGGTATTGTCAGTGTGGTATTGGTATTTTGGGGGTAGCTCACTAAGCCCTCGGGCTTACATCTTTCAGTTTATTGTTTCAGGTACTTCAGGAGATCAGGGAAAGTCGAAAGCATGACCGTACCGCTCCTCATCCTTATGTTATGATTTTTGGGACACTCTGATGGAAAGTGATTTGGAAACATTTTTTAAACAATGCTATTTGTTTTTATTTATGATTGAAAAAGTTTAAATTTGGCGTAAAATTTATGGATGTTACAAGTTGGTATCAGAGCCTTGGTTTAAGTGAATTGGAGGAACACTCGTGTGAATCCAGATTCAAATCAAGGAGATATTCGGAAAATAAGTTTTAAAATGGTTTTCAAAATAAATGATGGAGGATGCAGAGGGTACGATCAGCCGGACCCTGTAAGTAAACCCCAAAATACCATGCAGTTATTTGATATTCTTATATGTTAGGACAACATGCTAGTGTTAGGCTAGGGATCTTCGGGAATCGCATGATAGATTTGCCTGATTGCATGATGCCTATTAGCCTAGGGTCTCTTGTATGTGGAATTGACATCATAACTGTAGATGTTTAGTGTATGCATCACGGCTGTGCATAATAAAGACCTTATAGCCTGAGAATGTTGATTCGGCCTTCGGGTAGGATTGGATATTCGAAAGTCTATTGGGTCCAGCGTTATGTGCAGCTAGCATGCACTAGCGCTGCATGGGATGATGGAAGTTTCATGGATGTGTGAGTCGTGATAAGTGGTGAGACTAGATGCGAGATATTTGGTATTCCCCTAGAAATGAGGGTTGAGCGCATTTCCTATGTTGATGATATTGTTAGGGCGTTATGGTGATACTTGATACAAATATGGGTAGGTGTGGAAGGTAGTATGGGCCCGTACTACTGAAAGCACAGGACCCATACGCGTAGCAAGGAAATCACAACCCCTAGGGTTTTTGGGTTTCGGTCTCCCGACATTATGATATTCATCTAATGACTTGTATTTCAGTATGGTGGTGACGAGACGTGTTGCTTCAGGATCAGGATCAGGATCGGTTTCGGGAGACGGAGGGTTGGAGGTGCCGGTAGCACCTGAGCCCATGGTTCAGATAGGGACCGAGGAGTTGGATGCCAGGATCCGGGAGATCATGCACGACGAGATTGTTGTTGTGTTCCGAGCGCAGCTTCCAGAGATATTTGGGTCGATTAAGACCGCGATGGTTGAGTACTTTGATGAGCGATATGCAGCTCTAGTAGAGACAGTTGTCGCTACAACCACTTCGGTTGTAACTACGACAGGGGTTGGAGGACGAGCCGGTAGGGCTTTCCAGTACCGAGACTTTGATAATACGAAGCCCCCCGATGTTTGATGGTACACAGGATGCGATTAGGGTTATGAGGTGGTTATCTGACGTGGAGGGCTGTTTCTTCACGTGCTCATGTTCTGCTGACCAGAAGGTCAGGTGTAGGGTTTCAAAGCACTCCATGGATGATGGCAATGGGCCCCCTTGATGATGTGTAGGTTAAAAGCCCAAGACTTGTCTTTTCCCTATAAATAGTCATGTATTATTCACAATTAGGGTTAAGAGTGGGGCAAAATGTAGCCGCCATGTTGTGAGGTTTCTTGTAAAGTTAGATTCTTATTTCTTAAGTGTAATTTATTCCTCATAATTCAATAAATCAAGTGATCATTCGACCTAATCTTCATATTTGTGTTTGTTCTTATTTTCCGCATCGTGTTCATCAAATCTCAATTAGGGCTTTAATCCCAACAATTGCTATCAAAGCGAGTCTTTGAAGATCTATTGATTTTTGAAGTATCGGTTCTTGGTTTGGTGATTTTCTGCACATATATTGAAGATTATTGGTGTTTTGGCGGTATGGAATCAAAATTATGTTCAAGCGCCTGTTCATGAAAACTTATGTTTTCTGTTCCTGTTCATCTGGGTAATTTTCCGATCTGTTTCATGCTCGTTTTTTTCTGATTTGATCTTGATCAATTGATGTGTTAAAATCAATTGTTTGCTTTATGCATCAATTTCGTTCCTGTTGGCCAAAAGATTTTATTCGTCACTGTTCATTTTCCATTTATTTGGCCCAAATCTAAAAGCTTTAACATTAGTTTCGTTTCTTGTTCTCCTGTTATTATCGTATCGACTCAATTCTTTGGATCATCGATTTACCTTTAAATCGAAATCAAGTTTATTTGCTCACGATCGATAATCAAATTCAAGTTTCTTTTTTACTGCTTGATTTTTCCGTTTATTTGGTCTTGTTTAATTTTGTTCTCGAGTGGTGTTTGACCCAATCGACAATTGATTATAATCTTTGTGAATGAGAATCATCTAGTGGTTTCTGTAAAATCGATTGTGATTATGAGTCTGGTAAAATCGATCGTAATGTATGATCTCACTGCGAATTGGAAGAGTGATGTTGGGACCGATTGAAATCGGAATTCGATCTTAATCGACATGATTTGAGTAGATATTCTTGGCAATCGGCGGAAATAGTCAAAATGGATATTGTGAATCTTTTGGAACGAACGTCTTACCTGCGAAAGTTCGGAATTAGAATCTGGGATCACACTCGTTTTATCCCACGAAAGTTTGTAGTTTGGAATATTTGGGTTAGTGATTCGCATCGTGATTTAAAGCAAACCTGTTAACAGTGATTTGCATCTCGCAGTCGGTAGTGTGCAGTGAATTGGATTTAGAACCATTTTCGGAGTTACTGTCGGGTCAGAATTGGTATTCAAAATTTCTGGAGTCGGTATCGGAATTTATCAAGGACATCAAAGTCGGAATTGGATTTGGAAATCAAAATCAGTAGTCGATCAAAAATTGATGTTGCTACCGAAATCGAAAGTCTCCAAAATGAAAAAGGAAATCAAAGAACCAATTGATTGAAACACAGGTGATTGGAATAAGAGGGTGTTTGGCTTAACTTTTGTGGGGCAAAAGTCCGTTTTGTAAAAGGGCTTTTTACAAAAGGACTTTTTACAAAAGTTGATTTTTAAAATGTGTTTGGATTAGTTTTTGGAAAAAAAAAATCAAAAATTAAATTGTGTGGTTTAATTTTTACATACAAAATGACTAAAAATGACATGTTTACATATTTATTGGGGGTAGATGGAGATATAAAAGTAATTTTAATGTTTAACACTATTGAAAAGTTGGAAAAATCATAATTTCATGACTTTTCAAAAAGATCAAATTTACTCTATTGAAAAAGTTATTTTTAAAAGTACTTCTCATCTTCCCAAATATTTTTTTTGACTTTTTCTAAAAGAAAAAGTCAAAAGTCATTTTAGAAGTTAAACCAAATACCCTCTAAATATTACTCCCTGCAAAGGTTTCGTAATCGGAATGAAAAACGACGGCAAGAATTGCAATGGACTTGCAATTTGATCTGTTCGGTCTCGCATATGGGTGATGAATATTGGTGTCGTAAAGTTTAAGCCTTTCGTTTTTATCCAAGAAAATGGGGAAGATAACAATGTTACATTTTGGGTCCCTACAACTCTAGCAAATTGGCACTTTTGGTCCCTTTTATTTTCACAGTTTGGCATTTTTAGACCATTTCCAGAATTTGTTACAATGAAGGGGAATATGGTGCAGAATTATTAATTTTGACCCCTGAATTTGTGCAAAGTGACAATTTCAGCCAATTTTTAGAAAAATTTACAAATTGGAGGGCTGGTGAATATTTTTGGATTTTTTAACGAACATATTTTTTCGTGAACAGAAAAATAAAGATTCCATCAAGTCTTGGCGGTCAGGAAAGTCGTTTTTCGTAATAACGTCAAATTTTCTCGACTTTTTCGGATTTTATGCTTCATCGTTTATAACATTTTTTCGCGGGGGAGCATAGTAATTTTTTATCCATTCAAGATCATTCTCATGACCATTTGAAGACTTTATAATCACGTTTTTTATTATAAATCAGGGGAGAATTTGGTATGGCCATTCAAAATTGGATTCGTGACTTTTCAACTTTGAAGATTTTTGGTAAAGATTGTGGTAGAATTTTGAAGGTAGCTTTTACAGTAGCAGTTCTTCATCGAGCTCTTATAAAGCTTTTGTAGAGAAGTATCTTTTACAGTAGCAGTTCTTCATCAAGATCTTCTAAGGACTTGTTATATCTCCGACTTCTAGCATTTTCTCGATCAAGTGGCGTTACGAATCTTAAAATTTGGGTTGTTACATGATAATTTTTGGTGGCTTATATCATTAGCTTATTTGAAGATCATTGTAACTTGGAGGGGGAGCTCTTCAAAGACAAGAAGTGATTTGGTTTCTTTGTTCTAAAATGGGTTTTTATGGCGGGTTTGGTTTTCATGAAGATTTTTTTTGTGGCTTACATTTGAAAATGAAGTTTATAGACATTACTTCAGTGCTTGGTTTATATATCCTAGAACCCGTGTTTGAAGACTATTGAAGAATCAAAATCCGTGGATTGCTTCTTCTATTCCTTGTTGCAAGATTTTTTATTTGCTAGATGCTTGTTTTGGAAGTTAAAGCATTGTTATCCATTCCATTCTTTGAGGGGGAGATTGTATGGTTTCAAAGCACTCTATGGATGATGGCAATGGGCCCCCTTGATGATGTGTAGGTTAAAAGCCCAAGACTTGTCTTTTCCCTATAAATAGTCATGTATTATTCACAATTAGGCTTAAGAGTGAGGCAAAATGTAGCCGCCACGTTGTGAGGTTTCTTGTAAAGTTAGATTCTTATTTATTAAGTGTAATTTATTCCTCATAATTCAATAAATCAAGTGATCATTCGAACTAATATTCATATTTGTGTTTGTTCTTATTTTCCGCATCTTGTTCATCAAATCTCAATTAGGGTTTTAATCCCAACATCAGGTGTGCCCTGAACCTGCTGAGGCTTGGGGCAAAGGACTGGTGGAGGCTAACAACTGGGTCGTATACTGATGATAAGCAGACTGTTGTTACTTGGGAGCAGTTCAGAGATATGTTCTGCACCCGCTACGTTCCACACGTTGAGCGGGAGCGGCTCGCGCAGGAGTTTTTGACATTAAGACAGGATGGGGAGTCTGTGATGGAGATTACCCATATGTTCACGGAGAGGGATATGTTTTGCCCAGAGTTTACTTCAGAGCAGTCTCAAATGACTCGTTATCTGAGTATGCTCAAGACTGATATTCGACAGTCTGTGTCTACACAGCGATGTGATACCCTCCCGGATCTTTAGGAAGCCGCGAGGCGGCGTGAGTTGGAGATAGACCTGCAACTGAAGGAGCAGTGTCAGGCACCGGCACAGTCTCAGCCGGCGCCTAAGCGGTCTAAGACCGCTGATACACGATCTGGGGGTCAGCAGAGCCGCACTTGTGGAAAGTGTGGCATGGTTCATTCAGGAGTTTTTCGAGCAGGAGGTGGGTGCCACAAATTTGGCAAGGAGGGGCACTATGCCAGGGACTGCCGTCAGTACGTCCCTCCAGCAAATATGAGGATTTGTTATCATTGTCATCAGGTTGGTCATGAAAAGACCAAGTGTCTGCAGCTCGCCGCCAAGTCGGCGCAGGGTTCTGCGCCCACTACTGTGAGGATTGGGGATGGTAGGCCAGTCAAGGTGGAGCCTCCGAAGGCCCATGTTCGCGCCTTCCAGCGCACGGCCAAGGAGGCCAAGTCAGCACCAGATATGGTTGCTGGTACGTTTCTATTCTCTGTCTCGGTTATTGTATTTGTGTTATGCTTATTCATTGTACATGTGATTAGGTACGTTTTTAGTGAATTCTTTGCCTGCTTTGGTATTATTTGACTCGGGGGTGAGTCGGTCGTTTGTATCTCATACCTTCTCTAGAGGGTTCAGTGTGCCGATAGATGATCTTGAGTGTCCGTTGTGAGTTTCGATCGCCAACGAGCACGAAGTTTCAGCTTCTTCGGTCTACCGGGGATGCGAGTTGGAGATTTTCGGGGTGTCCTTCCTGATAGATTTGATTCCTATCCCCATGGGGGAAGTGTGCGTGAGTGTAGGGATGGATTGGCTTAGCCGTTTTGGCGCCATGATCGACTGTTAGGGGCAGCGGGTGGTGGTTCGAACCCCAAGTGGGGGAGAACTTGTAGTATATGGTGAGGGCACCAGGTTGGGATCAGGGTTTTGTTCGGCAGCCAGGGCTCGGCATTATATTCAGCACAGGTGTGTCGGTTATTTGGTGTATGTTGTAGAAACGCGGGTTAGAGAGCAGCTCTCAGTTTTCGGGGTCCCGGTGGTGAGGGAGTTTGCTGACGTGTTTCCGGAAGCGTTACCCGGAGTGCCTCCGGAGAGGCAGGTTGAGTTCATGATTGATCTAGTGCCGGGTGCGGCCCCTATCGCTAAGGCGACGTATCGACTGGAACCGCCAGAGATGCAGGAATTATCGTCTCAGTTGCAGGAACTGCTGGGTAAGCAGTTTATTCGTCCGAGTAGTTCACCCTGGGGAGCACCGATCCTTTTCTTCAAGAAGAAGGACGGTTTGCACAGGATGTGCATTGACTATATGTCACACCCCGAAAACCCAAGGCGGAAACGTTACCGGGGCGGACTCCACGTTGAGTATCAAATCCAATGTAGATAGTAAGCAAAGTAAACAACCATTACATTACATATAGAGATTTTACATTTGTTTTAAAGTAAAAAGTATTACAAGTGTGGTACATATGTAAATATATACACAAAAGTAAGACGTGTCTTCAACGCACTTCGTCTTCGTCAAAAGGATCATCGGGTACCTGTCTAATGCGGACCTGAGAATACAAGCGGTTTGAAAATTAGCATAAAGTTGGTGACTTCATAAGCGGTTTTGTTTTCTGAAAATGTATTTGTTTCCTTTCTGTTTCTGAAAAGTTACGCACCAAGAAAATCCCATATTTACTTAAACGTTCGTTACTAATTCGAAATGTAACGTAAACGATGTACACTGAAAACATGGTTACTCTTGTGAATTGTAAGCTTTAGTTATCTGGTTTGTTACACGAATCTGGTTATGTACAAATGTTACCCCAGGAAAATCCCATATTTTCCTAAAAGCTGGTTACCAATCTGTAATGTGAAAGATGTATACCGAAAACCTGGTTGTCCTTGTGAACTGTATTAGTTTTAACACGTATATAAAACTAATATGTACAAGTAAACTAGTTACTTTATTCATTATTACTATCAAGTAAATCTCTGTTATCCAAATTGCGAGTTACATAACCATACAATAGACTAGATATGGCAATAAGTAGTCCACATCACCTTATGACTTTCGTCACCTTTGAACCTTTTGGTTCGGCTGTAGCTAGCAACCAGGTGTGGGGTAGTCAGCCCCGTATAGATCTATACACTCAAGTCACGCTCCCTATCTAAGAGATTCTGGTTACGAGTGCGGTCCTCCACTCGCGTATCTCTGTCGAGTGTTCTTCGAGGACGTGTCTCCAATTTATAGGAATAACAAATTTACTAGTAATAATACATAAAGATATTATTACAAACAATGATCCTCCACTCGCGTATCTCTGTGGAGTGTTACCGAGGACAAAACAGTGTACTAAGTTTCATGTTCAAAGATCAAATGTTATGCATTTAACTGATAAAATGTGGAAAACGATTTGTGAAAATATAGAATACAACATTTTATAACGTTTTTCACAAATAATACGGTAATGTGTTCTGCAAGTTCAATCGGTATCTGTTATGATTGTCAAAGTTAAAAGCATATGAAAATTGAAACACAACCCATGTAAAACAAGTTTTTGAGTACAAGTATTCCTTGTACTTTGCTTGTATTCTCCCCCTGAAAACAGTGAAAAACATTGAAAAAGGGTAGGGGTATGAACTCACCAGGCGAGAAAACGTGACAGATTGAATGCTAAGCGTCGGTTCGGGGCTTGATAACACGCGAGGTTCCTATGTAATATGAAATGGTATACAAATGTATCTAATTAGACTTTAAATCACTAACTAGATATGATTATACACTCCAATACAAGAAAACACTTCAAATCAAGTGTTTGGAGTGACCCGGGTGGCATCTACGGACGTATAGGGCTCGGATAATGTGTTTGCTCTTTAAGAGTAAACTCCTTAGGGATTTTACGGCCCTAAGACCAACTCCACATGAGTTCACGGCCGTGAACTCATGGATGAAGGGTTTTATGGTGCCAAATGGTCAAATAACACTTGGGAAAAGTTGTTATGATTTAATCTAAGGCTTAGGAATGAGTTAAACCACCAAAGGAACCATCAAAGGGAGTTTACGGCCCTAAACTAGGAGTTTACGGCCGTAAGCTCCTATACCTTTCTTATATTAATGATTTGGTGGCCTTAGATCAATCACATGTGATTTAAACAAATTTTACAAGCCTTAGAATGGATTTAGGGCATCATTTGACTAGTGTATATGAGTTTACGGCCCAGGAACCCATTCTTGGGGGGTTTACAGCCGTGAACTCTCAAAGGGATGGTTTTCATCTTGTTTAAGGCCCCTAAATCGATTGTGGTTGATTCTAGAATTTAATCCAAGGCTATTGGTGTGTTTAAGTGGCATTTAAACACTTGGATTTGAGTTTACTCCCCATGAATATGAGTTTACGGCCCAAGCGTGTTCTTGGGCAGTAAACTCATGTTTATTCCTCAAAATTTGGATTCAAGGTGTTCTAAGTCTTAATCATTAAGCCATTTAGCCATATCTAAGCTCCAAAGGTGGATTGAAAGGGTTTTAAGGCTCAAAAACCCCTTTTATGTGTGTTTATGGCCCAAGCATGTTCTAGGTGTGTAAACACATGAACATGGTCCTTTTCCATAGATTAAACACGAATTTGAAGGCTAAGGATGTTAATCTATGAGTTAGGGAGGTTACCTTGATGAATTTGAGCCTTAATTTGATGATTTTGGACCTTAAGTTTGGATTGAGGAGAGAGGTTAGAGAGAGAGTAGTGAGAGAGAGAGCAAAAGCTTCAAATTGAAGTCTTTTGAGCTTTAAATAGGATTCAAGTTCGGGACACGGTGGAATTCTACCCGATACCGACGTTAAACGTGGCTTTTGGTCGCACCTGATTAAGTTGTCGTAACCCGATATGGTCGATTTTAAAAATATTCCGATTACTAGAACGGGGTGTTAATATGAGTTCTAAATGCGTTTGGACACCCATTAAGTCATAATAGCAACCTCAAATTAAATGACTTAATTTAATAGCGTAAACGGAAATGAATTTGAAAACGACGAATTTATTAATGGAAAGGGTTACAATTTTGGAAACGAACTTCGGGTTGTCACATTATCCCCCCGTTAGAGGGAATTTCGTCCCGAAATTCAGAATTTAGATACAAATCATGAATCTGGGAAGAGATGCGGATACTTTTGTTTCATCGAGTCTTCACGCTCCCAAGTGAAATTCGGTCCCCGCTTGGCATTCCAGCGAACCTTCACTATCGGGATGTGACTTTGTTTCGTACGTTCGATCTCTCGATCCATGATTTCGATTGGTTCCTCCATGAAGTTCAAGTTTTCGTTGATCTCAATCTCGTCTAAGGGAATCACTAGGGTTTTATCGGATAAGCACTTCTTGAGATTTGAGACATGGAAGACGGAATGAATGTTACTGAGCTCATGGGGTAATCGAAGTTTATAAGCTACCGGACCAATCCTGGCGAGGATCTCGAAGGGTCCAATGTACCTCGGATTAAGTTTCCCACGCTTTCCGAAGCGTACCATGCCTTTCCAGGGTGAGACCTTCAACAGGACACGGTCTCCAACCTGGAACTCCAGAGGTTTCCGTCGATTATCAACGTAACTCTTTTGGCGATCTTGTGAAGCTTTCAATCGTTCCCGGATTTGGATGATCTTTTCGGTGGTTTCACGGATGATTTCAGGACCAGTGAAAGCACTGTCGGGGACCTGGCTCTTAGCTAGCTACGTGTCCCCTACCTCAGCCCATGTGACATCCCCATTTTCACGGCCAGAAAAGACCGATTTTGTTTATGCTTTATAAAAGTCAGAGTACTTCTTTTCATAAAAATGTTGCGGAATTTGTTCCCAGAAAAACACGATAAATACGTTATTAAAATATTTTCGAAGAAACGTATTTTATTCATTTTAAAACATTTGGGATGTCATTGTCAATACAGAAACATAAGCATAAACAGAACTTACATTTATTTACACTAGTGATCTACATCTCTTTAATCTCTCAGTGTAATTGATGTGTGTAAAATGCACTTGTTTTATTCCTACTTTCATACATACTTATAAAGCTAGCATTTTTCCTTCAACCTCATGTTTTTTGAAACCCCCATAAAAATTTGGAAATACCTCATGCATTTGAAACCTCCTATTTTAATGAATATCACTCAAAAGTCTCTTAATAATGATTAACAATTCAAAGGATTTATAACTTATATAATATATTTAATAAACAATTAATGGATACTCTACTATAAAAAGGTTAATCTTTTTTAGTAGACACACAAATACAAATCACATACAAAATTCACAAAGAAAACAAGTTCAAAGTTTTTTTGTGTTGGTTAGAGGGATTTGAACAATTTTTCGAGCCATGTTATTATGTTGAAGTTTTTAATTTGTAAGTTTGTCATATACTAATTCTTTTTTTTGTATTTTCTTGATTTAAGTATTCTTTTAATAATAGCATTGTATGTTGTGGTTGAAATTTTAATGTAAATTAGATTAAATTCATGTTATCGATCATATGTTATGGAAGGTGATATATATAATTTAATTAACTATTGTATACATGTTTGTATGTTCATGTTGCTTCAAAACAATAATTAATTAAAAATCATGGATATGTCATATTATCCATATTATCCATGTAAGCATTTTTTAAAATGTAAATTGTCTATCTTATCACTTTATATTTTAGTATATGTTTAACATTTTAATTATAATAATAAGTGTTTTTTAAAAGTTTCTTTCACTTATTAATAATAACAAGTGATTTTAAAATTAATAAGCAATAACTATAAATAATAAAATCAAATTACATTGATATGTCATATTATCCATGTAAGTCTCTTTTGAAATGCAAATTGTATATTTTATCACTTTATTATTTAGTGTATATTTCACATTTTAATAATAATATTAAGTGTTTCTTAGAACTCTTCTTTAACTTATTATTAATAATAAGTGGTTTAAAATTAATGAATAGCAATTTTAAATGATAATAACATCAAATTATAAATTACATTTAGCTATCAATAAATTGTATTTTAAATGAACATCATTATTTAAATTATAAAATGATTGCATAAGTAAAAATATATTTAATAAATGATAATAATTGTTAAAAATAATACTAAATAGAAAATTATATTTCATTCTATTAATGAGGAATATGGGTTGATTTCGATAAATATTATTGTTCAAAATAATATAGGTTATATATATATATATATATATATATATATATATATATATATATATATATATATATATATATATTAGTGTAAAAATATTATCTCAAAAATATTATTGTTCAATAACATAACCATTTTAAACATATATTTTTCAATATTTTAACAATATATTTTTAATCTTCGTTGCACAACGCGCGGGAATTCGTCTAGTTTATTAATAAATTTAGCACACAAAGGCAGTGAACCTGTCTTCTAATGGTATAGTTGGATAAGTAGGGTGTCGATCTCAGGGAACGGGAAAATTAAACTAATGGCTAATTTTAACTAAGCAAATAATGAAAGTAAAAAGGTTTTTTCTCTAGTTTTGCAAGACTAGAAACTTAAACACACCACAAAAACACTTAATTAACTAAGTAACTAAAGCAAACAACTAATTCACCAAATTTGATAAAGATGTTTCTATTTAGGTTCAACCAATTCACTCCTATGGTTATTTTGAATTTATGATAGATTAATTGTTATTGGCTACCAACTATAGTGGTTAGGTTCATGTTCATTACTCCTAACCCTTAGACAATCAATTAATTCAAGCGGTGATCAAGTGTTTAAACTAATTAATTCCCTAGATTAATGATTTGGATTAAATAAGATTCGTAGTGGTTAATCAAATTAGTGGTTCAATTAACCTCCTTTTTGTTGGTTTCTCAAACAAGCTCACACATTAATCTACCCATTATCTTGTTAATCTTAGTTTCATATTCATTATTCCTAAGCATATGATTAAGTGTTCACATAGACATATGAGGTTAACAACTAAGAGATGTATATTCATTATTCCTAAGCATATGATTAAGTGTTCACATAGACATATGAGGTTAACAACTAAGAGATGTTCATGCAGCTTAATTGTCTTCCAATTAACAGAAAATAGTTGTGATTAATGCATAAGGTTCTTTAACAAACTTAATTTAATAAATCACTAATAAACAATCAATCAAAATCTAAGAATTAAACCATAGGAGTTACTTGGTATTCCCCAAACAGAAACAAAAACGTATTTAGCTCATAGTTGCAGGAAAAACAAACACAAAAACAAGTTTAACTAAGCTAAACATGCTTAATTCCTAAAGCTAAGTGGAATGATTAACCTAGTTGCCTTGATTCTTCAAGAGATTGAAAATTAGAGTTCCTCAACGCCTTCAAGGGTTCTCAATCGCAGATGAATCTCCAAAAAAACGCCAGAAAAGTATTCCCCTCGGATAAAGGCTCAGTTTTTATAACTATCTCAAAACAGGGTGTACTCGGCGAGTAGCAGACCCAACTCGCCGAGTAGATTCTAGTTATCCGTCTCAAATCAGGAGTCGTGACTTATCCTCTGGAATATTCTAATGGACTCGCCGAGTAGGCTCGTGTACTCGCCGAGTAGGAAAGCTTTTGTCCCTTAATCTTCATTCTTTGGTCTCTAATTGCTTCCCCTTGTTCCCTTTCACTCCCAAGCATGTCATTTGGACTGAAAACAAAATTCAAACAGTATTAAGTACCTTTTGTCCACATTATACACATAATTAGTTAAAAATGAATAAAACTGTATGCTAAATAATTAACTAATTATGCACATATCAAAATACCCCACACTTGACTTTTGCTTGCCCCCAAGCAAAACTAAATTTTAAACATATTAGAACCACATATGACAACTCCAATCTAACCCAGCCATTATGCCAAGACCGTAACGCATGCATTTGTGTCTAAAATTGTCCTAAAAACCCCCCATGCTCCAAATACTCACAATCCTCATAAACATTCGCCCACTCACCCCGAACTATGCTCATTTTATGCATCCATCCGCAAAAAACCTCTTACCCTCAAGGTATTTTTAGTTGAGCAACCCAAGCATACATAATCTAGAATTACAATTTATGATACCACTATGGAGCTCCTTTGAATTCTTCACTTCCTTGATAATTTGATCTTTGATCTCTTTGAATTCACCGCTTTGTTGTTTGATTTTTGGTATCTTCAACTTTTTGAATTTCTTGGAATTTTGATCTTTTGATCTTCACTTTATTTGCTCCGAAATTCTTACAACTTTTCTTGCAGTTCTCTTTTTTTTTTACATGTACCTCTCTTTTTTCACTCAAAAACCTACATGCTTAAGCAGGGGCACTCAACCTCAACCTTTATTGGCTAACGATAATAATTTTCCTGGATACATTTCAGGTTTAGGCTGCTAAACATATTGCATCCCTCAGACTAAGCGAGGTCGTGTTTTTGTCCCATGATTTCACTGGAATAAGGAAGCCACAAATGCACTAGAACGTGTATAGGCTCAACTAAACATTTGAGTTTTCATGCAATTATCAACACCATTCTAACATGGAATCCTAATTTGCTTTTACCAAAATTTTCTAAATTAAGTCCTAAGTAATATTTTTGGTATGCAACAATTTTTTTTAAATTAGCCTAAATTAAGATTCTAAATTTTCTAATATGTGACCAACTCTCTACCCCACACTTATTTTATGCAATTCCCTCATTGCATATTATGCAAAAAAAATAAAAATGCAAATATATAGAGAATTGGAACAAACTCCCCTGGGGTAGCAGTCGATAGGTTGATACTCTTTTCTTCAGCTCCATCTTCACTTGACTTTAGCCATGGGAACAGCTCATCCATGTCTTGGGTATCATGCGTCTCGTGTGGTTGACAACTCGAAAATATCACGGAACAAGCTTCTTAGAAAATCCCCAGTAACAATTCTTCACAAAAAGTGGATAAATGTTGCAGTGAAAGTGCTCAAAACAGCGCTGGAACTCGAAAATTACAAGTCTACTCGGCGAGTAGTGGGGTGTACTCGGCGAGTAGGGCTTGACTTGGAACTTTAACGTGTAACATCCCATGTACTCGCCGAGTAGAAGTTGTGCACTCGGCGAGTAGGCACTGTATTGCCAAAACTGATCCAGCTCATGTTCCTTTTGACTCAGGTTTTGAAAATGGAAATTTCACTGACCCTCACTCTAAATCCTTCAGCAGCAACACTCTCCATTACTATCGACTCTCACGGACTCAATCCTAAGGACAAGACTCCGTACTTTTCTTGAACATCTCTCATTCCTTACTTGACCCTCAACAATTTAGTATGCTTCCTAACCTTTCATCCCTGAAAAATAAACAACTAAAAGTGAAAGTAATAACCATCCCAACAAAAATAAAAATCATCCAAGTGTTTAACAATTGTTCAAAACAAAACATCATAAAAACACAAAACATAAAAATAAACTCTTCAATCTTCTTCTTCCATATCGGCTCCTCCCGCACCACTTCCTCCTTCTTCATTTCTCCTCCTCATTCTTTCGTCCCAACTCATAATGTATGGATAGCCGGGTCCGGGTCTTGGGGCAATGTTCATCTGTTGGAAGAGGTATTCAAAAGATTGATTATTATAATTAACCCCTCGTCCAATATCGACCAAATAGCGCCAGTACTCCACTTGATTCCACCCATCGTTGTCCTCCTCCACCGGAATAACCGGTAGGTCTTCTCATACCCGCTCGCTACGTTGTCATACCCGCCTTCCCGGCTCCTCGGGGATTGCCGACTCGTCTGCATGTGGAATGGAAAATGAATCACCAAACTTATCAACGATCCGTGCCCTCCTGTATAATGCAGTGTTGAATGGTGGAGGGTGAATGACCGTGAGTGCCCTAGCTTGTTGCAAATCTAAGACCCAAAACGACCTGGCAAGCCTAGTAACAAACATGCCTCCATTAATTTTGGAGTGAACTTTTTCCTTAACCGCCCCTTCAGCAAGAAATTTGGCGATGCAATAGGGGAGATTGCAGAAAGCATCGGGAGTAATAATACTCCAAAGATAGAAAATATCAAGGGTTGGGACCTTGTCCCAATCCTTCCGCATGTTGATGGTGCTGGCCACGAAGCGGTGAATAAGGCGATGGATCAGCGAGCGAATATAACCCTCCTGAGCGGTAGAAGGAATATACACCCGGTTGGCAATTGTGTTCCACCATGTAGAGGCCACCACTGCCTCAGGAAGTTCCTTATGGCAGTTCTCTAGAAAAGCTTCAAAGTCCTCAGTCATCATTGTGCTATGGTCATAAATCCCCAGCCTCCAAGAAAACTCAGCAATGCTGCATTGTCGCAGCTCCCCGCCCAAAGAAAAAGAAATTATGTTGGGGTTGTAATACTCACTACCACCTCGGAATGAGATGGTAGCAAAAAATTCCCAACACAGATCGGCATAAACAGGTTCTTGTATCTTGAATAATTGTAACCAACCATCACATGTGATGGTGGTATACCCCAAACTGCACTCCTTCACCAAATATGGTGTGAGCTCCTCCTCCAAACCCACATTTCCCAACCAATCCCAATCAACAACGTTGGGCGAATGGATTTCCTTCTGTTTGAGCGCCTCTAATCTGTTTTTGGCCCGAGCTTGGGATGATTTGGAAGTCATTTGTTGAAATGAAAGCCACGGGATATCACTTTGGCTCCCCCCTAGAAGACTGCCCCCTTCTGGCCATGATACCTGCATAACAACATCAAAGGAACACAAACAACCAATACCCAGTAATTAAAAACAAACGAATCAGGTCTGAATAGTCCTCTACTCGCCGAGTACACGACCTACTTGGCGAGTAGGATGAACATCGGTAACAGTTTGTGCCGATCATGTATAGGTTGTCCAAAACTCCAAATTCTTCACAGGGGTTTGTTGTAATGAGTCATCTAACCATAAATCCAAAAGAAATTTCTCCTAATATTACCTAATTCATGGCTAAATTAAAACCCTAGAATTTGAGGAAACCCCCAAATCCTAATTTAAGCAAAATAGGGGAAAATCAATGATAAAGCTTGAACCTTTGATGAGTTTTAAGTGTAAAGATGTTACCTTTTCCTTTGAAAGACGAAGATTAAGTGGAAATTTGAAGAAATTTGAAGAAATCGCAGAGGATGCTTGAGGGAACGTTGTGCACGGCGAGTATAGGGGTTAAATGGGTGAAAACCCTTATTTTACATATTATATATCATCCGTGTAAATTGGCTACTCGCCGAGTAGAAATACCATTACGCGTTTTATTGGGTTACTCGGGCAGGTACTCGCCGAGTATACGTGCCTACTCGACGAGTAATCCTTGCAGTTTGAAAAAAAAATTGAATGTTTTGAAAAATTAATGTATTTTCTCATTTTTTTTTTAAACCATTCACCCCACACTCTAGGCATTGCTTGCCCTCAAGCAATTATATTCTTAAAAGAAAACAAAGGAAAAAAACAATAAAAATAAAATAAAGGAAAGAAAATGCAAACTTGAAACTCGGGTTGCCTCCCGAGAAGCGCTTCTTTTTAGGGAGTCATTAGCTGGACTCCTCCCCTTCTACGTGGTTGCAATCCCTTCCAGCAGTAGCAACTCTTCCATTCCTTCATTCCGGGGGACTCCTTCTTCATACTTTTTGACCCTATGGCCATTGACCTTGAAAGGTGTGCCATCTCTTGACAATATCTCTATAGCACCATGTGGAAACACCGTCTTCACCAGAAAAGAACCATCCCATCTTGACTTGAGTTTTCCCGAGAAAAGCTTTAGTCGTGAATTAAAGAGCAACACTTTTTGGCCTTCATGAAATTCTTTATTTTCTTTGATCCTTTTGTCATGCCACATCTTGGTCTTCTCTTTATAGATCAACGAACTAGAGTATGCGTCATTTCTAAGCTCCTCAAGATCATTCATTTGCATCAACTGGTTGCTTTTGAGTTCCTACATGTTGAAGTTACACATCTTAAAGGCCCAAAACGCCTTATGCACTATTTCCACCGGCAAATGGCATTGCTTTCCATAAACTAACCTATATGGTGTAGTACCAATAGGTGTTTTGAAAGTTGTATGAAAAGCCCAAAGTGCATCATCTAGCTTATCCGACCATTCCTTGTGATTGCTCCCCACCGATTTCTCCAAGATTCGCTTTAAAGCTCGATTTGTCACTTCGGTTTGTCCACTAGTTTGTGGATGGTAGGATGCAGAAAACTTATGGGTTACCCCATATTTCTTTAACACCTTCTCCAATTGGTCATTGGCAAAATGTGTGCCTCGGTCACTTATAAGAGCTTTCGGGACTCCAAATCGTGAAAATAACTTCTTTAAAAACCGCACCACCACCCGACCGACATTAGTTGGTAACGCTTGCGCCTCCGCCCATTTGGATACATAATCCATCACCACCAATATGTATTTGTTTCCTTTAGACATGGGAAATGGTCCCATGAAGTCGATTCCCCACACATCCACCTCGCACACTTGGATACTATGTTGTGGCATTTCATTTCGAGATGAAATGTTTCCCACTCTTTGACAAGCATCACATTCTTTGACAAATTGGGCTGCATTTTTAAAAATTGTGGGCCAATAGAACCCAATGTCAAAGATCTTCTTCGCAGTGTAGTGTGCTCCATGATGTCCACCCGTGGGCCCGCTATGACAATGCTCTAATATCTTCCGGCTTTCATTCCCGAACACGCATCATCGTATGATCCCATCCGCGCAGCTTCGGAAAAGATATGGTTCATCCCAAAAGTAATATTTTATCTCGGAAAAGAATTTCTTCTTTTGTTGACTTGTGAGATCTTTTGGGATGTAACTGCTAGCTAAGTAGTTAGCTATATTTGCAAACCATGGTTCTTCTCCCATGGTCACCATAATATACTCGTCCGGAAAATCATCGCCAACTCTATCTTCGTGCAATTGCGGGTTTTCAAGCCTTGACAAGTGGTCAGCTGCTACATTCTCCATTCCCTTCTTGTCTCGTATCTCTATTTCAAACTCTTGAAGAAGTAGCACCCACATATCAGTCTTGGCTTAGCATCCTGTTTGGCAAATAAATACTTGATGGCAGAGTGGTCAGTAAAAATGGTTGTTTTAGATAAAACTAAATAAGGACAGAACTTGTCAAAAGCATACACCATAGCTAATAATTCTTTTTCCGTGGTGGTGTAATTTTCTTGGGCTGGATTTAGAGTCTTGCTAGCATAATATATGGGTCGAAAGTGCTTATCAACCCTTTGACCAAGGACAACTCCTAATGCAAAGTCACTAGCATCACACATAATCTCAAAGGGTAAACTCCAATTTGGTGCAACAATGATCAGGGGATTAGTTAATTTTTCCTTTAAAAATTCAAATGCCTCTAAACACTCTTTAGTAAAATTAAATGGTGCGTCTTTTAATAATAATTGTGTTAGAGGTCTAGTTATTTTGGAAAAATCTTTTATGAAACGCCGGTAAAAACCCGCGTGTCCTAGAAAACTTCTAATGCCTTTCACATTAGTTGGTGGGGGTAATTTGGCAATGGTGTCACTCTTTGCCCGATCCACTTCAATTCCCATTTTGGAAACCTTGTGGCCTAACACTACACCCTCTTTAACCATAAAGTGAAATTTCTCCCAATTGAGGACCAAGTCGGTTTTTTCACACCTAGCAAGCATTAAGTCAAGATTTGTGAGACAATCATGGAAAGAAGATCCAAAAACAGAAAAGTCGTCCATAAAAACTTCCATGAATTTTTCCACCATATCGTGGAATATGGCTGTCATACACCTTTGAAAAGTCACGGGTGCATTGCATAGCCCAAACCGCATGCGCCTATAAGCAAAAGTCCCACTTGGGCAAGTAAATGTGGTCTTTTCTTGGTCCATTGGGTCTATGGGTATTTGGAAATAACCCGAGAATCCATCTAGAAAGCAATAGTAACTATGGACCGATAGTCTTTCCAACATTTGATCAATAAAAGGTAAGGGAAAATGGTCTTTACGAGTGGCATCGTTTAGCTTTCGATAATCGATGCACACTCTCCAACCGGTTACCGTTCGTGTCAGAATTAGCTCATTCTTTTCGTTGGTTATGACCGTCATCCCTCCTTTCTTGGGCACCACTTGGACCGGACTCACCCACAGACTGTCGGAAATGGAATAGATAATTCCCACATCTAAGAGTTTAACCACTTCATTCTTGACTACTTCTTGCATATTCGGGTTTAACCTTCTTTGGTGTTGTACAACCGGCTTTGCTCCTTCTTCCAGATTGATCTTGTGAGAGCAATAGGATGGGCTTATTCCCTTGATGTCGGTGATGCTCCATGCTATGGCCCGCTTCTTCTTCTTCAACACTTGCACGAGCTCTTCCTTTTCAGAATTGGACAGGTCAGAGGCTATGATTACTGGCTTTTGGTTGCCTTCTTCAAGGAAAGCATACTCCAAATGTTCCGGTAAAGTTTTGAGCTCAGATTTTTGGTTCTGACTGTTGGACTCGCCGAGTGCAGGTAAGGTACTCGACGAGTTTGTGGCTGCATTCACGAATTCTTCCTTTTCTAAGGAAGAACTCGGCGAGTAGATCGGCCCTACTCGGCGAGTAGGGCTGTCAGTTTGCTTCACCAATTCTTCAAACTCAGCTTCTTCCAGCAGCCTTTCAATCTCCATTAAGTCTTTTTCTGGATCAAATTCTTCATCATCAGTTGTGAACTTGCTGGAATCTTCACTTATGCATTCCTCCAATAATTCGTCAAGCATATCAATTGAGAATGTCGTGTCGTTACTGTTCCTTGCATACTTCATAGCTTGGTCTACCCCAAATGTGACTGAATCTTCTCCTACCCGCAAGGTGAGCTTCGAGTCCCTCATGTCTACTATAGTACTTGCCGTGTTAAGGAAGGGCCTTCCAAGGATGATTGGAACTTGTGGATCCGCCTCCATGTCTAGAATGATGAAATCAGCGAGAAAGACGAATTTGTCCACCTTGACTAGTAAGTCTTTGTATATGCCTCTTGGGAAGGTGACTGTCTTGTTTGCCAAGTGAATTGCCATGCGAATTGGCCTTGGTTTCGGGAGATCCAGCTTCTTAAAGAATGAATATGGCATTAGGTTCACACTTGCTCCTGAATCGGCTAAGGCATGAATAGTAGCCAAGTTGCCAAATTGGCAAGGTAAAGTCAAACTCCCCGGGTCACCCTTCTTCTTTAGTAGCTTATTTAGCATAGCAGCTGAGCAGTTTTCATTGAGGACTACCTTCTTCACTTCTTCCATCTTCATTCTATTAGTGAGAAGTTCCTTAAGGAACTTTGCATATTTGGGCATTTGCATGACGGCTTCAATGAAGGGTATGTTGATTTGAAGAGCCTTGATATGATCTAGAAACTTCTGGTACTCCTCTTCCTGCTTCTCCTTTATAGCTCGGGTTGGGTATGGCATTAGAGGCTGATACAGCTTTTCAGGGATCTGTTTTTTTGGATTTGGTAGTGTACTCGCCGAGTCCATACGTGGTACTCGGCGAGTAGGGCTGTCAGATTGTAAATTTTGCTTTTCTGCTTGCTTTTCTGCCTCCTCCTTCTATGATTCCTTGGATGCCTCAGTCTGAATAGGTGCCAGGGGAGTGATTATCTTCCCACTTCTTGTTGTGACTATGTTTATGTGCGTGCCTCGTGGGTTATTTTCAGTTTTGCTAGGAAGTTCGCCCGGTGACCTTTGGTTGATTTGTTGAGCAAGTTGCCTAAGCTGCGTTTCTATATTATGGATAGATGCTTGCTGGTTTCTAAGCATGGTCCTTGTTTCTTGAATTGCAGCATCATGATCACTATGTCTTTTTTTTGAAGCAGCTACAAATTTGGTGAGCATTTCTTCCAAGCTTGGATTTCTCTCTTGTACCGGCTCCTCCTTTTGGTAGAAACCTCTTCCTTTTTGCCTAAACTTCTCCTCCTTGGCCTTCTTGTACTCTTCATACGGGAGCCACTCTTTCTTTTGTTTGCGCCAATCTTCATCATATCGGTCTCCGCTTGAGTAACAAACTTGCACCTTCTTGTTGCCATTCTCATCTAAATCACAGTCTCTAGTGAGGTGAGGCCCATTGCAGTTTTCACAACCCACCCAAATAGCATGGATCATTTGATCCATTTTATCCATCCTCCTATCCATGGCTTTTAGCATAGCCATGACCGTGGATAAGTCTTCAGTAGTTGCATATGCGGCTGCCCTAGTAACATCATTTCTAGGGTTGTGGTATTCTCTAGAGTGTTTAGAGAATTCTTCAATCAATTCGTTGATCACCGGGGGTGGCTTCTTTGTGAGTGGGCCTTGCGAGTCTAGTAACTGCCTGGTTGTGACATTGACTCCATCATAGAAGATGGAGACTTCTTGCTGGTTGTTTAGGTCATGGTGTGGGCAGTTTCTGAGTAAGCTCTTGTATCTCTCCCAAGTTTCATATAGCGACTCTCCAGCTTTTTGTTCAAAGTTAGCAATGGCCTTCTTCAACTTGGCTATCTTGGAAGGTGGGCAAAAGTGATCAATGAACTCTTCTTTCATCTTGGCCCATGTGGTGACTGATCCGAGGGGAAGTGACTTGAGCCAGTCTTTTGCAGCACCTTTGAATGTCACCGGAAGCATGCGAAGTAGCTGAGTCTCGCGAGGCACATTTGGAACATTAAAGTAATCAACTACATCATTGAATTCATCCAAATGCTTGTAGGCATCTTCGTGGTCTTTTCCATAAAAAGGTATTTCTTGAAGTAAAGCTAGGATATGACCCTTGAGCTCAAATGTAGCAGTTGCGGGAATTGCGGGTTGCACAAATCCCGGGCCAGTGTCGTCGCGCATCCTCTTCTTCCATTCCCCCATGGGAATTTCATCAATCTTAGCCATAGTGATAGCTAACTCTTCCTCGGAATCGGATTCGTGCTCGTATGTAGGCTCCTCTTCTTCCTCGGTCTCGTACTCAATATCTTCCTTAACTGGTTCGTCGATTACTAAAGAAGCGTTGGATGCTCCTGATTTGCTACTCTTTTTCTTCCCAAAAACAGTTTTCAAGTTAGACAAAGGTGACTTCTTTGGTGTACTCGAGCTCTCCACGTCCTTTCCTTTGTTCCTTTTCAATGCGGATTCGGGATCTTCAAACGGGGGTACCAGCGGGGTGTTTGATCCTCTGGTCATGAAAGTCTTGAAATAAACAAGATAAAAATGTAAAAAGAACAAAAAAATTGCAACTAAAAAAATGAAAATTAATTGCCAAATACACTTGTACTCGCCGAGTAGGTGCGACTGCACTCGGCGAGTATCAGTGTAATTTTGAAGAAATTCTAAACTAAATATTAAAACTAAAACAGATGCTAAAACCTAATTACTGACTACTAAATTGCAATAAATTAACTTTGTGCCAGTAAACTCACACAAAGGATCGAAAAAATTAGGGATTAGATTAATTATTTAGAACCGTTCCCCGGCAACGGCGCCAAAAACTTGGTGTGTGTAAAATGCACTTGTTTTATTCCTACTTTTTATTAATAAATTTAGCACACAAAGGCAGTGAACCTGTCTTTTAATGGTATAGTTGGATAAGTAGGGTGTCGATCTCAGGGAACGGGAAAATTAAACTAATGGCTAATTTTAACTAAGCAAATAATGAAAGTAAAAAGGTTTTTTCTCTAGTTTTGCAAGACTAGAAACTTAAACACACCACAAAAACACTTAATTAACTAAGTAACTAAAGCAAACAACTAATTCACCAAATTTGATAAAGATGTTTCTATTTAGGTTCAACCAATTCACTCCTATGGTTATTTTGAATTTATGATAGATTAATTGTTATTGGCTACCAACTATAGTGGTTAGGTTCATGTTCATTACTCCTAACCCTTAGACAATCAATTAATTCAAGCGGTGATCAAGTGTTTAAACTAATTAATTCCCTAGATTAATGATTTGGATTAAATAAGATTCGTAGTGGTTAATCAAATTAGTGGTTCAATTAACCTCCTTTTTGTTGGTTTCTCAAACAAGCTCACACATTAATCTACCCATTATCTTGTTAATCTTAGTTTCATATTCATTATTCCTAAGCATATGATTAAGTGTTCACATAGACATATGAGGTTAACAACTAAGAGATGTCCATGCAGCTTAATTGTCTTCCAATTAACAGAAAATAGTTGTGATTAATGCATAAGGTTCTTTAACAAACTTAATTTAATAAATCACCAATAAACAATCAATCAAAAGCTAAGAATTAAACCATAGGAGTTACTTGGTATTCCCCAAACATAAACAAAAACGTATTTAGCTCATAGTTGCAGGAAAAACAAACACAAAAACAGGTTTAACTAAGCTAAACATACTTAATTCCTAAAGCTAAGTGGAATGATTAACCTAGTTGCCTTGATTCTTCAAGAGATTGAAAATTAGAGTTCCTCAGTGCCTTCAAGGGTTCTCAATCACAGATGAATCTCCAAAAAATGCTAGAAAAGTATTCCCCTCGGATAAAGGCTCGGTTTTTATAACTATCTCAAAACAGGGTGTACTCGGCGAGTAGCAGACCCAACTCGCCGAGTAGATTCTAGTTATCCATCTCAAATCAGGAGTCGTGACTTATCCTATGAAATATTCTAATGGACTCGCCAAGTAGGCTCGTGTACTCACCGAGTAGGAAAGCTTTTGTCCCTCAATCTTCATTCTTTGGTCTCTAATTGCTTCCCCTTGTTCCCTTTCACTCCCAAGCATGTCTTTTGGACTGAAAACAAAATTTAAACAGTATTAAGTACCTTTTGTCCACATTATACACATAATTAGTTAAAAATGAATAAAAATGTATGCTAAATAATTAACTAATTATGCACATATCAGTAATGTGACTTCATATCAACACCTATGATATAAATAAACTGAGTGGGTCAGGTTGGGAAACCTGGTGAGTACATAGGGTTTTCAACCCACAGTAATATAATTATTATGTTTAAACAATCAAAAAATCAACCCAATTACCCATCCCCATTATCTTCTTTAGTCTTAAGGATCTACCCTAAGAATCAGCTATTCCTCGTTTATTTATTCCTAAGGATCATCCTAAGGAATCGGCACGAAGTCCATTGTTACCAAGGCTTATAGATTATAACTGGTGAACACGTAGTCCAAAACATTTCGTAAACACTTAGTTCAAAAGTAACTAGTGAACACACTTAGTTCAAAATACCTAGTGAACACACTCAGTTCAAAGATACGTAGTGAACACACTCAGTTCAAAATACCTAATGAGCACCTAGTTCAAAAACACCTACAGGTTACGAGCTTACCAGCGTTCCACCGGACCATCTAGTATCGCACATGGTCATCATCTATACTCCACTAGATGACTGGATCACTGACAACATTGATGTCTCCCATCGTGTTATCACAAAACAACTATTTCATCTACCCATGTTTTAGCCAACACATTTTGTAGATATAAAATACATATACAGTTTAAATCATTTAAAACATGTATAAAAATCTTTCACCCAGCATAGAGAGCAAGTATTCAAACAATATGCACACACAACACGTAACTTATATTAAAATACTTCATATCTATGTGTAAGATGAAAGGGACTATGCACTCACCTGAAAGGTGGTGACTCAGCACTCGGACAGTGCTTCGATACTCTCAAAACAATTTCCTTCGATAAAACCTAGTATCAATACCACTAGAGTTTAGTCTAACGATAACCGCGACAAATTAATAGTCTGACTATTATTATTCTTATTATATAAGCGTTAAATAACACTCAATATAACTCATAATAATAGCCCAAATAATTATTTTAAGGACCTAATAACATTCCTATAAGTATTCGAAAGCTATATTAAAAATTGCGTAAGTGTAGCTCACTTACAGCGAATTTTATCGAAAACCGGAACTTTATTTGGAGCAACGTTTCAAAACCGAAAGACCCTTTTTCTCAGGACTCCAGGAGCCTCGGGGCTTCCTTAGGGTGCTAGGGGATCACCTAGGCTTAGGGGAGGGTTAAAACCCTTAGAGAGAGAAAGAAATCTAGAGAGAAAAAGAGAATGGTGTGAAAAAGTTGGAGACCCTCGCCCCCTTTTTATACCCTGCGAGGCCTCGGACTACGCTGGGCGTAATCCTTGGCTACGCGGGGCGTAACTTCGGATAGGGTCGCCACCTCGGATCCAGCTGTCTCACACTCGTCGGAAGGATAAGGCCGAAGGTACGCGGGGCGTACCAGATCTCATACGTGGGGAGTAATGCGAGGCTACGTGGCGTGATCCGAAGCGAAGCCTTGGTCAGCAAGCAACGGCTCAGAAGCGGCCACGTCATCAACCTCTCGCAGATTTCGCAATTTTGCACTCCGACTTCTAAAAATCATATCTTTCGCATACGAGCTCCGTTTTTGACGTTCTTTATATCCACGCGAAGGCGGGAACGTACTCTACAACTTTCATTTAGACTTCGTCGGCTAATTTTGACTTTATTTTAAATTTATATTATTAACAGGCGGGGACAGGATTGGTCCGTTAAATCCTCATAACTTCTTCATCCGACGTCCGTTTTCGCCCATCTTTTTCTCATTATGCTACTCTTAACGAGATCTCCGATTCTCGTTTAGGTTGTGTCGGCTAAAATCGTTCGATCTAATATTCGAATTTCGGGCAGTAAACTGCTAATCCGAAACTTCGAAAAATCATAACTTCTTCATACGAAGTCAGATTTGGGCGTTCTTTTTATCTAAGTTCTTAGTTTAACATATTCTACGACTTTTGTTTGTATTTCTAAGGCTAAAACTCGCTCTATCGCAAATTTACTATTTACGCTTCTCGGTGTCGTGTCGGTTCCGTCGCGAAACTTCGACGGGTCATAACTTCTTCGTTATAACTCGGATTTCGGCATTCTTTATATGTATGGAAACCTTGTGACATATACCACAACTTGGTTCAAATTATTTATTCTAAATAACCTTTTGTCGAAAAGTCGTTTTCGACCCCTATTGCCTCTAAATTGACTATCCCGGGTCTAAGGGCGTTACAGCCCAGCACAGAGGAGATCTGCACTTGCGACCGTAGAGGGCTTCAAACGGGGCAGCCTTGATGTTGGTGTGGTAACTATTGGTGTACGAGAACTCGATCAAAGGTAAATGTGTGTCCCACGACTTGCCGAAATCGATGACACATGCTCTAAGCATGTCTTCTAAGGTTTGGATAGTTCTCTCACTCTGTCCATCGGTCTGAGGATGATACGCCGAACTCATGTCTAGCCTAGTTCCAAGAGCTTTCTGAAGGGATTGCCAAAACCTTGAGGTAAACCTGCTATCTCGGTCGGAGATAATGGACGCAGGCACACCGTGCAGTCGGACTACCTCCTGGATGTAGATTCGCGTGAGTCTTTCCATCTTGAATGACTCTTTGATCGGAATGAAGTGAGCGGATTTTGTCAAACGATCGACAATTACCCAAATGGTGTCGTACCTACTTGGACACTTGGGTAACTTGGTGATGAAGTCCATGGTAATCATCTCCCAATTTCCACTCGGGTATCTCGGGTTGCTGGAGCAGACCCGAGGGTTTCTGGTACTCGACTTTCACTTTGGCGCAATTCAAGCACTTGCCCACAAATGTAGCGATCTCGTCTTTCATGTTGGGCCACCAGTATTATTTCTTGAGATCCAGGTACATCTTATCCAAACCTGGGTGTACAGAGTCTGGTCTTGTGTGCTTCCTCCATGACAATCTCCCTGAATCCTTCGGACTTTGGGATCCAGATTCAGTCCATGAAACATTAGACTCCGTCACCTCTGATCTCAAGTTTCTTATCCATTCCTCTCAAGGCCTCGCTTGACACGTTCTCAGGTTTAAGGGCTTCTAATTGGGCCTCTCGGATTTGCATGGATAAATGGGAATGGATAGTCATCGTCAGGGTCTTTGCTTTTCGGCCTGAACTATCCTTTCGGGTAAGGGCATCTGCTACCACATTGGCCTTGCCGGGATGGTAGCGGATTTCACACTCATAGTCGCTAAGTAGTTCTACCCGTCGCCGTTGCCTCATGTTTAAGTCTTTCTGTTCAAAGATGTGTTGCAGGCTCTTATGGTCAGTGAAGATCGTACACTTGGTCCCATAGAGATAATGTCTCCAAATCTTCAGTGCAAAGACTACGACACCTAACTCCAAGTCATGCGTGGTATAGTTGATCTCGTGTGCCTTCAGTTGTCTCGAGACATATGCAATCACTTTTCCCCTTTGCATAAGCACACAGCCTAAGCCCTGGTTAGACACATCACAATAAACAACGAAGTCCTCTGTCCCTTCGGGCAGGGACAGGACCGGTGCGCTGCACAAGGCTCGCTTTAACGTTTGGAACGCAGTCTCTTGCTTTTCACTCCAACAAAAGGGTACACCTTTCTGTGTTAGAGTGGTTAGAGGTTTGGCGATTCTGGAAAAATTTTGGACGAATCTCCGATAATAGCCGGCGAGACCCAAGAATTGACGGATTTGTGTGGGTGTCTTTGGTGCCGACCAATTCTCTATCGCCTTGATCTTGGATGGATCCACGTGAATACCCTCTTCGCTTACCATGTGGCCGAGGAAAGTTACCTTCTGAATCCAGAATTCACACTTGGAAAATTTTGCGTACAACTTTTCGGATCTAAGGGTTTCCAATACTAGCCTCAAGTGTTGTTTGTGATCTTCTTCACTTTTGGAGTAGACAAGTATGTCATCTATGAACACAATGACGAACTTGTCTAAGAAGGGACGACACACCCGGTTCATCAGGTCCATGAACACAGCCATTGCATTGGTTAGACCGAAGGGCATCACTACGAACTCGTAGTGTCCATACCGAGTCCTGAAAGCTGTTTTGGGAACATCACTCTCATGAACTCGTAGTTGATGGTACCCTGACCGAAGTTCTACCTTGGAGAAGTAGCTGGATCCCTGGAGTTGATCGAAGATATCATCTATTCACGGAAGAATATATATGTTCTTGACGGTCAACTGATTCAACTCACGGTAATCGATGCACATTCGGAAGGATCCATCTTTCTTCTTTACAAACAGAACCGGAGCTCCCCAGGGTGAGGAACTCGGTCTGATGAACCCTTTGTTGAGTAACTCGTTGAGTTGGCTGGATAACTCCTGCATTTCTGCTGGAGCTAAGCGATATGGAGACTTGGCTAAGGGGTAGCTCCAGGGATTAGGTCAATGCGAAATTCGACTTGACGTTCAGGAGGAATTCCCGGGAGCTCTTCGGGAAAGACGTCAGGAAAATTGCAGACTTTGGGGATGCTCGCGAGGTCTTTAACTTCCTGTTTCTCGTTGATTACATGGGCTAGGAATGCTTGGCATTCCTTTCGCAAAAGCTTTTGAGCTTTGATGCACGAAATGATACGAAGATTGGAGCTAAGCTTATCGCCATAGATCATGAGAGTCTGACCCGCAGGAAGGTTGAGACGGATTGCCTTTTCGAAACAAAGGATATCAGCATGATTGGGACTCAACCAATCCATGTCAATGATGACATCAAAGCTCTTTATAGAAACTGGCATAAGATCAATGGGAAATGAATGATTGTTTAGGGTAAGGGTACAACCTATGAACACATCGTTAGCGCTTTCTTTCTCACCGTTATCCATCTCGACGGTAAATTTTTCGGTTAATGGTTGGGGATTAGGTTTTAGATTATGTTTGAACGTATGACTAACAAAGCTTCTTTCAGCACTCGAATCAAAAAGGATACAAGCATAAGAGTTGTCGAGAAGGAACGTACCCGGAAAAACAGTGGGATCAGCGACTGCCTCTTCTCGTCCCATGGCTAGGACTCTCCCGGTGTTATCAGTTGTCGTCTTCTTGGGGCAGTTTCTCTTGAAATGCCTAACTTCTCCACAATTATAGCAGGCTTGACCAACACCTGCTCCAGAAGATTGGTTTGCGGATTGGGCTGGTGCCTTGCAGAATCCGACTGTGTGTCCCTTTTTACCATAGTTGGTGCATGATAGATCATGGCAAGGGCCGAGGTTATGGTGATATTTTCACTTGTCACACTGGGGAAGGTTACCAGCATATCTACTAGTAGGTGTTTGAGCTATAGATCCCACAGCAGAAGCAGCAGCAACAGGGGTAGTAGCAGCATGAACTGCTACAGTCTGTTGTTTCTTTGAGGATCCTTGAGAAGATTGACCCTTCTTCTTCTTCCAAAACTTCCTTTTCTCACCACTCCTCTTGGTCGGTTCAGTAGTAGTGGTTGCTTCCTCGTGGTCATCACTGTGGTCAATCAGAGTCTAGGCTAAGCTTTTAGCACTGTCATATGTATCCGGCCTCGCAGATAAAACATTTCCTTTGGTTGGCTGGGTCAGCCCCCAGATGAACCTCTCTATCTTCTTACTCTCCGGGGTAACCAATCCCAGACAGAGTAATGCTAGATTATCGAATCTAGAAGTGTATGCGGCAATATCGGAACCCTTCATCTTCAGGTTCCAAAGCTCGTGCTCTAATTTCTGTATTTTGCCCCGAGGGCAGTACTCAGCTAGAAGAAGTTCTTTCATGGCTTCCCAACCCATGGCATTGGCTACAAGTAGAGTTAGGGATTTGACTCGACCATTCCACCAAGTCAGGGCTTTATCGATAAAGGTACAAGCTGCGAAATTCGCTTTGTCAGATTCCGAACAGGCACAGCTTTCAAAGATAGATTCGATTTTCTCGAACCATCGAGTGAGAGAAATGACACCTCCAGTGCCATCAAAGGACGTGGGTTTTGCGTTCATGAAATCTTTATAGGAACTCTCTTTTCGGTGTCCCTGGCTATCTTCTTGGTTTTCAGGCTGGGGACCACCTCCTACACCACCGGGGTTCATTTGCGACATAGCAGCTGCCACCGCGGCAGTAACAGCTATCTGGAACATTACAGGATCAAATTGAGGAGGAGGTGGTGGCGGAGGAGGATTGTTGTTCTTTGAGCTGGGTCTCTTTCTTGGAGGCATCTTGATCTATAAAGATTAGGAATGAGAGGATGGTAAGTCCTCTGAATTGAATCAAGAGATATGACAGATATTGAATTCTATTAAGCGATAAAGCAGGTATGAGTTATCAAAGCAGATAAATTATCGATAAAAGAAGGATCGAGGAGCAACTTTGGAATGAGGATTTCTCTAACGAAGCTGGCACTAGAAATACTCCCATAGTATTTCGTGATTCGCTGCGACGACGGCTCATTGTTTGGGTATTGGGTAAGTTTTAGGCATGCTGAACACTAAAGTCACTCCCAAGCACATGTTGGCCGTGTCTCGAATGAATATAGTAGGCCAGGCTATATTGATCCTAGACACGACTACATAACTGCTCAGGGACTGCCGTCAGTATGTCTCTCCAGCAGATATGAGGATTTGTTACCATTGTCATCAGGTTGGTCATGTGAAGACCAAGTGTCCGCAGCTCGCCGCCAAGTCGGCGTAGGGTTCCGCGCCAACTCCTGTGAGGATTGGGGATGGGAGGCCATTCAAGGTGGAGCCTCCGAAGGCCCATGTTCGCGCCTTCCAGCTCACGGCCGAGGAGGCCAAGTCAGCACCATATGTGGTTGCTGGTACGTTTCTATTCTTTGTCTCAGTTATTGTACTTGTGTTATGCTTATTCATTGTACCTGTGATTAGGTACGTTTTTAGTGAATTCTTTGCCTGATTTGGTATTATTTGACTCGGAGGCGAGTCGGTCGTTCGTATCTCAGACCTTCTCTAGAGGGTTCAGTGTGCCGATAGATGATCTTGAGTGACCGTTGCGAGTTTCGATCGCCAACGAGCACGGAGTTTTAGCTTCTTCGGTCTACCGGGGATGCGAGTTGGAGATTTTCGGGGTGTCCTTCCTGATAGATTTGATTCATATCCCCATGGGGGAAGTGTGTGTGAGTGTAGGGATGGATTGGCTTAGCCGTTTTGGCGCCATGATCGATTGTTAGGGGCACGGGGTAGTGGTTCGAACCCCAGGTGGGGGAGAACTTGTAGTATATGGTGAGCGCACCAGGTTAGGATCAGGATTTTGTTCGGCAGCCAGGGCTCGGCAATATATTCAGCACGGGTGTGTCGGTTATTTGCTGTATGTTGTAGAAACGCGGGTTAGAGAGCAGCTCTCAGTTTTCGGGGTCCCGGTGGTGAGGGAGTTTGCTGACGTGTTTCCGGAAGCGTTACCCGGAGTGCCTCCGGAGAGGCAGGTTGAGTTCATGATTGATCTAGTGCCGGGTGCGGCCCCTATCGCTAAGGCGACGTATCGACTGGAACCGCCAGAGATGCAGGAATTATCGTCAGTTGCAGGAACTGCTGGGTAAGCAGTTTATTCGTTCGAGTAGTTCACCCTGGGGAGCACCGATCCTTTTCGTCAAGAAGAAGGACGGTTTGCACAGGATGTGCATTGACTATATGTCACACCCCGAAAACCCAAGGCGGAAACGTTTCCGGGGCGGACTCCACGTTGAGTATCAAATCCAATGTAGATAGTAAGCAAAGTAAACAACCATTACATTACATATACAGATTTTACATTTGTTTTAAAGTAAAAAGTATTACAAGTGTGGTACATATGTAAATATATACACAAAAGTAAGACGTGTCTTCAACGCACTTCGTCTTCGTCAAAAGGATCATCGGGTACCTGTCTAATGCGGACCTGAGAATACAAGCAATTTGAAAATCAGCATAAAGTTGGTGACTTCATAAGCGGTTTTGTTTTCTGAAAATGTATTTGTTTTCTTTCTGTTTCTGAAAAGTTACGCACCAAGAAAATCCCATATTTTCTTAAAAGTTGGTTACTAATCCGAAATGTAATGTAAAAGATGTACACTGAAAACATGGTTACTCTTGTGAATTGTAAGGTTTAGTTATCTGGTTTGTTACATGAATCTGGTTATGTACAAATGTTACCCCAGGAAAATCCCATATTTTCCTGAAAGTTGGTTACCAATCTGTAATGTGAAAGATGTATACCGAAAACCTGGTTGTCCTTGTGAATTGTATTAGTTTTAACATGTATATAAAACTAATATGTACAAGTAAACTAGTTACTTTATTCATTATTACTATCAAGTAAATCTCTGTTATCCAAATTGCGAGTTCCATAACCATACGATAGACTAGATATGGCAATAAGTAGTTCACATCACCTTATGACTTTCGTCACCCTTGAACCTTTTGGTTCGGCTGTAGCTAGCAGCCAGGTGTGGGGTAGTCAGCCCCGTATAGATCTATACACTCAAGTCATGCTCCCTATCTAAGAGCTTCTGGTTACGGGTGCGGTCCTCCACTCGCGTATCTCTGTCGAGTGTTCTCCGAGGACGTGTCTCCAATTTATAGGAATAACAAATTTACTAGTAATAATACAGAAATATATTGTTACAAACAATGATCCTCCACTCGCGTATCTCTGTGGAGTGTTACCGAGGACAAAACAGTGTACTAAGTTTCATGTTCAAAGATCAAATGTTATGCTTTTAACTGATAAAATGTGGAAAACCATTTGTGAAAATATAGAATACAACATTTTATAACGTTTTTCACAAATAATACGGTAATGTGTTCTGCAAGTTCAATCGGTATCTGTTATGATTGTCAAAGTTAAAAGCATATGAAATATGAAACACAACACATGTAAAACAAGTTTTTGAGTACTATTATTCCTTGTACTTTGCTTGTATTCTCCCCCTGGAAACAGTGAAAAACATTGAAAAAGGGTAGGGGTATGAACTCACCAGGCGAGAAAACGTGACAAATTGAATGCTAAGCGTCGGTTCGGGGCTTGATAACATGCGAGGTTCCTATGTAATATGAAATGGTATACAAATGTATCTAATTAGACTTTAAATCACTAACTAGATATGATTATACACTCCAATACAAGAAAACACTTCAAATCAAGTGTTTGGAGTGACCCGGGTGGCATCTACGGACGTATAGGGCTCGGATAATGTGTTTGCTCTTTAAGAGTAAACTCCTTAGGGATTTTACGGCCCTAAGACCAACTCCACATGAGTTCACGGCCGTGAACTCATGGATGAAGGGTTTTATGGTGCCAAATGGTCAAATAACACTTGGGAAAAGTTGCTATGATTTAATCTAAGGCTTAGGAATGAGTTAAACCACCAAAGGAACCATCAAAGGGAGTTTACAGCCCTAAACTAGGAGTTTACGGCCGTAAGCTCCTATACCTTTCTTATATTAATGATTTGGTGGCCTTAGATCAATCACATGTGATTTAAACAAATTTTACAAGCCTTAGAATGGATTTAGGGCATCATTTGACTAGTGTATATGAGTTTACGGCCCAAGAACCCATTCTTGGGGGGTTTACGGCCGTGAACTCTCAAAGGGATGGTTTTCATCTTGTTTAAGGCCCCTAAATCTATTGTGGTTGATTCTAAAATTTAATCCAAGGCTATTGGTGTGTTTAAGTGGCATTTAAACACTTGGATTTGAGTTTACTCCCCATGAATATGAGTTTACGGCTCAAGCGTGTTCTTGGGCAGTAAACTCATGTTTATTCCTCAAAATTTGGATTCAAGGTGTTCTAAGTCTTAATCATTAAGCCATTTAGCCATATCTAAGCTCCAAAGGTGGATTGAAAGGGTTTTAAGGCTCAAAAACCCCTTTTATGTGTGTTTACGGCCCAAGCATGTTCTAGGTGTGTAAACACATGAACATGGTCCTTTTCCATAGATTAAACACGAATTTGAAGGCTAAGGATGTTAATCTATGAGTTAGGGAGGTTACCTTGATGAATTGGAGCCTTAATTTGATGATTTTGGACCTTAAGTTTGGATTGAGGAGAGAGGTTAGAGAGAGAATAGTGAGAGAGAGAAAAAGCTTCAAATTGAAGTCTTTTGAGCTTTAAATAGGATTCAAGTTCGGGACACGCTGGAATTCTACCCGATACCGACGTTAGACGTGGCTTTTGGTCGCACCCGATTAAGTTGTCGTAACCCGATATGGTCGATTCTAAAAATATTACGATTACTAGAACGGGGTGTTAATATGAGTTCTAAATGTGTTTGGACACCCATTAAGTCATAATAGCAACCTCAAATTAAATGACTTAATTTAATAGCGTAATTGGAAATGAATTTGAAAACGACAAATTTATTAATGGAAAGGGTTACAATTTTGGAAACGAACTTCGAGTTGTCACACTATAGGGAGCTGAACAAGTTGACGGTGAAGAACCGTTATCCACTCCCGAGGATAGATGATCTTTTCGATCAGCTGCAAGGTGCATCTTGGTTTTCCAAGATTGATTTGAGATCAGGATATCACCAGGTCAGGGTGAGGGAGGAGGACGTGGAGAAGACCGTGTTTTGGACTCGTTATGGTCATTACGAGTTCTTGGTGATGCCGTTTAGGATCACCAATGTGTCAGCGGTGTTCATGGATCTGATGAACCGAGTCTTCAGACTGATGCTTGATCACTCGGTCATTGTGTTCATAGATGTTATCTGGGTGTATTCCAAGACTCGAGAGCAGCATGAGGAGCATCTTAGGGAGCTGATGGAGGTTATGAGGCGAGAACGGATGTATGCCAAGTTCTCGAAATGCGAGTTTTGGTTACGAGAGGTCCAGTTCCTCGTACATCTCGTTAACCAGGAAGGGATCTTGGTCGATCCGGCTAAGGTGGAGGTGGCTATGCAGTGGGAGACTTCGAAATCTCCCTCGGACATCAGGAGTTTCTTAGGTTTAGCAGGGTATTATCGGAGATTCATTCATGATTTCTCCAAGATTGTCATGCCCCTCACTCGTCTAACGAGGAAGGGGGTGGATTTCCAGTGGGTCCTAAGCAGCGGAGGGCATTTGAGACCCCTCGACGATGTTTATGCGAGGCGCCGGTGTTGACACTCCCCGAGGGAGTTGAGGATTTTGTGGTATTTTATGATGCGTCCATCACAGGCTTGGGGGCAGTCCTCATGCAGAGGGTACGAGTGATAGCCTACGCATCGCGGTAGCTAAAGCTGCATGAGACGAGATACCCTACGCACGATCTTGAGTTGGGAGCGGTGGTTTTCTGTCACACCCCAAAACTGATGGCGGAAACGTTCCGGGGCGGAGGACGTCATGTAAAGTATCACAACCAATGTACATAGCAAGCATAGTAACTCAGAACATTACATTACATAGGAATATTTACATTTGTTTGAAAGCAAGGTAATACATGTTTTATATATACATCAGTAACAAAAGTAAAGATGTGACTTCTATACGCTCCGTCTTCTCCAAAAGATCGTCGGGTACCTATCTAACGAGGACCTGAGAATACAAGCAGTTTTAAAAATATCAGCATAAAGCCGGTAAGTTCATAAGCGGTTTATTTGTGGTGAAAGAATCATTTTTCCTTTGGTTTCAAGAAAAAGTTGTTATCCAAGAAAATCCCATATTTTCTTATAAGAGAAGTTTATTTATCCATTGGTTAAACAACCTAACTAAGAAGAGTTAAGTTATCCCAAGAAAAACCCTTATTTTCCTTAAAGTTGGTGGTTGGTTATCGATTCGGAATGCAGTGTACAAGTATCTACCATACTTGTAGCGTTTAAGTGAAATATCCTAAAAGCCTGGTTATCCTTGAAAAGTACATTAGTTTTAACACATATATAAAACTAATAAGTAGGTAGTTTTTATACATAAAACTATAGAAGAAAGAAAGGAATCTGTAAATAAAGTTAGTTAATTTAATATGTATTGTGAGTCGTATAACCATACTAATTTGACTCGTGACCTCCTTGACGTTCTTCAGGCGTCGTTCGATTCCAAAATTTGTCACCCCAGGCGTGCCCACCTAACTGTAGCTAGCAGTTTAGGCGTAGGATTGTCAGTCCCGAATAGATCTATCCACAAATTTCACGTTCTCCCTCTAGGAGACTCTGGTTATACTTCCGGAGAGGATTTACTGGTTCCCCGAAGGGTATAACGAAGACAAGTCTCACAAGCTTGTATTACTAATTCACGGAATAATCGGTCGTTATCGAGTTTTGAAATCGTTTGGAACAAAGTAGATTATAAATAATTATATACAAAGTAATTATTTAGCATGATACTCTAGATAAAACATGGATAAACTAAATCAGACATAGTTTATATATTGACTTTGCATGAAATCTGAATCCGTAAAACAAGTAGTAAACATCCCAAATTATTCCCATAATAATTTAAATGATTTGATAAGTTCCCACACTGTTTTGAAAACTATGTAGTTATATTCAGAAAACGTCCCTTATGCTCTGCATATTACAAAAGGGATAAAGTATCTAAAGTTTGTCAGAAATTCGTATAATTACATTAGTTTTAAGTTTCGAAAACATTTATGATTTGCTTGTATCCCCCCCCCCCCTCCCCTAAAAACATTGAAAAACACGGAAAAAGGTGTAGGGGTATGAACTCACCAGACGAGAAATGTGCCGGTTAGGATGCTAAGTATCAGTTTAAGGCTTGAACACGCGCGAGGTTCCTATGTAACATAAGGAGATACATAATTGTATCTAATTAGACATTGAACTACTAGATAAGTAAGATAATACACTCCGAGGCGCGAAAACACTTTATTTCAAGTGTTAGGAGTGATCCAGGTTACATCTAAGGGGGTGTAAAGCCTAGATATGGAGTTTGCTCTTCAAGAGTAAACTCCTAAGGGAGTTTTTGGCCTAATGACCATATCCCCATGAGTTTACGGCCGTAAACTCATGGGTGGTGTGTTCTTGGATGCTTAATGGTCTTACAACACTTGTGGAATTAGGCTAGGTTCAGTTCTAAAGCAATGGAAGTGATTAAACCATCAATTGGACCATTTTAAGGAGTTTATGACTGTAAACAAGGAGTTTACGGTCGTAAACTCTTACATACCCTTTCCTTTTGTGTTTTGATGGTCCTAGGTTAAGAACAAGCGATTCTAGTCCAATGTACAAGCCATGGAAGGAAGTTAGGGCACCATTTGACCAATTTATAGGAGTTTACGTCCAAGGAACCATTCCTTGGGGGGTTTACGGCCATAATCTCCTAAGGATGTGGTTTCCTTCAAGTTAAGGTCCATAATGCAATGGTGGTTGGTTCTAGACATTATTCCAAGCCATAGGAGGTGTTTAAGGGGCATTTCAACACCTTAAATGGTGTTCACGGCCTATGAAGGAGGGTTTACGGTCCAAGAATGTTCTTGGGCCGTAAACTCATATTTACTCCCCAAATGATAAGAATTTGGTGTTCTAAGTCCGTTCATGTAAGCGCCTGAGTCATATCTAAGCACTAGAAGTGATTTGGAAGGGTTTTGGGGCTCCAAAACCCCATTTATGGGTGTTTATGGTTTGGGATTGTTCCTGGGCCGTAAACACATGTCTTTGGCACATTTGGTTGATTTAAACACGGATTTGAAAGCTAAACAAGCTAAACTATAAGCTAGGATAGATCACTTACCAATTTGGAGCTTGAAAGGGGTGGTTTTGGATCAAAGATTGGCTTGAAGAGAGAGAGTAGAGAGAGAGTGGAAAAGCTTCAAATGAAGTCCACTCACCCTTATATAGGGTTTGAGTTTGAGGCCCGGTGGAAATCTACCCGATACCGACGTTAAACAAGGCTTATGGTCGTACCCGATTAAGTTGTCGTAACCCGACGCGGTCGTAACTAAAAATTTTCCAATTGAATATAAGGTGTTTTCACGTGTTTCTAATGTGTTTGGACACTCATGAATTCATAATAAAGGTCTCAATTTAATTAACTTAATCCAAAAGTTAACGGAAAATTTGAATTACTAACGGGTTTTATTAACGGAAACGGGTTACAGTGACGGAAAGTCATCGGATTGTCACATTTTCGCTCTCAAGATTTGGAGGCACTATCTGTATGGGGTTCATTGTACTATATTATCACAAGAGTTTGAGACATATCATGGATCAGCCGAACCTGAACATGAGGCAGCGCAGGTGGCTGGATGTGGTCAAGTACTATGATTGTGAGATCCTTTACCATCCTGGTAAAGCGGACGTGGTTGCGGATGCTCTGAGCCGCAAGTCAGCTGGGTCCTCAACCCCGGTGAGATGTATGAGGATAGCGGTGGATTCCCCGTTGGTGGGTTTGGTCAGGGATGCTCAGATTGAGGACATGAGATTAGAGAACTGCAAGTTGGAGAGGATTAAGGGCAAAAGTGCCCGGTTTGTTCTGGATGGCCGCGGGTGGTTGACCCGTTACGATCGGGTTTGGGTTCCGATGTCCGGAGGGGTTCGGCAGACAGTGATGGGGGGGGGGGGGGGGGGGGCTTATAAGTCTTGTTTTTTGATTCACCCGGGACCCAACAAGATGTACCGTGATTTGAGTTCTAGTTATTGATGGCCTGGCATGAAGCGAGATATCGCTTGGTTTGTCGAGAGGAGCTTGACTTGTAGGATGGTCAAGGCCGAGCACCAGAGGCTGCATGGTAAGCTACAGCCTCTGGAGATTCCCATGTGGAAATAGGAAAGGATCACAATGGATTTCATCACAAAGTTTCTGAAGACGGCAAGGGGGTTCGATGTTATATGGGTCATCGTGGATCGATTGACCAAGAGTGCCCATTTCCTGGCCATACGTGAGAGTTCGTCGGCAGAGAAGTTAGACGACCTGTACGTCAGAGAGATTGTCTCTCGCCATGGGGTTCCAGTTTCTATCATTTTCGATCGAGATGTCAGGTTTACTTCCTGTTTTTGGCAGAAGTTCCACGAGGAACTGGGTACGAGACTGCATTTTAGCACGGCGTTCCATCCACAGACTGATGGGCAGAGTGAGCGGACCATTCAGACCCTCGAGGATATGTTGAGGGCGTGCGTTATTGATTTTGGTGGGAGTTGGGATTCCTACCTACCGCTTGTAGAGTTCGCCTACAATAACAACTATCGTTCCAGTATCGGTGCCCCGACTTTCGAGCTGTTGTATGGGCGGAAGTGCAGGACCCCAGTTTGCTGGGGTGAGGTTGGGCACAGGGTGATGGGTCGAACAGAGGTAGTTTTGCAAACTACCGAGATGATACAATAGATTAGACAGCAACTGCAGACCGCTCAGAGTCGGCAAAAAAGTTATGCCGACCGACGCCGATCTGAGCTGGAATTTCAGGTGGGTGACATGGTTCTTTTGAAGGTCTCACCCTGGAAGGGTGTGAGCCGCTTCAGGAAAAGGGGAAAATTGGGTCCCCGTTATATTGGGTCATTCAGGATTGTTACCAGGGTTGGAAGGGTGGCTTATAGGCTAGAGCTTCCGGAGGAGCTTAGCCAGATCCACAGCACATTTCATGTTTCGCAATTACGAAAATACATTATAGACCAGGAGGCAGTGGTATCGTTGGATGACATTCAAGTCGATGAGCGCCTGAACTATGTGGAGAGGCCTGTGGCTATTTTAGAAAGGAAGAAGAAGATTCTGCGGAACAAGGAAATACCTTTAGTAAAGGTACAGTGGGAACATCGGAAGGGATCCGAGTGGACATGGGAGTCGGAGGCGGAGGTGCGCGAGCATTACCCGACATTGTTTATTCCAGCGGACTTCGAGGGCGAAGTCTACTTCAAGTGGGGGGGAGTTGTAACGCCCCGATTCTCAGGTATTGCTTAAATAAGATTTATTGGGTTAAGCTCTACTCGACGAGTTGGTTGACCTACTCGTCGAGTAGCAGCTGGATGAGATCGCGTGTTAAGTGACCTACTCGACGAGTCCATATTGGGACTCGTCGAGTAGGAGCGGGAAGATGAAACCCTAAATCCCGGGGTTTGCACCTCTATTTAAAGGAGCCTTAGCCTCCTTTGGCCTCTTTGTAGTCTTTGAGAGCCCCTTAAAACCCTAATTCATGTGTGTGTGCCTTGGTGAGGTGTTTGAAGCTTGGAAAAGAGAATCTTGGAGGAAGAAAGCTAAGAGTGCAAAGGAAATTGAAGCAAGGAAGGAGTGGGAAGCAGGATTTACCTCAGCTAGCATCCTTTGGAGGTATCAAAGTGCCATCCTTACTTCCCTTTTTCCTTTTTGTTGAATTACTAGGGCTTTTTATGGATTTTCAAGTTGGTATGATGAGCTATGGGCTAGATCTGAAGTTGTAACTTCAAATCTGGACCCTCCTTGGATTCTAGAAGCATAAAGTCACAGTCTTGGTTGTGATTAAGGTCCCTCTTGAGCATGAAGTTCCATTACAAAGGCATTTAGAGCCTTTATATCCATGCATGCACGTAAAGTTTGCAACTTTACGTGATAAGCATGCCCTAGAAGCTTGGATCTATGAGTTGGAGCCGTTGCATGGCTCAAAACAAGTATGTACGGAAAAAGGACTGAATGGACTCGGCGAGTCGTGAGGTTGACTCGACGAGTCACATGAAGATGGTCGTGAACTCGATGAGTTGATGAACAACTCGGCGAGTCCGATGAAGATCGTCATAAGACTCAACGAGTTGAAGATCAACTCGTCGAGTCGGATGAGTTTTCTCTTGGATATGTATGAGTGTGTATCTGTCGAGTTGCAAGGAGGTAACTCAACGGGTGGCCTTAAAGTTTGATCGAGAATCAAAGGAACTCGACGAGTCACTCCGATGACTCGGCGAGCTGGAATGTACTTCAGGGAACTCGGCGAGTAGCCAAGGGTACTCGGCGAGTTAAGGTCAACATGGAATGTTGACCTTGACTAAGGACTATGACTTTGACCAGGGGTTGACTAGTGGGTTATGGAGTACCTTATAAGGTTAAGGAGTTATGAGTATGATGTACTATAATGATAGGTGGTGGAGCCTGTGTCAAGTGATCCGAGAGTTGGAACTTACCTTTCGTGTCGACATCTGCGAGGTGAGTTATCCTCACTATATCGATAGGGTCTACGGAACTAAGGTCGGCCCTTTAGTTGTTATTGTTATGGTATGCTACATGTGGTTATGATCTGTTAGATCGGAATCGGGGTAGACAGTATGTTATGCTCTTATGATCCATAGGGATTGGTATGTTAGTGACATGCTAGGTCGGTACTCTAGTTACAGGAGAATTCTATGATTGATGATAAGTGTGACAGATATGTTTGATGTTTGTATATGCATGTATATGATAGTATGTGCACATGGTTATTTGCTTGTGGCTGGGTTGAGGCGGTCCTGCTTTGTGCTGAAGGCCAATATACCCTATGAGCGTTCCGGGGAGACTGTAGGCCCACGTGGCGGACCAGTCATGCCGAAGGATTAGGATAGATTGAGACAGACTGTAGGCCTGGTAGGGCGGTCCAGTCAGGCCAATGGCCCAGTATGCATGTTGATTGATTGATTATTACTGATATGGTATTGTTAGTGTGGTATTGGTAATTTGGGGTAGCCCTGTCAAAAATACCCGTTACCCGAATTACCCACCCTATTTTTTCGGGTATCGGGTTAATTTTTTCGGGTAAGTGGGTAACCCGAATTTTTTTCGGGTCGGGTAAAGGGTAAGTTGTTTGGGTTTCGGGTATACCCGATTACCCAAAAAATATATAACAAATAATGTCCATTTATGATTTTATATGTCCCTCCTAATTTCCAAATCCCAATTTCCCTCGTTGAGGCTCGTTCTATTTTCCCCACGTCAAAAAACACTTGTACCTCGTCCGCTCTTCGTTGGTATTCGTCACCAATGGATAACTATATTGAAGTAGAAGATGAGACGATTGAAGTTGACAACCTAACCAATGATCAAGTTCCACAAGAAAAAGAGAAAAAAAAATAAAGAATTCAATCCAAGATCAAAAGTTTGGAAAGAATAGTTGATATCTCAAATATTATTGAGTAAAAAATCTCAATGTTCAAAGTTTAGCACGACATACTTATTTCATTACATTTATTTTTAGGTCCCATTAAAAAATTAAAAAAAAATAAATAAAAATCGGATAATACCCGAATTACCCTTACCCAACCCATTACCCGAATTTAATTTGGGTAGGGTAACGGGTAAATATTTTTATATGAAAAACCCGAATTACCCGCCCGAATTACCTGAAACCCAAAAATTTTACCCGATCAACACCCCTATTTTGGGGGTAGCTCACTAAGACCTCGGTCTTACAGTTTTCAGTTTATTGTTTCAGGTACTTCAGGAGATCAGGGAAAGGCGAAGGTGTGACCGTACCGCTCCTCATCCTTATGTTATGATTTTTGGGACACTGATAGAAAATGATTTGGAAACATTTTGTAAACAATGCTATTTGGTTTTTATTTATGATTGAAAAAGTTTAAATTTGGCGTAAAATTTATGGATGTTACAAGGAATAAGAGATCTTCTGATGGAAGAAGCTCACAAGACCATGTACTCGATTCATCCCGGTAGCACAAAAATGTATAGGGATCTGAAACCCTACTATTGGTGGCCGACGATGAAGCTCGATGTTGAAAAGTATGTGGCCGAGTGTGTGACATGTGCGAGAGTTAAAGCACAACATCAGAAACCGTATGGGAGTTTAGAACCTTTATGTGACAACCCGAAATTCTTTCTGTCATTGTAACCCATTCCGTCAATAAAATTCTTCATTTTCGAATTGTTTCGATTTCGTTATTAAATTAAGTCATTAAATTTGAGTCGTTTATTATGACTTAATGGGTGTTCAAACATGTTAATATCACAAGAAAATATTCTAAATTAATAATTATTGAATTTTTAGTTTCGACCATATCGGATTACGACAACTTTATCGGGTGCAACCAAAAGCATCGTATAACGTCAGTATCAGGTAGAATTCCACCGTGTCCCAAACTTGAACCATATATAAAGCTCAGTTGACTTCATTTGAAGCTTTTGTGTCACACCCCCAAACCAAGGATGGCGGAAACGTCCAGGGGTGGAGGACTTCATGTACAGTATCACAACAACGTGTATAATAGTGCTCAAAGTAAATACAACCATCATAAATATAATTGAAAAAGTTACATCAAAGTATATGTTTACATGTTTCAAAATCAATTACATTATGATGACAAAAATAAATTGTTGACGGTTTAACGTCCCATCCTCAAAGCGCTGAAGTTTTCCTGTTTCACTGATTCCCTGAGAATACAAGTAGTTTTGAAAAGTGTCAACAATTAAGTTGGTGAGTTCATAAGAGTTTTGTTTGGAGTAGAAACCATTTTCCTTCTTAAAATCGATGAAGTTTGAATTCCAGAAAATCCAATATTTTCTTAGTTAAGTGTAAACAGAATAATCCTAAATGTTACGTTGATGTATTCTAGATTTACCCGTAGATTTCCCCTACAATTTGTCCAGCCTATATAAGTTATATAAGATTTAGGTTAGATAAAACGTCGAATGTAATGGGTCCGCCCTAGGTCCACAACCAAACAAGGAACAGGAGATAAGGCGGGCACCACCAATTCCAAGCCAATCCAAACTAAATTCTTGTATGACTCAAGCATATACGCTCAACGATTATAGTTGAAGTCTAACCATATGAAAATCTATTGTGATTATAACCTATACATATCATAGTTCACCGGGGAGTAATAGGGATTAGGGAACCTGAACTATGCATATGAATAGCTTAACAAAAGTGATGGTGATGGTGAGTGTAACCTATACAATGTGTTAATGTGAATATAACCTATACATATCATAGTTCACCGGGGAATAATAGAGATTAGTGAACCTGAACTATGCATATGAATAGCTTATCGAAAGTGATGTGAATATAACCTATATGATGTGTTAATGTGAATATAACCTATACATATCATAGTTCACCGGGGAATAATAGAGATTAGTGAACCTGAACTATGCATATGAATAGCTTATCGAAAGTGATGGTGATGGTGAGTGTAACCTATACAATGTGTTAATGTGAATATAACCTATACATATCATAGTTCACCGGGGAATAATAGAGATTAGTGAACCTGAACTATGCATATGAATAGCTTATCGAAAGTGATGTGTATATAACCTATATGATGTGTTAATGTGAATATAACCTATACATATCATAGTTCACCGGGGAATAATAGAGATTAGTGAACCTGAACTATGCATATGAATAGCTTATCGAAAGTGATGGTGAATTCCTTTCTTGTAATTAAGTTCCTAGAGTAGATGAAACATAAACTATACCTATTATAGTTTATTACATTGTTTGTAATATGTATTTACCATAACTATACCAATTATAACTAACGAGTTCGTTTGTGGGGGTATAATGGCTTAACTATACTTATTATAGATTATCTTAATCGTCCATAGCGGCAATAACTCTTATGTAAGTGTAAGACCTTTAATATTGTGTTTGTTATATGAATGACCCTAAACTATACCTATTATAGTTTATCGATTGATTTCGTGGGAAATGAGCATAGGCCTTACTTGTCATAATTTATCAATATTTATATTTTAATGGATATAGCCTCGTAGTATCGTATATATATATATATATATATATATATATATATATATATATATATATATATATATATATATATATATATATATATTGTCATCCTTGTGAAGATGTAAATCCATGTGTTTTCTGATGTATGTCTATGTAGGAATACAAAATTTGTCATATATTGCAACTACACATAATCAACTAACGATGTATACCTTGCTCGACATGTTACAAGGTGAAATGAAATTTATTGTGTTTTTCTGTTAATAACCTTTTCTGTAACTGATATTGGAAAAATTGTAGAAAAATCATAAAATGTCCAAATCAGGTTCTGTAACTTCTGGGAGTTTGGAAAATGAGTCTAGTTTGTTCATAATTTTTAATGATCTCTAACTTGGGTGAAAAAGTCCATAATCACAGACTGGTCCGGATTGATGTTTGAAATGATAGGCGGTTTTGTAAAAATCACCATAAATTGTAGAAAAATCGTATGGAGATGTGCAAGTAGTCATTTTAAAGCTAAGAAGTGGAACTACATGCACCTAAAACAGTTTTGAAAACAAAAATATTTAAGATGTCCAAAACAGTCCGTGAATGGAGTGAAACTTTTCTGATGAAAGCTGTTAGAAGAATGTAGTTATGTTCTAAGCATTTTAACTTGTATTCCCCCCCTAAAAACTTGAGAAAACGTGAAAATGTAGGGGTATGAACTCACCTTGTGTGATTTCAGTAGATAAGTGATGAAGAAGAGAAGTGTTCAACCCAAGAACACTAGAAGAACCGTTTGAAGATTCGAAGCTCTAACACAAATATAATGGAGTTTGTGTAAGATATCCATGATTTGAGTGGAAATAATAGAGGTAATCATAAAGGAAATGGATTATGCTTACCAAAGGTGGAGGAAACTCTCAAGATCAGCCCTTGAATCTTGGATTTCTAGAGAGAGAAAGTGAGAGAGAAAGGAGTTTGATCTTCTTGTGAAAATGAGAACAAATGAGAGAAAATGAGGAGAGAGGGTGAATATCCAGCTCTCAAAGCATGGAGGTGGCTTGTGAGGGAGGTAAAAAGTACAAGGTATGGTGGGGAGGAGTGTGGGTTGATCATGGAGTGGGTATGGGGTTGCTTGTGTCATAAAATAAGGTAAAGTCAACACTCTTCTTTTTGTACTTTACCAACTCCTTTTTAATAAGATTTTATCCTTAAAATGTGATTAAATCATTAATTTAGGGGCCTTATATTTAAAAATAAAGTTTTGGGTGAAAATCCCATGTTAAAATAATTAAAAATGGGTTTAAAACGCAAAAATATGCAAAAACAGGCGAAAAATGTAATTTCCAGCAAGTTTCTTCGGACCTAGGCCGAGGCTCGGTCCCTAGGCCGAAGTCTGGTCAGGCGGCGCTTAGGTTCGGACGCGGGTGGCTGGTCTCGGAAGCGAAGGCGCGAGCCGGAGGGAAGAAACGAAGCGAAGCTGGTCCGAGGCTCGGTCCGAAGTGAAGGCGAGAAGCGAAAGCGGGTTCGGTCCGAGGCAGGCATATCCGACGCGAAGGTAGAGTTCGGTCCGAAGGGTGGCTAGAACCGAAGCTACTGTTGTGAACAGTAGTGAACAGTAACTTCGGTTCGGACCTTCCTTCCATGTGAGGTTCGGTTCGGACCTTTCTTCTTAGCAGGGTTCGGTTCGGATCTCTTTCATGGCCGGGTTCGGTTCAGCTCATGAACAGTACTTTCGGTTCGGACCCTCATGAATAGTGCTTTCGGTTCGGTTCATGAATAGTACTTTCGGTTCGGAGGGTTCGTTCCCTTAAGTCCGTTTTTCGCGTAGACTTCCGTTTTTGGGCTGTTTTCGCCAAATTCGAGGGTCGGGATGCCCCGAGTGATTATAGAAAGTTGGGAGAGATTTCGAGAGAGATTTGAGAGAGATTCCTCGTTCTCAGAGAGATTTGGGAGAGATTTGACGTACTTGGAGAGATTTCGCATACGAAGAGATACGTGAGGGAGATTTCACATACTTAGAGAGATTTGGGAGAGATTTGACATACTTGGAGAGATTTCACATACAAAGAGATATATGAGAGAGATTTCGCATACTTAGAGAGATTTGGGAGAGATTTGACATACTTGGAGAGATTTCACATACAAAGAGATATGTGAGAGAGATTTCGCATACTTAGAGAGATTTGGGAGAGATTTGACATACTTGGAGAGATTTCACATACAAAGAGATATGTGAGAGAGATTTCACATACTTAGAGAGATTTGGGAGAGATTTGACATACTTGGAGAGATTTCACATACAAAGAGATATGTGAGAGAGATTTCGCATACTTAGAGAGATTTGGGAGAGATTTCACATACTTAGAGATATGTGGGAGAGGTTTCACATACTTAGAGATATGTGGGAGAGGTTTCACATACTTAGAGATATGTGGGAGAGGTTTCACATACTTAGAGATATGTGGGAGAGGTTTCACATACTTAGAGATATGTGGGAGAGGTTTCACATACTTAAAGATATGTGGGAGAGATTTCACTGGTGACCTTTTTGAGTGTCCGGCTACGCACTGCAAGGTCCTTAAACCCCGTTAAGCCTTGATTAGGGATCTTGTATACTCCCGATGAGTATGTAACATTGTTGTATCGGTTTGGCTTTCTACGTACCACCGTTTTAGGTTAAGGAGATGTAGGTGAACGCACTTTTCGATTTATGATCTCTCATTAGAATAAAGAGTTGTTTAGAAGTTATATAACGTAAACTCTAGTACTCACGGGAAATTGGGTTGACCGGTTTGACTTGTTGACTTTTAGTTGACTTTGACTTGACCGAAAGTTGACGGTTGTCACATTTTGCACCCTCTCTCACTACTCTCTCTCTCTCTCTCTCTCTCTACAACTCATTTCTTGGTCCAAAGTCATTGAATTCAAGCCCCAAATCATCAAGGTAACCATCCTAACTCATTGTATAACCTCTTCAACCTTCAAATTCGTGTTTTAACTATGAATTAGGACCATTAGCATGATTTTACGGCCCTAGAACAATCCTAGGCCGTAAATTCACATAAGATGGGTTTTGGAGCCCAAAAATCCTCCAAAATCACTCTTGGAGTTTGGAATCGACCTAAGGACTTATTGGAATGTACTTGGAACACCTTGAACTCATCATTTAGGGGGTAAATGAGAGTTTACGGCCCAAGAACATGCTTGGACCGTAAACACCAATTCATGGGCAGTAAACTCAATTTAAAGTGTTAAGATGCCACTTAAACACATCATAAGCCTTGGATTAAAGTCTAGAAGCAACCACAATCGATTTAGGGGACTTAAACTTGATAAAAACCTCACCCTTAGGAGTTCACAGCCGTAAAACCCCCAAGGATAGGTTCCTGGGCCGTAAACTCCTATACCTTAGTCAAATGATGCCTTAAATCCATTCCATGGCTTGTAAAATAAGTTCGAATCACGTGTGATTGATCTAAGGCCACCAAAACATAAAAAGAAAGGGTACTTAGGAGCTTACGGACGTAAAATCCTAGTTTACGGCCGTAAACTCCCTTTGATGATTCCTTTGGTGGTTTAACCCTTCCTTATGCCTTAGATTTAATCCTAGCAACATTTCCCTAGTGTTGTTTGACCCTTGAGCACCTTAAAACCCATCATCCATGAGTTCACGGCTGTGAACTCATGTAGACATGGTCTTAGGGCCGTAATCTCTCCAATGAGTTTACTCTTGAAGAGCAAACTCCATATCTATGCCCTATACGTCCGTAGATGCCACCCGGGTCACTCCAAACACTTGATTTGAAGTGTTTTCGCGTCTTGGAGTGTATTTTCATATCTAATTAATGGTTCAAAGTCTAATTAGATACAATTGTGTATCATTTCATATTACATAGGAACCTCGCGTGTAATCAAGCCCCGAACTAACGTCTAGCATCCAAACCGACTCGTTTCTCTACTGGTGAGTTCATACCCCTACGTCTTTTTCAGTGTTTTTCAATGTTTTCAGGGGGGGGAATACAAGCAAACTATAAATGTTTTCGAAACTTAAGAACTATTGTAATTCTATAAATATCTGGCAAACTTTTGATATCTTTACCCCTTATGTATTATGCGGAGCATAAGGGATGTTTTATTGATTATAACTACATGGATTTCATTTTCAGTAAAGGAAACAATCAAACTATTATGGGAATAATTTGGGATCTTCAGTTCTCGTTTTATGAATTCGGATTTCATGTAATGTCAATAGATAAACTATGTCTAATTCAGTTTATCTTTGTTTATTGTAAAGTATTATGCCAGATAATTTCTTGTGTTCAACTATTTATACGTTATTATGTTTCGAAACGATTATGATATTCGATAACAACAGAGTATACCGTGAATAATTTAATACTAGCTTGTGAGGTTCGTCTTCATTAAACCCTTCGGGTTATCAGTAAACCCTCCCCGGAAGTATAACCAGAGTCTCCTGGAGGGAGAGCGTGGAATTTGTGAATAGATCTATTCGGGACTGACAATCCCACACCTTAACTGTTAGCTACAGTTAGGCGGGCACGCCTGGGGTGACAAATTATGGATATCGTCCGACGCCTGAAGAACGTCAAGGAGGTCACGGGTCACATTAGCATGGTTATACGACTCACAATACGTATTAAAACATAGTTTATTCACGAATTTTATATCTATCTTTGATCTATTACGGGATGGTATTCCCATGGTTTTCAATCTATAGATTTTATACCTACTGTGATACGGGATGGTATTCCCATGGTTTTCAATCTATAGTTTTGTGTATTAAAACTACCTACTGTGATACGGGATGGTATTCCCATGGTTTTCAATCTATAGTTTTATGTATTAAACTATCTACTTTTGTACCAAACAGAAATTTAGATGTTCTAACTAAACCGTCGTTATAAGAAAATATGGGATTTTCTTGGATAACAACTTTTCCAGAAAACTAAAGGAAACATGTTCATTTTTAGAAAACAAAACACTTATGAACTCACCAGCTTTATGCTGATTTTTAAACTGCTTGTATTCTCAGGTCCGCATTAGACAGGTACCCAACAATCCTTTTGGCGAAGACGGAGTTCGTAGAAGACACGTCTTTACTTTTGTTCATATATACATATGTATAATACTTGTAACACTTTACTTTTAAACAAATGTAAATTCTAATATGTAATGTAATGGTTGTTTACTTTTCTTACTATGTACATTGGTTGTGATACTTAATATGAAGTCACCTCCGCCCCGGAACGTTTCCGCCCTGGGTTTCGGGGTGTGACACTTTACCTGTACCCTTGGGTAAATGGGAAGACATCACCATGGATTTTGTGACTAAATTGCCCAGAACAAAGAACGTTCACGACATGATTTGGGTGGTCATTGATCGGTTTACGAAAAGTGCACACTTCATAGCAGCCAATGAGAAATGGTTTATGGATAAACTCGCTAATGCTTACGTGAAGGAGATAGTAAGACTTCACGGTGTGCCTTTAACTAATGTATCGGATCGTGATAGTCATTTCACGTCGAGGTTTTGGAGAATTCTACAAGAGGAATTGGGTACAAAATTGTGTCTAAGTACAGCTTACCATCCGCAAACCGATGGTCAGAGCGAACGAACAATTCAAACGTTGGAGGATATGCTACGAGCATGTACCCTGGAATTCCAAGGTAATTGGGATGAACATTTACCTCTGGTAGAATTTTCCTATAATAATAGTTTCCACTCAAGCATCAAGATGGCACCTTACCAAGCTTTGTATGGAGAAAAATGTCGAACGCCGTCGTGTTGGCTTGAAGCTGGGGAGAAGCAGTTTATGGGACCTGAAATAGTCCATCAGACTGCTGAAAAGTTGAAAGTGATTAGGGAAAGGATGTTAGCAGCTCAAGATCATCAAAAGAGTTATGCTGACAAGAAAAGACAACCGATATCATTCGAAGTTGGTGATTTGGTTTTACTTAAAGTCTCGTCGTGGAAGGGACTTATAAGATTTGGTAAAAGGGGAAAGTTGAGTCCAAGGTTTATTGGACCGTTTAAAGTTCTTTAGGGGATTGGGAATCAAGCTTACAAGCTAGAACTACCAGAAGAATTAAATGGTATTCATAACACTTTCCATGTGTGTTATTTGAGGAAGTTCACGGGAGATGTTCCCGACATAATTCCAATTTCTGAGTTAAGGCTGGATGAAAGCAAGAGGCTAATAGAAGAACCAGAGGCAATCGTTGACCGTAAGACTAAAAAGTTGCGACGCAAGATGGTCGATTTAGTGCTTGTGCAATGGAAACATACGAATGGGCCAAATCTCACCTGGGAAACGGAGAGTGACATGATGAGTCGTTACCCGCATTTGTTTGCTGATGTGTGATTCCGGGGACGGAATCATCCTAAGGGGGGGAGAATTGTAACTCCCGTGTTTCTGGGCTAAAGCATTAATAATGATGTAATAGTCTAGGTCAACCTTTGTAACTCATTTTGAAGTAATAAAGATGAATTATGTGAATATTATGTGAATTATGTGCTTATTTGTTTAATTATTACGATTTAATTTATTAATAATAAGAATAAGCATTGAAAATAAATATTAGATAAAGCCAATATCTTTTAAGAAAGTTGTAGTAGCTAAAACAAGGATTCCGGAGATATAAAGAACGCCGAAATCCGAGTTATAACGAAAAAGTTATGGCATGTCGAAGTTTCGCGACGGAACCGGCACGGCACCGGGAAGCATAAAAAGTGAATTTAAGATAAAGTGATTTTTAGCCTTATCAATCTAAACGAAAGTCGTAGTGTTCGTTAAACCGATAGCGTACATAAAAAGAACGCCCAAATCTGACTTCATATGAGGAAGTTATGATTTTTCTAAGTTTTAGCTTAGCAGTAGACAACTAAAAACTCGAATTTAAGATCGAGCGATATTTAGCCGACACAACCTAAACGAGAATCGAAGTCTCGTCAATATTGGTACAGCGGTAAAAAGACAGACGAAAACGGATGTCAGATGAAGAAGTTATGAAATTTTAAACGGATTTTCCTGTCCCGGTCTGTTAAAAATTATAATATTAAAAATAAAGTCAAAATAAGCCGACGAAGTCTAAACGAAAGTTGTAGAATATATTCCCGCCTACGCGTGCATATATAGAGCGTCAAAAACAGAGTCCGTATGTAAAAGTTGTGGATTTTAGAAGTTCAGGACACATTTTCCGAGGAATTTCGCATGTGTGGCTCGGAAATGGCTACGTCACCCTCGTTCCTGGCGCGCCACGTATCCGATCTCGGTGATTCATCGCCTCATGTAAGCCATTGATTCGTCCGAAGCCGAGGTCCAATAGGAGACCGACGCACCTTGCCCCGTGTCACACTTCCGAGCCTCGCACCCCCCCCCCCCCCGCATGCGCGCCACCTGCCCTTCGCGTGTCCGAAGATCGCACGAGCCACGTCTCCCCTCCGATTTGAGCCTCATAGCTGATACGTGGATCCTTCTTAACCACTAATCCTCGGTCTCGCACCCAATATATAAGGGGGTTGCGAGATCTTCCGGCTAGAATTAGAAATTTGCCACTTTTCACCCCTAAACTTATATTTTGACTATTTTGACTTCCCCCGAAGCCCCGGAATCATTTCTAACACCCGAAACACATCCCGAAGTGCCCGAAGACCCGGAAAAATTTATCTTTTCAGTTTTGAAGCTCCAACCTCGCAGAGCCTGATTTTTCATTAAAGCCCCCGGTTTTATCATAAACGATCATTTTAGGAAACGAAGTGTTGCTCGATTATCATTAAATCAAGTGAGTGTATAGTCACTTTCATCTTACACATAGATATGAAGTATTTTATATAAATATGTGTTGTGTGTGTGTGTGTGTGTGTGTGTATATATATATATATATATATATATATAGATTGTTTATTTGAGATGGTTGTTGAATGAATGTTTATACAAGTTTTAAAATGATTTAAACTATATATATATATATATATATATATATATATATATATTATCTACAAATATGTTGGGTATAACATGGGTAGATGAAATAGTTGGTGTGTGATAAATTGATGAGAGGCCTCGATGTTGTTGTTCCAGTCATCTAGCGGAGTATGGATGACGATAACGGACTCTTCTAGACAGTCCATTGGAACGCTAGCAGACTCGCAACCTGTAAGTGTTTGTGGGCTTGATGTTCACCGGTGTACTCCATCCTCCTCATGGCTGCCTTACGGACATATATGGCTGAGGAATCCCCTTAGCAGTAAAGTCCATCGCGATGATAAAATCCTTAGACTAGGTCCCTTGTATAGGTGTTTAGGGACGTAAAGTGAGGATAACGGAAATGGGTGATCAGGGTTATTGTTGGTTTGATAAAATTAATAAATTTATTGTTGATCAATGTAATTAATAAATTTATTATTATTTGTGGATTGAAAATCATATATGCTCACCAGGCTCCCAAGTCTGGCCCACTCAGCTTTCTGTTTTACAGGTAGTGGACCCAGAGCATAATTTGAATGATGATGAAGGATTTTTGGATTATAGGTCAATAGTTGTAAATAACTGTTGTAAGTCTTATAATGTACTGGTTATGCTTTTGATATGTATCGAACATGACATCCCGAGTCTTTTTAATGAAATACATTTCTACAGAAATGCTTTGATAAATCTTTATCATATTTTATTTTGGGAACAAATTCCGCAACACTTTTAATCAAAGGATTACTCTTATTTTATTATAAAAGCATAAACTAAATCGGTCTTTTATGGCCGTGAAATTAGGGATGTCACACATATCCAGCAAATACAGGTAGTCATACAAATTTACTAATCTATCATATAACTAGCATAACATCATCCTATATACCAGGATACAAAACCTAGTGGGACAACATTAGTGCCTTCGATCCACAAGTATAGTGATGAAAACTTAACTCTCAGTTTGAACAAACAGCTGAATAGGTCTATGCTCTGAATCTCAGCTCTACCCGTCACCTATTCATCAAATAGAGACTAATCTCAATTACAAGTCAAAATACCCAAAATACCCTTAGGTCAAATCTTGGTCAAAGTCAAAAAGTCAAACTTTATCAACAGAGCTGCATATGCCCAACATACTCAGCTGGTATGCATGGCGTACACGAGGCTTGACCAAGATACGATGAGTTGACTCAGTATGCCCAACGTACTTGGGTTACGCCCAGCGTATGCGGTTGAGTACTTCCTTCTTGTTAAGAGCTTAATCCTTAATCTCTTTTGCCCATAATCCAGATCTAGTCTTAAATTAACGTCCTTAATCATAAAGTTTCCAACTTTATGGTCTTTCATGACCAACAAGTGCCCAATAACAAAAACCCTAACTACTTAACCCATTAAGACCTTGTAACTCATGTATGGAAAGAAACTAACAATCAAGATTACATTTTTATGCTTCTAGATGCTCCAAAATATCTAAAAGGACAGCTTATATGGACTAGAGCAATCCATACTCATAATACCAAGCTTATGGGACCGAAAGAACACAATTTCATGGATAAACAACATCTAATCAATGCATCATCAAGTTCAGGGCTTTTTACCTTCAAAGGATGTCAAATAATGTTGCTATTCTAGATCCAAAGAGTTCTACTTCTCTAAGATGACCTTCTCTTCTTTCTCCTTCCTTTAAAATCACCAAAACATACTCAAAGGCTCACAAATGCTCTCAAATAGATTAGGGTTTATAAGAGGGGTCGAAATGGGACTGGAGGGTGATGAAAGAAAGAAGACTTGGGGGGTTAAGGATGTTTAAATAGGGTCTAAACCCTAAAATTTAGGGTTTACACCCTAGCCACGTATACCTAGCGTACGCACCCCACTTCCAAAAATTATAAAAATGTCACTATGGGCCCAAAATGCAATTAATTCTCATACTTAGGGTTAAAAATGGAAATACCTCAATATCAAGATGTTACTTCGATGGTGGTAGGCGACACCACCAATAGTAGCAGAAAGATAAATAACGTCGTGATGAGGAAGGAAGAAAGAAAGAAGTACATTAGGTGGGAGAGGCGATGTGAGAAGCTTCAAGAAGAAAGAAATATAATCAACGGCCTGGTATAAAGAAACTTTGGTTGAGTTGAAATAATTTGATGAACAATACCCCGGGTTAGTTACTGTTCATAAGAATGTTGTGATTTTATTAGTATACTAATGTGATATCATTTTAGCGTATCATTAAACACTAATTGTGTTAGTAAAAAATTGTTTTTTAAAGAATCAATTAGGAACTTAAGATTTGATAGATGTAGATGAAGTTTTATCGAGACCACAAAGTGTTTAGCGAGATGATGATAGTTGTTATTCAACAATTGCTAAAACTATTTTGGCGCGCCACAACTAGCTGATAAGCTAACTTATTTTTCAAGATTTTTTTTTTAATTTTCGTGTTTGACAAATCAAAAAGTATCTTAAAAGCTAGGTTTTTAAAAAACTATTTGGACTAGCTTTTCAATAACTTTTAAAAAAATCTAAACTTACCTTTAGTTAATTATAAACATCATATTTTTATAAATGACATTTTATGTCATTTTATATCTTTCACCTAGCTTATCAGCTAGTCTTTACTAAATGTCATTTTTTATCAGCTAGCAACTAACTTTTCAACTATCGACTAGCCTTTTAGTTAATACGTCAAACATAATCTAAGGCTCGTCATTCATTTGCAAACTTGCAATTCATAACAAGTGATTAATATCAAATAAAAATCAATAATTGTAAAACTTGTCATTAGTTATAATTGCAAACTTGCGATTCACAATGGGTAATCAATGTGAGATATATGTTTGTAATATGATGAAAATCAATAATCACAAAAAACTATTTTGACTGAAAAAAGCAAGGGCCAAGGATGGGTAGGTTGGGTAATTTATTATTTATCCTCATATAGATGAAAGGAATGAGAAAAACAAGGGTGCCGCCAAGAATCCAAAACAAAAGTTTTTGAAGGAATCGTATTTCATACGTCTCTACTCGATTAGGACAGAAATAGATGATTGAAACCAAAAGATAATATAATTTTCCTGTTTAGTATTTTACCGATCTATGCCTCTTCTTGATTTATGATGAAGTTTGAAGCTATCAAGCTAGTGTTAAGTTGAGGAGACTGGTTCACCCTTTAACCCTACAATGGTCCTTGAACCTAAGAACATTCTTGTTACGAAGAATCCAACAGGCATGTTGGCCAAGATGGTGACTTCAAATGAGTTAAAGTCGTGTATGGCTTCAACCGGTCTTCCACATACTTAAGAACAAGGCACACACTAGAGAGAGAGAGAGAGAGAGTAATTAGGAGTGTTATTTATAAAAGTGTCGGTAGGATATTTCTATGTAAAGTGTCGGTAAGTGTCAATTATATTCGTGATGTAACATAAAGTGTGTAACCTTCAACTTCCAAATGAGAGATGGAGATTATAGAGTTTTAGCATGGACAATAACATATTTGCTCATCAACCTCCAAATTGGAGGAGAAATTGTTAAAATTATGGAGACTAGTTCACAAGCCATTAGGCAAAGTTTATAGGTTTGGCCTTATTTATATATTTTTGATCAACTTATTAGTATTTATATGCCTTGAGTTCTTGTAACGTGTATCACTGAAACCATTTACCAGAAATAATAAAACATCTTTCATATTCGTCCGTGGTATAGCCGCTTATTCTGATTATATAAAGTAAACCACACATTTCCCTTTCTCTGTTTCATTATTTTCTTCCCTATAATGTTAGTGTTCTTCCTCCCCTTTAGCTTCTTGCTATCTGGATGAGTTTCATTACTACTCCCTATATGAAATTGTTTTTATCGTTTGTTTGAAATGATTGAACCTAAAAGCTATAAAATTGTACTTTTGAAAAAGAAGGGCAAACAAATACAAGAAAGCAGGAGATACGACATTACATTCATAAAGCATTATTAAACATCAAAACAACAATTCATTATTTAGCTAGAATAGTCTGTTGCCATGGCAACTAAAACCCACGATAATAACCAAAGGATTCCTGTTCCGGTTTAAAGCTTGGATGATCCTCCGGGATGATGAACGACTATATGATTATAGGCATTCAAGGTGAGAAAATCATCAAGTACAGGAGCAGTACATTGGCGTGTGAATAACTTGCAAGCCTCCTTATACATGCCCTTCTTAAACCTCTCCCTCCCTACTTCACGTTCAATCCTCGCCATTTCTTCTTCAACCACCTTCCCAAAAAGCTCATGGGTCACCTTAACACCAACCCCATCGCCATCCAATTCCACTCCATATTTCAACCACTGCCAATTCTGAACACGACTAATTTCAGCAGTTGCAGCATCTTCCATCAGATTATAAAGCGGGACAGACCCTGTCCCTGTAAGCCAGGCCGCTACATACTGGATCCCGACCCGTGTGTTGAGCCTAAGACCTTCAATGGTTCGAACCCCTCTTGGAATCTGCAACAGGTCTTCTTCCGTCAAACTTGCAGCATCTTCACGCTTCATGGTTTCGATTAGGTTTGGGGAGTTGTTCATGTTGTTGGTGAAGACCTCCATGATGGCTGGAATCAGACCCGGATGGGCTGCCCATGTTCCATCGTGCCCTGCGCGTACCTCTCTTAGCTTATCTTTCTTCACCAGCTCAAGTGCTGCTGCATTCGCTTCTGGATCATCCCTAATCGGAATCTGTGCAGCCTGTTTACAAAGCATAAAGTCAAAATAAAATCAATTTGGGAATTTGATTGCAAAAACAACATACATACCATTCCTCCCATGGCGTGCACACCACGCCTGTGGCATGTACGGATGAGAAGATCTGAGTAGCTTCTCATGAAATGTTGGCCCATACCGACTAGGACCCGGTCGGGTAACAGGCGATCTGGGTGAGCCTGGAATGTTTTGACATAGCTGAATATGTAGTCCCATCTTCCACAGTTCAAACCAACCGAATGATCCCTTAATTCATATAAAATCTCATCCATTTGGAAAACCGCCGGCAGCGTCTCGATTAGGACGGTTGCTCGGATGCTACCTTTCTCAATTCCGGCCATTTTCTCAGCGCGCTCAAACACATTGTTCCATATCCTCGCTTCCCTGCCCACACAACTCCATTAGGAAACATCGCAAAACCAATGTTTCAGGTGACCAATCGGTGGTAATTAAAGTTACCTGGAATTTTCCATTTTAGGGAGATAGAAGAAAGGCCCGTATCCTTCGCCTTGTGTTTTACGGAATGCTGCGTGGTTGTGGTGGAAATAGAGGCCGAAATCAACGAGGCAACCGATTGCGGGTTCGCCATCGATGAAGATGTGGGACTCAGGTAGGTGCCAGCCTCTGGGACGAACAAAGAGCTTGGCGATTTGATCATTGAGTTTGTATACCCTGTTTCTAGCTTTGTCCTGAAAGCTGATTGTGCCATTCACAGCATCCTTTAAGTTCACTTGTCCTTTCATTAGGTTCTCCCATGTTGGCGATAGTGCATCTTCAAAATCAGCCTGTTTTGTTTTCATTTGTTTTTATTTAATCAAAGCAAAATTGCAAAATACTAGCAATAACAACTAATAACTATTTCGTTTATTCTTAGGTCCGTATTATTTTGGTCGCGCGTTATGATTACTGTTGGATGATCATGCAAAGTTGCAAACAAGTAAACTATTGAAAAAACAAAATGCATGAAACAAAAATCACTCACCATGAAAACCTTAGCTCCAGAATTAAGTGCATTAATGATCATCTTCCTCTCCACCGGACCTGTTATCTCTACTCTCCGATCAGCCACCGCCGGCGGCACCTCCGCGCACATCCAGTCCCCATCTCTTACGTTCTTCGTTGCTGGATCAAAACCTGGCAACCCACCGGAATTATACCGCATCTTAGCCTCTTTCCTACACTCCATTGCATACTTAACATGGTTCCTGAACTCTCTCTGTAAAGCAGCCACAAATATCAAAGCATCTTTCGTAAGAATCTTGGCAAACTCTTCGTCATATCTCCCTCTGATGTCTACTCCCTCCGGAACATCGTATCTGCCACCTACGCCGCCACCGGGGATCTTTTTCATGGCGGTGTCACCGTAATACCCCACACTCATTGCCATGTTTGGTGATACACAAACTGAACTGTGTGTCGATAAAGTGTGTTTTTATATATAGTTGTTATGGGCTAGCGAAGTTTATAAAGAAAGTGTAGGGGTGTAGGGGATAACGATGGAAATGGGTTGGGGGTGGATTTACGTGCATAAGATAATAGAATGTGACGATAGTTTTTGTATTGTTGATAAGATTGGGGAATGGGAATGGGGATGATCGATCTTCTTGGGCTTTGGGCTCGATAAATTATTGTTTTTAAGTTACAATTGCTAAAAAAAAAAAAAAAAAACTAGAGATGTCAAAACGTATCCGGTAATTTGGATTGAATAATTGTTTAATATGTTTTCTTAGAATGATAGAGGTATTAATGACTGTTAATAGGTAATTTGGATTGAATAATTGTTTAATATGTTTTCTTAGAATGATAGAGGTATTAATAACTGTTAATATATATTTTGGTCTAATATATAAGTTTTGATTTGAATTAGACTAGTGTCTTTGAATTAGACTGTAGACATCTTGTCCAATCTATATTAATTTTATAAATATTATAAAGATTATATGATTAGAACAATAATACTATTATCTTTTAATATGGTAATTTAAAAGTTGTATATATAAAAAACATGTTTTGGAATCATTTTGGATAGTTTAATTTAGTTTTAATAAATAGTTTTGTTTTATTAATTTGAATAGTTAGAAATGTAGCATAATTCAGTTTATTTCATACAAAAATAATATGAATATTAGACTCTGAGTAAAAGTCCAAAAAACGGATGACCACACTCGACTATTGTTTCCAATTTGCCTAGGGAAATGAACCTTGGATAAGTTAATAATTTACATTTGTCATTGGAACAAAGGGGAGCGGTGTCACGTCATCAATGTCGTCCCATGCCTCTATATTTTTATTTTTTAATTTTTTTTGTGGGTCGTTGCCATTCAATACTATCTTACATGGTCTTTTATGAATACCAAAATCTGATAATACTCGAAAGAATTTGGATAAGAAACATATCTATTCTGTCGTCTAGGAATTTCACCTTTTTTTTGTAAACATGATATAGATTATTTATTAATTCGACATAAACATTATTACTAAAAGACTCTTGCGTAAATTCTTATAAATTATTATCTATCATGAAACGGATACTTGTAATAAATAACATCATTTAACAAAGTATATAATAAAAAATCATAAATATTGTAATTTTAAGATTGTCTCTTTCGATGCACTACTCGACTCATCTACTTTGATACATCTAAAGGACTCATATACTTTTTATAGATAAAAAAAGTTACTAATAAAATGTGAATCGGAAGGTCATAGACTTCAAGTCAAATGACCAACTATTGATAAATCGCCTACAATTCGCTAAAACAATTTTCATAACAATGTAATAGTGTACTTTACAAAAATTATCAATTATAGCAATGTTTTAGATTTTTAATCATAGTTACAATTTAATTTTAAAAAGAAGGCGTATTATAACAGTATACAATTATGCACTATGTTATGTTCATAATAGCAACCTATAGTACAATTACTATAGATAATAATAACCATTTTAGTGATTTTACCCAAGCATATCATTGGTTTTTATTATAATGCTTAAGTTAAGTTATTATTATCTTTTTATCTTAATAAAAAAAATATGTTTATTGGTTTTTTGTCATGTTTTTGTCATGGGTTATCTTATTAGACCTTCTAATTAATATCATGTTACTTGTCAACCTATTGATTTTCTATTTTAAATTTCAATTTTCAAATTTTAAGTTTTCACGCTAATTACATTAAATTAATAATATTAGAATAAAAATTTGAAATAAAATTAATACAGATATAAGGTCATGTATTTATTTAAATTAAATATTATAAATTTATATAACTAAAAGATATCTCATAATTAGTTATTTATTTAAAATAATTAATTAATAATTTTGAGTTTTTATAAAAAACTAATTAATTTTATAATCATATTTACCACGTTTATAAACTAATAAACAAATACTGTGTTTTGATAATATATATTGAATAACCTTTCAAATTAGACCATCCGGTGTACATTGCACGAATACGTTCGTGGTCTAGTTGGCCACGAACCACGGCCATGCACACCACCCCGGTGGTTCGTGGTGGGTCGTGGTCGTGGCCTTCCGTGGCCCGGACAACGAATGCAAACGACCAATCATCCGATGTGCAAAGAATTCGACCGTTTCTTGTAGCCGTTGTGTAGCCGTTGTTAAACGGCTAGATTAATAAAAAAAAATTAAATAATTTATTTATCTATAAATACCATACTTTTACTCCTTATTTTTTACACCATTCTTTTCTTTCTCTATACACAAACTACACACTACATCTTCACAACCAAAAATCATGGATCCTAACCAAAATACCCCTCCAAACTACCGAAATCGCAAACCCGATAACGCTTTTGCGTTAGACACAACACCTCGACAATTCCCGACGATGGAGTCACCTCAAGGCGGTTTTATCAATCTACTTCAAAGTGGTTCCCCTATCCAACAAACACCATTTTTCCAACAACAATATCAACCTTTTCCGGCTTTCCAACAACAACAAATGCAACAACAATACCAACAATTTCAACAATTCCAACAACTACAACAACTCCAACAACAATCGTCACAACAACAACAACCACCAAGCTCACAACCACCACTTTCGCCGGATTTTGTTCCGGAAACGCAACCTTCACCACCACCTCAACCAAAAAAGAAAAAAGGAAAAAAAACGGCCCGACCCACTACCAACCAAGAAAGGGTCCCATGGACAAAAGAAGAAGAAGAAAAGTTAGCGGAGGCATGGGTGGCGGCTTCCGAAGATCCAATTGTAGGAGATAGCCAGACGTACGGAAGTTTTTGGGAAAAGGTCTGAGCCATTTTTTACGAGTTAATGGAAAGTCAAGCTCGAAATGCCGATCAAATTACGTCGAAATGGCGAGATATTCGATTAAAATGCACCGATTTTGGAGGAATCTACAACAATCTCCTAAACATACGCAAAAGCGGCTCGAACGATTTTGATGTTTTCAAGGCGGCCATGGACCAATATGAAAAAACAACGCCTACATGCAAAGCTTTTCCGTATATGAAGCCGTGGCTAAAATTGAAAGACTCCCCAAAATGGAAAGAGCAAACGGAAGGAAGTTCACAATCTTCCGGTTCAAAGCGTTCGAGAAACCCCGATGGAACTTCTCAACAATCGGACGGCCGAACACACATCGACATCAACGACGATCCGATAGATCTTGAAACCGACCAACCTCTTCCTCGGCCCGTTGGAAGAAATAAAGCAAAAAAAGCGGCGTCAACATCTTCGAATTCTAGTGTTATGGATATGTTCGGCGATAAATTTGATCGATATGTGCAGCTTCAGGAAACGAAGGCCGAGGTGATGACTCGGATGGAACAAAAAATGATCGAAGCACAAACATCATTTCAAGAGGCACAAGAGACACTCCAAACAAAAACCGATATGGAAATCTTGAAAATGAAAGCGGACGACCTTGAGGGCGAAGACTTGGAACTTTTTCTAGCAATGAAAGAGTCGGTTCGAGCCCGATGTAGGCGTAGGGGGTAGTTTATTTTATGTATGGTTGGAATTTTTAGTTTTTTTAATGTTTTTTTTTTAATTTTTTTTAAATTAACTAATGTAATTTTTATTTTGATTGTTATTTTGATTTTATTTTTTAATTTCAATTAATTTAGTTTTTATTTAATGTAATTTGGTATTTTAATTTAATGGAAAAAATAGTATTAAAAAAATGTTTTTAATGTATTTTTGAATTAAATTTAAATAAAAAAATGAGGTGGAGTGGTGTGTTTAGTGGTAAGTACCCCATGTATGTGGTAGTGGAATGTGGTGCTGATGTGACACCCACCACATATGTGGTATGTGGTGGGTATAACGGATGGCCTTATGTAAGAATGTCCGTGGAGACTAAACACATGAAAAGAAAAATGCAAGGCTTGTAGGTTATAGTTGTACGTAGCTGTGTCGGCTTACAGTCCAACCCAAAATATCGAAGCCTATTTAGTTGCGTCGATTTGGCCCGACCGTCGTTCTAGGTTGTTGGAACTTCGTGATTCGATGCTTTGATTGATTTAGGAGGGGAACACCTATTGGGTGTTCCTTTTTGCCTCTTTCGTCATAAAATCCTATTACTGCATCAAATCGAGTGGTTTTCCTCGTGCTCTTTCCTATCTTTAAAAAAAATTCTACTCCAATTTCATTAAAAATCTTATTTCAGGTTCTCTGTTACGAATCAAAGCAATTGTAGTGTTCGTTATGTCAGCTATTGCTGCGTTTTTCTTTCTATCTCTTCAATTTGGGTTTTCGTATATTTCATGTCACGAAAAAAGTCGGAATGTGTCGTTGATTACAGAAGATTAGATAGCGTGCAATATATATATATATATATATATATATATATATATATATATATATATATATATATATATATATATATATATAATTGGACTTGGGTGTTGTTTTTAGTTGGGCCTAATTGACTGGGTCTGTTACATTGTTTGTGCTAAATGTACCATATAGCCCAAAGGGTTTTTTTCTCGTATTTCTTCTACTCAAGTAACGTGTAAAGCCTTACAAAAAACGCAGTTAACGGAAAACAAACCTATTCCGCGGCTGCCGTCGTCAGCTCCGCTACCGCTACCACCCTCTCCCTTTGCAGTAACGTAAGTTCTCGTCTTCCCTTCACCTCTCTTTCCTTCTGTAAACACTCATCACCTAGTGAAGTATTCTTCTGTACATCATTAGCTAAGCTGTAATTCAGAGGTGGAAAAATGCCACGAACAACCACAGTAGAATCTGCTGGCTGTCCTCCACTTCGCGCCCTAACTTTCGATGTTCTCGGTCTCATCAAAGGTTTACTTCAACGATATTAGCTTATTTACGTTTGAATGTTATCTTCCTGTATTGCTAAGCATTTATCAAATCATGAATTGTTCACATAGTTTTTGGTGTATTTTATGATTGTAGTCACTGAAGCACGAAGTACGCTAGGAGGAGTTCCTAAGGTGGTCGAGAGATGGGGGGAACCGGAATCCTCTCGATGCGTGCTTGCTGCTTCTACTAATGACCGTAAAATCGACCCTGTATGTTCTAGATTCCACCATATGATACTTCATTTCAAAATTTTAGACACTTGTGTATATTAGACATCGAATGTAATGATTTTTCATTTGAGAACTGCTATTTACTGCTTTTAATCCTATATTTTTTTGCAACATTTTGCAGTTGTTAGCTGTTGCAAGGAAAAGTGGTGTGGTAAGTTCTATCCATCAGTTCATCCATGCTTGTTTAGGCACTTTCACTGTTTGTTGCCTCTCTAATATTTACTTTTCCCTGCCAAACAGATCGAGTTGATTAGCTCCATCAATGGTGATCTTCGAGTTTCACTTCCTAGTGGCAACCAAGCTGAAGTCCAGTCTCAAGAAGATAATATTGTTGGGTTGCATTTGTTCAAAAAACAAACATCTGAATCATCATCCAGGTATCTGTCAAAATCATTACTTCTTTTCCCATTTAATTATGATATCAAATTCGTATGCAAGTAACAATTTGATCATTTATATAATCTCTTGTGTTTTAAATTAGGTCATGCACCTTGCTTACATGCACAACAAAAGGGCTTTCAACCCTTAGATCTTTTACAATACCAAAATCACCAGGGGACTCCACTAGTGACGATGCTCAAGTCACATGGAATGTGTGTGCAGCTGGTAATGTCTTATGTTGTAAAGTGGATGAAAATGAAAACTACGCCTTATTTGGAGGGTTAGTTTTTCTTTTTCTTTTTATATATTTTATTCTTCGTATATTAGCTTTCAAATACTGATATAAAACAATTGACATATTTTCTGTATATCAGGAAAGGAGTAGAGGTTAATATATGGGATCTTGCAACTCATACGAAAATCTGGACAGCAAAATCAGTAAGCCAATCTGTTCTTCTTTTTGGCATGTTTAAGTTGTATAGGCAAAGGCCTTCTCTATCAATTTCTCCACCATGTAATTTTCCTTATTTACCCCTGCAGCCTCCTAAAAACAGTCTTGGGATATTTACACCAACCTGGTTTACTTCAGCCACGTTTTTATGCAAAGATGATCACCGGAAGTTTGTGGGAGGCACCAACAGCCATCAGGTCCCTTCCTTTGAAGAAAGCATATAATATTCATTTCTTCATTATTATTTATATGTTGAAAATTGAAATAACATGAATATGTTAAATAGAGGTCTAAATAAAAGTAGTATTTGTAGGTACGTTTGTATGATATGGCTGCTCAAAGAAGACCTGTGATGTCATTTGATTTTCGTGAGACACCAATTAAGGCAATCACTGAAGATCAAGATGGCAATACAATTTACATTGGGAATGGATCTGGTGATCTTGCATCTGTTGACATACGCACAGGTACACAATTCTAAAATATGCCTCTTAGACAAGGGTAATTTCGTCATGTTCAAAAAAATGTACTTTTTTTCTTGACATGACCAAGAAACGAATGTTGACATTTGTTTAATGCAATTTAATTTCAAGTTAGTAATTTTTTACTGAAGGGAAACTACTGGGATGCTTTTTGGGGAAATGTTCTGGAAGCATCAGATCAATAGCCAGGCATCCTGATCTCCCAATGATAGCTTCTTGTGGTGAGTTTTTTTTTTTTTTTTTTTTTCAAGCCCTTCATATTTCTTTTTGAATTACTAATACAAAAAAGCACCTAATAGAAAAAAGTCAGTGAAAAGAGGTTTTCTCCATTTTGACATTTAGTCCTAACCTTTTCACAAATTTTGATTGTATTGTAGGACTTGACAGCTATTTGCGCATATGGGATATAAAATCAAGGCAGCTACTCTCTGCGGTATGTAAAGATTTTCATATTAAACATTTTGAGTTTTGGATTTAATTATAGTTTGAAGATGGATGGATTTGTAAAAGATTTTCTTTGGAAAAAAGGAAATTGTATTTGTAGCTACTATTTTTTATTGTGTTCTAAGTTGTTGGAGAATGAATGCAGGTTTTCTTAAAGCAGCATCTCACAAATGTCATCTTTGATTCTCATTTTAACGAAGACGGTCTGTAATTGATTCTCCTCTTTCCCTTTAAACCACATTTGTTACTTAGACTGTGATTGTGATTTGATGTGAATGTGACAAAATTTGCACCCAAAAAGGACAAAACATAACATAACAGGGAAAATAGCTCACACATTTTTGATTCTCAATCTGCATGAACAGAAGTTGCAGCTTCTGTGGCTCCAAGTGAACAAAAAGAAGAGGATGAGCTAATAGAAAGAGATGAGGAGTTGCCACCAATTGTTAAGCGGAAAAAAAAGAAAACTAAATCACGTGATGTTGACAGAGATGATGATGATGATGATGAATCACATTCTGTTAAACGAAAAAAGTCCAAAAAATCACAGAATGATGATGATGATGAAGGGCCACATTTAAAAGAAAAGAAGAAGTCCAAAAAAGCAAAGAATGTAGACAAATACGAGGAAGGATTGCTTTCTGTTGAACATGAAAAGTTGAAAAAAGTAAAGGATCGAAAATCAAAGAAATCAAAAGGCGAGAGGGTTGATTTGGAATGATGTATGATTTAAGAAGAGAATGATGATGGTTTAAGACAACAGTTTTGAAGTTTCTGATTGAACATGGTTGTTGGGGGATTATTGTTTTTGTGATATTGACTTGACTAGAAGGCATTGTTTGTGAGAATTAGTAGATTTTAACAAATTATAAGGGGTTGATTGCAAAAGAATGCAAAGTACTTTTATCATTAATACATAATTTAATTTTTTCAACCATTTAATGCGACAAGCTATATTTTTTATGGAGTTAAATAATTTCAGTTGTTAAAAATAGAAAGTTAATATCATACAATGACCATGTTTAGTACTTCTTTTACGATATGTTCATAAAATATGAAAACGAAATAGTTTTTTTTAAGGCAAAACTTCAGAAAAATTTTAACTTTCTATAAGTACCCCTTATCAATATTTACCCCTTAAAATCAATCAAATCAATTTTTTTTCATTTGACTGGCTAAATAATCTATTTTATTTAAATACAAGAGGAAAAGGAATACAACTTATTAAAATAATTGATTGGCTAAATAATCTATTTTATTTAAATACTAAAAATAACTCTTTTGATTTATTTATTTTGTTTTATTTAGTAAAACCAGTTATTGATTTATTAGTTTTTTTGGTAAATAATAAATATATCACTTGTAAGTATCCCATTATTTATTTTCATATATTTTAAGATTCTTTGTACGTGACCTCATAGATCCATGAATAATTAGTAGTATAGTAAATTCATTGTTTATTGCATAATAGATCTTACTAACCGGCCTCAAATATGAGTTGTCTATAGACATTAAACAAGGGAACATTCAAAGTGTAACATATCATATATTCTACAAGTTTGGCTTATACTGCCACAAAAAGCAATGGAAACATGAACCTAGAAGGTGTTTGAATTGAGTTTTAAAATCAATTATTAACTTATTAGTCTTTTGCCACGGTTATAATCCAAAATGTGTGTTTGGTATTTAAAATAGTTTGCCACTACTACTAAGGAGTTGTTAAGATGTCATTTTCAAATAAATTCTTAACATTTTTCTATAGGGCTAATTACTAATCTAGCGAAATTAAAAAAGTAATTAACCATTTTTAGCCAAAAATTAGGAATTGTCCTAAAATAGCCCACGAAACCGTAGATTTTTAGAATCGTCTATTGTTTCGCTAATTCGTCTATTGTTTCGTGTTTAATATAAAAAAAATCATTTTAAGGATATAAAATCGTAGGGTTTTTTAAAACCTACGGTTTTCTTTCTATAAAATATGGTTTCTTAAACCGTAGCTTACGATTTTGGGTTAAATCTAAAGTTTTGGGTTGAAGTCTACGGTTTTGGGTTAAAAAGCTACGGTTTTGTGCATTGTGGACTTGTACACCGTAGGTTTCTTGGTTTCGTAAGAAACCTACGGGTTTTTTTTTTTTTGGTTTTTCTTCAAAGAAAAGGTTATCCCCATATACAAAAACTACTCCTAATCAACAATACGGTAAAATTTTGATTAAAAATGGACGTATCTCTTTGTTCTTCAGGTGCTCTATTGAGGAAATGAGGAAAAAGTAACCTAAACTGAAAAATAAGACATTGTATACTATGAGTCAATGGACCACAAATCAGTAGACGAGCCACGAAGAGTAGTCCATTGCGACGAAAGAATAGTTTTCGAAGGTTGACCGTAGTCAACCCTAACCTATCTATTATTTTGTGGGCTAGTTTTGGCTAATGTATTTATTTGGCTAATTTTAGATAAATAATTAGTATATTTTGTTAGATTAGTATTTTATCCTTGTCTATAACTCCTTGATATAAAACAACAATAATGTTCTTATAAATACATGACTCCTAATTTTTAGATAAAACGGAAGTTTTTTCTTTTTTTGCATATATGATGGGCTCTCTCTCTCTCTCTCTCTCTCTCTCTCTCTATATATATATATATATATATATATATATATATATATATATATATATATACTAGGTTATAACCTGTGTACTACACGGGTGAATATCTAAAACAATTTTAATAAGGTAATAGACGTTACAATTTATTATACATTTGCAAAATAGTAATATGTTTTCATTAACTTGCTAATTTTAATACCCTACTTTTATGTTTTGTTATTTAATCATTCTAATAAAGTTCCATAACACATGAAAAATATTTTAAAGTAGAATCCTTACGATGAACCCTTACCCAAGTGAGGGAAGAAAGTGATGTATGAGACCAATATACCAACCAACGTTGCAAAACATTGAAAATGAATACAATCGTAAGAAAATAGAAAATGTCACTGTCATCACTACTTAATACAACTTCGTATGGACATCAAATTTACTTTTTAAGGCATTGTACCTTCAACATCAAGTACAAACCTCTAATACACCGGTTGATGATCTGATTTATTTGTTGTAGTGACAAAAGTACGTAAGTCTAAAGAAAATTTGTTTTCCTCTCCAATTGTAAAATCTACAAAATAGGTTCTGAGCAAAACATGTGTTATTTGAGGTATAAATCAAAATTAATCTGATCAGGTGGGTCCATAAAATATATATTTCAATTATTTTCAAAGTTTACACAAGTGATTTGATAAGTTTAAATACAAATGATTTATTATAATTTAGTAAATACTATTAAAAAACATTAATAATCCTATATTTAATATAAATATATCTAAAAGAATTAAAAGTATTAAAATATAATTAGAAGAAGTTCCCTAGTTTATTTGAAAGTTTATTTGAAGACATGCATCTGTTTTATATTAATATGATATCACAGGGGCAAGTTTTAAAAGTTAGAAGCACTTAAGAAGAGTTGCAATTGCAATTAAACTTAAAATAACTTTTTAGTTTTCCAACATTAAAAGGGATCGAAGGAACTTGTAGGAAAGCTTTAATGTAATTTGTAGGAAAATGATTGATTTTTGGATGTAAGGTTGCATAAGTGGTGGGGATATGTTTGGATCATTTAGAACAGTACGGAAAATCAACGAACTTTGTCTTCCATAAAGGATCTTTCTAATACATACTACTTTATTATGTGCATTTTTCTGTTGAAATGTGTTGATGTAAATTATTTAACTAAAATAAACAAAGAATGACAACATACTGGTCCCTTAAGCTTCATTATCTTTTGTAACTGGTACTCTGGTGTTGATTAGTTTTCAATGTTGATCAACTGACCTGCAATTGCAAAACAACCTCAAAAGTTAACACTTATTTTAATCATAACAGCTACATATTTATATTTCTTTACCGCTAATATCAATGTATAGCTTGAAATTTGTAAAATGGCATACAAGTATCATTTTACATATATTGCTATAATATATTGCTATAATAGGGGGGAAAAATGCAAGCATACTTTACTATGTGCAAGTGATTAGAAGTAGGTTGCTATTAGGTGTAAAGAGATTTAAGTAGGTTGTTAATATAAGTTTGTTTATACATTGTTATTATTATTATTAAACAATACAAGTATGTTGCGATTATAGAACTCATACCCGAAGTGCACTTCACCTGGATAGAAATTACATGAAATGATTTCTTAATTAAGTATAAAAAACCAATGACTAACCTCTAGTTCTTCACGATTCAAGATTCATATATGATAATTCTTCACGATTCAAGATTCATATACGATAATACCAAAACCCATAGGTACTTATATAATTTCATGGTAATCAGGGAGCTATATATAAAATTTCCCATATCAGTGGGTAATTCTAAACAAGAATCTTATATTTTTTAAACAAAGTATCGTAGCAAGATCAAGTGGCTCATGGAATACTGTGAGAGTGTCTTTCATGTAGATGAATAAGACATACATAAAGAGATATATTAATCGATAAATTGTATGATAATAAGAAGAAATAAGATATCGTTTCTTCAAAGTGAAATAAAAAGGCGTACTTTTAAAACTAAAAGTCAGGTAGTATTAGCAACCAATATAAGAGCCAGATGCCAAGTACATGTGAAATGAAATAATTACAGAGAACGTTAACCATTAAATTTGAACATGGGTTTTACAAAGAGGTAGGATTTAGGAATAAAAAAGATGCCGACAGTAAGTCCACATTCCAACACTAATGATTGAAGTTGCTCGAATTTGAATCCCTTGTCAAATGTCAATACCTTATACCAAATTCATATCAGAAATGTCGGAATTTATATAACTTGCTCAAAATTAAAATCTGGAAGATCTTGAATAGAGTTGCAAATTCATAAAAACTTATATATATATATATATATATATATATATATATATATATATATATATATATATATATATATATATATATATTCCAGATAACATGTTTATTCTCCATGGTGATTATTAGGGTTTGAGAGACACAAAGATAGAGAGGAATCGAATGTGGACTGACCTCGATTAGAACTAAATCTGAAATTAAATTTCTTTAAGGATCTTAGGACCATTACACAAAGTGAATTGGCCCTTTCTACGAACCTTAACACATCTTTGATCTGCAAACTGGTGGATAAGACGCAAAATATCTAAGTATACGATCATGGAAGGGAGATGTAAAAAAGACGATTAAAACTGCAGGTGTCACATAATCTAAACAAATAAAAACCCTATGTTATGAGAGATGTATGGAAGGGATTTGATTCCTGATTTTTTTGCTGATTGAGCGGTGATTTGAGGAAAATCAGGAGACAGATGAAGACCACAATTTTTATTTTGAGCGGGAAAAGAAAGGAGCTTGTTAACAAAAAGAGGACACGCGGATAAAAGATGGTTTAGAAAAGAGACAAGTGGCATGTTTAAGAGGCTTTTATTAGATAGGGGTATATATATATATATATATATATATATATATATATATATATATATATATATATATATATATATATATATATATACTAGTTTATAACCCGTGGGCACCACGGATTAGAAAGATAAAAATAATTTTAACTAAATTGTAAGGTAATTATTGAGCAATGATAAAAAATAATAATTTAATAAATTAGGCAATAGATATTACAAATAAATTTTTTGTTCAAGTGTCTGATATGTGTAAAATAGATGAGTGAATTAGTGGAAATTTAATTAATGAGAAAAAACCTTAGAATGACAAGTGGCAACTAATTAATGTGAATCTCTAATTGATTGACATGTGGCAAATGTGCTACTCTTTTATTAGGTAGGAAGATATATATATATATATATATATATATATATATATATATATATATATATATATATATATACCATTTTCTATATCATATGTTATGTTTTCTATGATCTTTTTCACTACCACTGTCATCCTAAAAACAACTTTCATAAAAATTCACATAAACCAATTGGGCATGTGTTATTCTATAATGGTTAAAGGAAGAAAGCAACTCACGCTGTCATGAAGTTGCTCTTTTTTCGTCCTTGTTTTGACAACACCATTGATTTAGGTGTTGTTTGTTTTTTTGTAAAAAAACCTATTCAGACCTTTTATTGTTGCACGGCGCAACACACGCGCAACACTTTTAATCTCGCAGTTGTTTGTTTTTTAGAAGTCTTATGAGTAAAAAAAGATTTATGCGTGTTTTGTTTAACGCAGCACTTGTATTGCCTCTTCCAGCCTCTTTTTCTTCTTTTTTCTTGCTGAATTCTTGATTATATGTTGTTGAAATCTTATTTTACCTTTTTTCGGGTTTTTTTTATTGTTGTTTTTTTTCCGACTTTTTATATTGAATAATAATAATTTTTTAATGAAATATCATTATTTTTTGCTAAAATATTTTTATTTTTTGTTGAAGTATCATTGTTTTTTGTTCAACTGTCATAAATCATTGCTAAAATGTCATACATTATTAATTTTCCAGTATTAATAAACTATTTCGGTTTATAAAATCAGTTTATTTTAACTTTTTAATATCTGCAGCAGCATGCAGATGTTAAAAAAACAAACACGTTTTTTATTACAGTCTGCAGCCGTTTGGTCCACCTCTTCTACTGTAGAGGGTTGCAGAGGTGGTCCGCAAACTTCATAAATTTTTGCTTCAAAAAACAAACAGCACCTTAGTTTTTGGCATATAACTTTCTATAAATTATAGTAACCTTCCCATATTTGTTGTCCTTATCCAATCCGAATAAGGTTCGATTTATTCAATTTTGGTTTACATTGGTTCGGTTTTATATTTTAAATTTTGATATTTGGTTTAACCAATTAAACAGAATAAGAATATACATGTATCGTAATTTTTTATTTTTAATATTTATTTTATAATAATCTTATAATCTGTTTTTATTATACAATACCTACTTTATCTTTTATTCCATAATTTAAAATTAAATGGTTCATCTAACATAAACATTTTTTATTTTTCCTATTATAAATCATGTTCTACTTAAATAGACTATTGTTATTTTGGGTTTTTTTCATTATGATTAATGCTTATTTTGTACATTCCAAAAATTTCAACAAATTTAAAACTTTCAAAACAACCCCTTTACTAATAAAAGTGTTTACAAAATCATTGTTTCAAAACATTATTTAAAATCAAAGACTCATAAAATCCAATCCGTACTAAAACCAAGGATGTGTACGGTCACACCTTCGCCTTGTCACGTCCTCTGAAGAACCTGAAACCATAAACTAAAATTGTAAGCACAAAGCTTAGTGAGTTCTCCCAAAGTACCAACACACAAATAGATAACATATACAAATAACAGCATGCCGGGTCCAATCAACCATCGTGTTGGAATACCCCAAGCCCAATCAACAATTGGGTTGGAATGCCAATATACAACGGTTCTAGTCAACTATCATATTGGAATACCAATACACTATGGGTCCAATCAACCATCGGGTTGGAATACAACGGGTACAGTCAACCATCAGGTTGGAATGCCAATATACAACGGGTACAGTCAACCATCAGGTTGGAATACCAATATGCTATGGGTCCAGTTAACCATCGGGGTAGAATACCAATATACTATGGGTCCAGTCAACCATCGGGTTGGAATACCCCAGGACCAATCAACCATCGAGTTGGAATGCCAATATACAGCGGGTCTTGTCATCCTCGGGATGGAATACCCTCGGGCCCAATCAGCCATCGGGTCGGAATGCCCCCGACTTGTCACATAACAGGATGTCAAATTCAAAGGGCCGACCTTGGTGCCTTTGACCCATAAGTACAGTGAGGAAAACTCACCCGAATCGGCTGAATATCTTAGACAAGTGTGCGGACCGCTAATCCAGAAATCCACACACGCTAGTACCGTCAAATATTATCCAATTAATGACTGAATCTCAATCCATAGTCAAGAATCTGAATTACTTGCCTAATGAACATGGTAAAAAACCATTTTATCCCTTTTTCTTACTTGGCCCAAAACCAAGGCCTGATATGGCCCAACTTCCAAATTAGGCCCCAAAACCATCATGAATCAAATTCCAAGAAAACCCATAATCAATCCATGGCCCAAGGTGTGACAACCGCCACTTTCTGGTCAAGTCAAAGTCAAAGAAAGTCAACAAGTCAAATTGGTCAACTCAACAAGTACTAATATGATTAGGGATTGTCTTATGGTTACTAATGTATGACTCTAAATCTTAAATGCAAAGTAACACTTGAAAGTTTCAAATGCTCAAAATTCTAAACCCTAATCAGAAGGAGTGAAGTAACAAATCTATAAAACACTATCACGTGCCCTTCGGGGGTGTATAACACTCAAAGTGGGATGTAACTAAGCCTACGGTCTTTGAAATACAAAGAAAAACATTAATAAAGGCTCCCAACAAAGTCTCTCTCAATCTCTCCCGCTGTATCTATCTCTCTCCCAAATCTCTCAAAGTATATGAAATCTCTCCCAAATCTCTTCAAGTATGAGAAATCTCTCCTAAATCTCTCCAAGTATGTGAAATCTCTCCCAAGTATCTCCAAGTATGTGAAATCTCTCCCAAATATCTTCATGTATGTGAAATCTCTCCTAAATCTCTCAAAGTATGTGAAATCTTTCACAAATCTCTCAAAGTATGTGAAATCTCTCCCAAATCTCTCAAAGTATGTGAAATCTCTCCAAGTGTGTGAGATCTCTCCCAAATCTCTCGAAGTATGTGAAATCTCTCCAAGTATGTGAAATCTTTCCCAAATCTCTCCAAGTATGAGAAATCTCTCTATGTACCTTCCTCAGTCGAAAACAATCCAAAACCGAAAGAGAAAACCCAAAAGGAACCCTCTTAGTATCTCCCGGTTTTCGACCACTTTTGCGTTTTAAGCTCGTTTTTCATGATTTTCGCGTGGGATTTTCACCCATACTTATATTTTGACATATAAGACCATATATATTCATATTTTAATCACATTTTAGGGGAAATCTCAACTTAAGAATAATATATAGTGTGTGAGATATTGAGATAGAGTGTTGCCCTTTCCATGAAGTATGACTCAAGTTAACCCACATAGGACAACCCTCATTCACTATTCATCCATACCTAGTCAGCTATTTGTCCACTCACACCTCTCCTCCCGCTGGTATCGTGATCAAAAGTTGGAAACCCCTGTCCCCCTTTCCAATTTACTCACTCTCTCACCAAGAAACAAACACTTCTCTCTCATTTCCATCTAAAAGAAACTTGAGACTCCAAGGCTACCTTTGAGCTTCTCACCCTCATTCAGTAAGTATTCTCATCCTACACTGAACATTCTTCGCTCCTTCACTCAGATTATGAATCTCTCATAACAAAGGTCACCATAATTGTTCTTAGATCGTTAACTCTCCAAGCTTCTACCAAGTGATCTTGACTTAGGAACCCTTTCTCTTCAGCATTCATCTAAGAAAATCACTCAAGGTGGGTTCATACCCTTACATTTTTATGTTTTTTTTTCAAGTTTTAGGGGGGATACAAGTTAATACACCAAAAACTTAACTAAATTCAAACAACAGTTTCATCAAAAAAGTTGAGTCCTATTCACGGACTGTTTTGACTGTCTTATACTTAATATCTTTCAAAATTGTTTAATATGCAAGTAGTTCAGGTTTATACCTTTCTAATGTATGCTTGCACATCTTCATATGATTTTTCTACAATTTATGATGATTTTCACAAAACTACCTATCATTTCATAAATGAATTTGGACCAGTCTGTGAATATGAACAATTTCACATAAGTTAGACACTTCTAAAAATCATAATAAAAAATATGGATAAACTATACATATTTTATAAACTCTCAAAGTTTACGGATTCAGTTTTTGACTTCGTATGATTTTTCTGTGATTTTTCTAAAATAGTGTATATAAGTTAAAAACTACTTACATAGCTTACAATATTAATAACACTTTGTAGCATGTTGAGTAAAGTATATAGCAATAAGTTCCTAATTATTGAATGTATTTTTTGTTAGTCGAACATCATAAACAGAAATTAGTCATTCATGATATGGATTTTCATACACTTCTAATAAGTAAAGTAAACTACAATCAATATAGTTTATGGATTTTACAATACAAGCACACTTCATGGAAAAGGTTTTACTCTCAATACAAACGGGTTTTTCATATACTACATGATAAACTATAATAGTAATAATTTATGGATTTCACATCACGAATTTATTACACAAAGGGTGATTTCACTTCCACCACGGAAAAGGTTTTATATTCAAACTATACGTAAACTAGTTAACGTAAGTTGTGAGACAATTCTTCAATAGTACTCTTAGAGTACAGGTTAAAAAAATTCCGGCAAGTTATAACCAGAGTCTCTTGTAGGGAGAGCGTGATAATTGTGTATATATCTATATTGGGATTGACACCCCACACCTCGTTGTTAGCTACAGCAGGACCTGCAAGTCTATGGGTGATAAAAGTCATAGGATCTTGACGTCTGAAAAACGTTGTAGCAGGTTCATTCTAGTGATAGCATGGTTATAATGACTCACATAGGGAGTTAATGTGACATCCCCAAAATCACGGCCAGAAAAGACCGGTTTAATTTATGCTTTTAAAATAATTTCAGAGTAATCCTTTGATTAAAACAGTTGCGGAATTTGTTCCCAAAACGAAATATGATAACAATAAGATTTACCAAAGCATTTCATAAAGAAATGTATTTTCATTATATAACAAAACTCGGGATGTCATGTTCTGATAAACAGACCAAAAGCATAAACATTTCAATACAGACCTTACAACAGTTATTTACAACAACGGGTCTATAATCCAAAATATCCTGACAAATCATCCAACTTATGCTCTGGCGCCACTACCTGTAATACAAAGAAACTGAGTGAGTCAGGCTTGGGAGCCTGGTGAGCATATAGGGTTTTCAACCCACAATAAAAAAATTTATTTAATTCCACCAACCAACAATAACCCAATTACCCATTCCCGTTATTCTCACTTTACGTCCCTAAGACAACTAACATAAGGGACCTAGTCTAAGAATATTTTATCGGGGCGACAACACATGCTTCAGGGGTTTCCTAGCAATATATGTCAAATAGGGCAACCATGAGGGGGATGGAGTACAACAAACGAACACCCAAGTTCATTAACACCTACAGGTGGCGAGCCTGCTAGCGTTCCACAGGACTGTCTAGAAAAGTCTGTGGTCGTCATCTAAACTTCGCTAGATGATTAAATCAAAAACATCGAGGCCTCTCATCTTTTTATCACAAGACAACTATCTACCCAACATTTTAGCAGATAAAATATACATTTTTATACATAGTTTAAAACCTGTATAGTATGTTCATTCAAAACACATTTCAGATAAAAGATGAGGCACATAAACATAACACATATTTCATAGAGAATAAATCATATCTATGAGATTAGAAGATAACATCGATACACTCACATAACACATATAATTAGTACGTTAAATCGATACTTGTATAAAATCGTGCATTTGAAAGAGATTATGTACCCCCTTCAAATCAACACCAATATATCAACACATAACATGTATTTCATAGTAAATATTTCGTATTTATGTATTAGAAGAAAGTAACTACACACTCACTTGATCAGAAGATGATCGGACAACACTACGGCTCTAAGAGTAGTACTTTTTCGGTGAAACTAGAAGATCTTCATGTTGGATTAGTGTCTAAGTCCATAACTATTTTGGTATGTAGTTGACCCGATGGTGCATGGTCCTTTTGGGTCGCCTTCACCAAAGCAACTTGATAGGATGAATTATGGAGATAAAGGATTAAATATGATTTATTAATATATTATGGGAATGATATATTAAAGGAGAAATCATATTGTTTAATTAATATTAGTCAATAATTAATTGGTAATTAGTTTTGTGACTAAAAGAGATTAATTAAACTTAAGGGACTGGAATTGTAATTATAAGATAATTGCAATTTGGGCCATGGATTGTCTTAAATCAAGAGGTGGACGAATTCTTATGGGAAGCCCATAAGGAAATCGTCCAAGGGCTTGATTAAAGGAGTCTATGGGTTGCTTAGGGCTTAAGCAACCAAATTAGGGTTTCCTTGTTAGATAACCCTAATAGCCTCACTATAAATATAACCCTTAAGGCTCAAAGACGTGGGGAACTTCTTTTCTAGGGTTAGAACACGTTTTGGGCAGCCTCTAACCTCTCTCCTCTTCATCCTTTTGCTTATGGTGTTTGTGAGCCATTAGAGGAGTGACACTTGTGACTCTAAGCCTTCCAAGGTCAATTCAAGGAGGAATTGGGATTGTTATTGCTACATAACAATCAAGGTAATATCTTAAACCTAATTATATGTTAATATCGATTTCCATATGCTAGAATTAGGGTTTATAGTCTTGGATTCAAAGCATGTACAATAGAGAAACCTAGATCCAAGCATTAGGGTTTGTATGAGCACATAGGATGTCTTATGACCAAAACCCATCAGTGGTATCAGAGCCTAGCTTGGTTTCAATTGTATTGATGCATTGCATATCTGGAAAATTCGTTTTTTGGGTTTTTGGAGGCTGGACTCGCCGAGTCCATAGCTGAACTAGCCGAGTCCAAGGTGACTCGACGAGTCAACTCGTCAGATGGAGGTTATCTTGGGATTTCTTGTTGTTTTTGCATTGGGATAGTTACCTTATCATGTTAGATCAATATTAATCCGATTATATGATATATTTGACTATAATTTTGATCTAATTGAAGATATTTATCAATTAATAAGATAATTGTTTCCTTATAAGATAATTGATTAATTATTTTGACTAAATTGATAAATTGTTTTGCAAGAAATCATTAAACAAATCAAATATGGATAATTATGTGATGAAATGTTAACTTAAATTATTTGTTATTTGATCCTTGTTGTTATGAAAAGTTTCATATTTTTCCCTTTAGGTTTTATAGTTTAAATTTGAACCCAAAAGTTTTGAAATTTAAATAGTTGAAACCCTTATGTTTTGAAAAAAGGTTTCAAAACTTGCCCTCAAGTTTTGGAATTTAAATTTTGATTAATAGTTTAATTTTGATGTGTATTTAAATTCTAAACTCTAATGTTTGAAATGTTTCAAAACTTGCCCTCAAGTTTTGGAATTTAAAAGTTGATTAAAAGTTTAATTAGGAATGTTAAATTCTAAAACCCTAGTATTGTTTTGAAAAAGTTCAAATCACACCCTTATGGTTTTATTAATTAATTAAGGTGTATAATTAAAAGAGGTTTAATAAATCCATAAAAGTTTTGGTTTACAATTTAATTGAATTAAAGGTATAATTGTTAAATTTGACCACCTAATATTTTAAAAGTATAAAATACACCCTATACTATATATAACATTAAAAGTCTAACATTATATATATATATGTATGAGTAAAAGTCAGTCTTACCGTTAGTAGGCCTCATTCACGAAGTTGGTCTATGAGGGGTGTTTAAGGAAATTGCCTATAAAATGGCGATTGAATGAGTATTCACTCTTACCCACCGCACTCTTGACTAGTGGAGGGTCGTTAGCCGAACGGGTAGGATAGGACGAAACCTTCCATTATAAGTATAATGAATTATCAAAGTAACTAAATGTTTTTTTATAAAATTCCCAATCTTAGTTACTTAGGCAAAAGTGAATTGATGCAATTCCATGAAATTACACTTTGTGCCCTTGCGAAGACGTTAGTGGAGCGTGTGTGGTTTACCGGCACACTAAATGATTCTAAGCAAAGGTAGCAAAGGGTGACTCAATGTTTGTCATAGTTCGGTGGAGTGTGTGTGGTTTACCGGCACATCGAATAGGTGACTGTAACATGTGAGGGCACCATGTAAGTTTGCATGGTTATTCACACCCGCTTTGTGATCCTCGGCATCCCAGTCACAAACAAGAGGGGCATATCGAGATTTAAACATGCCATTAAAAGTTCAATAAATCTCAAAGGATCTAGGAGTTTTCATAGATTTAAAACTTAAATTTCTTTTTCGTTTTTTGTGGTGGAAATTAGTGAATCTTCATTCACTTACCTTCAAATATTCTGCAATTAGGGTTACGGCATCCCTCTCCCGAGTTGTAGAATATTGTGTTGGGTCCTAGCCTTAGTATCTCATTTGGGTGATTTACTAAGGACTCAATCTATCAACTAACTTGAATTTGTTTTTCTCCCATTTTGTAGATGTCAAAGTTCGACAACTATGGTTTTCCCAAATCCCGTGGAGCAAGCTTTCCACATGAAGATGGTATTCCACGATTCAATCGAGGAACAAGAAATCATGCTTCACTTCCTCCTCCTCCTCCTCCTATTGTTCTCCCCAACCCACAAGATCGAAGAATTGAAAGGTTCAATATCACTAAAGCCCTATTGGAAATGAAACATGAAGATGGTAAACCCGTGTGTGCCCACGTTCTAGGAATGAAATCACACATTGATAGGTTAATAATGTTGGGTGTGTCATTCCCAGATGAGTTGGCTGTGAATTGGGTTTTGCAGTCACTTCCTGAATCATATAATGAGTTCAAAAGAAAGTATTATATGATGGATCATGATGACAACCTCATTGACCTAACTTACATGCTCATTGCTGCTGAATCATAAATGATTTGGCGAAGCAATGGAGCGTATTTGTTGGGAAAGTCAGCTGACCATGCTTCCGATGACGTTCTAGGAGAACCGACCTGCGTTTTCTGCCAAAAGAAAGGGCGCTGGATACAAGTCTGCCCAAAGAGCCTGAAGAGTCCAGAAGATGGGAGAGTCAAAGAGTATGGATGCGCTTCAGGTAAAATCCACTAACTCCATTAAGTTCCTATTCATTAATTCTTAATACATAATGTAATAAGATTGCATTTGAATGTTTTACAGGATCGGTGAAAAGAAAGGAAGCTTGGTGAAAGAGCAAGATGAATCTAATCACAAGGAATGGATCTTGATCGCATGGACTTGAAGATTAGATTTTGAGCTTAGATAGTTATGATAGAGTTGTTAGAAATTTTTCTTTTGAAATACATAGTTTTCAATGGATTTTGCATTGTAAGGACAAATGTTTTCCGCTGTTTTTATAAATAAAATAAATTTTCGTTTGACTTAGTTATTTATTTGTTTATTTCCTTGCAATGAAATCGTTATGAAAATTGGTGTTTGCATATTTCTACAACAAATGGATATGATTCTTACTTATGGTGTTTGTGGAAAAGTCTAGAATTTACCAAATAGGGAGAGTTTCTCATCGCCCAACTTTCAATTGGACAGAAATTTGGAATCATGCAACTTGGTTGCACGATGAATGAGAAATTTCATATTTGGAAATTAGACTAATTCATTGACAAAGTGTCGAGTGAAGGACTTGGAGATCGAATACACAAAGTTGCGTGTTGATCAAGTCCACCATAAGAGTAACAAAGATATTCGTCATGATTTACTAAAGGTTTAGTAAATATGATTATACTTACAAGATTAAGTGTAATTCTGAATTGATTAAAGGGTTTAGATCAATAGCAGAACGAATAAGAAGAATCAAGTAGGCAAAAAGATAAAAGTTTCTCCATTCTAAGAAGAAGGGAGAGTACCTTTTATGCTTTATGATGGGTCTTAATGATTAAGAACCATATCTCAATTGATCCTCTAAATGAGTCTTAGTACAATTGTATGTCTAAGAAGAGGAATCAAGAATTGAAGAAATGGTTAAATCAAGAAGTCAATCATACTTCGTTCCAAAACAAGTCTTAGAGTTAAGATTGTGACAATAAGTGACAAGTATTAAAAGGTTTATAACATTCATCAAATGTGGAAAGTTGTGATGTCTTGGATAAGAGACCAACTAGGACCAATTTATGAAGAGTTTGATAAAAACTACACTAACTCTTGAATATTTGTTTGTCAAGAAATGTTTATTGACAAGAGAATCTTATATGACAAGGAGTAAGTGGGAGTCTTAATGGTCTTAAAAGGTTTCAAGAACAAATCAAATAAACCTTATCGATCATCACTAGCACACGAGTTGAGGTGTACAACCTATCGTGTTGACATTATTTTGTTTCTGTGTTGTTCCAATTGAGTTAATTATGTATGTGAGTTCTATGAGTTCTCATTTTGAACGCATAAAAGGCAAAGCACCTTAATCAATGAAAGGTACATTGATAGGAAAGGGTGAGCTGCTTAACTGCTTGGAAGACATGGTGGGCAGCTGTGCTACCATAAGGCAAGAAATCAAGATTAAGAAATATCGGTCCATATGAGTTTGAATTTGTCGTAAACCTTAGTTTCGACAAATTCACATGGATAGGAGCACATACACCGCTCAAATCTAAGTGTCATAAGATTTCCTCCTTCATGAAAATGATTGTGAGGAAATGCTTTCATTAAGAAAGATTTAAGAAGATAGTGATTGTAAAATTGCATTCTCGAATTCGATTATGGTTACGGTATCCCTTTCCATAATTTGAATTGTGAGGTTTGGCAATTAGTCTTAATTGTTTAGACACACATATGAACTATCGAAGGCAAAGGTGTATAAGTTCAAGAAACCTTGATAAAAGATTATCAAAGCACTAAGTATTAGAAACATGAACTTAAGAAATTCAATAAGCATTGTTTTTCTGAAAGTTAAGATGTTTATGAATACATGTCGAAGCTAGTGGGAGAATAAGTGTTATGTTTTATAATAATCATCATGATATTGGGATCATAAATGCTATGATTGTATGATTATTAAGGCACGTATGCAAGTTGGCAATATTAATTATAGAAAAAAGAGTTATACCTTGCAAAGTAGTAAGGGTTATAAAGTTGTTTTGCTATGATTAAGGGAGAGAATATTATGTTTCATTTCAAATCTAAAGGATTAGGTTGAGAAATGTTAATAAATTTAGTCAAAGGTACATAGTGTGTTCTTAAAATTTCGATTATGATTATGACATTCCTCTTCACAATTCGAATTTTGAGAACATAGCAAATAAAACATTGTGCGTCGTGTCCCATACGCTTCGGACATAGGATCAATTGCAAATGCTTTAATGTTTGACCATTCTAAAATTTTCCAAATGTCTAGCGCATTTAGAGGAAAAAGGACAAGAATCGGTTTTGACTAAAATAATTAAACAACTATCAAAGGACAATCCAAAGTTCGCCGAGGATTGATCGCTTGTGAGTAGTTGGAAGTATAGTATTGGAAAATATGGAAATGTTTCCATATTGGATGGACCATATCGACATTATGATGAATAGATAAGATTCTATTAAGAATAAGTTGTCATATGGAAAATATGGAAATGTATCCATATTGGAAATTGAATATTGAGAAATCTATGACTAGATTAGAAACTTTTATGCAAAAGGATGTTCAAAGGAATGTACTTTGAGTGAGAGACATCATATCTAAGGAATTGTATTGTAACAATCTCCAATAGAGGACTTTGGAAACAGTCATTGTGACTTTAGTGCAGTGACATTACAAAAGGATCGTTGCATAAAATGTTAGAATCTAACATATTCCATAAGTGGCAATAATTTGATATTCTTCCACTTATGAAAAGGATTTGGAGTTGTGAAATGAGAATGATTGGAAATGTGTTCAATGTGATCTATTTCACAAAGTAAGAACCATAGGTAAACATTGTGTGCATGCTAAGAGCATGGGACAAATGTTGTAATTCAAGTAAGAAGTTGATTACTCGAAACGACAAATAATGAGTAATCAATATGGTGATAAATAAAAAGTGTTTTATTTATGCTCAAAGGGTTGAGGCCATATGGGATTAGTATTATTCTTGTGTTTCACATTTGCATGTTTTGACTTCCAGAATAATTGAGTTTATTAAGAATAATCGAATTATTCAAACGGGCCACAGTCGTTCATATGTTGGAAGTAGATATGAATGAAGACTGTCGTGAATTGGTGTGTGGGTTGTCTAAAAGAGTATTAGACATAAGCAAATGTTTACTGCAACGTTCATGAGTGCTTATGAATATGATTTGAGCATTGGATTAAACCCACGCTCACTTGGATCACTCTATGGATTGTATCACGAGTGATTGGTGAGACGATAACATCTTATATTCTTGAAACTGAGATATGTGAGTTGTATCTTGCAAATCGGTTGCACATTGATAATATGTAAACGCACTAGTAACTTGGTGTTATAAAACATATTGTTGTGTGTGATTCGGTGAGTGAGTGCAAGCAAGCATTGTATCAAAGTTTATCCGTTCCTTTTATCCAAAGTAGGATAAAAGCGATATCTTTGGGCCCCTCGATGGTTTAGTGATGACAAACGTAAATGCTCGGTCGGGCTAGGGCTAATTTGATTTGTTCAATTAGTCTGTCGTCATAAATCGGAAATCAAGATATAGTACAAAGAGAATGATTTGAAATCATATCTCATACGATATCAAGAATGGAGGAATATATGATCCCTTATCTAAGGACACGCGTATCTGATAGGATCAGAGTTGACAGCGGTTTTGGAAAGCTACGATTACAGATCAGGATCTGAAGTCATACACAAAATAGTTATTAGACTTATCCAAGTGGGAGACTGTTGGATTAATGTCTAAGTCCATAACTATTTTGGTATGTACTTGACCCGATGGTGCATGGTCCTTTTGGGTTGCCTTCACCAAAGCAACTTGATAGGATGAATTATGGAGATAAAGGATTAAATATGATTTATTAATATATTATGGGAATGATATATTAAAGGAGAAATCATATTGTTTAATTAATATTAGTCAATAATTAATCGGTAATTAGTTTTGTGACTAAAAGAGATTAATTAAACTTAAGGGACTGGAATTGTAATTATAAGATAATTGCAATTTGGGCCATGGATTGTCTTAAATCAAGAGGTGGATGAATTCTTATGGGAAGCCCATAAGGAAATCGTCCAAGGGCTTGATTAAAGGAGTCTATGGGTTGCTTAGGGCTTAAGCAACCAAATTAGGGTTTCCTTGTTAGATAACCCTAATAGCCTCACTATAAATATAACCCTTAAGGCTCAAAAACGTGGGGAACTTCTTTTCTAGGGTTAGAACACGTTTTAGGCAGCCTCTAACCTCTCTCCTATTCATCCTTTTGCTTATGGTGTTTGTGAGCCATTAGAGGAATGACACTTGTGACTCTAAGCCTTCCAAGGTCAATTCAAGGAGGAATTGGGATTGTTATTGCTACATAACAATCAAGGTAATATCTTAAACCTAATTATATGTTAATATCGATTTCCATATGCTAGAATTAGGGTTTATAGTCTTGGATTCAAAGCATGTACAATAGAGAAACCTAGATCCAAGCATTAGGGTTTGTATGAGCATATAGGATGTCTTATGACCAAAACCCATCACTTCACACACCGGGCTTCTCATGGGCAGAGCTTCGGCTCGGAAACTCTTTTCTTCGCGGGATATTCGAGCTTAGGGACTCGGGATGAACACCAGGGCTTCGGGGGTTAAAATAGGGCTTAGAGAGAGTATCGGGAGTGAGAGAGTAAGAGATGAGCAACCAAACTCGGCTGACCCCTAGTTTTTATTTATAGGCTAAGATTTTAGGGTTCACGTCGTGAGTTTTAAGGCTCACGTCGTGGGGCTTGATCGTCACTGCATGTGCCACTCGTTCACTTAGGTCTGACAGCTCTGGAAGGGTCAAATTTCAAAATTCACGTCGTGAACACAGTGTTCACGTCGTGAACTCTGACACAGTACCGAGTTTCGTGCCTCGAACTTCAGAAATTCATAACTTTCGCATACGAGCTCCGTTTTCGACGTTCTTTATATGCACGCGTAGGTGAGACTATGTTCTACAACTCTCATTTAGACTCCGTTGGCTAACTTTGAATTTATTTTTAATATATTATAAATATATTACTTTTATATTATTTTTAGTAGGCCGGGACAGGAAAACACCGTTATAAATTCATAACTTCTTCATCTGACGTCCGTTTTTGCCTATCTTTTTATCGTTTCACTACTATCGATGAGATCTTCGATTCTCATTTAGATTGTTTCGGCTATAAACCGCTCGATCTCGAATTGAGTATTCAGGCTGCATACCGCTAAGTCGAAACTTCGGAAAATCATAACTTCCTCATACGAAGTCATATTTGGGGGTTCTTTTTTCATGCATGCTCTCGGTTTAACGAACTCTACGACTTTTGTTTAGATCACTAAGGCTAGATATGTCTCTATCTTAATTTCATATTTTACGTCATTCGGCGTCGTGCCGGTTCTGTCGCGAAACCTCGACAGATCATAACTTCTTCGTTATAACTCGGATTTCGGCGTTCTTTATATCTCCAGAATTCTTGTTTCAACCACTACGACTTTATGTAAAGATATCAGGTTTATCTCACACTTTAATTTTGACGCTTATTTTTATCCTTTATTAATTATATCTTTATAATTAAGTAATAAGCAAACAAATACACATAATTCACATAATACTCAAATATTTCATCATTAATACTTTAAGAAGAGTTACAAGGGTTAACCTAGACTATTACATCAACGAAAATGCCTAGCCTGGAAACGCGAGCGTTACAGTTAACAACATTTCAAGTTTACAGGGAAATTCTACTTTAAAAAGGGGTTTTATCTATCTAAAACTACAAACACGTAAGTACAAAATACACACATACTCTCGGTCTTGGTATTTAAGACTACATGACTTTTATAAGGAAATTAATGGATTTTTCTTGAAGCATACCTTACCATTACAAACAAAGGTTTTCAAACTCTACATCCAAAAGCTTATAAACTCGCCAACTTAATTGTTGACACTTTTTCAAAACTACTTGTATTCTCAGGAAATCAGTAAAACAAGTAAACCACAGCTTTTGAGGATGGGACGCTAAGGCGTCAACTAGTTCATTTTTGTCATCATAATGTAAATGATTTTGGAATATAAAACTCATGCTACAGTGTAACTTTTTCATTTACGTTATGATGGTTGTATTTGTTTGGGTCACTATTATACTCGTTGTTATGATACTATACATGAAGTCCACCACCCCAGACATTTCCGCCATCCTTGGTTGGGGGTGTGACATAAGGTCATAAGTCTAATGGCCCAACAAGGCCCAAACCAAAAACCCAAAATTTCACATCTTGGGGAGTACGCACAATGTACCATAAGTGTACGCCCCACATACTCACCCTCTAAGCACAAAATACAAGTCCTCAAAGCACGAAACTCCATTTACACTAAGCGTACTTCCGAGTATGCCCAACATACTCATCAGGGGCCAAAAATTCACTCTAAGCTCTTATTTGGTCAAGTCAAAGGCATCCAACCACTTCTCTTAACCCTAAATGATGTCTTAAATCATAAAGTCGAAACCTTTAAGCATTTGCGTGGCTAAAAAGGGGTAAATCTCCAAAATCCTTTTCTTTCACAACACTCTAAACCACTTAACTCTTTCAAGGTGCTAAGGAAACAACCAAGCAAACATTTTTATGGCTCAATACACTTCAAGACCTCAAAAAGGACAGTTAATATGTTTTAGAGTACTCCACACTCACAAAGATCCGAACTTCCAGACAAAAGCTCATGAAATTATGCCATAACAAGATCTATGAATAAATTCATCAAGTTTAAAGCTTTATACCTTGAGAAGATAGATCATGATGAACTAAGCCTGGATCAACAAGCTCCAAGCAATCCCACACTTCTCTAAGAAAATCCTTCTTCTTCCATGAGCACCAAAATGCATGAAATACCACCAAGAACTCAAGAACCACACCAATGGAGGCTATAGTTTCGTTTCTAGGGTTTAAGGGGATGGAGGTTGGAGATAATAGGGTTTGGTGATGAGTTAAGGTGCTTAACTAGGGTTTGGGTCTGACTGGAGTACGTCCAACGTACTTTTGGTACACCCAACATACTCCTTTAAGGCTCACGATCATTTCCCTTAGTACGCCCAGTGTAAACTAATGTACGCCCCACGTACTGGCCTTTACACTAGTACAACATGCATACACTTGTGTACGCCATGCGTACCCGGTTAACCCTAAATTCTCCAAACTTCTGAAGGCCATAACTTCTTTGTTATAAGTCCATTTTCCAACAATCATTATATCCACAAAAAAGTAACGAGAAGCTCTACACTTCTATCAACTCATCATTGCTTTAAAACTTTCTGAACAAAAATCCAAAATTCATAAAAGGTCTGACTGCCACTTTACAGTTACACCATTGGGCTCCAAATCACAAACCGAATTTCCATATCATCTATCATACCTTATCCACACCCAAATGGGTCTAAATCCCCCTTTCTCAAAGACTATAAGCTTTATGATGACCGATCTTCGGGTCACGACCCCACATTAGGAAATGATTCGGAAAAGGGTGTTACATATTTTATATATACTCATAAGATCTTGAGATGGTGAATAAATGGAGAATCCATAGAAAAAAGTTAAGGTATCGTTTGATAGTTGTTGTATGAAAAAGTTTTCTGACTAGAAAACTAACCATGGTGTTTGATTGTACATTTGTGTGACTATGTTGAATGATGAAAAATAACCATATTACCCTCATACTCAAAAGTTAAAAAAATATATATACAAACTTATGTATAGAGTATGAGTTATTTGTATAAAAGTCTTTAAGTTAGACCCAAAGTTGGTTTTTGTTAAATTAGGATAACATTTGCAGGTAGCTTGTTGATTTTACTTTTCCCCCACTCGTTTTCACCATTTCTCTTGTTGAATATGAAACTTACTGGGCATTTTTTGCTTACCAATGCAAGTAGCATCTTAGAAATAAATGGGAAGAATGCGAGGGTAGGGTTCAAACTTGAGACCTATGGGTTGTAGGTGATGCGTTCTCTGTTGGTTTTGGAAATAGATGGTGTGGTATATATAAAATTAAGATGTATGTTGTCATCTAAAAAAAGAGAATAATGACAACCTGATGGTAGAACCATACCAAGTTTTGATAATTATTGTAGTGCTTTAAATTTACAATACGTGTATCAATGCTAAAGTAAATGATTTAAATACATATTTTTAAGTATGTATTCATATAATATACACATCCATACATATAAATAAAATACAAATACATAATGTTACTTACAAATACACAATTTTATATGTATAAATATGTATTTTGATGAAAATATATTTTTAGTTTTGTAATAAATATGCATTTTAAATGTATAAATGAATATTTTTATGCAAAAATATGTTTTTTTTACATAGAAGTATATATGTTTACATAAAAACATAAACTCATATCATTACATTTGAACGAATGATTTAATCATTTGAAGCGTGCAAAATGGTTGTTTGGATTTCTTTTTCCAAAGTCATGATTCTAATTTCACTAAATATATGACAATTTCGACCCATTCACTTATATATTTATAAATTTATAAATTTAGTTATGTTTTATCTCTCAAACAATCAAATAATGAAAAATAAAAAAGTTTAACTATTATTTAAACTTAAAACTTAAAAGTCACCCATGCCCCATGATGGTATATATAACATTCTAAATCGTTTTATCCAAAAATATCTTTATGTATCGAGTTAAAATGAACTCAATTCTTTTTTTATGAATAATTAATATATAAAATATTATTACGAAAACTATACCATTATATTACATTATCGTTGTTATAATGTTTTTCAACTTACTGATTGCATTATACTTCTATTGAAAAAAATGAGGATGGCCTTTAATAATAATTCTTATTATTAAAAGCATTTACAAAAGACTTAAAAAAATAAATCCAAACCACCTTAGTTTTTATTAAAAGTTGAAATTAGAATCATTCTTCCAAAAAAAAAACACGGATAGAGAAAATCATCAATTTGTGCTGGATGCAAAAATTATGGAAGAGGGGAAGGTTTGGTTGAAAGAAGTTAGAGAAAATGTGGTTTGGAATACATCCCACATCGGCGTCTTAGAGGAAACAGAGGGGCTGGAAGTCGTTATATAAACCAAGCAGCTGGAGAAGTTAAAAGCACGCAGCCATGCAGTGAGCACAAAGCGAACTATTCTTTCGCCTTTTACTAAAGAATACCGTGTGAGCGCTGCCTATAGTGGCATACGCCTATTTTTGGAGAGTCTCTTCTTTTTGAGGAGCTCCAACCAATCATTAATGTTTGAAGCTTTTATATCTTACCAGATTATAGAATATTTATTAATTTATAAAAGATAGTTCGATTAAAGTATTTAGTTTAATTTGCCGGAGTGAAATTAACATTTTCAAGTCTAACTACGAAACCATTTATAGATTGAAAGGATTAAATTTACAAATATTCCTTGCTTATTATACCTTTGACTCTTATACACATCGTTAACTTTTTTTTTTTTTTTTTTTAATTATTTAGTTATAATTAACTATTCGACTAAATCACACTACGAACTCCAAATTAAAAGAAACTGACCCATTAAGAAGAAATTATAGGTTTTTACCTTTTAGTTAAAATCTTAGTCGGACATTTGACTTCTATATACAAATCCAACTATAAAAAAACAAACAAACATTAAACACCCCCTTAATGTAACTTGTGACAAGAGGAGAAAGGTAGGGTACATGAGAATAATGAGATATCAAGGAGCACTGCAGATTTGTGTTGATTACTCCACAAATGTGGAAACGATAAAATACTAGGACGTTGTTTGATAAAAACGAGATTAGTAAGTGTTCGATACACTACGTGTTAAATCATATCAATATGCATGAATTATTAAAAGCAAAATAAACTTTTGAGATAAACTTACAAAATTTTAACCCTGTATAAATGGATAAGTGATTGAATAATTTAATGTGTTTTCCCCAAGGTCATTGTAACTTCAAGAACAAAGATTGTAATTTTGGTTCATGCACTTGTTAATGTGTCGAACTTATGACTCGTTTTTACGCTTTCTATCACATGCATATACACAATCAACAAAGGAATATGTTATCTTTTGCTTGGGAGTTCTGTAATTGTACACCTCAATAATGGCTTTGCTTCTTTCTAACCATGAGGATTTCCCAACAATTTCAATTCTTTGACATTTTCTTCATTTGGTTATTATATGATGAATAGCCATAAAAAAGAAGAGGTAAGAATGTTAACTCCGTTAAATAAAAAAGAAACAACATCTAAGTCCTACATTAAATAAATAAATAGCTTCTAAAAAAATTGGTTGGAGACTTCAACATAATAAGAAGGACCTCTTTGAAATGGTGCATGCCACTATATATCTACAAAGAACATTTTATTTTACTATGATAAAAGTTTGACATGAAATATCTACAACAAATAAATAAATAAATAAATAAATAAATAAAAACATTGTATTTTTCTAGTTCCATAAACTTTTTTTTTGACTCCCTCACAAATTGATTATTTTCTCTAAGGGTGTTTATGTAAGATCATAACTTTTAATAATTATATTTGGATTCCAAAATATTGGTTTTGAAGATAACGTGGGACTACTTAATAATATATAATTTTAGTAAATTACATTCTGCTTGTATAATAGAGGTGAATAATTCAACAAGTCTGGCAAGTTAAGTCACACGTCAAAATGTCAAAATTGATTATTTTGGTTCAAGCAAAGTTGGGTTGTTATGAAACTATTGTTCCAATCATAATATAAATTCTTAAATAAATAATTTAGAATTTTGTATCTGTTTAAGATATAATTACGGTTACGTTAAACTTAGTCGGGTTGTTTAATATATATATATATATATATATATATATATATATATATATATATATATATATATATATATTATTTTAACTATTTGGCCTTTTAAGGATAAAACATAACCTAACAGACTCTATTTATTTGATAGAAGTAAAATGTAAAACTCATGAGATGTTTGGATATGTTTTGGTACTAATGATTTGATTTATAAAGCGTTTTAGAAACTTTGAATTAAAACACTCTAATTTAGGTTATTTATAGTCGAATAAAAAGTTTCACTATGATTGAAAATAAAACAAAATTACAAATTTACCCGTGTGCATTAATGTAATATTAAAAAGAATTTCACTCTTCCATTTTTCTTAATCAAAACAACACTTCGGTAATTTTATCCATCAGTTTCTAAATAATCAAAATTTATGTCCACAGATGGAATATTTTATTGGAATCAACCACTTCTAAAGGTGGAAGATAGGAAAAAGACGAGAGAGGAGGGAGATGGTTTGAAACTTTGAATTAGTTTGGGAGTTCATCCCACATCGCTGACTTAGAGTAAGTAGAAGGCTTTGGAGTCGTTATATAAACCAAGAAGCTGAGTATGAGAAAGGCACGCAGCCATGCAGTGAGCACAAAGCGAACTATTCTTTCGCCTTTTACTAAAGAATACCGTGTGCGCGCTGCCTATAGTGGCATACGCCTATTTTTGGAGAGTCTCCTCTTCTTGAGGAGCTCCAACCAATCTTATGAGTTCAAATTTTCAAAAACAAAAACATTCACGTTAATTTCCAACGTTTGAACTCAAAATTAAAATCCATTTGCACTTATTTGGCTAATTAAACGAATGAAAAGAGATAAAAGAAATTTTCAACTATTCTATGAAGTCTAGATGTTTAACTGGATCAAAACCTCAAAAAGAGCCAAAGCTGGTAGTTAATGTGTTCCTACATATAATTGCTCTCATAATACAAACATAGATTAGTCCGAGAAAAAAAGCGATAGACAAAAAAGAAAGAACTCAAATCCAAAACCACATTCGTAAAAATACTAAGCAAAATTGTGCATATCATCTCATGAGAGCACTTTCTGGACCTCAGCTGTAACATCTTGTGGCTGTTTTTCTGCATGAAGGTTTGCAACAATGTTTTTCTTCTTGTAATAATCAATAACCTTCAAATCATACACCAAACAAAAAAATTATAAGTTATATTTACAAGTATAATTGACACTATATATTAATTGAAGACAATGAGACATACTGGCTCAGTCTGTTTATGGAATGCTTCGAGTCTTGCCTTTAGCACAGCTGCTGTGTCATCTTTCCGTTGAATCAAAGGCTCTCCAGTCACCTTCAACACACACAAAGTAACAAAAATCATTCAAAAATAAATAAAAAACAAAATTCAATGAAGCTGATTACTAAATTATATAAATAAATAAATAAATCTGACATACATCATCTACGCCAGGAACTTTAGGGGGTGCAAATTTTGAGTGATAACTCCGACCACTTGAAGGATGGATCCAACGGCCAGTAATCCTCTCCTCTAAGACTGCATCATCTATTGCAAAGTTTAGCACTTTGTCAACTTTCACCCCTCTACTTTCAAGCATCTCATCAAGCTATTATAACATAACACACAATTAAAATATCACATTCAAGAATCTTGATTGATGTTCAAAAAAAATAAAAAAATAAATAAAAACCTTTTCTGCCTGGATCACTGTTCTTGGGAATCCATCAAGAATGAAACCTTTTTCACATGAAGGTTTCTTGATAGCTTCATCAATTATCCCCACTACTAAGTCATCAGAAACCAGTTGTCCCTATTAAACACATTGGAATTTAGGGTGTGATGCGAGTACAAAGTACAAACAAGTATATATAGTAAAGTAAAACACATACATTGTCCATAGCCTCTTTTGCTTTGATTCCAAGAGGGGTTTTTGAAGCAACAGCAGCTCTTAGCATATCACCCGTTGCCAGGTGGCATAGACAGTATTCATCCTTGATTATTGGTGACTGGGTGCCTTTACCAGATCCAGGGGGTCCTACACAAGATGAAAAAACATATCTTCATTGTCATGGGAAACGTATAATGAATCAAAGATCTACAATTGAGACACTATTTACCTAGAATAATAAGAATGTGTCACATAATTCACATTAATCTTGATGCAAAATACAACATGTAAAAGTTGTAATAAATGTTGATCTGTTATATACTTGCCTATGATTCCACTAAGCTCTAAAATTTGACACTAACCCTACCTTGCTAGTCGCTATTATGATTAGTTGATTACCCCTCCTGTAAACAATATAGGAAGCAAATAGAATGCTAAAAGAATGTTTCTGCAATCTCCTATAATAACCAAAATTTCTAACTAAACCAAATCCAAAATCAAGTACTTATAACCTCACGTTTAGGGGAAAAAAATCATATTTGCTGCATTTCTACGCAGCAATACGATAAAGTCAATAAGAAAACACAAAAACTCATAGCAAACAGAATCCCAAATGAACGTTTCTGCAATTCTCTAACCGAATCAAATCCCTGATAACTTCCTGTTTAGGAAATTGGCATATGTTAAATGCGCAGCATGTTCGACATAGCAATCCGATGAATTAAAAAAAAATATAAAAAAAATTAAAAAATCCTAAAAGAGAACCTTCTGTTGACTAAATCGCATCGGATCTGAGCAAATTAACAAGACCAACACTTTGTGAAACAAAATTCAGGAGGAAATGCTTATCCATGGAGAAAAAATGGACATGCAAACAAGAGGTTACCGACGAGAATGAGGCGTTTGTCGGGTTTGGTAGAGCATTTCATACGACGAAGCAGCTCCGTCATTAGATCTACCGACTGAAAATCCTCCAAATTCACCGCCGTTGAACTTGTCATGGCCTCCTGTAGGGGTCTTTGCTCTCAAAATCTTCAAAACAAATTGATCAAATGATCAGTAATAGTTCTTGAGAGCTTCTTCGTCTGCTCTGTGAGCCTGTGAAGACTTTGAGATATGCTTCGATTTAAGTCCCACAAAAGTATACCAACACGTTTCCTTTTTTACCCTCCATTGAATAAACTGATTATCTAATGGTCACAAAATCAAATAAATCAAATGGTAATTCATCTTTAAAAAATATTAATAACTTGATGAAAAATAAGTTGTCATTTTTTTAAAAGAAAATTAACAATACATAATGATGTTGCCATTTCATCTATTAATATCTCAGCTTATTATTACAATCTCAAAAGCATACCAACATATAATAATGAGTATTCCTTTCAAATTTATATATTATCCAAGGAGGGCGCAAGATTTCATCTTAGGAGTGACACGATAGTAGAAAAAAAAAATCAAAAATTACACTGCGTGCAGACAAGTCAGACATTGTCGATGCCACCATGAAACCCTATACAAAATCGTCCCTGATTATAATTCAAGCAAATATAAGTGATAATGCTTACTTTCTTTTATGTCAACCTAAAATCAAACAAGATAAATATCAGAACCGACACACCATTCTTTTAAAGTCCTCTATATTAACAACGCATAGTTTTTACATTGACCAAGTATTGTTTTTTTTTTGGATAGCTTTAATATATTTTTTGGATGTTATATGTTGGTAACATTTACCAAATATTATACTTTGACTTTTTTCGTTCGTTAGGTGTTTAATAATCATGAAAATTTAAGAGAGTATGTGCATAAATGTGACATGGTGTCTTGGTATTAGACCTGGCAAAACATGACACGACACGAAATTAGCGGGTTAAGGTCAGAGATTTCGACACGTTTATGTAAACGGGTTGACACGACACGACACAATAATTATACGGGTAGGGTTAGGGTCAAGACTTTCAACTCGAAGATGACTCGAATATGACCCGTTTAATTATATATTATTTATTATAAATTTCATATTTCTATAAATATATTATATGTTATAGACTTGTAGTGGATCAAACTCAATAATTAGAAGTAATATTCAAATTTTAAAGGTTACTTAATTTTAGTGATCCTCACCACCTATCACTTTTGCTCCTCAACTTTAATTCTTTTTATTTTTTCTTCTAAACTTACTATAAATAATCATTTCATCTCATAACTCCAGTGTTTCACTTTTTCCTTTTTGCCTCCATAACTCCTCCATTCCAACCTTTAAAATGTTTCAACCCGACATGACACAACATATTTACAAGGTCTAAACCTTAACCCGAAACCCGACACGAAAATAAACGGGTTGACACGGCACGACATGATAATTAAACGGGTCGAATTAGGGTCAAGTCATTTTAACCTGTTTAATGTCTTGACACAACACAAACCCGACACGACACGACACGACACGTTTGCCAGGTCTACTTTGTATTATCAATAAATGAAGATAAACTATACACGATGTTGTGATTATTAATTTGCAATTTTTCTCACTCAATTTCTAACATTTTCATTGGCTAAAAGTTGTATTCTATTCTTTCATTTCTTCACCTTGATTATAATATTTTACAACTTTTAACAGTCATCACTTCCGGTTAGTAATACAAACTAATTAATCGATTAACAGTATAACCAAACAATAAACTAACTTACTAACTTATCAGTACACTCTATTTATTTCATCATCATTTGCACTCATGTATCAACATTTTCATTTCCCTTAACCTTATTCATTTAATAAAAAAAAGTAGAAGATGCAAGAATTTTAAAAGTTGGGCTAATGTTATTGTAACACCCGTTATTTATAAATAAATAAATAAATAAATTGATGAATGTTTAGTAGCCCTAAAATCCGTAATTATATATGTAGGGTGTTGGTTTCAAGGAGTTGATTGGCATAATTTAGAAGTTGAGGGTTAAAAGTGTAAGTTTCAGACTCAGTTTATAATTAGAGTAAATTACTGAAATGGTCCCTATAGTTTGGTCAAAATTACAGGTTTGGTCTCTAACTTTTTTTAGCACTCGGATCGTCCCTGTGGTTTGATTTTGTTGCGTTTTTCGTCCCTTACATACATAAAGTTAGGGACCAAACATGCAATTTTGACCAAACCATAGGGACGAAAAACGCAATAAAATCAAACCACAGGGACAATCCGAGTGCAAAAAAAAAGTTAGGGACCAAACGTGTAATTTTGACAAAACCATAGGGACGATTTCAGTAATTTACTCTTATAATTATTTATGAAGACAGGGGCTTCGTGGTAATTATTTGGATTTAATTTAAGAGGAAATGAGGTGGAAGGGCTGATTATGTCATAATTAAGATATTGGGGGCTGTTTTAGTAAATTTTAGACTTAATTTGTAAAGGAATTGAAGGGGCAGGGTTTAAATGGTATATTATAGACTTCTTTTGAAGGGATTTTATGGAGGAGGGGCCGAAACTGTCATTATGGCAAAGATATGATGAGGGACCGGGTATATAGCTTCCTTACCCATCAAACCCTAACCCTAAGCCCCTTATGTTGCAGCCGTCACTCACACCCCCCTTATGCCTCCCAACCGTCGGCCGCCACCCATTCTCCCTTGCTCCTCCAATCACCGAGCCTTCGTTGTGTCTCTCCGGTGCTGCTGAAGACAGAGACCATCGCGTAATGTTGCCATTCAGTCGGTAACGGATGGAAGCGGGTTGCAGTCACACCTGTGACAACCCAAAATTTCTCCCATTATTTTAACCCACCTCTGTTAATAAAATTTAATTTTTATTTAAAATTTTCCGTCAACTTCTTGGGTTTAGTATATTAACTAAGGTTATAGTTATAATTACATACGAGTCGGAAAACCAAAAATCGCACAAAAAACCTTCAAATCTTTGAAAATCACCGAGTTCACGGCCAAGACGAGTTTACGGCCGTAAACTCGTGTACGACCGTAAACTCTATTTACGGTCGGTGCCAAGTGGACCCCACCACTGACCATACCCTTGACCTATAAATACAGGACCCTCACCCTCATTTCAACCTTCTTGGCCAGAAATACCCATTTTCTCTCTTTAAACCTCTTGACCGTAAACTCCATAAAACCCTTCTTTCACCCGAAAAATGTCGGAAATCGTCATTTGGGGCCGTTTGGGAGCCTCTGGAACACTTTTTAGTCGAAAACCAGCACTCTTGTTCTTGAGTTTACGACCGTAATCCCCTAGATCTTCAAAAGCCGCAAACCTAGTTCACGGCCGTAAACCCTGTTCATGGCCGTAAACTCGGTTCTCGACCATAAACTCCATTTACGGCCGTAAACTCCATATATGGCCGCAAACAGCTCTTTCGTGGGGAAAAGCCTGTTTTCCTCGATCAAACCAAGTTCCGATAACATTCCTTAACCAAAATCAAGTGTTTATCTAACACTTTATCTAACGAAATCACTAATTTAGATACATATATGTATTTATGTGATATTAGGATTCCGTTAAGTGCAACGTGCATCAACTCAAGGATCGTACAGTTCAATCCTTTGCATCCAACCAACTGTGAGTTCATACCCCTATGTTTTTATAAGTTTTTATAACATTTTCAGGGGGGGATACAAGCCAAACATAAAGGTTTTCACAAGTTAAAAACTGATGCAATAACAACGGTTTTACCTCAAACTTTTAGATAATTTATCCCTTTTGTAATATGTGGAGCATAAGGGACGCTTTCTAAACAAAATTACATAGTTTTCAGAACGATACATGCACATAACATACCAGTCAAACTATAATAGGTATAGTTTGGGAAATTCATTACCGGTTTTACAGGTTCAAACACATAAACTATGGCAGATTTAGTTTATCCATATTACATTCAGATAACAAGAGTATCTTACTAAATAATTATTTTGCGTATAATTATTTATACTCTACACCGTATACAAACGATTTCAAACACGAGAACAACATAACAACACGTAAACTAGTTAATACAGGATTGTGAGACACCTCTTCATTGTACCCTTCGGGGTACTGGAAAATCCTCTGCATTTAGTATAGCCAGAGTCTCCTGGAGGGAGAGCGTGAAATTTGTGAATATATCTATTCGGGATTGACAATCCCACACCTGAACTGTTAGCTACAGTTAGGAAGGCATGCCTGGGGTGACAAATTTTGTAACATACGACGCCTAAAGAAACGTCACGGAGGTCATCAGTCACATTAGCATGGCTATACGAACTCACAATAGTATAACTAACCTTTTTTTACGGGATTTTCCTTCTTCAATAGTTTTATTTTAATTAATAAGACTACCTACATACTACACTGGAGGGTATTCTAGGGACACAACCTTTGATTTTATTTTAAGTAATAAAACTACCTTACAAACTGGTGATAACCAGGGTTTTCAATAGAACATACATCATTTATTGGTGGTAACCAGGGTTTTCAAACGTAACACACATCGCTTACTGGTTGTAGCCAGGGCTTTCAAACGTAATACATTTTACTTACTAGTGATCGACCAGGGTTTCGATACAAACAACGGTTTATTTATAATGAAAAGAAATCATTTGTACAAATTCAGTGACTAGTTTTCAATACAAAAACATGCTTATGAACTCACCCGCTTTATGTTGATAAGTTTTCAAAACCGCTTGTATTCTCAGGACAACGATAGACAGGTACCATTGCCAGGTTTTGGAGAAGACGAAGCATTTTGGAGTCTCGTCTTTATCTTTTGCTACTTTTGATGTATATAAACTATGTTTTCAAACAGATGTAAATATTCATATTGTAATGTAATGGTTGTGTTTACTTTGATTGCTATGATACGAATTGTTGTGATACTACGCATGACGTCACCCGCCCTCGAACATTTCCGCCGTCCGTTCTGACGGTTCGGGGGTGTGACACCACCTCCAGCCGTTAGATCCCGCTGTTGCTTGTCATTCGCCATCGAGATACCACGACATCGCCGTTGTTATTTCCCAGTCGGAGGCTATGCACATTTCTTGCCTCCATCTTCGTTGCCGTCGTTCGTTGCTGCTACGTCATCGTCTTCTTCGTTTCTCCCCGCTAGCCACCACCTTTAACCACCGTTGTGGCCATAGAGTGGTTGATGCTATCACACACGCCACCAGTGGTGGTTGTATTCAGAATCTCGAGCATGTTCTGCAGTGTGTGTTGATCGATTGGAAAAAAGAGGGGGGAACCACCGATATCACCGCGAGGTGGTAACTGTCACCGTGAAACGGTTGCTGTCGTCGTCGTATGCCACCAGGAGGGTGGCTGAGTGATTTCAATTGGAAGAATGGGTGGGTGTGTTTCTGTTTTCCTTGGTGGGTTTGTGTGTATAGTGTAGCTTGGCTGGAAAACCGAGAACCACCACCACCGGCCACCACAAGATGGTTGTGTGAGTGTGTGTGTGTTATTGAGATTCGGGTTGTAAAATGTAATTAGCAAAAGCATAATGAAACGAACCCAAAATCACCACCGGCCGCCATGTCGGGTGGCGGTGTGCTTGCCTCGTTGAGCTTGATTCATTTGGGGTGCTTGAAACCCTAATGGGCCTTTTATGCCCTAATGGACCCAATGAAGCTTAATGGACCTAAAAGCCCAAGCATGTGACTAATGGGCTTAATGATATTCTAGTTGGCCTAATAGGCCCAATAAAGCCCTAATTGATCTAAAGGCCCAACAAATTGATAAATGGGCTAGTATTTGGGTTGAAACCCCTAATTAGGGTTTGGAAAACCCTAATGCCAATAAAACCCAAATTTTGAGAATTTATCGGGACACACACAATATCTATTTAATAACTTGAAATATTAAATAATAATCATTGGCAGAATTTAATCTAAGCAATATTGGACTCAATGGATTAAGTTCTTAGCGGATTAAGTCCTTAGTAGGTTAATTCCTTAATGGGTTAAGTGTGAAACACTTAACCCTAAGCGTCATTTTATGTGAAACCCTAATTTCACTTAGGCCTTGAGTTGGGTCTTTCCATTGGGCTTTGGTAATTGGATTATTAATGGGTCATCCAAGAATAATCTTATGGATTAGAATATGTTGATGGGCTTAGGGTAAGACCCATATGAGGGTTTGTGTAACACCCAAAAATTCCAAACCAATTTAAACTTTAAAACATGTCAAGTTCATCAAAACATTACAACTTTGTTTTCAAAATATTATTTATCAGAGTATTCCCAGAAACATAAACATAATATGAGGGGCTGTACGATCATGCCTTTTCCTTGCCGTGATCCCCTGATGTACCTGAAACAATAAACTGAAACTGTAAGCCCGAAATCTTAGTGAGTTACCCCCAAAATACCGATACACATACACTCCACATAACCGTGTCAGCAATAACATATCATAACAAACTGAACAGAACAGTACATAACGGGTCCACAGCCCTACAGACTGCAATACCCACGAGCCCACAATACGAGTCTCCCTTAACCCGTAACTGGAATGCCCCTGAGCCCACAGTACGAGTCTCCCTTAGCTCGTAACTGGAATGCTCCCTGAGCCCATAGTACGAGTCTCCCTTAGCTCGTAACTGGAATGCTCCTAGGGTTAGTTGACTACCGCACGAAGCAGTACAACCTCAACCCTTCCCATATAACAAACACATAACATAACCACTGAGAATGCAATAATCACATAACATCACAGGTAGTCCTACAGGTCTACCTAACTGGCATAACCACTAGCATGCAACACTAACTCATACTCAACATCTAACGCTGCTAGGACGACATATCCAATGGGCCGGCCTTGGTGCCTTAGACCCTTTAGTATAGTGAGGATAACTCACCTTGCAACTGTCATCTGAACTAGAAAGCTCGACTCCCGGATCACCAACACGAACTCCACCACCTATAGTTACCATAAAACCCTTTTTCATAAATCTCTAAATTACCAGAATACCCACAAAAGTCAACTGGTCAACCCTTGGTCCAAGTCAAAGTCCACAATCAAAGTCAACAGTCCATGCTGACTCGACTCGTCGAGTGCAGTTCACCGACTCGTCGAGTCATTCCTGAACTCGAGAAGTCGTGAAATCCCTGATTGGCTCGTCGAGTTCTCCTTTAACTCGCCAAGTTCATACGTGGCCAAGATTTGGGAGAAACCCTAGCCGACTCGTCGAGTCCAAGGCAATCTTCAACGGACTCGCCGAGTTGTTCATCCAACTCGTCGAGTTCGTGGCCATCTTCAACGGGCTCGCCGAGTTGTTCATCCAACTCGACGAGTCCTTGCAGACCTTCATCCATGCAGACGCTTTTTAAGCCAAGGCAAGGTTCCAAATTACAGATCCAAGCTTCTAGGGCATGTTTATCACGTAAAGTCGCAAACTTTACGTGCATGCAAGGCTTTAAGACCCTTAAATGGCAAAACTAAGCTTGAAATGAAGTCTCACACTTTAGGGAAGGCTCCTACTAGGCAAGGCTGATGACTTTATGGATCCAGAGGTCAAAGTGAGTCCATATCTGAAGTTACAACTTCAGATCTTAGCTTAAACATGGGGAGCCTTTCATAAGACCCATCCAAAAGAGGTTAAAAGAGAGATGAGCTAAAGGAACAGCTTAATACCTTCCAGAGAGTGACAACTGAGGAATCTCTTAGCTTCCCACGAGTTCCTAGCCTTGATTTCCTTGTTTTCCCCAAGTGTTTCCTTCTCCAAGCTTGAACACACCAAAAGAACACACACACACACACACACAATTTAGGGTTTGAGAGGGGCAAAGGGCAGTAAAGGGGAGGCTGGGGGAGGCCAATGATCCTTTAAATAGGGTGCAAAACCCCGAGATTTAGGGTTTCACCTGCCAGCTCCTACTCGTCGAGTCCCTTCTTGGACTCGGCGAGTATGTCATGAAAATGCATGGACGAACCCGCTGCTACTCGATGAGTAGGGCAATCAACTCGTCGAGTAGCCCTTGAAACTAAGAATTCATACATTAAATCAGTACCTGAGAATCGGGGCGTTACAGTTTGGGCCCAATTTGGAAAATTGGGCCATAAATAGGCCATAGTTTGGGCCTTTGTGATTATGAGATATTGGGCCATTAAAAATACCAACTGATGGACTGGACTTTTGGTTAGGACTTAGAATGAAATAATACAAAGGTTTGGGCCCAATTTGGAAAATTTACCCATATGTTGGGCTTTGATTCATAATTGACTTTGGGCCTATGGATTAGGCCTTGGGCTTGAATAAAGCCAACCTTGGGGTAATGTAGTGGTTATCCAAGTATGTATTTATGGTTTTGTGTTGGGACCAAATTATTAATTGGGTGTTATTTTGGTGTTGACAGTTCGGGAATCTGTCATCCAGCAGCTGGGGTTGAGTCTGCAGGACTTTAGCAATGTGGGGTTGAGTCTGCGGGACTTTAGCAGTGTGAGGTAAGTTACCTTCCAGTATGGGTGGGTCTAAGGCGCCAATGTCGACCCACCAGTAGGTGATTATGTTTGAGATGATTGTCTTTGTGATAATTATCTGGTTGCCATTATTTGATATGCTTGGGATGCTATGAGATATGTGTTACTAGTAGTAGGGGTGCAATAGTCCCCAGTTACCGGTTGAAATATACCGAAGACGGTTACCGATTGAAAGATACCGAAGGGGTGGACAAAACCCATGCATGCCTAGCAGTATGTTTATGATATGTTATTATGTGACCTGTATGGTTATGATATGCCATTATGTGAGTAGTATGTTTATGATATGTTATTATGTGACGAATATGGTTATAATATGCCATTATGTGATTCAGTATGTTTATGTTATGTTATCATGGGACCAATATGTTCATGACATGTTATTATGTGATAGTGATAGGGGTGAAATAGACCCCGAATACCGGTTGAAAGATACCGAATGGGAGGTTAGCTCCTGGTTACCGGTTGAAAGATATCGAAGGGGAGGTTAGTTCCCGGTTATCGGTTGAAAGATACAGAATGGGAGGTTAGTTCCCGAGTACCGGTCGAAAGATACCGAAAGGGGAGTCCAGCTCCTAGTTATGTCAGACAGATACCAGTTGAAAGATATTGAGGGATATGCATTATGTGGTATGATGGGGGAGTTCACTAAGCTTCTTGCTTATGGTTTTCAGTTTTGGTTTCAGGTACTTTGTTTTCAAAGGAAGGGAGTTGGCTCGATCGCAACACATCACACCATGTTTTCCGCACACGAGATCCTTGGGATTACACTCTGATATGGTTTTTGTTGGGTTTTTGAGCATTCTAACACTCCTATGGTGTACATGCAACCCTAAATACATTGGATCTATGTTTTCTCTATTATACATGCAAATATGAATATTCCAAGGTATTGCCCTAACTAGCATACAATCTTTTTGATACTTGAATAATAAACTAGATAGAAATACATACCTTTTTTATGTAACTTGTCTTCATGAAGCCTAAGTGCCTAGTGCCCAAGTGTGACACCTCAAATGGTTCACACAACACCATGAACACTTGGAATAACCTTGGGAATAAGGATACTTTGGTTCTCTCTAGTGAAATCGGCATTGCCCTTTTGTGTACACACACTAGTGCTCATTTCACCAACCAAGGAAATCTTTATATAGTGTGGAGATTAGGGTTAAACCCATGACCCTTCATTTCATATGATCCATGGGTTAAACACTTCATGGACTATCCATGAAAGATTAGCCCAACCTAAATGAACTTGGCCCATCACACACACACACACACATATATATATATATATATATCTATATATATATATATATATATATATATCTAAGAGTCCATATTTAATTAGTTCCTTTTGATCACTTAATTAATTATAAATTAATTCTTGATCAATACTAATTAAATAATATGATTATATATTAATATATTAGAACTTATAATACATTAATATAAATCACTAGTATCATTTTTCCTCATCTTGTCTATCCAATTGTCCCGATGCCATGCAACCCAAATGGACCATGTCGGGTCGGGTCAAGTCTTACCAATTTTAGTTATGGACTTAGACATTAATCCAACAGTCTCCCACTTGGATAAGTCTAAAGATATTATTGAGTATGATTTCAAAACCCGACTAGCAATCATAGCTCTCAAAAGCTTCTGTCGAACTCTGACGTGTTAACTGAACTCTGATCTTGTCAATGACTTGTCCATTAGATAAGGGATCATATATTCCTCCATTCTAGATATCATATGGACTGAGACATGGATTATAAATCATTATCTCTGTCCATTTGTTGTTTCCCGATTTCCGATTCATGATGACTGACTGATTGAACAGATCAAATCAGTCCTGGCTTGGCCAAGCACTCACATGTATCGTCATTAAATCATCTAGGGCCCCACATATATTGCTTTTATCCCGAAGGTAAAAGGAATGGATAAACTTCGATTCATATGGATTGTTTTACTACTTGTTGAATTATACACAAAGGCAAGTTTTATGACATCGAGTTACCAAGGCGGTTTCGTGCAATCAATGTATAACCAACTCATAGTAGCAACTCATATCTCTAGGTTTGAAGAATATAAGATATTATTATCTCATGATCACTCATGATAAAATCCATGAAGTGATTCTAATGAGCACGGGTTGAATCCAATACTCAGAACTTATAAGCACTCATGAGTGTTGTAGCACCACTTTGTCCAACATCTTAGACCTCTACAAGCCAACCCATGAAAGCCTTGATTCATATCTACTTCCAACATATGATCGACTGTGGATGGTTTGAATAACTTAGTCATTTGGGAAGAATGACCTAGTTTATTCTGGAAGTCAAAACATGCAAAATGAAACACAAGAATAATTGAATCTGATATGGTATCAAAACCTATGAATATAAATAAAACACTTTTTATATATCACCATACTAGTTACTCATTATTCATTGTTTTGGTTTTATCAACTATATACTTGAATTAAAAACACTAGTTGTTCCATGCTCCAAGCATGTACACTATGTTTTTCTAAATAATAGCTTTGCCATACACTAAGAATGCACTCTATGTTTGTATATGATCTTTACTTTGTGAAATAAACCAGTTGAACATAATTTCAACGATCTAATTTCGCAATCCCAAATCTTTATCGAAAATGTAAGAATTTCAAATTCCTATCATTTATTGAAATCTGTTAGATTTTAAACTTATATGAACAGATCCTCTTGTAATGACTTTGTAGAAAGTCACAAAGACTTGTCAAAAGACATTACAGAGTATTCCAATGGAGATCAATTCCATGGGAAACATCCTTCTTGCATTAAGTTTTATAATCTTACACAAATTGAATAACTTCCACCTATGGAATCATTTCCATATTCCTATTTTGACTATCACTTCTGAACAATAGTTGCCTCTTTTCAGAATATGTCAATATGGTCCTTCCAAAAATTATCACTATACTTCCAACTGTCCTTGAGCAACCATCTTTGGTAAAACCTTGGATTGTCCTCGACAATTGCTTAATCAGTTTAGTCATATCCAATTCTAGACCTTTTCCCCTTAATGCCACAAGGCATTTGGAAAATTTAGAAACGATAAATATTATAGCACATGTAATCGATCTTATACCTAAAGCAAATGGGACACGATTCATGATGTCTTACATAAAGACATGATTCTAGATCAGTGTTTTGCTACAATATTTTTATTTGCCATTTTTTCAAAATCTGACTATGAAGAGGGATGCCGTAATCATAATCGAATTTTGAGAACGCAATATATAGAATTTTCTTAAGTTGAACCAAACCAACATAAAATTCATATATATATATATATATATATATATATATATATATATATATATATATTCTTGAATAAGATGATCAAAATTTCAACATAAGCCTTTTAGAATTGAAATGAATTATAATTTCCTCTCCCTTAATTATAGCAAAACAACTTTTTTCAACCCCTGCAGCCTCACGAATTGAAACTTTTGTTTTCTATAATTAACATTGCTAACTTGCAATACTTACCATAATTATGATGCTCCCACTAACATGATGATTATTATCATAACACTTATGCTCCCACTAGCTTTGACATGTATCCAAAAAACAACTGGACTTCTAGAAATCAGTACTTTATTGACTTCCTTACCAAAGTTCAGATTTCTGATACTAGATTGTTTTGATAATACTTTATCAAAATCATACACTTTCTATTAGATAGCTTATGGGTGTGTCTATACAAATTCAGAACTATGAAAAGGGATGTCGTAATCATAGTCTCAATTTTTTAGACCTTTTCAATTTCTCATAAGTCCATGTTAGTGTGCCGGTTAACCACGCACGCTCCACTAATGACTTTGAGAATGCAAAGATTGCTATCTACTTAAAATCTACTTAGTGGAACTGTTTCCTCATAATCATTTTCATGTATCGGAGAGAAACCTTATGACCCTTATATTTTATGGTGTATATGTTCTTATCCACGTGAATTTGTCAAAACCATAACCACAAGACCAGGTTAGTGACAAATCCAAACTCACATGGATTGAACTTGTATAATCTTAACTTCTTGCCACCTGGCAGTATAAGGGCCTGCCATTGCTTCCAAGTAGTTATGCAAACAACTGAGAACTTGTAGAACTCAGATGCATAGCCGACTTTAACTGGAATGGGCATAGAAATGTCAACACGATAGGTTATAAACCTCACGTCATGTGCTAGTGATAAAGTATAGGTTTTTATTCTTGATTAGTTCTTGAAACTATTTCAGGATCTTTTAGACTCCCACTGTCTTCTTGACCTATATGACTTTCTTGTCAAATATTCAAGAGATATTGTGGATTCTAATCAAGACAAACACTTCACATAATTGGTCTTAGTTAGCCTTTGTTTTATTCAAAACATCACAACTTACCAATTTCAAATGTACAAGAGTAGGAAACTTTTAGTCTTACATTTGACTGTGCTAAGAAACCTTCCTTTAAGATATGCCACTCAAGGTACAATCTTGGAGTATGACTCTAAGAATTGTTTTTGGAACGAGGTATGAATCATCTTCTTAATTTGACCACTTCAACAATTCATAGCTCCTCTTCTTAGCTATCAGAATGCACTTAGAGGATGATTTGTGATAAGGTCTCTTAATCATTAAGATGACCATATAAAATGATACTAAAGTACTCTCCCATCTTTTCATATTTGAGAAACTTTTATCCTTCTGCCTAATTTGATTCATCTCATTCGTTCTGCCATACATCGAAATTTTTTCCAATGTATCAGAATTACACTTAAACTTGTAAGTGTAATCATATTTACTTAACTTTAGTAAATCATGACGAATAGTCTTATAGATCTTTTGTGGTGCACTTGATGAGTGCACAAGAATGTGTACTCGATCCCTTAGCACTTCACTTGACTCACATATAAATGTGATCAAGGAACTAGTCTTAATTTTCCAAAGCTGAAAGTTGCCATTCATCATACTGTACAACTTGTATGATTCCAAGTTTCTATCCAACTAAAAACTTGGGTGATGAGAAGCTTTCCTTATTTGGTAAATTTAGACACTCCCATAAATGAAAGAGTCAAATTCATGTTTTTTCAATATTGCTAGAAACATACAAACATCAGGTTTTCATAAATGCCATTGCAAGGAGATATAAAATAAAGTAAAAAAAACTTTATTTATTTATAAAATGCGGAAAAAACTTTTCCTTACAATGCAACTTTAAATGAAAACTATGCTATTACATGTTTCTTAGCAATCTATCATAACTCCTAAAAGTAGCTCAAGAATCCGATCTTCAATCAAGCGATAAAAATCCATCTTTGCGGTCAGATTCAACATACTCTTTCTTTAAGTTTCCTTCACTTTTCCTTTGATTCTTAAAACATCAACATGTGACCGAGTCACATCTTGTAATAAGAATCTCAGAATAAAAACTTAATCAAGTTAGATAGTGGACTTTACCTGAAGTAGAGTCAAACTTATTGACTCTACCAGCCTTATGATCTTTCAGTTAAATTTGGCAGCTTCGCAACCAATGCCCATTTCTTTTGGCAATAGAACCATATGGACCCTTTGGGAATGGTACATAGGACAATCTTAGACTTATCCTTTCTCTTTACCATTTCGTCAACCGAGTTGACTATGGCCAATCCCTTTTCCATTGGGAAGAGAAAGCTTTTACTGGGTATCTAATGCAACCATTCTCAATTTCCATTGAAGGTTTGGAAAGTTGATCTACTAATCAAATTTGCTTTACCAAAGCTCCAAATCATTTCTGATTCAGAAGTGCCAAGCAAATAGATAAGATCATTTAGGTTCATGTCATAGTCTATTTCATAGTAGTCCCAAAGGTAACTCTCTATGTGACTTAGAAAGTGATTGAACATCCAACTTTCTTAAGACTTTGACACCCAACTCTCCCGGCTTGTCAATATGTGACTTCATCTCCAAGATGCTATCACACATAGACCTTGCTTGCCAATAGGGCTTAAGTGACCTTGAACTTGTGGGTTAGGGAGAATAATTAGAGGAGGTGGAGGAAGTGAAGTTCCAAGAGATTTGGGAAGATCATAGATGTCTGAACTAGACATCTTTTGGGAGATATTCAAGATAGTTGATCTAAAGTCCTTAATATAACACCCAATATGAAATATTAAGGCTAAGACCCAACACAATATTTTATAACTTGGAAGAGGGATGCCTTAATCCAAGCTATAGAATATTTTAAGGTAGGTGAATGCCGATTCACCAATTTCCACCATGAAAAAAACAAAATAATTAATTAGGTTTTTTTTAATTGGATTTGAAACTCCTAAATCTTTTAAGATTCATTGAACTGTTCAATGGCATGTTTCAATCTCGAGTGTGACCTTCAGGTTTTGTGACTGGGATGCCGGGGATCACAAAACAAGGTGTGAAGTAACCATGCAAATTACTTGGTACTCTTAAGTGTTTACCCCTCAATCGATGTGTCGGTTAACCACACACGCTCCATCGATACTATGATAAACATTAAGTTACCATTTGCCTACCTTGTTAAATACGAGTTAGTGTGCCAGTTAACCACACACGCTCCACTAACCGACTTAAACAAAGTGTAAAGTGTAATTTCATGGATTAGCACCTTATTCACATTTTCCTAAAGTAACTACGATTGGGAATTATAAAAAACATTAGGTTACTTTATATTTATCATTAATACTTTTAATAAAGGGAGAATTATAGTCCTTGTCCTACCTGTTCGGCTAACAACCCTCCACCAGTCAATGAAGCGATGGGTGAGAGTGGACACCCATTAAACTGCCATTTTATAGGCAGTAACCTTATACCCCCCTTATAGATCAGCTTCGTGAATGAGGCCTACTAATAGTAAGACGACTTGCTCTACATATAAATATTATTAACTTATAATATTATAAAGTATAAGGGTTGAATTTTAACTTTTAAAATTCTAAGGGCTTAACTTGGAATTAAAGTATTAATGGGAAAACTTTACAATTCAAAAACTTAAGGGGAAGTTTTTGAAACTATTCAAAAACTTAAGGGGAAGTTTTTGAAACTATTCAAAACTTTTCATTTCATAACTTATGAGTTTAATGGTTCATTAAAATGAAGACTCTTCATTTTTTATGTAACCTCTTATTCTTTAATAACACTTTTAAAGAAGTGACTCTTAAACATCTATAACTTGAGGACAAGTTATGGATTCATAATACTATTTAATGAAAAAAAAGCTCTTCATTTTTTATGTAACATATGGCACTTTTATGAGTTTTAAGATTCATAAATGTGACCTTTTATGTAACTTGAGGACAAGTTACAAAAACATGTTTTATGAACTACCTCTAGATTAATTAGGATTGAAAACAACTAAAACACAATTTTTTTTTCCATTAATCTAAACCAACTCATAAATCAAGGAAACATAAAACTTTTGGTAATCCATAACTTATGGAGTTAAATGCTTGTTTTATAATGAAACTTTTCATGTTCCATAACTTAAGAATAAGTTATGGAATTCTTTAAAACATTAACACCAAATTTTGTAACTCCATAAAAAACTTTGAATCAATTTTTTTAAACCTTCTCATATCCATAACTTATAGAGGTTTAAAAAAAACACACTTTAGATCAAACTTTTAAAACTAATAAAATAATCATATCATTTTATCTTTTACTAAATTTGACCTAATTCAACTCATATAGCAATTGATTCAAATTTTACAAATAATTAATTTTTCACAAAAACAAGTAATTGTCTTAAAATTTGACAAACGTCATGTTTTTTTTCAACTTTGAAAATAAAACATTTGCATCAATATAATAGAAAACAACCCATGGCTTTGATACCACTGTTGGGTTTTTGAGCATTCTAACACTCCTATAGTGTACATGCAACCCTAAATACCTTGGATATATGTTTTCTCTATTATACATGCAAATATGAATATTCCAAGTGTCACACCCTAAAACCGGAACGACGGAAACGTTCTGGGGCGGAGGACGTCATGTAATGTATCACAACAACGCAAAGTAGTAAACAAGCAACAACATCGTCCATTGCATTAATAGTAATAGTTTAATACATGTGTGTTCTTTCATAGAAATAAGACATTACAACAAGTAATCAAAATAAAAGACGAGTCTTGACTGGTTCGTCTTCGCAAAACCTGGTCATCGTACCTGTCTACTGGTGACCCGAGAATACAAGTTATTTTGAAAGTGTAGGTCAACATTTAAGTTGGTGAGTTCATAAGTATTTAATGCCATCGTTTGTATAAGTATGAAGAAAACATTTGGAATTATTCAATGTAATTGTTTGTATAAGTATGAAGAAAACATTTGGAATTATTCAATGTAATTGTTTGTATAAGTATGAAGAAAACATTTGGAATTACTCGATGTAATTGTTTGTATAAGTATGAAGAAAACATTTGGAATTATTCAATGTAATTGTTTGTATAAGTATGAAGAAAACCGTTGGAATTATTCAATGTAATTGTTTGTATAAGTATGAAGAAAACATTTGGAATTATTCAATGTAATTGTTTGTATAAGTATGAAGAAAACAATTGGAATTATTCAATGTAATTGTTTGTATAAGTATGAAGAAAACATTTGGAATTATTTAATGAAATTGTTTGTATAAAACTGAATAAAATGGTTTGTACATGTTTGAAAGTTTCTAGAAAATCTCATATTTTCTACTAGTATAAAAGTAGTCTTCTACCAAGACTCGACTGTTTTTAATGTTTACCTTTAGAAATCCAATATTTGTTCATAAGTGTGTGGTAGTTTAAAAGTTCCAAAACTGAAATGAAATCGTGTTTTTCATGCCTCGAGTAGTAGATTTGTATAAATATAAAATCGCTACGGCATTTGATAACCCTGTAAATCAATAATTCTTAATACTCCATGTGAGTTTTATAACCATACTAATGACCCAAACTGTCTGTAACAACGTTCTTCAGGTGTTGAAATGTTATGACGTTTGTCACCCCAGGCTTGCCGGCCTAGCTGTATCTAACAACTTAGGTGCGGGATTGTCAATCCCGTATAGATGTATACACAAGTATCATGCTCCCCCTACAAGGGATTATGGTATATACTACAAGACTTAAAATGCATACTCGAAAGTACGTGAACTGTCTCACAAAACTTAGTATAAAACAGATTTACGTATAAAAATGTCCATTTGTTCTTGTATGTGAAAGTATCTCTTTAATATAATATGTAAATGTTCATGATTTTCTCGTAAACTATACCTATTATAGTTATTCAAAGTGTGTGTTTCGTTCGTATAGTAAATCCTAGTGTAATGCTCACTTGTTATGTAAAGTATAACATCTAAAGTGACATAAATGATCACATATACTTAAAGTATAAATAAAAGGGTTTGATTCGCATATATATATGTAAACATGTTTAATTTTCAAAAGACAAGATGTTATCGTGAATATATATTGCATACAAAAGTTCTCATGTAGTAGTTACGAATCACATATGATTCACTTGATAGAAAAGAGTATATAGTGAAACTTTATGTTACACACGATAATAACCGTGTGTTTACTTGTATTCCCCCCCCCCCCCCATTAAAGGTGTATAATAGCATTGATAAACATTTGAAAGTGTAGTTTATAGGGGTATGAACTCACTTGATTGAAGTGGTTGATTTGAAGTAGTCGAGAGAAGAATCGAGCAGAACTTCGACAAGAAGAGTTGAAAACGCGGGAAAATCTCGGGATTTTCGGGAATATCGGGAACATAAAACCTTCCTTTGGGACTCGAAGGTGAAAACCGGGGCTTTGGGAGGGCTTCGGGGGCTTAAACGCAGAGTTTCGACGCGAGAAAGAAGGGAATTGAGCAATGGAACTTGGGGCCCTTGAAATCTATTTATAGGGGCATTTCTGTTGTGCCACGTCGTGGCTAAGGCTGGCCATGTCGTGGGGAGAAAGTCTTATCCTCTTCCATTGATTGAACGCCCTCAGTCACTTGCCGGGTCGCGGCAAAACTATGCCATGTCGTGGCAAACCTGACAGCCTCGGATTTCTGGCCTCGAACTTGTAAAATCCGTAACTTTCGCATACGAGCTCCGTTTTCGACGTTCTTTATACGCACGCGTAGCTGAAAATATGATCTACAACTCTCGTTCAAACTTCATCGGCTAATTTTGACTTTATTTTTAATTATTTATTTTTAACGGGCCAGGACACGAAAATTCTGTTAAAAACCCTTAACTTCTTCATCCGATGTCCGTTTTCGTCAGACTTTTCATCGTTGCACTACTATTGTTGAGACCTTCAATTATCATTTAGGTTGTTTTGGCCAAAAGTCTCTCGATCTCTATTTCGAGTTTTTAGTTGTCTACTGCTATATCCGGATCTTGGAAAAATCATAACTTCTTCATACGAAGTCAGATTTGGACGTTCTTTTTATGTACGCTCGCGGTTTAATGTTATATACAACTTTCATTTAGATATTTAAGGCTAAAAACTATTGTATTGAAACTTTGCGTTTTTCGTTTAATCGGTGTTGCCGGTTTTTGTCGGGAATTTTAGAATGGTTATAACTTCTTCGTTATAACTCGGATTTTTGTGTTCTTTATATGTATGAAAACCTTGTTACGATTCCTACCACTTGATTTAACCCAAATAAGATTTTAGGAAAGTTATATTTTGACCTAAATTTGACTGGTTTTACATTACATTGTCTCTAAATATCGGGTTGTCACATCATCCCCCCGTTAGAGAGAATTTCGTCTCGAAATTAGAGTTTAAGCAGAATTGATAATCATGCAATGAATAAAAGTTTTATTTGCTCCTCGTGTTCTTAAGTGAACTCAGGTCCTCGCTTGGCCTTCTAGCGAACCTTTCATTATCGGGATACGACTTTGCTTTTTTCGTTTGACTTCACTGGTATGATAACTCCTCTTTGTCGAATGTGTGTTGAGTGTTTTTGTGGTCTGTGAGAGTATTACACCTTGTACCCTACAAGTAGTGTCTCCAGATCTTCAGAGTAATTACCATTGCTCCTGAATCAAGATCATGTGTTGTATAGTTAATTTCTTGCGTCTTAAGCTGTCTTAAGGTATAGGCAGTGGCCTTTCCTCTTGTATAAGAACGCAACCAAGCCCTTGGTTGGATGCATTGCCTTTCACCATGAAATATTCTATCCACTTTGAGAGGGATAATATCGGTGCGGTGCACCAGGCTTACTTTAGCATTTGGAATGCTCTTTCTTGTTTACAGACAAGTCCGGTGCTCCTCCAAGTGAGAAACTTGGCCTAAAGAATTCTCTTATGAGGAGTTTGTTAGGCTCACTAAGAAGTTCTTGCATCTCAGTTGGAGCTAGATGATAAGGTGATTTGGCTACTGGGGTAGCCCCTGGAACTAAGTCGATTCTGAATTCGACTTGACGCTGTGGTGGTAGTCTCGGTAGTCCTTCTGGAAAGGTGTCGGGAAAGCCGCGTACTTCGTGGAGGTTCTGAATGTCCTTCACTTCTCGGCACGTCTCGGTGATGTGTGCAAGGAATGCATGATATTCCTTTCGTAAGCACTTCTGAGCTTGCATACACGAAATGATGAGAAGGTTCGTACTTGGTTCGTTGCTGTAAATAACTAGAGCTTCGTTATTTAGGACAAACTGCTTTATCAAAGCACCTGATGTCGGCTCGATGTAGACTTAACCAACTCTAACTGATTATGATGTCAAAACCTTGGGGTGGATTAGATGTCGTGAAGATCTAAAAGAAAGTATGACTACTCGTGAATTAGGGAAAAGGATAGGTATTTCTAAGTTTATTCTCACGGAAGCACGATCACTCGCCGTCTTGGGCAGTCTCCGTCCTAAAGTTCTTAGTAGAACTCATACCAGGTTCATCAATCATAGTCTCGGGTATACGAGTCGTATATAATTAAGATTGAAACTGTGGGTCTTTGGATTAAACTTGACGTACTGCACGAGTGGTAATTCGGGGAGGTTTGCTGAGGTTTCTTTGGAAAGGTTAAGAAACATGAGGCACTCTATGCATGAGTACTTCGGTGTTCTGGAATGACGACTTTGCTAGAAAGACGTTTTCAGAGAAGGATATGTACACACGAAACTAGTATTGTGCGGATCGAATTGACTCAAGTTGTATGATAATGTCAGACTTACTTAGAAGTAAAACGACATTATATTTGAACATAAAGCGTTATAGATAAAACACAACGGTGCAACTCTTAACAGGGTTACAGTACTTTAGAGTAACTATAGGAATATTGTTGCGAACAAAGTATACTACAAAAGACTAATATAAGCAGCACGAGGGTCCCTTAACCAACGGGATCTCACAAAAGATAAGACTCTAGTTGCACTAGTTTTAACCAGTTTATAAGTCTGTTACAATGAAACGCCTTAATTACTTTTACGTGGGTCCGGAGTAGTCTCTCCTGCAGCAGTGATCCTTAGTATTTTCCTGTTTGCGCCAGAGTTCTTCGTTATTGTACAATCCTTCTTGAGGTGCCCAATTTCACCACATTGGTGACATATCTTGCTGGCCTTGGTGGTGGGGGTGGTTCCACAGGAACGGGCAACATGCCCCACGCTGTTGCAATTGTTACATTGCAATACCCGGCAGGCTCCTTTATGATGATAACTACACTTGTTACACTTTGGGAGTGTTCCCTTATATTGCTTGCGTTCCTTTCGGGCTTAACACTTCCGTTTCTTGCACTCTGAGTTGTGGCTTCGCGAGCCTGCGACTGTTATCGTTTGTTGGCTTCCTGGATTGATACTACAATCGGGATTTTCAACCCTTTTGCCAGCATTGCTTGCGTTGATAGCGTTACGATTTGCAAGGACAACTGTCACGGCAGCCATCACGGCAGCTGTAACTGTTGGATTAGTGTCTAAGGCTATAACTATATTTGGTAAGTATTTGACCCGGTTGAGCATGGTCCTTTTGGGTTGCCTTCACCATAGCAACTTGACAGGATGATTTATAATGAGAGAAGAAATATTATTAATATATTATAAGAATAATATAAAGAATAATAATATTGTTATTTGATTAATATAAGTCATAAATTAATTATGAATTAATTGGTGACTTAAAGAGATTAATTAAATAAAGGGGCATAAACTGTCAATTGTATGATAGTTGTATTTTGGGCTGTGATTCCTTATGAATAAGAGGGTGGACGATTTTAGGGTTTGGAAGAGCCTAGAAATCGTCCAAAGGCTTATCAATAAGGATATTGTATTGCTTAGGGCCTAAGTTATCCAATTAGGGTTTTAAGGGTGAAACCCTAGGAGGCTCACTAGTATATAAAGACCTATGGGGTTGAGGAAATCGGTACCTTTGTTATTAGAGTAACCCTAGCTGATTTCTCACCCTCCTCTCTCTCTATTATCATCCTCTTGCTAGTTGGTGTTTGTAAGCCATTAGAGGAGTGACAATTGTGACTCTAAGCTCAAAAGACAAGAAGATTCAAGCAAGCAACTCAAGGTATTCCTTTAGATCTGATTTCTTATGTTATGATTTGAATGTTTATTCTAGATCTATCAATAGAAGTCTTGGATACATTGCATGTTCAATTATAGAAACCTAGATCCAAGCATTAGGGTTTGTATGTGCACATAGGAAAGTTCTTATGGCTCAAACTCATCAGTGGTATCAGAGCCTTGATTGGTTTCTATTGAATTGATGCATTGGCTGATTGCTTGTTGAGTGCAAAATTCGATTTTGTCCCTCTGCCTGATGAACTCGGCGAGTTCCATAGTGGACTCGGCGAGTAGGCTTCAACACGGCTAGTCCATTGTGGTACTCAGCGAGTTCGAGCGTCAGAAGGAGCTTGTTTCGGGATTTCTTGTTGTTTTTCTTATGGAAACTTGCCTTAATCTTTATGGGTCAATAAAATTCGAATTTTAACATATATGTGAGTATATTCTTGACCTAGCAAAAGATTTTTACCAATTAGTTGAATAATAATTTCCTTATATGATATTAATTGATTATTTTAATTTGAATTGGTAAATTGTTTTGCAAGAAACATTTAAATAAATCAAATATGGATAATTATGAGATTAAATGGTTAATTTAAATTATTTGTTATTTGATCCCTTATGTTTTGAAAAATTTAAAGCTTGTCCTCAAGTTTTGAAATTTAAGTTTTGTGATTAAAAGTTTAATTTAGACAATTTAAATTTCAAACCCTAGAATTTTACAAGTTTAAAATTCAACCCTATACTACTATATGATTACAAGCTTAGTATATATATATATATGATTAAAATGCTAGTCTTACCGTTAGTAGGCTTCATTCACGAAGCCGGTCTATAAGGTGGGTATAAGGTTGCTGCCTATAAAATGGCGCTTAATGGGTGTACACTCACACCCACCGCTTGCTTGATCGGTGGAGGGTCGTTAGCCGAACGGGTAAGATAGGGCAACCCTATCTCCTCATTAAAAGTATAATATTGAAATACAAAGTAACTACATGTTTTTCAAATTCCCAATCCTAGTTACTTTAGGAAAAGTGAATTGATGCAAACCCATGAAATTACACTTTGCACCCTTGCTAAGAAGTTAGTGGAGCGTGTGTGGTTTACCGGCACACTAATTGGTTCTAAGAAAAGGTGGCAAAGGGTGATTCATTGTTTATCATAGTTCAGTGGAGCGTGTGTGGTTTACCGGCACATCGAATAGGTGATTGTAACAATGAAGGCACCGTGTAGATTTGCATGGTTATTCACACCCACTTTGTGATCCTCGGCATCCCAGTCACAAACGAGAGGGGCATATCGAGATATAAACATGTCATTGAAAAGTTCAATGAATCTCATCGAAATCTAGGAATTCTAAATAAAACTTAAAGTTATGTTTTGTGGTGGAGAATTAGTGAATCGTCATTCACTTACCTTCAAATAGTTTGCATGTTGGATTACGGCATCCCTTTTCTAATATGTAAATAATGTTGTTGGATCCTAGCCCTAATTTTTCATATTGGGTGATAATTAGGGATTAAATTCTAATCAAACTTTGTCTTTTCTATTTGTAGATGTCGAACGCAAACAACGTTGTTGCTAGCTCGTTCACGTTGATGAGCCTTTGCCAAAAGGTGACTTTCGATGGAACAAACTTTAGCGAATGGATAAGATACATTCGCACGATTGCTCGCTACGAGGACAAGGAGTATGTCCTTGACGAGAAGCTTGAAAAGATCAATCCAGAAATTGCTACTTCGGCTGAAATGACTGCTTTTGAGACTCATGAGCGTGATGCAACGAAGGTTCATTGCATCATGATAGACACAATGAACGCCGAATTCCAAAAGTCCTATGAGGACATGTATCCGTACGATATGCATCAAGACTTATTGGAGAGATACCATCAACACTCGAGGCAGGAGCGTTACGTGATCTTCACTAACATGATCACTACTAAAATGGGAAATGGAGAATCTCTAACCGTACACTTGCAAAAGATGCAAAGGTATGTCGATCGTCTTCGCAAGTTGAATGTCGACTTTGGGGAAGACTTGGCTATCGACATGGTCCTTCACTCCTTGCCTCCGTGTTACAACCAATTTAGGATGACCTACCACATGAACAAAGAAGAGGTCACCCTAAGCAAGCTCCAAGGACTCCTAAGGGTTGCTAGAAACATCATTTCATTTCATGGTTTGTTTAGACAAGGTTTTAGATTTTCTTTTAATAATGAGAATGGTTCTATTTTGGCTTATCTAAATGGTGTCTTTTACTTTGAAGCTATACCATGTAATGGAATTTATGAAACTGTTATGATTGTAGATAACCTAGGAAATGATGTGTTGTGTATGGATTCTTCCAATAGTATGGATAGAGCATCCTTGTGGCATTGTCGTCTTGGACATGTCAATAAGAAGCCCATAGCCCAACTCCAAAAGGATGGAGTGTTGGAGTCATTCGACCTTAGGGAAGATGACATATGCGAATCTTGTTTACTTGGAAAGATGACCAAGTCACCCTTCACTAGCACATGTGAAAGGCGTGAGGGTTTATTGGACCTCATACATACCGATGTATGTGGACCCTTTAGATCTACCACAAAGGACGGGAACCGCTTCTATGTGACTTTTACCGATGATTATAGTAGATATGGGTATATTTACTTAATCAAGCAGAAGTCAGAAACATTTGAAAAGTTCAAAGAATTCAAAAATGAAGTGGAGAATCAATTGGGCGGGAAAATCAAGATGCTTCGATCCGATCGAGGAGGAGAGTACCTAAGTCTTGAATTCCACGACTATCTCAAGGAATGCGGAATAGTTTCGCAATTGACGCCACCTAGGACACCACAATTGAATGGTGTGGTAGAAAGGTGTAATCGAACCTTGTTAGACATGGTTCGTTCTATGATGAGTCGTGCTTCACTACCTATCTCATTCTAGGGGTATGCCTTAGAGACTGCCGCCCATATCCTTAACTGAGTCCCTACTAAGAAGGTTGCCAAAACACCTCACGAAATGTGGACAGGGAAAGCTCCCTCGTTGGCACATATCAAGGTTTGGGGTTGCGAGACTTTCTTAAGACGAGATACTCACGACAAGCTCGAACCTCGTAGTGAGCGATGTATTTTCGTCGACTACCCGCAGAAATCCTTTGGATATCTCTTCTATAGACCGAATGACAATGTTGTCTTCATTGCGAGGAGAGGGGTTTTCCGAGAGAGAGAACTCATAAGCCAAGGAGACATTGGGAGGAAAATCGAGCTTGAAGAGATTCAAGAATCGAGTGATGAAGGAACCTCTACCGCTGGTATTTAACCCGAGGAGGAAACTCTGGTTGAACCTATTGACCAGTCCTTACCTCTTAGACGTTCCCAAAGAGTTAGAGTTCAACCCCAGTTTTATGATTTTCATATTACTACCGAAGGGGACACGTATATTAGTGATGGTACACTAATAAATCTAGATGAACCTAATAGCTATAAGGAAGTCATGGCAGGCCCGGAGTCTGCTAAATGGAAAGAGGCAATGGACAGCGAGATCCAATCCATGTATGACAACCAAGTTTGGAATTTGGTTGATAATGTGCCCGGACGTAAGACCGTTTGGGTGCAAATGGATCTTGAAGAAGAATACTGACATGGATGGGAATGTACACACATATAAGACGCGATTGGTTGTGAAGGGCTTTACTCAAACTCCCGGATTGACTATGATGAGACCTTCTCACCAGTTGCGAAGATAAAGTCTATTAGAGTGATGCTAGCTATTGCCGCATTTCATGATTATGAGATTTGGCAAATGGATGTCAAGACTGCTTTCCTTAACGAGAAGTTGGCTGAGGATGTTTACATGGCTCAGCCAGAGGGTTTTGTTGATCCGAAGCATCCAAATAAAGTGTGTAAGCTTGAGAAGTCCATTTATGGACTTAAGCAAGCGTCTCGTAGATGGAATCTTTGCTTTGATGAGAAAGTCAAAGAGTTTGGATTTGTACGAAGCGAAGATGAATCATGTGTATATGTTAAAGCCAGTGGGAGTATAGTCAGCTTCCTCGTTCTGTATGTCGATGACATACTACTCATAGGAAACGACGTCCCGACACTGCAGGAGGTTAAGTCCTGGCTCGGGAAGTGCTTCGCTATGAAGGACCTCGGAGAGGCTTCCTATATTTTTGGGAATAAGGATAGTGAGAGAACGTCTTAGTATGGAGAATTCGTAGAAGGGAGAATTACCGATACAAAGCAATGCCAAGTTGAGTAAGACTCAAAGTCCGAGGACCGAAACCGAGATAGCAGAGATGAGCCGAGTACCTTACGCTTCCGCAGTTGGCTCAATCATGTATGTTATGACTTGTACTCACCCTGATGTGGCCTTTTCTTTGAGCATGGTCAGTAGATATCAAGGGAACCCTGGCAGAGCCCATTGGATTGCGGTCAAGAATATCCTTAAGTACCTTCGGAGGACCAAGGAATGGTTTTTAGTCCTCGGAGGGAGTGATGACTTAAAGGTGCGAGGGTATAGTGACGCCAGTTTTCAGACCAACAGGGACAATTACCGTTCGCAGTCGGGCTGGGTCTTTACCCTTAATGGAGGAGCAGTAACTTGGAAAAGTTCCAAGCAGGAAACCGTAGTTGATTCAACGTGTGAATCAGAGTACATTGCAGCAAGCGAAGCATCGAAGGAGGCAATATGGTTGAAGAACTTCATTGGTGATCTTGGAGTTGTACCTGCCATAAAGGAGCCTATGGAAATTTTCTGTGATAATGAAGGAGCGGTTGCCTTGACCAAGGAACCGAGGGATCATGGTAGATCTCATCATATCGACAGAAAATATCACTTTATTAGACATCAAGTAGAAGGACATCTCGCGGTTAAGAGGATATCATCAGAAGATAACCCAGCAGATCCGCTTACGAAGGGACTGAGTAGGGTTAAGCACATGCAACATGCTAGGAGTATTGGGCTGAAGGATGATATTAGTTTAGATTAGATAGTTTTAGAAACTTATAATAGATAAATGTAATTGACATTTGATGATTAAATAAAGGAGTATTATTTATGAGTAAAGTTACTGTCTTATGTTAATTGTTTAACTATTGTTTCAACTTTGCATGTTTTGACTTCCTAAATAATTAAGTTATTAAGAATAATTAATTATTCAAATGATCCACAATCGTTCATATGTTGGAAATAGATATGAAAGAAGATTGTCATGAATTGGTATGTAGATTGTCTAAATGGTATTAGACATAGCAAATGTTTGTTGCAACGTTCATGAGTGCTTATGAACTAGTTTTGAGCATTAGAACAAACCCGTGTTTGCTGGAATCACTTTAAGGTGTGTATATATATATATATATATATATATATATATATATATATATGTATATATATATATATATATTGTAAGTGATCGCAAGATGATAATATCATATGGTCTTAAAACCTAGATATATGGTTTGTTATTTGTTAATTGGTTGTACATTGATGATGCGAAACCGCATCAGTAAATTGATGTTATAAAACGCATTGTTGTGTATGATTGATTAGCGAATAAGTAAATGCGTATAAGTCGAATTTATCTATTACTTTTATCCTAAGAGGGTAAAAGCGATATCTCGGCCGCTCGATGATTTGATTTGACTTATGTGGCGGGCCCGGTCAGAACTGAATTGATGTGTTTGATTAAGTTCTATGTTGAATAAATCTGAGATCGAGAAACTAAACACTGGACTATGATTATGTCCGCATGATATCTGAACAGAGGACTATGCGATCCCTTATCTAAAGGACAGAACTGATAAGATCAGAGTTGACAGCATCTTTGAGAGCTACGATTGCTAATTGGTTTGTATTTGCATATATAGTTACTAGACTTATCCAAGTGGGAGACTGTTGGATTAGTGTCTAAGGCTATAACTATATTTGGTAAGTATTTGACCCGGTTGAGCATGGTCCTTTTGGGTTGCCTTCACCATAGCAACTTGACAGGATGATTTATAATGAGAGAAGAAATATTATTAATATATTATGAGAATAATATAAAGAATAATAATATTGTTATTTGATTAATATAAGTCATAAATTAATTATGAATTAATTGGTGACTTAAATAGATTAATTAAATAAAGGGGCATAAACTGTCAATTGTATGATAATTGTATTTTGGGCTGTGATTCCTTATGAATAAGAGGGTGGACAATTTTAGGGTTTGGAAGAGCCTAGAAATCGTCCAAAGGCTTATCAATAAGGATATTGGATTGCTTAGGGCCTAAGTTATCCAATTAGGGTTGTAAGGGTGAAACTCTAGGAGGCTCACTAGTATATAAAAACCCATGGGGTTGAGGAAATCGGTACCTTTGTTATTGGAGTAATCCTAGCCGATTTCTCACCCTCCTCTCTCTCTATTATCATCCTCTTGCTAGTTGGTGTTTGTAAGCCATTAGAGGAGTGACAATTGTGACTCTAAGCTCAAAAGACAAGAAGATTCAAGCAAGCAACTCAAGGTATTCCTTTAGATCTGATTTCTTATGTTATGATTCGAATGTTTATTCTAGATCTATCAATAGAAGTCTTGGATGCATTGCATGTTCAATTAGAGAAACCTAGATCCAAGCATTAGGGTTTGTATGTGCACATAGGAAAGTTCTTATGGCTCAAACCCATCAGTAACTGTGTGACAACCGTCAATTTTCAGTCAAGTCAAAGTCAACAAAAGTCAACAAGTCAAACCGGTCAACTCAATTTGCCGTGAGTACTAGAGTTTACGTTATGTAACTTCTAAACAACTCTCTATCCTAATGAGAAATCATAAATTTAAAAGTGCGTACATCTAGATCTCCTTAACCTAAAACAGTGGTACGTAGAGAGCCAACCGATAAAACAATGTTACATACTCATCGGGAGTATGCAAGATCCCTAAACAAGGCTTAACGGGGTTTACGGACCTTGCAGTGCGTAGCCGGACACTCAAAAAGGTCACAAATGAAACCTCTCCCACATATCCCTAAGTATGTGAAACCTCTCCCACATATCTCTAAGTATGTGAAACCTCTCCCACATATCCCTAAGTATGTGAAACCTCTCCCACATATCTCTAAGTATGTGAAACCTCTCCCACATATCTCTAAGTATGTGAAACCTCTCCCAAATCTCTCTAAGTATGTCAAATCTCTCCCAAATCTCTCTAAGTATGTCAAATCTCTCCCAAATCTCCCTAAGTATGTGAAATCTCTCCCAAATATCTCACCGTATGTGAAATCTCTCTAAGTATGTCAAATCTCTCCCAAATCTCTCTAAATATGTGAAATCTCTCTCACATATCTCTTTGTATGTGAAATCTCTCCAAGTATGTCAAATATCTCCCAAATCTCTCTAAGTATGTCAAATCTCTCCCAAATCTCTCTAAATATGTGAAATCTCTCTCACATATCTCTTTGTATGTGAAATCTCTCCAAGTATGTCAAATCTCTCCCAAATCTCTCTAAGTATGTAAAATCTCTCCCAAATCTCTCTAAGTATGTGAAATCTCTCTCACGTATCTCTTCGTATGTGAAATCTCTCCAAGTACGTCAAATCTCTCCCAAATCTCTCTGAGAACGAGGAATCTCTCTCAAATCTCTCCCAACTTTCTATAATCACTCGGGGCATCCCGACCCTCGAATTTGACGAAAAATAGCCCAAGAACGGAAGTCTACGCGAAAAACGGACTTAAGGAAACGAACCCTCCGAACCGAAAGTACTATTCATGAACCGAACCGAAAGCACTATTCATGAGGGTCCGAACCGAAAGTACTGTTCATGAGCTGAACCGAAATCACTGTTCATCCGAACCGAACCCGGCATTGAAGGAGATCCGAACCGAACCATGCAAAGAAGAAAGGTCCGAACCGAACCTCGCATAGAAGGGAAATCCGAACCGAAGGTACTGTTCATTACTGTTCACAACAGTCCCTTCGGTTCTAGCCTGACCTCGGACCGAACCCTTGCCTTCGCGTCGGACTGCCTCCCTTCGGACCGAACCACCCGCTTTCGCTTCTCGCTTTCGTTTCGGACTGCTTCACATCGGACCGAGTTTCGCTTCGCCTCCCGCCTCCTGACTCAGCCTACCGCGTCCGAGCCGAGCCCCATCTGACCGAACTTCGGCCTAGGTCCGAAGAATCCCGCTGGAAATTACATTTTTCACCCCATTTTTGCATATTTTTGCGTTTTAAACCCATTTTTAATTATTTTAACACGGGATTTTCACCCAAAACTTTATTTTTAATTATAAGACCCCTAAATTAATGATTTAATCACATTTTAAGGGTAAAATCTTATCCAAATAAGGTTAGGTAAAGTACAAAGGTAGAGTGTTGACTTTACCTCATTTTATGACACAAGCAACCCCATACCCACTCCATGATTAACCCACACTCCTCCCCACCATACCTTGTCACTTCCTTGTACTTTTTACCTTCCTCACAAGCCATCTCCATGTTTTGAGAGCTGGATATCCATCCTCTCTCCTCATTTTCTCTCATTTGTTCTCATTTCACAAGAAGATCAAACTCCTTTCTCTCTCACTTTCTCTCTCTAGAAATCCGAGATTCAAGGGCTGATCTTGAGAGTTTCCTCCACCTTTGGTAAGCATAATCCATTTCCTTTAAGATTATCTCAATTATTTCCACTCAAATCATGAGTATCTTACACAAACTCCATTAAATTTGTGTTAAAGCTTCGAATCTTCAAGCGATTCTTCAAGTGTTCTTGGGTTGAACACTTCTCTTCTTCAACACTTATCTACTGAAAACACTCAAGGTGAGTTCATACCCCTACATTTTCATGTTTTCTCAAGTTTTTAGGGGGGGAATACAAGTTAAAATACTTAGAACATAACTACATTTTTCTAACAGCTTTCTTCAGAAAAGTTTCACTCCATTCACGGACTGTTTTGGACATCTTAAATATTTTTTTTTTTCAGAACTGTTTTAGGTGCATGTAGTTCCACTTCTTAGCTTTAAAATGACTACTTGCACATCTCCATACGATTTTTCTACAATTTATGGTGATTTTTACAAAACTGCCTATCATTTCAAACATCAATCCGGACCAGTCTGTGATTATGGACTTTTTCACCCAAGTTAGAGGTCATTAAAAATTATAATAAAAATTATGAACAAACTAGACTCATTTTCCAAACTCTCGGAAGTTGCAGAACTTGATTTGGACATTTTATGATTTTTCTACAATTTTTCCAATAACAGTTACAGAAAATGTTATTAACAGAAAAACACAATAAATTTCATTTCACCTTGTAACATGTTGAGCAAGGTATACATCGTTATGTGATTATGTGTAGTTGCAATATATAATAAATTTTGTATTCTTACATAGACATACATCAGAAAACAAATGGATTTACACCTTCACAAGTATGACAAATATATATATATATATATATATATATATATATATATATATATATATATATATATATATACACACGATATTACGAGGCTATATCCATTAAAATATAAACATTGATAAATTATGACAAGTAAGGCCTATGCTCATTTCCCACGAAATCAATCGATAAACTATAATAGGTATAGTTTAGGGTTATTTATATAACAAACACAATATTAAAGGTCTTGCACTTACCAAAGAGTTATTGCCGCTATGGACGATTAAGATAATCTATAATAAGTATAGTTAAGCCATTATACCCCCACAAACGAACGCGTTAGTTATAATCGGTATAGTTATGGTAAATACATATTACAAACAAAGTAATAAACTATAATAGGTATAGTTTATGTTTCATCTACCCTAGGAACTTAATTACAAGAAAGGAATTCACCATCACTTTCGATAAGCTATTCATATGCATAGTTCAGGTTCACTAATCTCTATTACTCCCCGGTGAACTATGATATGTATAGGTTATATTCACATTCACCATCACTTTTGATATGTATAGGTTATATTCACCATCACATCACTTTCGATAAGCTATTCATATGCATAGTTCAGGTTCACTAATCTCTATTACTCCCCGGTGAACTATGATATGTATAGGTTATATTCACATTCACCATCACTTTTGATATGTATAGGTTATATTCACCATCACATCACTTTCGATAAGCTATTCATATGCATAGTTCAGGTTCACTAATCTCTATTACTCCCCGGTGAACTATGATATGTATAGGTTATATTCACATTTACCATCACTTTTGATATGTATAGGTTATATTCACCATCACATCACTTTCGATAAGCTATTCATATGCATAGTTCAGGTTCACTAATCTCTATTACTCCCCGGTGAACTATGATATGTATAGGTTATATTCACATTAAAGGTTCGCATTGTTAGACTTCAACTATAATCATTGAGCGTATATGCTTGAGTCATACAAGAATTTAGTCTGGATTGGCTTAGAATTGGTGGTGCCCGCCTCATCTCCTGTTCCTTGTTTGGTTGTGGACCTAGGGCGGACCCATTATATTCGACGTTTTATCTAACCTAAATCTTATATAATTTATATATGCTGGACAATTATAGGGGAAATCTACGGGTAAATCTAGAATACATCATCGCATCGTATAGGATTATTCTGTTTACACTTAATTAAGAAAATATTGGATTTTCTGGAGATCAAACTCTATCGATTTTAAAAGAGGAAAACGGTTTCTACTCCAAACAAAACTCTTATGAACTCACCAACTTAATTGTTGACACTTTTCAAAACTACTTGTATTCTCAGGAAATCAGTGAAACAGGAAAACTTCAGTGCTTTGAGGATGGGACGTTAAACCGTCAACAATTTATTTTTGTCATCATATTGTAATTGATTTTGAAACATGTAAACATATACTTTGATGTAACTTTTTCAATTATATTTATGATGGTTGTATTTACTTTGAGCACTATTATACACGTTGTTGTGATACTGTACATGAAGTCCTCCACCCCTGGACGTTTCCGCCATCCTTGGTTTGGGGGTGTGACAGATTGGTATCAGAGCAATGTTTATAGTGAACTCAGTATATCGAACCACATAAGATATACAAACTATAAATACGTTGGGACCGAAAGTCTCTGATTTAAAGTTTTCAAAACAGCTATACTTTTAGAAACAAATAATTCCTCGGTAAAAGTAGGAGCATGTGCACACACACTAGGGTCAGTATCACGATGGGATGGGACAAAAGTAGTAATTGTTGAACAATACGAGTAGGCTTGGGGATGTATAGTCAGGACTGGGAATGACATAGCCTGATCAACTATGTCTCACCCAGAAATGATTATCATATGCCCAGGAATGGTCGTAGGTGTTGCAACAAGTCTAAAAACTTACCAACACTACCACAATGAAATACCATAGGGGTATTTGGTGTTATTATAATTACTTATTTGAGAACTAAATAGATTTTTACCAATAGGTCAATAATTGCCTAGTGGATACATTAAAATTATATGTATCCAGGACGTCATAGACTTAGAATCTGTGGGTCTTTGCTTTACTTCCTGTTCTCGTTGGATTGGGGATTTAGAGTTAGGATCGCTTATTCGAAGGTCTATCCTGTCCCAAATACATATGACTAGTATGCACTAAACAATATATTGAAGTACCTGGTAAAGATCATCTTATAATTATCTAATTAGTACGTCTACTTAGTTATTTCTTATATCCCCATTTCTCGCGAAGATATTAGGGCTGAATTCCTTCTCCACGACGACCCGTACTACCCTAACCGCGACAATACTGAATGACTCGGAGAGGATCCATAGAGTGATTACCGAATCCCTTTGGATGGTCACCAAGCTGAAGGCTTTGCTGATGGTCCTGACTCCAACCCGGAAGTGGAAAACCTACCCTGATGGCCCTTGTTCCGAATCCTAACCCTCGTCCAGTTGTTCAAAGCCCAACGCTTCCTTGGGTAGAATTCTTGGAAACCTGGAACGAAGAACACGACCAACCTAGGTTGTTGAATGGAGACATACGAATCCTTCAGAATCCGGAGACTACACTAATCAAGGGAACCGTAGCAATGCCCAAAATCTTCCTTATGTTAATGAGATGTAGACCTATTTTCCTCGAACCCTATATTACAAACAATTTACATATGGTAACTCCAAGAAATTCTTAATATATACCAAGTAATTTTAGAAAGGGATCGGGCGAAACAAATCACTAGTTGCATTTGAGTCACCACCACTAAAATTCATTCACAAGGACTTTGTGGCGAATTACATACAAAATACTTTTAAAACAGAACATGATACAGACAAGTCTGGCTTGATAACTTCTGACTTGTCACTATTATTAAAAACTTATCGTTTGTACGTCTCTACCAACTTATGACAGGACTATGCCGCCAAAGAAAAAGTCCAGACCCTCCGGGAGCACAGCACCGCCCCCTCCGCAGTTTGATCCCATAATGTTTCAAGCTGCCGTAACAGCAGCAGTGGCGGCAGTAATGTCGCAAATGGGTACAAATGGTTCCGGCGGCTTCAGATCCGGGAATACTAACTCGAATCAGGGGGACAGCACAGGACGCACTAAGGAGTGTTCTTACAAAGACTTCACAAATGGAAAACCCGATCCTTTCGACGGAAGCGAGGGCGTCATCGCGCTGATGCAATGGTTTGAAAGGACCGAAGCAGTCTTCGAAATCTGCGCTTGTCCCGAAGCGAGCAAAGTCAAGTATGCGGCATTCACTTTTACAAGAAAAGCTCTTACTTGGTGGAATAGCCGAGTTAAGTCACTTACTCCTGCAGTGGCTAACTCTATAAGCTGGGAGGATCTAAAAGCTTTAATGCTAAAAGAGTATTGCCCAAGAGGCGAAGTGCAAAAACTGGAAGAGGAACTCTGGAACCTCAAAATGTCGGGAATGGATCTCGAAGCTTATACTGCCCGATTCAATGACCTAGCACTCCTCTGTCCTGCAATGGTCACCCCAGAGGAGAAAAAGATAGAACGATACCTTTGGGGGCTATCATCCCAGATCCATGATAGTGTATTGGCCTCAAGACCAACTACCTTCGACAGCGCCAAGGAGTTGGCACAACAACTCATCGACCATCGAGCCAGCCGTGACACTTCGACAACCACGCCAATTGTTGCGATTCATTCTGCCACAACCCTCACCACGCCAACTCCCATAAAGCAATACGCTGGAACCCTTCCGAAATGTAACAAGTGTAGCTTCCATCACACTGGGGCTTGTAGAGAATTGCATTGCATGAACTGCAATAGAAAAGGGCACACTACCCGTTTTTGTAAGGCACCGGTACGACCCATCAACCAGTTCCCCGGCTCTGGAGTAAGCCCAGCCTGTTACAAATGTGGAGAAACAGGCCACTTTAAAAGGAACTGCCCAAGAGCAAGGGATGCCAGTGGTGGTGTAAGGGTACTTGCGATCACCGAAGGGGAGACCACCCCGGAACTGCCCGCAAATATTAGTACGTGTTTCTAACACCGACGTTTAAATTCCAAATTTCTTTATTTAATTAAGTCTAACATCGATTTAAGCATGCATAGTAGTAATGCCAAAGATTAAACTGAGAGCATAAACAATAGGAAATTCCAAGGCCGTCATAAGACCATTCTATGAATTTGCTTCGACTCCGCAATGGGACTGCATCATAGGGATGTAGGTCAAACTTTCGAGAACATGCTTCTACTCTATAGGTGAGCGGTTAAAATACATCTAGGTTCAATGTTAGCCCTGACTAGGAACTCTAATTCATTAAGAAGAATTACTAAGTTATTTGTTATGATTTCCTCGCTTATACATTCCCCAGTTATATATAACAAATACTTGGTAGATAATAAAATGTGAGAATTCTGACTTAGTTTCTTTTCCTCGTTGGGATGTGAAACTGAAATAGAATCACACATTTTACTATCCGCCCAGTATTGGTTATATCATAATGTGTATAAGCTAAGTTTTCATGTATAATAACTCATCTCTTAGTCAGAATCAAAATAATGTAGAGCCGACCTTAGTCATTTTCAAACTCCTTGCCTGATTTCAAATTTCGGGACGAAATTCCCTCTAACGGGGGGATGATGTGACAACCCTTCAATTTTCAGTCAAGTCAAAGTCAACAAAAGTCAACAAGTCAAACCGGTCAACTCAATTTGCCGTGAGTACTAGAGTTTACGTTATGTAACTTCTAAACAACTCTCTATCCTAATGAGAAATCATAAATTTAAAAGTGCGTACATCTAGATCTCCTTAACCTAAAACAGTGGTACGTAGAGAGCCAACCGATAAAACAATGTTACATACTCATCGGGAGTATGCAAGATCCCTAAACAAGGCTTAACGGGGTTTACGGACCTTGCAGTGCGTAGCCGGACACTCAAAAAGGTCACAAATGAAACCTCTCCCACATATCCCTAAGTATGTGAAACCTCTCCCACATATCTCTAAGTATGTGAAACCTCTCCCACATATCCCTAAGTATGTGAAACCTCTCCCACATATCTCTAAGTATGTGAAACCTCTCCCACATATCTCTAAGTATGTGAAACCTCTCCCAAATCTCTCTAAGTATGTCAAATCTCTCCCAAATCTCTCTAAGTATGTCAAATCTCTCCCAAATCTCCCTAAGTATGTGAAATCTCTCCCAAATATCTCACCGTATGTGAAATCTCTCTAAGTATGTCAAATCTCTCCCAAATCTCTCTAAATATGTGAAATCTCTCTCACATATCTCTTTGTATGTGAAATCTCTCCAAGTATGTCAAATATCTCCCAAATCTCTCTAAGTATGTCAAATCTCTCCCAAATCTCTCTAAATATGTGAAATCTCTCTCACATATCTCTTTGTATGTGAAATCTCTCCAAGTATGTCAAATCTCTCCCAAATCTCTCTAAGTATGTCAAATCTCTCCCAAATCTCTCTAAGTATGTGAAATCTCTCTCACGTATCTCTTCGTATGTGAAATCTCTCCAAGTACGTCAAATCTCTCCCAAATCTCTCTGAGAACGAGGAATCTCTCTCAAATCTCTCCCAACTTTCTATAATCACTCGGGGCATCCCGACCCTCGAATTTGGCGAAAAATAGCCCAAGAACGGAAGTCTACGCGAAAAACGGACTTAAGGAAACGAACCCTCCGAACCGAAAGTACTATTCATGAACCGAACCGAAAGCACTATTCATGAGGGTCCGAACCGAAAGTACTGTTCATGAGCTGAACCGAAATCACTGTTCATCCGAACCGAACCCGGCATTGAAGGAGATCCGAACCGAACCATGCAAAGAAGAAAGGTCCGAACCGAACCTCGCATAGAAGGGAAATCCGAACCGAAGGTACTGTTCATTACTGTTCACAACAGTCCCTTCGGTTCTAGCCTGACCTCGGACCGAACCCTTGCCTTCGCGTCGGACTGCCTCCCTTCGGACCGAACCACCCGCTTTCGCTTCTCGCTTTCGTTTCGGACTGCTTCACATCGGACCGAGTTTCGCTTCGCCTCCCGCCTCCTGACTCAGCCTACCGCGTCCGAGCCGAGCCCCATCTGACCGAACTTCGGCCTAGGTCCGAAGAATCCCGCTGGAAATTACATTTTTCACCCCATTTTTGCATATTTTTGCGTTTTAAACCCATTTTTAATTATTTTAACACGGGATTTTCACCCAAAACTTTATTTTTAATTATAAGACCCCTAAATTAATGATTTAATCACATTTTAAGGGTAAAATCTTATCCAAATAAGGTTAGGTAAAGTACAAAGGTAGAGTGTTGACTTTACCTCATTTTATGACACAAGCAACCCCATACCCACTCCATGATTAACCCACACTCCTCCCCACCATACCTTGTCACTTCCTTGTACTTTTTACCTTCCTCACAAGCCATCTCCATGTTTTGAGAGCTGGATATCCATCCTCTCTCCTCATTTTCTCTCATTTGTTCTCATTTCACAAGAAGATCAAACTCCTTTCTCTCTCACTTTCTCTCTCTAGAAATCCGAGATTCAAGGGCTGATCTTGAGAGTTTCCTCCACCTTTGGTAAGCATAATCCATTTCCTTTAAGATTATCTCAATTATTTCCACTCAAATCATGAGTATCTTACACAAACTCCATTAAATTTGTGTTAAAGCTTCGAATCTTCAAGCGATTCTTCAAGTGTTCTTGGGTTGAACACTTCTCTTCTTCAACACTTATCTACTGAAAACACTCAAGGTGAGTTCATACCCCTACATTTTCATGTTTTCTCAAGTTTTTAGGGGGGGAATACAAGTTAAAATACTTAGAACATAACTACATTTTTCTAACAGCTTTCTTCAGAAAAGTTTCACTCCATTCACGGACTGTTTTGGACATCTTAAATATTTTTTTTTTTTCAGAACTGTTTTAGGTGCATGTAGTTCCACTTCTTAGCTTTAAAATGACTACTTGCACATCTCCATACGATTTTTCTACAATTTATGGTGATTTTTACAAAACTGCCTATCATTTCAAACATCAATCCGGACCAGTCTGTGATTATGGACTTTTTCACCCAAGTTAGAGGTCATTAAAAATTATAATAAAAATTATGAACAAACTAGACTCATTTTCCAAACTCTCGGAAGTTGCAGAACTTGATTTGGACATTTTATGATTTTTCTACAATTTTTCCAATAACAGTTACAGAAAATGTTATTAACAGAAAAACACAATAAATTTCATTTCACCTTGTAACATGTTGAGCAAGGTATACATCGTTATGTGATTATGTGTAGTTGCAATATATAATAAATTTTGTATTCTTACATAGACATACTGTTGGGATTAAAACAACTTTTAATCTAAGAAGATCGATTAGATCTTGAACAAGTATATGAATTTAAAACAGTAAAAACGCAATAATAAGAACAAACAGTTTGAATCAAACGTGTCGAATGATTAAATAAAATCCTTAGAAGAGCTCGATTAAGAACATCAACTGTAAAGGATTGGAAGATTACAAGAACGATTACTGGAGAATATTGTACTGTTGATTAATCGCTATATCGATAATCTCTAGAATCTTGACCTAATATGCATGCAAGCATTTAACTTATATACAATACATAAAAGGCTCTCGGTTGGACAGGCCCAAACCGGAGAATAAAAGGCTAATCTAACGAGCCCAAAAGACGCAACATCAAAACTCTTTTCAGCCCAACAATCTCCCCCTTTGCGTCAATTTGGAGCGAGACCTTCACTTCCTACTTGGGCCGGCGGCTGAAGCTGGTACCTTCTTCTTCACAGTACTAAACAGACACTTGGTTATGGAAAGGATGGTCTGTCTAAACCGGATGTACCAATTGATCATATCATTGAAGTACTTGATATCATTAGCCGAATTGTCTTTACACTGCTTGATGATGAATAAGATGTGCTCCAAGCAAGTTGTAGTGTAAAGATGTTTGTCAGCTAAAGCGAAGAGACATTTTTGTCCTTCGGCTCTAGTGAACATCACAGAGTTTCGCCTCGAATCTATCTTGCCCATTTGCATTTGATTCAGATCACTGGCCGATCCCACAGGTTTGACTTTCGGTTTCTTCTTAAAAACTGTGGCAACCTCCTGATCCATTAGGGCCACCTCCATGATATAGCATGCCAGCATCCTTTTGACATGGTCTAAGATGGGACCATATTCGGCTTCGTTTGTCAGCAGGATATTGTACAAGACTATCCAATCATGAGGGTTCAGATTGGGCAGATCCGCCAGAGAGATCATGTGAGCAGTTCTTGCAGATCCTCGGATAAGCTTGAACTTGACGTTTGTAAATCTCCCCACGGCAAAAGGCTTCATCACCCGAACATTGACAATCTTCTGGGCGCTCCATGTAAGGTATTGAGGGCGAGCGGCCTCCAGGTAGAAGTCAATGAGCTCCCTGTCAAGCTCATCGTTCGGATGCGGGACTTCAAAGATGTTGGAGAAGGCGTGGAAGATGAACGCCTTTCGAGTCAGTGGCATATCGAACTGCGAATCGATGGTGTTGTTGCAGTCGAACGATATCACCGGCTCGAGCCATAGTATGCTTGGAGTCTCTATGGCCTCTTTTATCAAACGATCCCTGGTCCAGGCAGGGAAGAGCAACTTTCGGCTCTCAAGGAGATCGTGGGCTTCTTTTTGCTTTCGTTCGGCTTCTTCAGCCTCACGCGCCACACGACTGGCATCACCTTCAGCATTGCGACTGTTCTTTCTTTTTAACATGTCCGCAATGGTCTCCTTGTCTTCATCTTCATCTTCATCTCCATCCTCTGCTATGTGTTTGCCCTTGTTCTTCACACCCGAACCCGAGGCATGACCAGTTGGGGGTGGTTCGGTTGTGTGAGTAGCTTTGGAGGAAGGAGGTGGTTTCGATCCTTTCTTCTCATCTCCCCCTTGTTTCGGAATGGACACGAAACTCGGCAGACCTTCAATTTTGCTTAAGAGGTCCATGGCCGGGGAGAGCTTTTCAGCGAGGGTGCGCCTCACCGAATGATTAAGGATGGGGTCGTGTGCTTCCAGGATGTTGGATAGAGCTGCGTGGACATCCGAAACACACGTCTTTATGACTTCCCTCTCGGATCGAAAAGCTTCCAATTGTTGTTCGGAGTGGGAAAGCTGCGTGCTCTCGACCTTTAGGGCAGTTGTTTTACTCGCCAGAACGTCCATCAGAGAGTTCTCTGCCGCAAGATCCTCTTGTGGTTTTGCCAGACGGGCATCGATGGAGGCACGGAGTGCCGAGTTGTCGTCGCTGATATTTTGTCGGAGGGTAGCGAACGAAGTCAACTCCGTCGAGACGAACTTGGCCAATTGCTGAACAATCGGTTCCAGAGTTGTCTTTGTGGCATTGGCGCTTTCCTGCAGAGACTGCAGCAGAACAGAAGCGTCATTGAATAGTTTATCGACTTTTTCGGTCGCTGCCTCACAGGCTCGGGTGGAGGCGTCAATCGCAGCAGTAGCTGAGGCCACGGAATCATGTTGAGCCCTGGAGAAGGCGTCAACGATCTTCTGAAGGGCAGCTTCAGACATAGATGACTGCTGGTTGGAAGAAGAGGCGAGAAGCTGATCAACCTTCTCGTTAAGCTCGCGAAGATGCTTCTTTGTCACTGGAGCATCATCCTCCTCATCACTCTGAACTTGAAACGGACTATAGTAGACCGAATCAAAGTTCATGTGATCACCACCAAGGTATTGATCATCGCCATCGGAGGCGTCTTCTGGAGATTGAGGTGGTGGTGAAGCTGGGGGTGTTGTGGGTTTGGTTGGTTCAGGTTGAGTGGGTGGGGGGTTAGTTTCGGGTGGTGGTGGTGTATGAGTTTCGGTTTGTGGAGGTTCGGTTACGGGAGGGGTTTCGGTTACAGGTGGTGTTTCGGTTGATGTGGTGAATATGGGTGGGGGTATAGGAAATGAGGTTGGTGGTATAGTAGGGTTTATGGTGGGAATGGAAATAGGTATTGTGGGTGGAGGGGAAGGAACTGGGGATTGGTGAAGTTCCATCTCCGGGGTTGGGGACCGAGGGGGTGTGTTGCCTCGTTGAGGAGATTCGTCTCCTTGGGATCCCTCAGAGTCCGAACTCCCACCGTCGGATTCGCTTGATGAGGAGGGAAGGACGAGCTTTCGCTTCTGTTGGGTCTTCCTCCTTTTCGGTTGAGGGGATGAAGCAGCCTTCGGTTGTTTGCGCTTCTTGGGCGAAGGTCCTTTTGGAGCTTTGGACACTTGCTTCCCTTTGTCACCCTTTTTGCCCCTGGCCACCGGTTTGTCAGCGTCATGAATCGATCGCAGCATGTCCGGTGTCAGTTCCCGCGGACCAGTTTGGCGAAACTCCTTGATCGTTCTGATCAATCTGCTATCTGCTGGCACATCAGCATACATCGACTCCGGGATAGAGCCAATGAAGGAGAATTTCGATGCATCGGATACGATGATCTTCTTGGTATGAAAGGTACCAATAGAAGACATCGGTGCACCGTCGGCTGTGGGAACGTTAAACTTGTCCATAGCCCATCTGGTGATCAAGATCCAGAACCGGGCCAGCGACACCTCGGAGTGTCGGGAAGAGGAAGAGAGGCTCTGAATCAGTTGTTGCCAAAGGACAAACCCATAGTCCAGATTGATCCCGTTGTACACCCCATACATAATCGACAGGAAAAGACAACTGGCCCCGTCCGATCCTGAGCTCCTTTCTGACAGTCCCTTGAAGAGAACTGTAAATAACCCATTCCACTGGGGCGGTAGGCAGGACTTCTTGAACCTTGCGACGGAGGTAAGAACTTCCGTGTAGCCCATGTTGTAGAGCATACCAACCGGAATTGTCTCCGGGTGAACACGCGATGGGTCAGCAGCAAACCCAAGCATGGTGCAGAAGCGGGGACGAGAAATCGACGTCTTGTGTTCCGCCACTTCGAAAAAGACCCTGTCGACGGCCTTGTCGTAGTAAGCCGTTGCGTAGACCTGAGATAAGGCCACCATTGGCACCGTTTCAATCCGTGACAGTGCAGGAGCAAGCTGGGAGTATTTGAGACATTCGATGACCGGCGACATATAAGAATCATACGCCAGTGGGTTGAGATCAATCACGAGGCATTGCTGAGGACGGATTGGAAGAATCTGAGAAGTAGCATGGACGGAAGAGGATTCAGCCATTGTTGCAGGTTTGGAGAAGAAGATAACCGGGAGAGAGTTTGGAAGTATTTTTGCTTTGTAAATTATGGGGCAGTAAAGAGGTAAAAGGTGGTGTTGATGGGTTTTTATAGTAGGTGATAGGAGAGAGAAAGATCGTTTCAAATCTCTTATGGAAATACGAAACGGGTGTTTTTGGAGTGACTGATTGGTGACAGTTGGGACGTGCGATGATCACGTAGGAGAGAGAGTGTCAGATTCCTAGGATCACGCCACCCAGTAAGCGCCGGTTCAGAGAGAGGAACCGTTTCCATTTCCACACGCGCCATTAATGCCAGATTGATGACGCTTCAACACTGCACACGCGTCCAGAAGTGTCAGAAAAAGCGCGGCCGTTTCAAATTCACGCGCCCTCCTTTTTACCGTCGTTTGAATTTCTATCCTTTTAACTCCCGCCGAGTCAGCAACTTTTTGTCTTTTCCCCTTTTTAATCAGCTGTATTCAATTTAGGACCCACGTGGCTGATTTTTGACCACAACTTCATTTGTAACCATCCAGTAAATATCCAGCCTGTAAAATAATTAGTAACGGAATTTTGGAAAATCTGGGATTTTCGTGCAAAGAGTGTAAAAGAAAAAAAGAAATAAAGCAACTCTTTTTAGGATAATCTGTGATGTCCATAAGGACACGAAACTGATGATCCCGGACACGAATCTCTTCCTTCAAGGTCCAGAAGAACCTCAAAGTGTTAATGTGGAATCCCGTTGAATTACGATCAAACATTTATTAAGAAATGTTGAAAGGCTTCTTTTAATTAGGCTAATTAATGGTGGTTTCGCTTTGATTCAACAGTGCAATTCTTGATATAAGAACGAATGTGAACAAAGTACTTGTGAGACCGGTGTAGTCTGTTGAACAAGTAGGTTTGAGTTGATTTTGTAATGGCTTGGATTAATATGAAATCTCAGATCAAAAATTTAAAACTGGATCCCTTGGGAAGAAATGTCATGGTGTGTAACAATTTCATTGGAATCACGCAAAAAAATGGAGATTTCATGAAGGTACATTCGTCAATTCATTGGTGAAAACTTGATCAAGTTAATTGGTCACCGTCAATTCGTTGGTGTTGGATTTTGGGTTTCACTCAGCTCGTAGTGGCACGAAGCTAAGATCACAAACACAGATGTTGTGTAACCATAAACCTCAGTGGTAGTTTCTGAGAGTCTCAAGGGTTACAGTGATGAAACGAATGTTATGGAGAAGTGTAATGGGGATGGTGAAAGAAGACATAGTACCTCTGCTGCGAACAAAAGGACCAAGCAGGAGACTCTGAACTCATGTGAGAAAAGAGTGAGGTAGCTCACGATTAGAATAAATGAGTTAGCCTTATTGGGAAGACAAGGTTTGTGTATACCAGGTCATGAAGGCTATTATTCAAAATCTTATGAGGCTTGGGACACATACAGCCGCATGCTTCTAGGGACACTTAAGTAAGGCATCGAATATATTCCCATAAACAAATGAGCACACAATAAAAACATTTTTGGATTTTTGATATTATTAGAAAGAAAAATTAAAAAACCGAACCCGAACGTTCGGTTGGTTTCGGTTGGAAGAAGTTGAAAAACCGAACCCGAACCTTCGGTTGGTTTCGGTTCAGGAAAATTTTGAAAAACCGAACCCGAACCTTCGGTTGGTTTCGGTTCTTGAAAATTTTGGAAAACCGAACCCGAACCTTCTGGAGGTTTCGGTTTTGGAAAAATTTTAAGAAACCAAGGAGTTTAGATATGCAATATGAAAAAAACTTTTTACATAAAGAAAAACAAATTTTGCACAAGAAATTTACAACACAGAAAAACTACCTTTGAAGTAATGAGCGAGTGAAATGGTTGAACCGAACCCGAACGTTCGGTTGGTTTCGCTTCTTACGTTTGAGATTGAGAGGTAGTGTGAGGTACTGACTCTGATTCCATCATTCCTAGCCCTTGCAATATTTTATTGAACAATGCTTCTGGAAGAGCTTTGGTAAAGACATCAGCCAGTTGATCAGTGGTTCTTACAAAGTGAACTTCGACATTTCCATCTTCCACATGATCTTTGATGAAGTGATACCTCAGTGCTATGTGTTTGGTTTTAGAGTGTTGCACTGGGTTATGACAGATCCTAATTGCACTTTCAGAGTCACAATATAGTGGGATCTTCTTCATATTGAGTCCATAGTCTCGAAGCTGACTCTGGATCCAAATCACTTGTGATGTGCAGGATGCAGCGGCAATGTATTCCGCTTCAGCAGTAGACAGCGACACACATGTTTGTTTCTTGGATTGCCAGCTGACCAACTTCCCATCAAGAAATTGACAGCCACCAGTTGTGCTTTTGCGGTCGAGTCCACATCCTCCAAGGTCAGCATCAGAATAGGCTTGAACGAAGAAGCCTGAATTGGATGGATACCATAGACCTAAGGAGGCGGTTCGCTTGAGATAGCGTAGGATGTTCTTCACTGCCAGCATGTGAGGTTCGCGTGGGTTAGCCTGAAATCGAGCACAATAACACACAGAAAACATGATATCAGGCCTGCTAGCAGTTAGATACATCAGTGATCCTATCATTTGACGATAGAGTGTGATGTCGACAGCCGGTTTGTCTAGAGAAGGGGTAAGCTTGGTGCCGAATGCCACTGGGACTTTGACTTTTGAGTCTCCCATCATGCCAAACTTTGCTAGGAGAGTCTTTGTGTAAGCTTCCTGATTGATAAAGATGCCTTCGGGTCCCTGTCTTATATTTAAACCAAGGAAAAAATTAATAGGACCCATTGAGCTCATTTCAAACTTAGTCTCCATCAACTTTCTGAATTCAGCTGTTAAGTTGGGATTCGTAGAGCCAAAGATGATGTCATCGACATAAATTTGAACTATCATAAGGTGGTTACCTTCCTTTTTGCGAAAGAAGGTTGGGTCAACCGAACCTTGTTTGAATTTGGACATCTTTAAAAATTTTGTAAGCGTTTCATACCAGGCCCTCGGAGCTTGTTTGAGGCCGTACACAGCTTTATCCAGAACATAGCAATGATTTGGATACTTTTCGTTCACGAACCCAGGAGGTTGCTCCACATACACAGTTTCTTCAAGTTCTCCATTGAGAAATGCACACTTGACGTCCATTTGGAAAACCTCAAAGTTTTTGTGAGCAGCATAGGCCAGAAATATTCTAACCGATTCTAGCCTAGCTACTGGAGCGAACGTCTCTTCGTAATCTATCCCTTCCTCCTGACAGTATCCCTTGACAACCAGACGAGCCTTGTTCCTTATGACATTACCTTCCTTGTCCATTTTGTTTCTAAAAACCCATTTAAGACCAACAACCGAAGCATCTGTAGGAGTTGGAATGAGGCGCCAGACTTTGTTCCTTTCAAACTCGTTCAGTTCGTCTTGCATTGCTTGAACCCAATCAGAGTGATCGAGGGCAGTGTTCACTGTCTTCGGTTCAACTTTTGATACAAATGAGTTAAACATACAAAACTCAACCTTTGAAAATAAGGATGTCTGTTTTGCCTTCAGTTGAGATCGGGTCAGAACCTTTTCAGATACATCACCAACTACTTGAGAGATAGGATGATCTCTGGTCCATTTTGTAAGAGGAGGGTAATTCGGATCGAAGGTTGGATCTAGTTCAGCGTTGATCATCTCTTCTGGCTCAGATTGACTATCAAAATCAAGCATCATATCATCATGCTCCCCCTCAATTGATGAGTCTTGAGAAGCATGAGGTTCAGGGGTTTCTTGCGGTGCTGGACTTTCAGGCATTGAAGCACCTTCGTTTGGAGGGGCACCTTCGGTTGGAGAGGTACCTTCGGTTGGTGAAGGACCTTCGGGTGAAGTGGAAGAGCTTGGCTCCCCCTGGACTTGTGAGCTTGGCTCCCCCTCGACAGAAGCAGTGTTGGTTGGAGATTCATCAGTGAGCGATTCTCCTTCATGCATTCTTTTCGCAGCATCTTCGACAATTTGTTTCATATGATCAATTTTGTTGTCAGCTGCACCTGCTTCTGAGAGAGAAGCTTTATCCGGTTCATCAAAGAGTTCCAGAAATTTCTCGTACAAATTGGCGATTGAGACTGTGACTTGGCCAGTTTGAGGAAATATTTCCCCGGCAGTGTCATCTATGGCCTGTAGCTTCTTGACATAGTTATCGTCGAAGGTCACATAGTATGTCTCTTCAATCCTTCTTGATCGTTTGTTTAGGACCCTGTACGCCTTGGATGTGAGTGAGTAACCCAGAAAGATCCCCTCGTCAGCTTTGACATCAAACTTGTTGCGGTGTTCTTTAGAGTTAAAGATGAAACACCTTGAGCCAAAAACGTGGAAAAATTTCACATTGGGCTTTCTGTTGTTTAAATATTTTTGTTTTCAGAACTGTTTTAGGTGCATGTAGTTCCACTTCTTAGCTTTAAAATGACTACTTGCACATCTCCATACGATTTTTCTACAATTTATGGTGATTTTTACAAAACTGCCTATCATTTCAAACATCAATCCGGACCAGTCTGTGATTATGGACTTTTTCACCCAAGTTAGAGGTCATTAAAAATTATAATAAAAATTATGAACAAACTAGACTCATTTTCCAAACTCTCGGAAGTTGCAGAACTTGATTTGGACATTTTATGATTTTTCTACAATTTTTCCAATAACAGTTACAGAAAATGTTATTAACAGAAAAACACAATAAATTTCATTTCACCTTGTAACATGTTGAGCAAGGTATACATCGTTATGTGATTATGTGTAGTTGCAATATATAATAAATTTTGTATTCTTACATAGACATACATCAGAAAACAAATGGATTTACACCTTCACAAGTATGACAAATATATATATATATATATATATATATATATATATATATATATATATATATATATATATACACACGATATTACGAGGCTATATCCATTAAAATATAAACATTGATAAATTATGACAAGTAAGGCCTATGCTCATTTCCCACGAAATCAATCGATAAACTATAATAGGTATAGTTTAGGGTTATTTATATAACAAACACAATATTAAAGGTCTTGCACTTACCAAAGAGTTATTGCCGCTATGGACGATTAAGATAATCTATAATAAGTATAGTTAAGCCATTATACCCCCACAAACGAACGCGTTAGTTATAATCGGTATAGTTATGGTAAATACATATTACAAACAAAGTAATAAACTATAATAGGTATAGTTTATGTTTCATCTACCCTAGGAACTTAATTACAAGAAAGGAATTCACCATCACTTTCGATAAGCTATTCATATGCATAGTTCAGGTTCACTAATCTCTATTACTCCCCGGTGAACTATGATATGTATAGGTTATATTCACATTCACCATCACTTTTGATATGTATAGGTTATATTCACCATCACATCACTTTCGATAAGCTATTCATATGCATAGTTCAGGTTCACTAATCTCTATTACTCCCCGGTGAACTATGATATGTATAGGTTATATTCACATTCACCATCACTTTTGATATGTATAGGTTATATTCACCATCACATCACTTTCGATAAGCTATTCATATGCATAGTTCAGGTTCACTAATCTCTATTACTCCCCGGTGAACTATGATATGTATAGGTTATATTCACATTCACCATCACTTTTGATATGTATAGGTTATATTCACCATCACATCACTTTCGATAAGCTATTCATATGCATAGTTCAGGTTCACTAATCTCTATTACTCCCCGGTGAACTATGATATGTATAGGTTATATTCACATTAAAGGTTCGCATTGTTAGACTTCAACTATAATCATTGAGCGTATATGCTTGAGTCATACAAGAATTTAGTCTGGATTGGCTTAGAATTGGTGGTGCCCGCCTCATCTCCTGTTCCTTGTTTGGTTGTGGACCTAGGGCGGACCCATTATATTCGACGTTTTATCTAACCTAAATCTTATATAATTTATATATGCTGGACAATTATAGGGGAAATCTACGGGTAAATCTAGAATACATCATCGCATCGTATAGGATTATTCTGTTTACACTTAATTAAGAAAATATTGGATTTTCTGGAGATCAAACTTTATCGATTTTAAAAGAGGAAAACGGTTTCTACTCCAAACAAAACTCTTATGAACTCACCAACTTAATTGTTGACACTTTTCAAAACTACTTGTATTCTCAGGAAATCAGTGAAACAGGAAAACTTCAGCGCTTTGAGGATGGGACGTTAAACCGTCAACAATTTATTTTTGTCATCATATTGTAATTGATTTTGAAACATGTAAACATATACTTTGATGTAACTTTTTCAATTATATTTATGATGGTTGTATTTACTTTGAGCACTATTATACACGTTGTTGTGATACTGTACATGAAGTCCTCCACCCCTGGACGTTTCCGCCATCCTTGGTTTGGGGGTGTGACAAACTGCGGCTTGGAAAGTAGCGGTGTCCATAGTAAAGGCAGAGGTCTCGTTGTTCGGCTGACTGTTTCCGGATGACGACATGATTATGTAACACGAAAGAGAAGGATTCTGTGAGCGATTTTGGGTTGACCCTAGATGTACTTCGATCGCTCAAGTAAAAAGTAATAGTATGTTCTCGAAAGTTTGACCTACATCCCTACGATGCAGTCTTAGTACGGAGTAGAAGTAAATTAATAGAATGGTCTCAAAACGTTTGAGACCATTGAAAGAGAATTGGGAATGATCCCTGAGCTAAATTACCCTAGTCCAATAACTTGACTAGAACGGGTTTCAGATAGACTCCAATGAAAGCATTTGAATAAAGATTGACACGAAAGTTAGCCGACTGTTGATATCATTGATGTTTAAGATGTAATAGGTTTGGGGAAGTTGACCTTGTTGTAGGTCTTACATCATATTCAGAGTAGAAAAGTCTTTGACAGCATAAAGACTTAACTAAAAGTACTTACAATACAAGGTAGTCACATAGAAAGTACTACACAGAACATAGACAGGAACACGGTTGTTTAAAACAAAGAAGGAAGTAAGGTATCTCCTACTGGCGACAGTCACCCCTATGGTGAACCCTTAGTTCGGCTAGTTGACGTTCCATATCAAGCAGGTATCTTTCATACACCCTCTGGCGTACTTGGAGCTCTATGACTTCGGCTCGGGTTTCAGCTAGTGCTTGCAGCAGGGTCTCCTGGTTTCTCTTAGATCTCTCACTTGTGTGATCAAGGAGATTGGTGCGAATGGTATGCATTCTTGCATTGGCATTAACCTCTTCGATATGTTGGAGAGCCATCCTGCCCGAAATTTTGTTTCGGGCAACTCTACGGATCAGGATTGGTAGAACTCTGTCTGCTGAGCTCCTTCGCTTATGTTGTAGAAGCTTCGGTCTCCATTAAACGGCATAGGTTGATCTTGCTCTTCGCTCCTTGTCTCCATCTACCCAAGGGGGCGTCGGGCCATGAAAAGTCGGACGAGGGTTAGGATTTGGAACAAGAGCCATCGGGGTAGGTTCTCTACTTCGGGTTCAGAGTCAGACCCTTCAGTAAAGCCTTCAGCTTGGTGACCATCCATAAGGATTTGGTGATCAACCACTGGCTCCTCTCCGAGCCATCCAACATTGTCGTGGTTAGGGTAGTACGGGTTGCCGTGAGGATGGAATCCAGCCATGATCTCTACGCGAGAAAAGGGATAATAAGAACTAACTAAATAGACGAACTAACTAAGATATTTATAAGATGATCTTTATCAGTTGCTTCAATACTTGTTTACTGCATACCAGTTATATGTATTTAGGATAGGATAGGCCTTCGAATAAGTGACCCTAACCCTAATCCCCCAACCCAATGAGGACAGGACATAAAGCAAAGATTCACAAATTCTAAGTCTATGACATCCTAGTACATATAACCTTAGTGTATCTACTAAACAACTATTGACCTACTGATAAAAATCTATTTAGTTCTCAGATAAGCAATTACAGTAACCTAAATACCCCTATGGTATTTCATCGTGGTCGTGTTGGTAAGTTTTTAGACTTGTTGCTACATCACAACCATTCTTGGGCATATGCTAATCACTCCTCGGACCAGCATAGTTGATCAGGCTATGCCATTCCCAGGACTGACCATACATCTCCAAGCTTACTTGTAATATTCAACAATCGTAATACTTTTGTTCTCGTCATTGTGACACTGATTTTAGTATGAATGCAGGCACGTATACTTAATTAAATATTTTATTATTTAAAAGTATAAACTCTTGGTCAGAGTATTTTAATCCCATTGTATTTATAGTTAGTATATCTTTTATGGGTTGATATACTCAATTCACTATAAACAATGCTCTGATACCAATCTGTCACACCCCAAAACCGGAACGACAGAAACATTCTGGGGCGGAGGACGTCATGTAATGTATCACAACAACACAAAGTAGTAAACAAGCAACAACATCGTCCATTGCATTAATAGTAATAGTTTAATACATGTGTGTTCTTTCATAGTAATAAGACATTACAACAAGTAATCAAAATAAAAGACGAGTCTTGACTGTTCCGTCTTCGCAAAACCTGGTCATCGTAGCTGTCTACTGGTGACCTGAGAATATTGTTGGATTAGTGTTTAAGTCCATAACTATTTTGGTATATACTTGACCCGATGGTGCATGGTCCTTTTGGGTTGCCTTCACCAAAGCAACTTGATAGGATGAATTATGGAGAGAAAGGATTAAGTATGATTTATTAATATATTATGGGAATAATATATTGAAGGAGAAATCATATTGTTTAATTAATATTAGTCAAGAATTAATAAGAATTAAGTTTGTGACTAAAAGAGATTAATTAAACTTAAGGGACTGAAATTGTAATTGTAATAATTGCAATTTAGGCTATGGATTGCCTTATATTAAGGAGTGGATGAATTCTATGGGGAAACCCATTAGAAATCGTCCAAGGCCTTTAAGGAAAGGAGTCCATGGGTTGCTTAGGGCTTAAGCATCCAAATTAGGGTTTCCTTGTTAGATAACCCTAATAGCCTCACTATATATAGAGCCCTTATGCCCCAAAAACGTGGACAGACTTCCATCTAGGGTTTCCACATGTTTTTGAGAGCCTCTTTCTCTTCTCTTCTTCATCCTCTTGCTCTTGGTGTTTGTGAACCATTAGAGGAGTGACATTTGTGACTCTAAGCTTTCTAAAGTCAATACAAGGAGGATTTGAGATTGTTATTGCTACATAACAATCAAGGTATGATCTAAACCCTAATTATATGTTATATTGATTATCATATGCTAGATCTAGGGTTTATATTCTTGGATAAATTGCATGTACAATAGAGAAACCTAGATCCAAACATTAGGGTTTGTATGAGCACATAGGATGTTCTTATGACCAAAACCCATCAGTGGTATCAGAGCCTTGATTGGTTTCTATTGTATTGACGCCTTTTATGTTTGTTCAAGTTGAAAAATTCGATTTTTGTGAAACTGCCTGATGAGCTCGGCGAGTCCCATTGTGGACTCGGCGAGTAGGCCCTACTCGGCGAGTTTGAGCGTCAGAAAGAGGGGATTTCGGGATTTCTTGCTGTTTTACTCATGGATAATTGCCTTATCTGTTTTAGATCATTAAAATCCCATTTTAATCATATTTATGAGTGTATCCTTGATTAAACAAAAGATAATTACCAATTGACTAGATAATAACTTTCTTATATGATTAAAGTTGATTATTTGTGTTAATTGGGTAACTTATTTTGCAAGAAATTGAAATTAGGTCAAATATAGATAATGACAAAATTAATTGTTTAATTTATATTATTTGTTATTTGATCCGTATGTTATGAAAAGTTTCAATTTTTCCCCTTTACGTTTTATAGTTTAAACTTAAACTCAAAAGTTTAGTTTTGAAATTTAAATAGTTGAAACCCTAATGTTTTGAAAAGGTTTCAAAACTTGCCCTCAAGTTTTGGAATTTAAATTTTGATTAAAAGTTTAATTTTGATGTAAATTTAAATTCTAAACCTAAATGTTTTGAAATGTTTCAAAACTTGCCCTCAAGTTTTGGAATTTAAAAGTTGATTAAAAGTTTAATTTAGGAATGTTAAATTTTAAAACCCTAGTGATGTTTTGAAAAGTTCAAATCACACCCTTATGGTTTTATTAATTAATTAAGGTGTATAATTAAAAGAGGTTCAATAAATCCATAAAAGTTTAGGTTTACAATTTAATTGAATTAAAAGTATAATTGTTAAATTTCACCTCCTAGTATTTTAAAAGTGTAAAATACACCCTATACTATATATAACATTAAAAGTCTAACATTATATATATGTATGAGTAAAAGTCAGTCTTACCGTTAGTTGGCCTCATTCACGAAGTTGGTCTATAAGGGGTGTTTAAGGAAATTGCCTATAAAATGTCGATTGAATGGGTATCCACTCTTACCCACCGCACTCTTGACTAGTGGATGGTCGTTAGCCGAACGGGTAGGATAGGACAAAACCTTCCATTATAAGTATAATGAAGCACAAAAGTAACTAAATGTTTTACAAATTCCCAATCCTAGTTACTTAGGCAAAAGTGAATTGATGCAATTCCATGAAATTACACTTTGTGCCCTTGCGAAGACGTTAGTGGAGCGTGTGTGGTTAGCCGACACTCTAAATGGTTCTAAGCAAAGGTAGCAAAGGGTGACTTAATGTTTGTCATAGTTCAGTGGAGCATGTGTGGTTTACCGGCACATCGAATAGGTGACCGTAACATGTGAGGGCACCATGTAAGTTTGCATGGTTATTCACACCCGCTTTGTGATCCTCGGCATCCCAGTCACAAACTAGAGGGGCATATCGACATTTAAACATGCCATTGAAATGTTCAATGAATCTCAAAGGATCTAGGAGTTTTCATAGATTTAAAACTTAAATTTCTTTTTCGTTTTAATGGTTGAAATTAGTGAATCGTCATTCACTTACCTTCAAATATTCTGCAAACTAGATTACGACATCCTTTTTCTAGGTTGTAGCATATTGTGTTGGGTCCTAGCCTTAGTATCTCATTTGGGTGATTTACTAAGGACTCAATCAATCAACTAACTTGAATTCGTTTTCTCCCGTTTTGTAGATGTCAAAGTTCGACAACTATGGTCTTCCCAAATCCCGTGGAACAAGCATTCCACACGAAGATGATATTCCACGATTTGATCGAGGAACAAGAGATCATGCTTCACTTCCTTCCCCTCCTCCAATTATTCTCCCTAACCTACAAGTTCGAAGGCTTGAAAAGTTCAAACTCACTCAAGCCCTTTTGACAAGTAAACATAAAGAAGGAAAGTCGGTGTGTGCACACGTCCTAGGGATGAAGTCACACATTGATAGGTTAAGAATGTTAGGATCCATTGTCTGTGAGGAGATGGTTGTTGATTGGGTTCTTCAGTCACTTCCTAACTCATATAGTGAGTTCGTAAGAGAGTACTATATGATGAGCTGCGACGTGACCCTTATAGATCTCACCTATATGCTTATTACCGCTAAATCAACAATGGTTTAGCGCAATAGAAAAGCAAAGTTGATTGGTGAATCTACCTTCAAGACCTCTATGGATATAGACAATGGCAACGAAAGACATGCTATGATCGAAAAGTTTGATCATAAGAGAAAGGCAATATCTGAAGTAGTTCCATGTGCTGTTCCAAAAGAGTCGATTTGCTTTTATTGCCAAGAGAAGGGGCATTGGAGACGAAGCTGCCCTATTTACCTAAGAGATCTAAGAGATGGGAGAGTCAAAACGTGTGGCTCTGCTTTAGTTAAAATCCATTGACTAACTCTTTTAAGCTCCTATTCTAGATTCTTAATGCATAATGTGATAAGATTACAATTGATGTTTTGTAGGATCGAAGAAAAGAGAGAAAGCTTAAGGGAAGAATTGAGCAGAATCTAACCGTGAAGAAATGGATTTCGATCGCATTACTTGAAGATTAAATTCTTGAGCTACTACTTAGAGTTAGAATTAGATTGCTAAGAAATATGTATTAGCATAGTTTTTCAATGAATTGCATTGTAAGGACAAAAATTTTCCGCAATAAAATAAATTTTGATTTTATATTATTTATTTATCCTTGCAATGGCATGTATGAAAAAAATTGATGTTTGAATGTTTCTATTATTAGCAATAATGGATTTGATTCTTAATTATGGAAATGTCGAAAATTTACCAAATAGGGAGAGTTTCTCATCGCCCAAGTTTCAGTTGGACAGAAATTTGGAATTACGCAACTTGATTGCATGATGAATGAGAAATTTCATATTTGGAAATTAGACTAATTCGTTGACAAAGTGTCAAGTGAAGGACTAGGAGATCGTGTACACAAAGTTACGTGTTGATCAAGTCCACCATAAGAGTAACAAAGATATTCGTCATGACTTACTAAAGGTTTAGTAAATATGATTATACTTACAAGATTAAGTGTAATTCTGAATTGATTGAAAAAGTTTAAATCAATAGCAGAACGAATAAGAAGAATCAAGTAGGCAGAAAGATAAAAGTTTCTCCATTCTAAGAAGAAGGGAGAGTACCTTTTATGCTTTATGATAGGTCTTAATGATTAAGAACCATATCTCAATCGATCCTCTAAGTGAGTCTTAGTACAATTGTATTTCTAAGAAGAGGAATCAAGAATTGAAGAAATGGTTAAATCAAGAAGTCAATCATACTTCGTTCCAAAACAAGTATTAGAGTTAAGATTGTGAAATTGAGTGATAAGTATTAAGAAGGTTTATAACATTCATCAAATGTGGAAAGTTTTGATATCTAGGATAAGACAAAGACCAACTAGGACCAATTTATGAAGTGTCTTGATAAAAACTACACTAACTCTTGAATATTTGTTTGTCAAGAAATGTTTATTGACAAGAGAATCTTATATGTCAAGGAGTTAGTGGGAGTCTTAATGGTCTTGAAAGGTTTCAAGAACAAATCAAAATAAACCTTATCGATCATCACTAGCACACGAGTTGAGGTCTACAACCTATCATGTTGACACTATTTTGTTTCTGTGCCATTCCAATTGAGTTAATTATGCATGTGAGTTCTACGAGTTCTCATTTGAACGCATAAAAGGCAGGCACCTTGATCAATGGAAAGTACATTGATAGGAAAGGGAGAGCTGCTTAACTACTTGGAAGACATGGTGGGCAGCTATGCTACCATAAGGCAAGAAATCAAGATTAAGAAAGTTCGGTCCATATGAGTTTGAATTTGTTGTAAACTTTGGTTTTGACAAATTCACATGGATAGGAACACATACACCATTAAAATCTAAGTGTCATAAGATCCCCTCCTTCATGAAAATGATTATGAGGAAATGCTTTCACTAAGAGAGATTTTAAGAAGATAGTGATTGTGAAATTGTATTCTCGAATTCGATTATGGTTACGGTATCCCTTTCCATGATTCGAATTGTGAGATTTGACAATTAGTCTGGATTGTTTAGACACACATATGAGTTATCTAAGGGAAATGTGTATAAGCTTAGATAAAGGATTATCAAAGCATTAGGTATTAGAAACATGAACTTAAGAAATTCAACAAGTATTGTTTTTCTGGAAGTTAAGTTGTTTTTGAATACATGTCAAAGCTAGTGGGAGCATAAGTGTTATGTTTTATAATAATAATCATGATAGTGGGAGCATAAATGTTATGATTGTATGATTATTATGGAAAGTATTGCAAGTTAGCAATATTAATTATAGAAAACAATAGTTATACTTTGCAAAGTTGTAAGAGTTGAAAAGTTGTTTTGCTATAATTAAGGGAGAGAATATTATGCTTCATTACAAATCTAAAGGCTTAGGTTGTGGAATGTTAATATTTTAGTCAAGGAAACATAGTGTGTTCACAAATTTCGATTATGATTATGGCATTCCTCTTCATAGTTCAAAATTTGAGAACGTAGCACATAAAATATTATGGCAGAAGATTTATAAAGTATCAAATCTACATGTAAGACATTATGCATCGTGTCCCATACGCTTCGGGTATAGGATCGATTGCAAATGCTATAATATTTGACCATTCTAAAATTTTCCAATTGTCTAGCGCATTTAGAGGGAAAAGGACAAGAATCGGTTTTGACTAAGATAATTAAACAACTATCAAAGGACAATCCAAAGTTCGCCGAGGATTGGTCGCTTGTGAGTAGTTGGAAGTATAGTATTGGATGGACCATATCGATATTATTATGAATAAATAAGATTCTATTGAGAATGAGTTGTCATATGGTAAGTATGGAAAGGTTTCCATATTGGGAGTTGGATATTGAGAATCAATGTCTAGATTAGAAATTTTATGCAAAAGAATGTTCAAAGGAATGTACTTTCAGTGAGAGACATCAAATCTAAGGAATTGTCTTGTAACAATCTCCGATAGAGGAGTTTGTAATATCATTGGCAATAGTCAGTGTGACTTTTGTGCTATGACATTACAAAAGGATCATTGCATAAAATGTTAGAATCTAGCATATTCCATAAGTGGCAAGAATTTGATATTTTTTCACTTGTGAAAAGGATTAGGAGTTGTGAAATGAGTATGATTGGAAATGTGTTCGTTTGATCTGTTTCACAAAGTAAGAACCATAGATAAACATTGTGTGCATGCTAGGAGCATGGGACAAGTGTAGTAATAATTCAAGTAAGAAGTTGATTACCCGAAACAACAAATAACGAGTAATCGATATGGTGATAAATAAAAGGTGTTTTATTTATACTCAAAGGTTTGAGGCCCTATGGGATTAGTATTATCCTTGTGTTTCACTTTGCATGTTTTGACTTCCTGAATAATTTAAATGGTTAAGAACAGTCAAATTATTCGAACGGGCCACAGTCGTTCATATGTTGGAAGTAGGTATGAATAAAGACTGTCATGAATTGGTGTGTGGATTGTCTAAAGAGTATTAGACATAAGCAAATGTTTGTTGCAACGTTCATGAGTGCTTATGAATATGATTTGAGCATTGGATTAAACCCACGCTCACTTGGATCACTCCATGAATTGTATCATGAGTGATTGGTGAGACGATAACATCTTATATTCTTGAAACCGAGATGTGTGAGTTGTATCTTGCAAATCGGTTGCACATTGATAATATGTAAACGCACCAATAACTTGGTGTTATAAAACATATTGTTGTGTGTGATTCGGTGAGTGAGTGCAAGCGAGCATTGAATCAAAGTTTATCCGTTCCTTTTATCCAAAGTAGGAAAAAAAAGCGATATCTTTGGGCCCCTCGATGATTTAGTGATGACAAACGTAAATGCTCGGTCGGGCTAGGGCTAATTTGATTTGTTCAATTAGTCAGTCGTCATACATCGGAAGTCGAGAAATAGTACAGAGAGAATGATTAGAAATCATGTCTCATACGATATCTAGAATGGAGGAATATATGATCCCTTATCTAAAGGACACGCGTATCTGATAGGATCAGAGTTGACAGCGGCTTTGGAAAGCTACTATTGCAGATCAGGATCTGAAGTCATATGCAGAATAGTTATTAGACTCATCCAAGTGGGAGACTGTTGGATTAGTGTCTAAGTCCATAACTATTTTGGTATGTACTTGCCCCGATGGTGCATGGTCCTTTTGGGTTGCCTTCACCAAAGCAACTTGATAGGATGAATTATGGAGAGAAAGGATTAAGTATGATTTATTAATATATTATGGGAATAATATATTAAAGGAGAAATCATATTGTTTAATTAATATTAGTCAAGAATTAATAAGAATTAAGTTTGTGACTAAAAGAGATTAATTAAACTTAAGGGACTGAAATTGTAATTGTAAGATAATTGCAATTTGGGCTATGGATTGCCTTATATTAAGGAGTGGATGAATTCTATGGGGAAACCCATTAGAAATCGTCCAAGGCCTTTAAGGAAAGGAGTCCATGGGTTGCTTAGGGCTTAAGCATCCAAATTAGGGTTTCCTTGTTAGATAACCCTAATAGCCTCACTATATATAGAGCCCTTATGCCCCAAAAACGTGGACAGACTTCCATCTAGGGTTTCCACATGTTTTTGAGAGCCTCCTTCTCTTCTCTTCTTCATCCTCTTGCTCTTGGTGTTTGTGAACCATTAGAGGAGTGACATTTGTGACTCTAAGCTTTCTAAAGTCAATACAAGGAGGATTTGAGATTGTTATTGCTACATAACAATCAAGGTATGATCTAAACCCTAATTATATGTTATATTGATTATCATATGCTAGATCCAGGGTTTACAGTCTTGGATAAATTGCATGTACAATAGAGAAACCTAGATCCAAGCATTAGGGTTTGTATGAGCACATAGGATGTTCTAATGACCAAAACTCATCAAATACAAGTTATTTTGAAATTGTAGGTCAGCATTTAAGCTGGTGAGTTCATAAGTATTTAATGCCATCGTTTGTATAAGTATGAAGAAAACATTTGGAATTATTCAATGTAATTGTTTGTATAAGTATGAAGAAAACATTTGGAATTATTCAATGTAATTGTTTGTATAAGTATGAAGAAAACATTTGGAATTATTCAATGTAATTGTTTGTATAAGTATGAAGAAAAATTTGGAATTATTCAATGTAATTGTTTGTATAAGTATGAAGAAAACAGTTGGAATTATTCAATGTAATTGTTTGTATAAGTATGAAGAAAACAGTTGGAATTATTCAATGTAATTGTTTGTATAAGTATGAAGAAAACATTTGGAATTATTCAATGAAATTGTTTGTATAAAATTGAATAAAATGGTTTGTACATGTTTGAAAGTTTCTAGAAAATCCCATATTTTCTACTAGTATAAAAGTAGTCTTCTACCAAGACTCGACTGTTTTTAATGTTTACCTTTAGAAATCCAATATCTGTTCATAAGTGTGTGGTAGTTTAAAAGTTCCAAAACTGAAATGAAATCGTGTTTTTCATGCCTCGAGTAGTAGATTTGTATAAATATAAAATCGCTACGGCATTTGATAACCCTGTAAATCAATAAGTTCTTAATACTCCATGTGAGTTTTATAACCATACTAATGACCCAAACTGTCTGTAACAACGTTCTTCAGGTGTTGAAATGTTATGACGTTTGTCACCCCAGGCTTGCCGGCCTAGCTGTAGCTAACAACTTAGGTGCGGGATTGTCAATCCCGTATAGATGTATACACAAGTATCATGCTCCCCCCCTACAAGGGATTATGGTATATAGTACAAGACTTAAAATGCATACTCGAAAGTACATGAATTGTCTCACAAAACTTACTATAAAACAGATTTACGTTTAAAAATGTCCATTTTTTCTTGTATGTGAAAGTATCTCTTTGATATAGTGTTTCTAGTATGTAAATGTTCATGATTTTCTCGTAAACTATACCTATTATAGCTATTCAAAGTGTGTGTTTCATTCGTATAGTAAATCCTAGTGTAATGCTCACTTGTTATGTAAAGTATAACATCTAAAGTGACATAAATGATCACATATACTTAAAGTATAAATAAAAGGGTTTGATTCGCATATATATGTAAACATGTTTAATTTTCAAAAGACAAGATGTTATCGTGAATATATATTGCATACAAAAGTTCTCATGTAGTAGTTATGAATCACATATGATTCACTTGATAGAAAAGAGTATATAGTGAAACTTTATGTTACACACGATAATAACCGTGTGTTTACTTGTATTCCCCCCCACCCATTAAAGGTGTATAAAAGCATTGATAAACATTTGAAAGTGTAGTTTATAGGGGTATGAACTCACTTGATTGAAGTGGTTGATTTGAAGTAGTCGAGAGAAGAATCGAGCAGAACTTCGACAAGAAGAGTTGAAAACGCGGGAAAATCTCGGGATTTTCGGGAATATCGGGAACATAAAACCTTCCTTTGGGACTCGAAGGTGAAAACCGGGGCTTTGGGAGGGCTTCGGGGGCTTAAACGCAGAGTTTCGACGCGAGAAAGAAGGGAATTGAGCAATGGAACTCGGGGCCCTTGAAATCTATTTATAGGGGCATTTCTGTTGTGCCACGTCGTGGCTAAGGCTGGCCATGTCGTGGGGAGAAAGTCTTATCCTCTTCCATTGATTGAACGCCCTCAGTCACTTGCCGGGTCGCGGCAAAACTATGCCACGTCGTGGCAAACCTGACAGCCTCGGATTTCTGGCCTCGAACTTGTAAAATCCGTAACTTTTGCATACGAGCTCCGTTTTCGACGTTCTTTATACGCACGCGTAGCTGAAAATATGATCTACAACTCTCGTTCAAACTTCATCGGCTAATTTTGACTTTATTTTTAATTATTTATTTTTAACGGGCCGGGACACGAAAATTCTGTTAAAAACCCTTAACTTCTTCATCCGATGTCCGTTTTCGTCAGACTTTTCATCGTTGCACTACTATTGTTGAGACCTTCAATTATCATTTAGGTTGTTTTGGCCAAAAGTCTCTCGATCTCTATTTCGAGTTTTTAGTTGTCTACTGCTATATCCGGATCTTGGAAAAATCATAACTTCTTCATACGAAGTCAGATTTGGACGTTCTTTTTATGTACGCTCGCGGTTTAATGTTATATACAACTTTCATTTAGATATTTAAGGCTAAAAACTATTGTATTGAAACTTTGCGTTTTTCGTTTAATCGGTGTTGCCGGTTTTTGTCGGGAATTTTAGAATGGTTATAACTTCTTCGTTATAACTCGGATTTTTGTGTTCTTTATATGTATGAAAACCTTGTTACGATTCCTACCACTTGATTTAACCCAAATAAGATTTTAGGAAAGTTATATTTTGACCTAAATTTGACTGGTTTTACATTACATTGTCTCTAAATATCGGGTTGTCACATCATCCCCCCGTTAGAGAGAATTTCGTCCCGAAATTAGAGTTTAAGCAGAATTGATAATCATGCTACGGATAAAAGTTTTATTTGCTCCTCGTGTTCTTAAGTGAACTCAGGTCCTCGCTTGGCCTTCCAGCGAACCTTTCATTATCGGGATACGACTTTGCTTTTTTCGTTTGACTTCACTGGTATGATAACTCCTCTTTGTCGAATGTGTGTTGAGTGTTTTTGTGGTTTGTGAGAGTATTACACCTTGTAACCTACAAGTAGTGTCTCCAGATCTTCAGAGCAATTACCATTGCTCCTGAATCAAGATCATGTGTTGTATAGTTAATTTCTTGCGTCTTAAGTTGTCTTAAGCTATAGGCAGTGGCCTTTCCTCTTGTATAAGAACGCAACCAAGCCCTTGGTTGGATGCATTGCCTTTCACCATGAAATATTCTATCCACTTTGAGAGGGATAATATCGGTGCGGTGCACCAAGCTTACTTTAGCGTTTGGAATGCTCTTTCTTGTTTACAGACAAGTCCGGCGCTCCTCCAAGTGAGAAACTTGGCCTAAAGAATTCTCTTATGAGGAGTTTGTTAGGCTCACTAGGAAGTTCTTGCATCTCAGTTGGAGCTAGACGATAAGGTGATTTGGCTACTGGGGTAGCCCCTGGAACTAAGTCGATTCTGAATTCGACTTGACGCTGTGGTGGTAGTCTCGGTAGTCCTTCTGGAAAGGTGTCAGGAAAGCCGCGTACTTCGTGGAGGTTCTGAATGTCCTTCACTTCTCGGCACTTCTCGGTGATGTGTGCAAGGAATGCCTGATATTCCTTTCGTAAGCACTTCTGAGCTTGCATACACGAAATGATGAGAAGGTTCGTACTTGGTTCGTTGCTGTAAATAACTAGAGCTTCGTTATTTAGGACGAACTGCTTTATCAAAGCACCTGATGTCGGCTCGATGTAGACTTAACCAACTCTAACTGATTATGATGTCAAAACCTTAGGGTGGATTAGATGTCGTGAAGATCTAAAAGAAAGTATGACTACTCGTGAATTAGGGAAAAGGATAGGTATTTCTAAGTTTATTCTCACGGAAGCACGATCACTCGTAGTCCTGGGCAGTCTCCGTCCTAAAGTTCATAGTAGAACTCATACCAGGTTCATCAATCATAGTCTCGGGTATACGAGTCGTATATAATTAAGATTGAAACTGTGGGTCTTTGGATTGAACTTGACGTACTGCACGAGTGGTACTTCGGGGAGGTTTGCTGAGGTTTCTTTGGAAAGGTTAAGAAACATGAGGCACTCTATGCATGAGTACTTCGGTGTTCTGGAATGACGGCTTCACTAGAAAGACGTTTTCGGAGAAGGATAAGTACGCACGAAACTAGTATTGTGCGGATCGAATTGACTCAAGTTGTATGATAATGTCGGACTTACTTAGAAGTAAACGACATTAGATTTGAACATAAAGCGTTATAGATAAAACACAACGGTGCAACTCTTAACAGGGTTACAATACTTTAGAGTAACTATAGGAATACTGCTGCGAACAAAGTATACTACAAAAGACTAGTATACGCAGCACGAGGGTCCCTTAACCAACGAGATCTCGCAAAAGATAAGACTCTAGTTGCACTAGTTTTAAACAGTTTATAAGTCTGTTACAATAAAACGCCTTAATTACTTTTACGTGGGTCCGGAGTAGTCTCTCCTGCAACAGTGATCCTTAGTATTTTCCTGTTTGCGCCAGAGTTCTTCGTTATTGTACAATCCTTCTTGAGGTGCCCAATTTCACCGCATTGGTGACATATCTGGCTAGCCTTGGTGGTGGGGTGGTTCCACAGGAACGGGCAACATGCCCCACGCTGTTGCAATTGTTACATTGCAATACCCGACAGGCTCCTTTATGATGATAACTACACTTGTTACACTTCAGGAGTGTTCCCTTATATTGCTTGCGTTCCTTCCGGGCTTGAAGCTTCCGTTTCTTGCACTCTGAGTTGTGGCTTCGCGAGCCTGCGACTGTTATCGTTTGTTGGCTTCCTGGATTGATACTACGATCGGGATTTTCAACCCTTTTGCCAGCATTGCTTGCGTTGATAGCGTTACGGTTTGCAAGGACAACTGTCACGGCAGCCATCACGGCAGCTGTAACTGTTGGATTAGTGTCTAAGGTTATAACTATATTTGGTAAGTATTTGACCCGGTTGAGCATGGTCCTTTTAGGTTGCCTTCACCATAGCAACTTGACAGGGTGATTTATAATGAGAGAAGAAATATTATTAATATATTATGAGAATAATATAAAGAATAATAATATTGTTATTTGATTAATATAAGTCATAAATTAATTATGAATTAATTGGTGACTTAAAGAGATTAATTAAATAAAGGGGCATAAACTGTCAATTGTATGATAGTTGTAGTTTGGGCTGTGATTCCTTATGAATAAGAGGGTGGACGATTTTAGGGTTTGGAAGAGCCTAGAAATCGTCCAAAGTCTTATCAATAAGGATATTGGATTGCTTAGGGCCTAAGTTATCCAATTAGGGTTTTAAGGGTGAAACCCTAGGAGGCTCACTAGTATATAAAGACCCATGGGGTTGAGGAAATCGGTACCTTTGTTATTGGAGTAACCCTAGAGTTAAATCAAGAGGGAGAGACGGATAGAGGATAGTAGGGCTTTAACCCGTGCATCTGAAGTCCATAGAGTTAAATTGCCCCTTAGCAGTTGCATAATCAAAGTGTTATCCTTGTAGGATTCTTCACCCAAGGTGTCAAGCTCAACAACGGCTTCCTCGAATGCCTACTCATAATAAAAATAATTAAATATATAATCACAATACATTAATTTTGATTGTAACGCTCTAAAAATTGCAACCAATTTAAACTTTTCAAAAACAAACTAGTTTCGTTAAGTTATTACAAAAAGGTTTTCAATACAATTACTATCAAAGCCTTCCCAGAACCATATCATAAAACATAAACATGAGGAGCGGTACGATCATGCCTTTGCCTTGCCACGGTCTCCTGAAGTACCTCAAACATTTAAACCACAACTGTAAGCCCGAAAGCTTAGTGAGATACCCCCAAAATACCAACCACATATACCATACACATAACATGTCATATCATAACAGAACACAGAACAACCATGCACTTCGGGTCTACTGTGTGACTGGTCCGCCATATCGGGCCTTCAGTCCACCTAGTCCACCCTCCGAGTCTAGCCATATACATCGAGTCTACAGTTTGATTGGTCCGTCCGCACCGGGCCTTCAGTCCACCTGGTCTACTCTCTGAGTCTAGCCATATACATCGAGTCTACAGTGTGATTGGTTCGCCCGCACCGGGACTTCAATCCACCTGGTCCACTCTCTGAGTCAAGCCATATACATCGAGTCTACAGTGTGATTGGTCCGCCCACACCGGGCCTTCAATCCATCTGGTCCACTCTCTGAGTCTAGCCATATACATCGAGTCTACGGTGTGATTGGTCTGCCCGCACCGGGCCTTCAATCCACCTGGTCCACTCTCTGAGTCTACAGTATGACTGGTCCGCCCGCACCGAGCCTTCAGTCGGCCTGGTCCACTCCCCGAGCCTCGGCACGTCTGGTCCGCCCTCTTGGGGCCTACAACCTATCCGGACCGCTCGCTGGGCCTTCAGGATAACCGGTCCGCCCTGGGTATGTTGGCCTACAGCACAAAGCAGGACCCGCCTCAACCCAACCCCAGTCCAACAACCATGTGCACATAAACATACAATCATATAACAATTCACATCCAATCAAACCGATCTAGCATATCACATAACATAACATCATCCTAACCAGGATACTTACCTAACCGGTTACTAGCATAGCATCATCCTATATACCAGGATACCGATCTTAACCAGGTCTCTAACATATACCATCCTAACTACCAGGATGCAAACATAGCAAATCAATAACATAACAACGATACCCAAATTACAATCCGATAAAGGGCCGGCCTTGGTGCCTTATACCTTGTTGATATAGTGAGGATAACTCACCTCGCCACTGATGACTAAAAAGATAAGATCACGCTGGTCCAACCTCCGACACGAACTCTACCACTAATCAGTACCAAAAGCCTGAGCTCAATAAGTACCAATATTTACCGAAATACCCCCGGAGGTCAACTGGTCAACTCTTGGTCAAAGTCAAAGTCCCCAGTCAAAGTCAACCTTCTAGACTGACTCTACTCGCTGAGTCAATATTTACACTTTATCCATTGAACAATACTTCTGAATTTTCGGGATGTTACAACTCTCCCCCACTTAAATTAGGCTTCGTCCTCGAAGCCTACTGCTGCATACACTTCGGAACAAACCCTCGCACTGCGGACTCCGATTTCTCATTCAACTCAGGTTCTTCCAAATACTGCCATCAAACCCCTATAAAGACCCACTCTTTCTCATAGAGTCACGACAACTGCTTCAAGTCAGCCACCGACTTCTTTCTCTGCTAACAACCCTTATTAGCCACCCGATGGTACTTCCATCGTTCTAAATCACATAATCACTTGCTGAACCTGCTCTAACATCCTCGGGCTGGAAAAACCCGACACGCTGACGATACCTCCAAACATCCCCACGATGAATTACTGCTACATACATAACCTCCTGATCACAACCATACTGAAAATCCAAGGCTCCATCCTTGCCTCCCTTCCGAACTCCTCTAGTTCTATACCACCGAAAATTCATCCGCAACCTCAATAGACACCCAATATGTATGTGCTTCCATACCACTGGTATTATCACAGTGCTCAACAACCATAATTGAAATACTCTCAATCATCCATTCTCACTACTGCTTCCACTTCCATGAACCAACACTCCCTCCAGGAGTTACATATCTTTCCCTTTCCTTATCCAAGAAAATCTACTTGCCAATCTTGCCACTTCAGACAAGTGCCACGGTGTACATACCCCACTCTACACTATCCCTTGTAGAGTAACCGCTACTCCGTGCATCGCACATGCTCTGAATCTGCTCGCAAGGACTCTCGAGTCCATGCACTGCTTTCCACTAACTTGATCAACACTTAGGGACAGACCATATCAATCATCATTCTCTAGCGACGTATTTCCTTATTCTCCTCATACCGATCCACTAACACATACAAAGTCTTCAGCATGGCTGGACTTCCCCTCCAGGCCTTCAGCCTATCTGGACCACTCTCGGAACCTTCAACATGTCTGGACCGCCCTCTTCGGCCTTTAGGCTGTCTGGACCGTTCTCAGAACCTTCAGCATGTCTGGACCGCCTCTCTGGGCCTTCAACCTGTTTGGACAGTTCTCCCGAGCCTTTGACCTGACTGGTACGCCTTCCGGCCTTCAGTCTTCCAGGTCTGCTCCACTATCAAACATCATTCCAATTACCCTTCCAAGAAATCCTTCCCGTTCATACTGTTCTAGCCCCTTAGGGGTTCCGAACTCTCGTTCTGATCCCGAAATCCTTTCCATGGCCTAACCCAGGCCTAACATCAAACACTATCTACCCTGAATCCATGGTTTGCTCCCTGCCCTCACTAGTCAGCCACTTACTCATACCAGCCCACACTCTTGGATGACTGAAACACCGCTGACTTCCAAACAGCTAATCAACCTCAAATACTTGTCGATCCTCCTACGAATTTTCCAATTCTCCCCACTTAGAGAACTGACTACCAACCACTGGTGACCCAACCGACATCACTTAAACATTCTTACTCAACAAATTCTCTTTTACTTGAACTGAATCAAAACGAGCAACCTCCACAAAATCACTCTTTCGACATCACACATCTCGAACTCTAAGGGAGTTCGACTCTTCGTTGAGCACTTCTCAAATCACAATTGTTATACCCAACAACAAGACCAATCAACCAAAATCTGACCATCAATCCCTTGGATGCTAACTGTTTTCAACCCCTAACTACCGACCCCTCAATAATACCATAAACCCGGAAGATCAAACGGATACAATACCATAAATTATGCGAACAAGACTAGCTGATATAATACTCCATAACAACCATAAGATAACAAGATATCAAGAAGGAAACATACCCGCAGCTGCATTCGGCTCTGCCATGACCTCCTCTGCTATAAGCTGAAAAGCACGCCCCTGAGCCCTCGGGGGCTCTGCTCCACCCTGACTTCCACCTGTATTCCTCAAAGTTGCCGGTGCTGGAGCCTGCACCGGTCCTACAGCAACTGTGGACAGTTGGCCCTCATGTGACCAACCTGATGACACTAATAACAAATCCTCATATCCTGAACTCGGGCTGACTGACCGCAATCCCTCGCATAATACCCCTCTCTCCCGCACTTGCGGCACACACCACCGGACCTACAAAATCAAGTGTGACCCTTCCCGCACTTCCCACAAGTGCGGCTGCTCTGATCTCCCAACCTAGTATCAACGGTCTTGGACCGTTTCGACGCCGGCTGTGACTGTGCCGAGGCCTGCCTCTGCTCTCTCAACTGTAACTCAATCTCCAACTCACACCGCTGAGCGGCCTCCTGCAACTCCATCAAGGTCTCGCACCTCTGCGTAGATACAAACTGCCTGATATCCCTCTTGAGCATACTCAGATATCAGAACATCTGAGCCTGCTCCGAAGCAAACTCCGGGCAAAACATCGCCCTCTCAGTAAACATCCTAGTGATCTCCGTCACCGACTCTGAATCCTACTTCAGTTCCAAGAACTCCTGAGCCAACCTCTCCCTCTCAACCCGTGGAACATAACGGGTACTGAACATCTCCTGGAACTGATCCCATGAAACCGCAGCCCGTTGCGCATCCGAATATGACCTCGTGGTCAATCTCCACCAATCCTTCGCCCCGAGCCTCAACAGGTTAAAAGCATACCTCACTCTCTGATCAGCAGGGCATGAACACGTGAAGAAACACCCCCTCCATGTCTGACAACCATCTCATAGCAACAATCGGGTCCTGAACTCCATCGAATGTAGGGGCTTCGTATTATCGAAGTCCTGATACTGAAAACCTCTACCGGCTCCTCCCCTGCCGCTGCTACAGCTGTTGTAGCCGCCGCGGAAGCCGTCTCTGTAAGAGCTGCATAGCGCTCATCAAAATACTCGACCATGGCGGTCTTGATCGACCCAAACAGTTCCGGCAACTCGGCCCGGAATAACGCAACAACCTCATCATGCAGGATCTCACGAATCCTAGCATCCAACTCGTTTGTGCTCATCTGACCAATAACCTCGGGCGGTACTGACCCACCCTGGCCGCCCTTTCCTGCTCCCGATCCTGATCCGGATCCGCTCCCAGCATGCCTTGTAACCACCATACTGAAAATACCACAAAACATTAGACGCTTCTCACTAACCCGAGAACCGACTCTCAACCCAGCCCTAGGGGTTGTGACTTCCTTGATACGCGTATGGGACTTGTGCTTTCAGTAGTGCGGGCCTATACTACCTTCCACACCTACCCATATTTATATCAAGTATCACCACAACACCCTAGTGAAGAACAGGCATAACAAGCACTCAACCCTCACTCCTAGAGGAAGACTGGAAATATCATACAGAAAGAAACCCTAGGCTAGAAGGCATCATAAATCAAGCAACTCTATCATGCAATTCCTGAAGATCCCTAGCCTAGTAGTAGCATGCTATTCTATCATATCTTATAAACAAATAACTTGTATGGTATTTTGGGGTTACTTACTGGCTCCGGCTGATCATACCTCCGCGTCCTCCTTTACTCATTTTGAAAACCATTTTAAATTCTCTTTTTGAAAACTCTCCTTGATTTGAGACTGGATTCACACGAATGTTCATCCAATTCACTCAAACCAAGGCTCTGATACCAACTTGTAACGCTCTAAAAATTCCAACCAATTTAAACTTTTCAAAAACAACCCGCCAGTTTCATTAAGTTATTACAAAAAGGTTTTCAATACAATTATTATCAGAGTCTTCCCAGAACCATATCATAAAACATAAACATGAGGAGCGGTACGATCATGCCTTTGCCTTGCCACAGTCTCCTGAAGTACATGAAAAATTTAAACCACAACTGTAAGCCCGAAAGCTTAGTGAGATACCCCCAGAATACCAACCACATATACCATACACATAACATGTCATATCATAACAGAACACAGAACAACCATGCACTTCGGGTCTACTGTGTGACTGGTCTGCCGTATCGGGCCTTCAGTCCACCTGGTCCACCCTCCGAGTCTATCCATATACATCGAGTCTACAGTGTGATTGGTCCGCCCACACCGGGCCTTCAGTCCACCTGGTCCACTCTCTGAGTCTAGCCATATACATCGAGTCTATAGTGTGATTGGTCTGCCCGCACCGGGCCTTCAATCCACCTGGTCCACTCTCTGAGTCAAGCCATATACATCGAGTCTACAGTGTGATTGGTCCTCCCGCACCGGGCCTTCAATCCGCCTGGTCCACTCTCAGAGTCTAGCCATATACATCGAGTCTACAGTGTGATTGGTCCGCCCACACCGGGCCTTCAATCCACCTGGTCCACTCTCTGAGTCTACAATATGACTGGTCCGCCCGCACCGAGCCTTCAGTCGGCCTGGTCCACTCCTCGAGCCTCGACACGTCTGGTCCACCCTCTTGGGGCCTACAGCCTATCCGGACCGCTCGCTGGGCCTTCAGAATAACCGGTCCGCCCTGGGTATGTTGGCCTACAGCATAAAGCAGGACCCACCTTAACCCAACCCCATTCCAACAACCATATGCACATAAACATAAAATCATATAACAATTCACACCCAATCAAACCGATGTAGCAGATCACATAACATAACATCATCCTAACCAGGATACTGACCTAACCGGTCGCTAGCATAGCATCATCCTATATACCAGGATACCGACCTTAACCAAGTCTCTAACATATACCATCCTAACTACCAGGATGCAAACATAGCAAAGCAATAACATAACAACGATACCTGGATTACAATCCAATAAAGGGCCGACCTTGGTCCCTTAGACCCTGTCGATATAGTGAGGATAACTCACCTCGCCACTGATGACTGAAAAGATAAGATCACGCTGCTCCAACCTCCGACACAAACTCCACCACTGATCAATACCAAAAGCCTGAGCTCAATAAGTACCAATATTTACCGAAATACCCCCAGAGGTCAACTGGTCAACTCTTGGTCAAAGTCAAAGTCCTCGGTCAAAGTCAACCTTCCAGACTGACTCTACTCGCCGAGACAACCCGCTGACTCGTCGAGTCCTTATACTCAGAACTCCCAGTCCACGACTCAACTCGCCGAGTTGCCCCAAGACTCGCCGAGTCCAACAAACTCTGAGTCCTTTCTCGCTCAACTCACTGAGTCATCCCTCGACTCACCCATTCACAGCTCAACCAAAAAGGTTAGGACTCCATGACCAGACTTGCCGAGTCCAAGGCAACATTCAACATACTCGCCGAGTTGTTCTTCCAACTCGTCGAGTTCCTGTCTATCTTCATCCAACTCGCTGAGTTCACCCATGTGACTCGCCGAGTACATCTATTTCTTAATCCATACAGTGGCTTTACAAGCCATGCAGGGGCTCCAAACCATAGATCCACTCCCCTACAACCCATCCATCACGTAAAGTGGCAAACTTTACGTGAATCCAAAGAGATCTAAGCATAATACACTCTTGGGCTAAGGTTTGGGACAAAAGAACTTCACCTACATCTCTTGAACATAGACTTTATGGCTCCTTGGATTATTACAAGCCTAGATCTGAGGTAGCAACCTCAGATCTTACACCAAACTCGAGATGGACCTCATTTATGCTCCAAAAACCCCACAATTGATAGATCTAGATGCACGAAAGCTCAAGAACAGATCTATTACCTCCAATGCAAGATCCCACTGAAGTAGACCTCGAATCTATACCACTCCCTTGCTATAATCCCTTAGTCTTCAGGTTCCCTTTTCAAGATTTCCTTTCCCAAAGCTCCAATTTCACTAACAATGGAGTTCCACTCAATTTCTTGGATTTTCATGCTCTTAAAGGTGGTACGGAGGATGAAAAAGGGATGATATGTTCTTTATATAGGGCAAAACCCCCGAGATTAAGGTTTTCTCCTTTCAGCATCAACTCGTCGAGTCCCAGCTACTGACTCGGCGAGTTGGTCACTTAACCCGCGACCAAATCCCGCTCCGACTCGGCGAGTCGGAATACCTACTCGTCGAGTCCCCACCTTAATTTACACTTTAGCCCTTGAACAATACTTCTGAATTTTCGGGATGTTACATTGATGATGCTTGCTTTATGGTATTTAAAGAATTAAAGTTACCTATTTAGCCATGATGCAAGCCTTGTCGGATGAATTGAAAATCTCATATTAGAACACTGAGAAATTTAGTGCCAATCCCAATCTAATCAGATGTGTTGGAGCCATATATGTTGCTACAGTTTCCTTGAAACAAGAACCAATTGCAAAATGATTACATATAATTCAAATCTTACATGGTTATCATTCAAGTCCCAGTATACAACAAACAAACAATATTTTACATTTAGATTAGCATCTATCATCAAAATCTAAATGTACTTCCATAATTTGGCTTAATTTTCAATATCACTCATATAATGCATGTATATAGTCTATGCTCCAATATAGTAGTACATACATTGATGATTAATGGTGTCCTTATATGATAAACCGCATGTATAGTCGAATTCGGGTTCTTCAAGGTTCAAACAAGTAGATGATAATCTAAACCGAAACTACTGACTTGATAGTGAGGCATAACTGAAGACGAAAGGCTAAACGGATAATCTCAAATCTCCTATAGGAATGTCATGACTATGGGATAACTTCACTGTAACACCTGGTTCCTAGTACGTATTTGAATTTGAGTAATTTCATGTTCTGCTCTAGGATTCGACAAGTTGGAGGCCTAACTCGTTGAGTAGATTGGATTTCTGGTCGCGAGGGTTAAGTGACTTACTCGATGAGTCGGGAGCCCGACTCGACGAGTAGGGTTGTCTAGATGAAACCCTAATATTTAGGGTTTGCACCCTATTTAAACAACTTATCTTGCCTCAACCCAACCTCCATCGTCCCTCCCAACCCAGAGAAACCCTAACTCGAAACCCTAAGTCTTTATTGAGTGTTCTTGAGCTTTTTGGTGCCTTTTGTGTGTATTTGAAGTTGGAAAAGGAGAAGGAAGCTTGGGATATCAAGAGAGAGCAGGTAGATCCAGAAGTCTTGGCACATTTCCTGCTCGTTTGAGGTTTAAAGTTGATACCTTGGCTATTCATTACTTAGATCTTGATTTGGGGCTATTTTTTACCTTTTTCTAAGCTTTAGTGAAGCTATACTCGGATTTGTGTGTATATTTGGAATTGTACTTCAGATTTGGAACCATTGAGGGTTCCCATGGCATAAAGGTGTCAACTTTATGGCCATGGGAGACCCATGCAACATATAAACCCCCTTTTTATGGCTTTTTGAGCCAAATACCTCATGCATGGACGTCAAGGTTAGAACTTTACGTATAATATGGACCATAGGAGGTCAGATCTATGGTTTGGATGCACTAAGACCGAGTAAAATCGACTATATAGTTTTGGACAAAGAGGGACTCGACGAGTCGGGTCGCAGTTTCCCCCAAACGTCTTTTGTAAATGGTCTTGGGTTGAGTTGAAGGAAAACTCATCCTGTTGGGGTTTGTTATGGACTTGAAGATCGAAGGACTCAACGAGTTAAAGGTAATGTCCCAACCACATGAAGACACACTCAACGAGTTCAGAGAGAACTCGGCGAGTCACAGACTAAATACCTTCATACGGATGAAGATGAACTCGACGAGTTCAAGGATGAACTCGGCAAGTCAGTTGAAGAAGGTTTTGATGTTTTGTTGAATGAAACTCGTTGAGCTCTTGCTAGACTCGACGAGTAGTGATGAGATTAAAGCATATTGTGGACGTGGGGACTCGATGAGTTGGTGGACCAACTCGACGAGTCGAGTCAACCATATGTTGACTTTGACCAAAGTTGACTTTGACCAAGGTTTTGACCTTGACTTTGACTTGGACTTGAGTTGGCCCTTGTAGGGGTTATGAGTATGAAATGGTAATTTGGAAAGGATGTTGTGTATGGGTCGAGGAGTCAAGAAGAGTTGATTTTGATACCGAGGACAGTGCAGACACTACACGACATTGATGTGAGTTACCCTCCAGTAGAAGTGAGTCTAAGGCACCAAGGTCAACCCACTAGTAGTTGATTATAGTTAAGATGGTTGTCTTTGTGATAATTGTCTGGTTTGCTACTATTTGATGTGTTCTATGTGCCAGTATGATATGTTATATGTGATAGTGGTAGTAGGAGGGGAATAGTCCCCCGATTCGGTTGTTAGGACCAAATGGTAGGTTGACCACCCCGGATATGTCTGACAACATGATTATCATATGTTATTATTTAATAGTAGTAGGGGTGAAATAGTCCTTGTGACCGGGTGAGATTGACCGGAGGGTAGGCAGGCACCCCGGAATGGCCTTGACACGGGTAGGTCAGCACCCCATAATGGCTTGACATAGGTAGGTTAGTGTGACAACTGTCAACTTTGGGTCAAACAAAGTCAACAAGTCAACCAAGTCACACGACTAGTATTAAGATTTTAGGATAAGCACTATGTTTTCTTAATGTTCCTAATGTATAATTTGCAATTATAATACAAAGTATCTATCTTTTTACCAGTTATCAAATATAAACCCTAGTTAGGGTTAGTAACGTAAAACTTGATAATTTAGCTATATACTATTTGGGAATAAATAATACTCGTAACACAATGTAGTAGGGTTCATAAACCTAACACTAGGGGGCAAAAATCATAGAAAAGGCTACAAACACAAACTTTTGGTAAATTCGTCACCAAATACGACAAAGTTTATACCCGGCTAAACACAAACTTTTAACGAACCAAAATTTGGAAATTCAACCTAACTTTCATATAATGTATTATTATTTTGATGATAATGCTTGTTATAATAGTTTGAATATTTACAATTCAAATTAAATATTTTATACATCCTTTATACCATATTTATTTTATAAAACACCACCGTTTTTATAAAAATATCAAGAAATTATAAAGGGTTGACTTGTTTTTATAGAAAGCCAGTAGTTAATACAATGTTCCCCCAACATAAACAAGACACATCTATGCATTTACACAAACCCTAAAAGTAGAACACCTTTAATTAAATCCATGTCCCCCCATTACCACCCCTCATAACTCATTCCACCCACCCCACCCAACCTCTTTCCCCCTTCCTTCTAATTCACGGCCAGAATGGCCTCTCTTTTATTCATTTTCTTCACTTCAAGTTTCTCCTCCAAGATATTCACTCTTTCACCAAAAGCAAACATATCTCTCTCTCATTTCCTCTCTCTCAAAACTAGAGATTTCAAGGCTGATCTTGAGATTTTCCTCCACATTTGGTAAGTATCTTCCTCCTACACTTGAATATTCTACAATCTTTCACCCAAATCATGGAATTCTTATACAAATATCATCATATTTGTTCATAGATCTTCAAATCTTCAAACATCTTCCAAGTGTTCTTGACTTGGAAACTTATTTTCTTCATCATCCATCCCAAGAAATCAGTCAAGGTGAGTTCATACCCATATTTTTCATGTTTTCTTCAAGTTTTAGGGGGGGGGGGGGGAATACAAGTTAAATCACCTTAACATAACATAAACAAATTCATCAGCTTTTCACAGAAAAGTTGAGTTCTATTCATGGACTGTTTTGATCATCTTAAACTCAATATCTTTAAAAACTGTTTTATATCCGAAGAGTTCAGGTTTATACGTTTAAAATGACTACTTACACATCTCCATAAGATTTTTCTACAATTTATGGTGATTTTTACAAAACTGCCTATCATTTCAGAAACACTTCGGACCAGTCTGTGAATATGGACATTTTCACACAAGTTAGAGGTTACTAAAAATCATAATAAAAATTATGAACAAACTAGACACAATTTCTAAACTCTCATAATTTACGGATTCAGTTTTTGTCTCCATATGATTTTTCTATAATTATTACAAGAACGGGAACAGAAAAAGATAAAACTAGCAAATTTTTAATAACCCATTTACACCTTGTAACTTGTTGTGCAAGGTGTGTATTGTTATATATAAATATATGTTGTTTATATTACATCTCTTTTATCTTAGTATAAAGGTTTGCATCAGTTATAAAAAGGATTTTGACCATAACAAAACGCTTTTGGTAAGCTATTATAGGAATAGTTTATGTTTCATTCACACAACAAACATATCACGGAAGGTTTTATTTCCACAGAAAAGGTTTTACATTCACACACAAAACGTAAACTCGTTAACGTAAATCGTGAGACATTCTTCATAGTACTCTTAGAGTACGGGTTAAAATTCCTAACAGTTATAACTAGAGTCTCTTGTAGGGAGAACGTGATAAGTTTGTGTATAGATCTATATTGGGACTGACACCCCACACTCCAGCTGTTCACAACAGTCCGGTCGGCAGGCCAGGAGTGACAAATATCATATCTTTCCAACGCCTGAAAAACGTCATAGCAGGTTCAGTTAGTCATAGTGTGGTTATAACGACTCGCATAGTGAGTTAACGAAACATAAAGTTTACGGGGAAATACTACATTGAAAATGGGTTTCATTTATTTAAAACTACACATATCATTACTAGTACAAAACTTACACTTACATTCGGTCTTGGGATTTAAGACTACGTAACATTTTTTAAGGAAAATATTGGATTTTCTTGGTTATACAATGTGACATCCCCAATTTCACGGTCAAAAAAGACCGATTTGTTTATGTTTTGTTTTTAAAATCAGAGTAATATTTTAAAGAAAACGGTTGCGGAATTTGTTCCCAAAACAAGATATGATAATAACTTATCAAAACATTTCTCAAAGAGAATGTATTTTCATTTAATAATAAAACCTCAGGATGTCATGTTCCGATACAGACACATAAGCATAAACAGAACATACATTCATTTACACTATTGATTTACATCTCCTTTAATCTCTCAGTGCAAAACAACAATCGTATCGATACCTGTGATACAAAGAAAACTAAGTGGGTCAGGCTTGGGAGCCTGGTGAGCATATCGGGTTTTCAACCCACAATAATACAATTATTATATTCAATCATTAAACAAACAACCCAATTACCCATCCCCATTATCTTCTTTACTCTTAAGGTTTTACCCTAAGAATCAACTATCCTTTGTTCATTCATTCCTAAGGATTGACCTAAAGAATTGGCACGAAGTCCATTGCTGTCAAAGTTTATCTATCAGGTACTAAATCCATAGTTATCAGACGCTAACTCCATAGTCGCCGGGGTTTACTCAAGCGGCGCTAACTCCATAGTCACCAAGGTTCACTTAACATGCGCTAACTCCATAGTCGCCAATATTTATACAATACACCAAGGTTTATACAATACGCGCTAACTCCATAGTCACCAAGGTTTATACAATAGGCGTTAACTCCATAGTCACCAAGGTTTATACAATAGGCGCTAACTCCATAGTTGCCACTATTTCATCTACTCATGTTCTACCCAACATATTTTTTTAGATATAAAATACATATATAGTTTGAATCATTTAACACCCGTATAAAAACATCAATTCCAAGCCCATCTCAAATAGACAAATAATATATAACACATAGCACGTATTTCATAGCTAATACTTTATATTTATGTGTTAGAAGAAAGTAACTATACACTCACACATATAAACAACAATATAGATACACATAGCACGTATTTTATAAAATACTTCATATCTATGTGTAAGATGAAAGTGACTATACACTCACTTGATCAGAAGTTGATCGGACGGCACTACGACTCTTCAAGTAGAACTCTTCGGTGAAACCGAGATATCTTCACACACCGGGTTTCTCACGGACAGAGCTTCGGCTCGGAAACTCTTTTCTTCTCGGGATCTTTGGGCTTCGGGACTTGCTTCGGGTATCGAGGTTGATACCGGGGCTTCGAGATATTTCTTGAACGTAAATCGAGGTAAAACGGGAGAGAGAGGAGAGAAAATAGCAACCCTAAACGGCTGGCCCTTCAAATCTATTTATAGCAACCTTTTTCCACGTCGTGGGCTTGGTAGTCACTGCATGCGTCATCGCAAGTTGCGTCTGGGGGACTCCCGGAGGTGTCAGAAGACTTGCCACGTCGTGGCACTGCTTGCCTGTGACATCCCCATTTTCACGGCCAGAAAAGACCGATTTTGTTTATGCTTTATAAAAATCAGAGTACTTCTTTTAATAAAAATGTTGCGGAATTTGTTCCCAGTAAAACATGATAAATACGTTATCAAAGCATTTTTGAAGAAATGTATTTTTAAAACGTTTGGGATGTCATCGTTAATACAGATACATAAGCATAAACATAACTTGCTTTCATTATCACTAGTGATCTACATCTCTTTAATCTCTCAGTGTAATGTGACTTCATATCAACACATGTGATATAAATAAACTGAGTGGGTCAGGTTGGGAAACCTGGTGAGTACAAAGGGTTTTCATCCCACAATTAATAAGTTTATTAATTTTATCAAACCAAACAAACCCGATTACCCGTTCCCGTTATCCTCACTTTACGTCCCTAAGACATCTAACACAAGGGACCTAGTCTAAGGACTTTCATCGGGGTGACAACACATGCTTCGGGGGTTCCTTAGCAATTCATGTCAAATAAGGCAATCATGCGGGGGATGGAGTACTTCACACAGATCAAATAAACACAAAGTTCAAATAAACACTTACAGGTTGCAAGCCTGCTAGCGTTCCACTGGACTGTCTAGAAAAGTCTGTGGTCGTCATCTATACTCCGCTAGATGACTGGATCATCAAAACATCTATATCGAGGTCTCTCGTTATATTATTTGGTCACACTGAAACTATTACATCTACCCATGTTCAACCCAACACATTTTGTAGATATAAAATACATATTCATTTTAAAATCATGTAAAACTTGTATAAAATCGTTCCTCCAGCATAGATAGCAAGTATACAAATAGTATGCACACATAGCATGTAATTTATTTAAAATACTTTATATCTATGTGTAAGATGAAAATAACTATGCACTCACCTGATTAGGTGGTGAGTCGGCACTCGGACAACACTTCGTTACTCTTAAAACAATTTCCTCGACAAAACCTAGTATCAATATGACTAGGGTTTAATCTGACGTTAGCCGCAACTAATTAATAGTCTAGCTATTATTATTATACAAGCGTTAAATAACGCTCAATATAACTCATAATAATAGCCCAAATATTTATTATAAAGTCTTAATAACATTACTATATTAAAACATAAGCTATACTAAAGATAGGGTAGGCATAGCTCACTTACAACGGATTTTCTCGAAAACCGGGCTTCGCTGGAGCAGCGTTCCCGAGCCGAAAAGCTATTTTTTCGGGACTCCGAGAGCCTTGGGGCTTCCTTCGGGTGCTAGGGGGTTTACCTAGACTTTAGGGGGGGGGGGGGGAGGTTAGAGAGAGAAAGAATGTTGGAGAGGTGTGAAGATAAGTGAATGCCCGACACCTCTATTTATAGGCTGAATTCCTGATGGACTCGCCGAGTAGGAAGACCTACTCGCCGAGTTGGGGCATGTGGCAGCCTTCTGGTGGTGCCACGTGTCCAATTCTGGTGGTGCCACGTCACCCCTATCGCGTATCTGCCTTCAAACTTAGAAAAATCATAACTCTCGCATACGAGCTCCATTTTCGACATTCTTTTTTTCAACGCGTAGGTAAAGATCTACAACTTTCATTTAGACTCTGTCAGCTAATTCTCGACCGATCTCAAATTTAACAGTAGGAGGCGTTTAGACTGTTAAATGACCGCGAAAAATTCGTAACTTCTTCATATGGAATCTGTTTTCGTCTATCTTCTTACCGTTGAGTTCCTATTAATGAGATCTTCAACTCTCATTTAGGTCGCGTAAGCCAAAAACCGCTCGAACTAAAATTCGAGTTTCGGGTCGTGCACTGCTAAGCCAAATCTTAGAAAAATCATAACTTCCTCATACGAAGTCAGATTTGGGCGTTCTTTTTATAGATGTTCTCGGTTTAACATATACTACAACTTTGGTTTAGATCACTAAGGCTAAAAATTGCTCCATCGTAAATTCACAATTTACGCTTCCGGTGTCGTTCCGGTTCCGTCGCGAAACTTCGACGGGCCATAACTTCTTCGTTATAACTCGGATTTCGGCGTTCTTTATATGTACGGAAACCTTGTGACATATTCTACAAATTGGTTAAGATTATTTATTCTAAATAATATTTTGTCGAAAATTCATTTTCGACCCCTATTGCCTCTAAATTGACTAGCCCGGATCTGCGGGCGTTACATTGTCACGTCGTGGTATCTGACAGTTTTGGGGTTTCGCGCCCCGAACTTCAGAAATTCATAACTTTTGCATACGAACTCCGTTTTCGACGTTCTTTATATCGACGCGAAGGTGAGATTATGCTCTACAACTCTCGTTTAGACTCCATTGGCTAATTTTGATTTTATTTTTAATATATTATAAATATATTACTTATATATTATCTTTAGTAGGCCGGGACAGGAAAACTCCGTTCGAAATTCATAACTCCTTCATTTGAACTCCGTTTTCGTCTGTCTTTTTATCGTTGGACTACTATCGAAGACATCTTCGACTCTCGTTTAGATCACTAAGGATAGATATGTATCTACCTTAAATTCAATATTTACGTCGCGCTGGGTCGTGCCGGTTCTGTCGTGAAACTTCGACAGGTCATAACTTCTTCGTTATAACTCGGATTTCGGCGTTCTTTATATGTACGGAATCCTTGTAACATATACTATAACTTAGTTAAGATTAATCCTTCTAAATAATCTTCCATAAAAAAGTCATTTTTGATGCTTATCGTCTCTAAATTGACTAGCCCGGATCTACGGGCGTTACATACAATACTATTACAACCAAAGGCTTTTCAAGTCTACTTTCAAAAACTTATGAACTCACCAAATTAATTGTTGACATTTTTTTAAACTACTTGTATTCTCAGGAAATCAGTGAAACAGGTAATCAACAGCTTTTGAGGATGGGACGTTAAGACGTCAAACTTTTCATTTTTGTCATCATAATGTAATCGATGTTGAAATATGTAACCACATACTATGATCTAACTTTTTCAATTATATTTATGATGGTTGTATTTGCTTTGATCAGTATTATACTCGTTGTTATGATACTACACATGAAGTCCGCCACCCCCGGACGTTTCCACCATCCTTGGTTTTGGGGTGTGACAGTTAGCACCCCAAAATGGCTTGACATGGGTAGGTCGGGCACCCCATAATTGCCCCACAATATGTATGATTGTATGGTATGTGGTATGATGGGGGAACTCACTAAGCTTTGTGATTACGGTTTTCAGTTTTGGTTTCATGTACCTCTTCATCTAAGGGGAAGGAGTCGGTAGGGTAGCAGCGTATCGCACATACATGATTCCGCATTTGAGAACCCTGGGATTGTACTCTGACATTATACTATCTGACATTATGGTTTTTTGAGACATGTAACTATGGTTTTGTGGTTGATGTGATATCAGTAATGTTTTCCTCAAACAATTTTACAAGTAATATAATTAAAAACAAAAAATTTTGGTTTCGATTTTTGGGATGTTACATTCATATTCGAATTGTATAAACATGCATACTTCACAAATTTTAACCTAAATATCAAATTTCTTCAAGATATAAACATAATATAAACACTTGAACTACATGAGCAACTTTGTATGAGTTCATAACATCCTCAACTGCTTCCTTTCGCTCATCTCCTACTTCAAACTTAGCCAAATATCTATGGTAATCCCCTTTCATCTTTAAATAAAACACATTCAAATCACCGGTAGAAGCCGATGGTATGAGATTCAACTCAAAAAGCTTCAAAATTTTTGAGCAAAGATCCATAAGTTCCTTCCTGACCTTAGATCTGTAACCCTTTGACTAGTACAACGTGATCCTCGTTCTTCCGTGATTCCTCCTTTTGTTCAATCGATGAAATGATGCACCAAGCCACTCGGAGAGAGCCTATGATGTTCTTGTAAGCTATGGGGATAAGGTTACGCTCCTCAACTGTGAGCTTAAACGCCAATGTTAGTCCAACTATGAGCTTTTCCATGAACTTCACCATCTCTTCATAACGTTCGATTTGCTCTGAGAGCCCATTAACTTTACACTAGTTTGGAGCAAATCATGATCAAAACCCGCTTCGTTGCTAGTTTGGAGCGAATCATGATCAAAACTCGCTTCATAACTGACCGCTTTATGTTTTTCAGGTCTTTCATTACACCTAAAACTAAAACTATAAGCTAGAAGTGTGGTAAGTCTTTGTGGCTTTTCATCTCCTTTTGTTGAGCTTCTGTTTTCATGTAATTAAGAAAAAACTAAATATAATGCTAATAAATAACAAATTCACCTCAAAAGTCAAATGTATAAAAAAATGTAGATGTAAGCAAATTAGGATACTCAAAAGAATGTGTTCTTGCTTCAGTTGAATTTCCCTGAATTGTTTTCATTGACTTCACTTTGACCTTATCCCTATGTGAAGAAAAAAGTCAAATTAAAATCTAATGAAATATAAACATTTTTAACAATACATAAAGCTCAAGAGTAAATAGAACATACTTGACACCTTCAGATTGCACATTGTTTGCAGTAGATGTTGTTGAATCATATTTTCGATGTTGCTAAGGTAAAAAGTAAAAACAATTAAAGACTTTCTGATAAAGTATGACTAATTGACCAAATCCATAAGGTTAACAAAAAATTAAGAGTGCATAAAATGAATGTAGTGAAGCAAATATATACCTTAGAAAGATGGGCCTTAACTTGAGATATTTCAGGTTTTTAATTGCCACTCTTTTTTTCAAATTGCTTCACAGAAGAAGTTTTCTATGCTTCTATTTTCTTTTTGTATCAATTTTAAGGCCTAAATTGTCATCCGTGGTGTTTTTACATTTGGGTTGACTTGATACATCGCTATCTTTCAATTGAAGTTCCTGATAACAAAGAAAAAATGGAAAATTTTTAATAAGTGTAGTTATAGAGTCACAAACTACAAAAGGTCTATTTTTTTTAATAGATTAAACTGTTTTTAGTACCTTAAGAGCATCAAGATCGTTGCTTCCTTCGACTTCTTTAGTGAAGGAGTCGATGTGTAGCACCTGGTTCTTGGTATGTGTTCTGTTATTAAATCTTCCTTATTTTTGCATTTTTGGCCTTGGACTCGACGAGTCGAAGGACTGACTCGCCGAGTAGAAGCGGGATGAGGTGCGGGGTTTAAGTTGCGGACTCGGCGAGTAGCCACTGTTTGGACAAAAACCCTAATCCAGGGTATTTAAACGACCTTATGCAGCCTCCTTTTCCATTTATGCTCCCAAACACTCCTCATAGCAAACCCTAGCCGTTTTGTGAAGATCTAAGGCTTTTTAAGTGATTCTTGTGAGTTTTGGTCTCAAGGAAGAAGGAAGAGCATAGAAGGATCGAGAGGGGACTGAAGGATTCGAGTTTGGTTCATCATTTGCAGTCTTTGGAAGGTATAAAGTCTGAACCTTGCTCATTCTTTTGTTAGATCCCTCTTTGGGGTGATTTAGGGCTTTGATAAGCCATTTTTGGTGGCCAACCATGTTTGCAAACATGGTTGGGGCTTTGGGCTTCTGTAGTATGTCATTTTATGAGCCACAAGTCAAATATAGGTTGCTTTTTGCACCAAGGAAGGCCCCATGCAACAAAAGAACCATTCTAGAGCCTTTTAAGCTATAATGTCCCATGCATGCACGTAAAGTTTGTAACTTTACGTGCTAGATCGAGTTTAGGGGCCTGGATCTATCATTTGGTTAAGTGTTGTACATCAGAAATCAAAGTTCTTAGTAAGGAACGTGTTAGACACGGCGAGTCCATTCCTGGACTTGGCGAGTCCAAGGGTTTTGGTCCCATATCAGTGAGGGTTGTAAGGACCAGTTGAGTGTGGAAAGGTCTTAGGGAGTCCCGAGGAGTGACCCAACGTCCTGGACTAAGCAAAGTGTTATGGGAATTCTTGGTACTCGGCGAGTGCATGAATCGACTCGTAGAGTCCAAGGCAATCTTCATGGAACTCGGCGAGTTGTTCATCAACTCGGCGAGTCGAGGATAGAACATGTTCATAGGATGAAGAGTAACTCGACGAGTTGTTCATACAGCTCGGCGAGTCAGGGCAGGACATGAGTATCAGTTGATGACGAACTCAACGAGTTGTTCATACAACTCGACGAGTCGGATGAGGATTCAGTCGGTGTTCTTTTGGAAGGAAAAATCGTCGATTCATCGCCTAACTCGACGAGTAGAGACGGTTATGAGGTCTGATGGAAGGATAGGGACTCGGCGAGTTGACGAGTCAACTCGGCGAGTCAAGCCAACTGGAAGTTGACTTTGACTTGGTTGAGGGGTAAAATGGTTATTTTACCCTAAGGGTAGATGTCAGTTTCTGACTAAGTGTTTTGTGGGAATTTTAGCTGGAGGATTTCCAGAGCAGCAGTGGCAGCAGTCAGAGGATTGCCGCATAGTTCAGCAGCTACGAGGTGAGTTACCTTCCAGTAGAGGTGGGTCTAAGGCCACAATGCCGACCCACCATTGAGGAGTATTTAGAAGATAATTGTCTTTGTGATAATTTATCTTGGGTTGGTATTCGTTTGGTTATGTGTTATATATGTATGATATGTTGCATGATAGGGATAGATTCTCGGATAGTGGTCCGTAGGACCAAGGGGTAGGTCAGTACCCGGATGTGTCTAAATGTGTGCTTATATCTGCTATTGTATGCTAGTGGTAGGGGTGGAATAGTCCCTAATTACCGGTTGAAAGATACCGATGATGATTACCGGTTGAAAGATACCGATGACGATTACCGGTTGAAAGATACTGATGGTGTTGTATGGTATGTGGTATGATGGGGGAACTCACTAAGCTTTGTGCTTACGGTTTCAGTTTTTGGTTTCAGGTATCTCTTCATCTAAGGGAAGGAGCCGGCGGCGTAGCATGGCATCACACACACATATGATTTTTCCGCATGGTGTTTTCTGGGATTGTACTATGATATGACGTTTGTTCATGGTTGTGGGTTTCGAATATGATACTTGTTTTTGAGATGTCATGTTTATACAATACTTTCCAATGAATGTTTTATGAATTAATTAATAAAAAAATGAAATTTTTGGGCTTGAATTTTGGGATGTTACAAGTTGGTATCAGAGCCCTGGTTTGAGGGAATCGGACATGCCCTCGGGGGTGTCTGGACTCAAACTAAGGGGCTAAAAGATTGTTACAATAAAATGTTTTCTAAAAATCTAAGCGAAAGCATTTTACGAAAGACAAGGTGTGTGATGCATGCGACCAGCCGGGCTCAAGTAAGTTTTCCCCAAGATACCCATACATGTTATGTTATGCTATATGGATTGATTCAAAATTGCATGCTAGAATAGTACTATGGATCTAGGAAGATGCCTTGTGTTCCTGATATATGATTCTGATAATCGCATGCTAGTTAGGGCTGAGGATCTAGGAGGATGCCTTATATGCCTATTATATGAGTTGTATGCTAGGGCTGTTTAGTCAACAGTAGGATGACCTGTATAAGGTTATGTCTGATTTGGTTACTCGATGCACGAATGCTGCTTGCTTTGTGCTATAGGGGTTCGGACTATTTCCAACCAACTAAGGAGCGGATATGTAACAATACCTGCAAGTTAGTTAGGGGGAAATGGTAGGGGCTCCCGTGCAGCTGATGGTAGAGAGTATGTCGGAGAGTGCCCCAGGGAAGCCTAGGATGAGGTTAGTGGGAAGGGGTATCGGTAAAGGGACCTGGTGAAGTCGAAGCAATCCTTGAGGAAAGCACGGGTAGATGTGGAAGGTAGTATGGGCCCGTACTACTGAAAGCAGAGGACCCGTACTCGAATCAAGGAGGGCCTAGATGAAATTGGGAACCTTGGGGAGCGTGTTACAACTCTCGAGTATATGTATGATCCTAACGTTTATGCGTGTGTTTTTAGTATGGTGACCACACGACTTGGAGCAGGAGGTTCTGGATCAGGATCAGGATCGGGCTCGGGTTCGGGATCCGAGCAGGTTGATGACGGGCTACGCGAGTTCATCACGTTTGAGATCGCGAGGGGCATCCTTGAGTCGACCCCTATCATTTTCGGGTCGATCAAGGAGGGGATTGTTGAGCTGATGGAGGATCGTCTCCGATCATTTAGGAGTGATTTGGCGTCTATCCAGATGGGTACGCGCACATTGTCCTTTAAGGACTTTCGTGGGAGTGGTGCGTCGGATTTCCATGGGGTGAAAGACCCCATTGCTGCTAGGAGATGGATCACAGACATTGAGTATGCGCAGCTGACGAGCTTCTGCCCAGAGGGGTCGAAGGTGAGATGTGCAGCAGGATGCTTGCGAGACAGGGCTAGGGATTGGTGGGAGTCCGTTGGCGACTCATTGGGAGCCTCGGCCGTTGAGGCTATGACTTGGTCGGATTTTGTGACTAGATTCAGGGCGGAGTTTGCGCCAGCTGTGGAGCTTCAACGGCTGGCCAGTGAGTTTTTGGATATGAGACAGACTATGGAGACTGTGGCGGAGATCACCGCCAAGTTCCGGGAGAGGGCATTGTTGGTGCCCCAGTACGCGGGTGATGAGGATATGAGGATGACCCGCTACCATGACATGCTACAAGCTGACATTCGGGAGCATGTTAGTTTTTCGGCTTGCCCTACCTTAGATTCCATGATTGCCAGGGCTAGGGAGAGGGAGATTGATCTGGAGGACATCCAGAAGAAGAAGGCAGTGGAGGGGCTGACGACTGGGGCTTCGGGGAAGAAGCCCAAGGGATCTGATGGTAGGCCGAAAGGCCAGGCAAGACGGGACCGCTGTGGGAAATGCGGTCGGTCACACGAGGGAGCTTGTCGCACTGGGCCGGGTTCGGGCTGCTATAAGTGTGGCAAGGTGGGGCATTTTGGTAGGTATTGTACTGCCCCCGCCCCTGCGGTACATATGACATATCTGATTTGCTTCCATTGCAATCAGAGGGGCCACAAAAGGGCCAATTACCTGAGATTGACAGCAGCGTCATCAGCAATGCCAGCGACGGCGCGGGTTACAGATGGCCGAAAGGTCAAGGCAGAGGTTCCAGTGGTGCGGAGCCGAGCATTTCAGCTGACAGTCAAGGAGGCACGCGCTGCACCTGATGTGGTGACGGGTATGATTCTTTCCCTCTGATCTTCTTTTGTGGTGATTGTGTTATTGATATGTGCTTTGTTTAGGATCGTTCCATGTGAACGGCATCCCGGTTCTGGTATTGTTTGACTCGGGCGCTACCCGGTCATTTGTATCTCTTGCGCTTAGCAAGAGATTTTCTGAGTCTTCGGGCATGTTGGATTGCCCTCTAGAGGTAGAGATTACAGACGACCGTTTGGTGCGGGCATTGACGGTATTTCGAGATTGTGTACTGAGGTTATTTGAGGAGCGCTACCTGGTAGACTTGGTTCCCATTCCATTGCGTGGGAAAAAGGTGATTATAGGCATGGATTGGCTCAACCCTAATGGGGCAGTGATCGACTGCGCGCAACAGTTGGTGCGGGTCAGGACCCCAAGTGGGGGAGAGTTGGTGATTCAGGGCGAGAGGCCACAACGAGGACCGACTTTATGTCCAGCCGCGATAGCTAGGCGTTACCTTCAGCAGGGTTGTGCATGTTATGTCACGTATGTTATGGATACCCGGGAAACGGGTAAGGCGACGGTGGATGATGTACTTGTGGTACGGGAGTTCGCGGACGTATTCCCCAAGGAGTTGCCTGGGATACCTCCGGAACGACAGGTGGGATTCAGGATTGACCAGGTCCCTGGTGCGGCTCTGATAGCCAAGGCGCTGTATCAGTTGTCTCCTCCTGAGATGCAGGAGTTGTCTACATAGCTGCAGGAGCTGTTAGACAAGGGTTTCATTAGACCGAGCAGTTCACCTTGGGGAGCCCCGATTCTGTTTGTGAGGAAGAAGGATGGGTCGCATCGGATGTGTATAGATTATCGGGAGCTGAACAAGGTAATGGTGAAGAACCACTACCCACTCCTGAGGATTAACGACCTCTTTGACCAGCTTCAGGGAGCATCTTGGTTCTCCAAGATTGATTTGCGTTCAGGGTATCATCAGATGAGGGTCAGAGAGGAGGATGTGCAGAAGACTGCGTTTCGGACGCGTTATGGTCATTATGAGTTTGTGGTGATGCCTTTCGGACTCACCAATGCTCCTGCCACGTTCATGGATCTCATGAACCGCGTGTGTAGACCGATGTTGGATCGGTCTGTGATAGTATTTATTGATGACATATTGGTTTATTCCAAGACACGGGAGCAGCATGAGGAGCATCTGCGGGAGGTTCTGGAGACTTTGAGGAGGGAGAACTTGTATTCTAAGTTCTCCAAGTGTGAGTTCTGGTTGCATGAGGTGCAGTTTCTTGGGCACCTTGTCAACCAAAACGAGATTTCGGTAGATCTGGCCAAGGTGGAGGCCGTGATGAATTGGGAGGTTCCAAGGTCTCCATCTGAGATTCGGAGCTTCTTAGGTTTGGCAGGCTACTATCGAAGATTCATTCAGGACTTCTCCAAGATAGCAGTTCCGCTCACCCGACTGACTAAGAAGTCGGTGGTGTATCGCTGGGGGCCTGAGCAGCAGGCCGCATTTGAGACACTGAGACAGAGATTGTGCGAGGCGCCAATCTTAGCCCTGCTAGAGGGCATGGAGGATTTTGTTGTGTACTGCGATGCATCCATCGCAGGTTTGGGAGTGGTATTGATGCAGAGAGGGCATGTCATCGCCTACACGTCGAGGCAGCTGAAGCCTCACGATGCGAACTACCCGACACATGATTTGGAGCTGGGGGCTGTTGTGTTCGCCCTCAAGATTTGGCGTCATCACCTCTATGGGGTTCGTTGTACGATTTACACGAACCACAAGAGTTTGAGGTGTCTCATGGACCAGCCAAATCTGAATATGAGGCAGCGTCGGTGGCTTGATGTGGTGAATGATTATGATTGTGAGATCCTCTACCATCCGGGGAAGGCCAATGTCGTGGCCAATGCGCTTAGCCGCAAGGCAGCACCGATCAGGGATATCTGTCTGAGGATGACAGTGATGACTCCATTTCTAGAGCGGACCCGAGAGGCTCAGCAGGAGGCCATGAAGGAGGAACAGCGGAAGAGTGAGCGGATTATGGGGCAGGTTTCCTCTTTCGATTATGATAGTCGGGGTTTATTAACTCTTCACCGTAGGGTGTGGGTCCCTTATCATGGAGGAGTGCGGCAGGTCTTGATGGAGGAGGCGCACAAATCCCGATTCTCCATTCATCCCGGGGCGACGAAGATGTATAGGGATCTTCGTCTGGACTATTGGTGGCCCTGCATGAAGCGGGATGTGGCATGGTACGTGGAGCGGTTCTTGACCTACGGGAAGGTCAAGGCCGAGCATCAGAGACCACACGGCAAGATGCAGTCGTTGGATATCCCGTTGTGGAAATGGGAGGATATTACGATGGATTTTATCATGAAACTTCCCAGGACCGCGCGGGGGATGGATTCGATATGGGTCATCGTGGATCGATTGACAAAGAGCGTCCACTTTACTCCGATTCAGGAGAGCATCTCGGCCGAGAAATTAGCCGATATCTATATCGGGGAGGTGGTGGCGCGGCACAGAGTGCCAGTTGCGGTGATTTCGGACAGAGACGTACGGTTTACTTTCAGGTTTTGGAAGAGGTTTCATGACGAGCTGGGTACTCGTCTGCATTTTAGCACTGCTTTTCACCCACAGACGGATGACCAGAGCGAACGGACCATCCAGACTCTGGAGGATATGCTGCGGGCATGCTTTTTAGATTTCAGAGGTAGTTGGGATATCTACCTCCTGTTGGCGGAGTTCTCGTATAATAACAACTATCATGCGAGTATCGACCGTCCTCCCTTCGAGATGTTGTATGGGAGGAGGTGCAGGACCCCGATATGTTGGGGCGAGGTTGGCCAGAGAGTCATTGGGAGCACCAAAGTAGTGCTCAAGACGACAGAGAAGATTCAGCAGGTCCGGAGCAGGCTTCAGACTGCTCAGAGTCGGCAGAAAAGTTATGCCGACAGGCGCCGATTAGACCTAGAATTCCAGGTCGGGGATATGGTTCTCTTGAAGGTGTCGCCATGGAAGGGCGTCATTCGATTCAGGAAGCAGGGCAAGTTGGGGCCAAGGTATATCAGACCGTTTAGGGTTGTAGCCGGGGTGGGCAAGGTGGCGTATCGACTGGATCTGTCAGCCGAGCTTAGTCAGATCCATAACACTTTCTACGTCTCTCAGCTGCGGAAGTGCCTAGTGGATGATACAGCGGTGGTACCCTTGGAGGACATTCAGGTTGACGGCAGCCTGAATTACATCGAGCGGCCTGTGGCGATCCTTGACCGGAAGTCGAAGGATCTGAGGAACAAAAGAGTAGAACTCGTGAAGGTGCAGTGGCAACACCGAAAGGGGTCAGAGTAGACTTGGGAGCCGGTGGATGAGATGATGGAGCACTACCCCCGAGCTGTTTCAGGATCGAGCGGCAGACTTCGAGGACGAAGTCTAAAATAAGTGGGGGAGATTTGTAGCACCTGGTTCTTGGTATGTGTTCTGTTATTAAATCTTCCTTATTTTTGCATTTTTGGCCTTGGACTCGACGAGTCGAAGGACTGACTCGCCGCGTAGAAGCGGGATGAGGCGCGGGGTTTAAGTTGCGGACTCTGCGAGTCGAGTCCCAGGCTCGACGAGTAGCCACTGTTTGGACAAAAACCCTAATCCAGGGGTTTGCACCCTATTTAAACGACCTTATGCAGCCTCCTTTTCCATTTATGCTCCCAAACACTCCTCATAGCAAACCCTAGCCGTTTTTGTGAAGATCTAAGGCTTTTTGAGTGATTCTTGTGAGTTTTGGTCTCAAGGAAGAAGGAAGAGCATAGAAGGATCAAGAGGGGACTGAAGGATTCGAGTTTGGTTCATCATTTGCAGTATTTGGAAGGTATAAAGTCTGAACCTTGCTCATTCTTTTGTTAGATCCCTCTTTGGGGTGATTTAGGGCTTTTATAAGCCATTTTTGGTGGCCAACCATGTTTGCAAACATGGTTGGGGCTTTGGGCTTCTGTAGTATGTCATTTTATGAGCCACAAGTCAGATCTAGGTTGCTTTTTGCACCAAGGAAGGCCCCATGCAAAAAAAGAACCATTCTAGAGCCTTTTAAGCTCTAATGTCCCATGCATGCACGTAAAGTTTGTAACTTTACGTGCTAGATCGAGTTTAGGGGTCTGGATCTATCATTTGGTTAAGTGTTGTACATCAGAAATCAAAGTTCGTAGTAAGGAATATGTTAGACTCGGCGAGTCCAAGGGTTTTGGTCCCATATCAGTGAGGGTCGTAAGGACCAGTTGAGTGTGGAAGGGTTTTAGGGAGTCTCGGGGAGTGACCCAACGTTCTGGACTAAGCAAAGTGTTATGGGAATTCTTGGTACTCGGCGAGTCCAAGGCAATCTTCATGGAACTCGGCGAGTTGTTCATCAACTCGGCGAGTCGAGGACAGACCGTGTTCATAGGATGAAGAGTAACTCGACGAGTTGTTCATACAACTCGGCGAGTCGGATGAGGATTCAGTCGGTGTTCTTTTGGAAGGAAAACTCGTCGAGTCATTGCCTAACTCGACGAGTAGAGACGGTTATGAGGTCTGATGGAAGGATAGGGACTCGACGAGTTGACGAGTCAACTCGGTGAGTCATATCAACTGGAAGTTGACTTTGACTTTGACTTGGTCGAGGGGTAAAATGGTCATTTTACCCTAAGGGTAGATATCAGTTTCTGACTAAGTGTTTTGTGGGAATTTTAGCCGAAGGATTTCCGGAGCAGCAGTGGCAGCAGTCCAAGGATTCCCGCACATTTCAACAGCTACGAGGTGAGTTACCTTCCAGTAGAGGTGGGTCTAAGGATACAATGCCGACCCACCATTGAGGAGTATTTAGAAGATAATTGTCTTTGTGATAATTTATCTTGGGTTGATATGCGTTTGGTTATGTGTTATATCTGTATGATATGTTGCATGATAGGGATAGATTCCCAGATAGTGGTCCGTAGGACCAAGGGGTAGGTCAGTACCCGAATGTGTCTGAATGTGTGCTTATATCTGTTATTGTATGCTAGTGGTAGGGGTGGGATAGTCCCTAGTTACCGGTTGAAAGATATCGATGACGATTACCGGTTGAAAGATACCGATGATGATTACCGGTTGAAAGATACCGATGACGATTACCGGTTGAAAGATACCGATGGTGTTGTATGGTATGTGGTATGATTGGGGGAACTCATTAAGCTTTGTGCTTACGGTTTCAGTTTTTGGTTTCAGGTACCTCTTCGTCTAAGGGGAAGGAGTCGGCGGCGTAGCATGACATCACACACACATATGATTTTTCCGCATGGTGTTTTCTGGGATTGTACTCTGATATGACGTTTGTTCATGGTTGTGGGTTTCGAATATGATACTTGGTTTTGAGATGTCATGTTTATACAATACTTTCCAATGAATGTTTTATGAATTAATTAATAAAAAAAAATTTGGGCTTGAATTTTGGGATGTTACACGATGGAATTCCCATTTTGGATTATCTGTCTCATGCAATGAAAATGAAAGGTGTCTTCCTTCTGAAAAGGGGAATATGGACGATTCTATGTGTACATGAGTCCTACTTAGAGAGAGAATGAGCGAACAACATATGATGAATGAAAGCAAGATCAAAATCGATAGTTTCTTTTTTTCGTTGTGAGTTTGCTTATCTCACAGGAAAATAAACCCTAAAATTCCATCCAAAAACTGACGGTATAAATAAGGACAATCGGAAGTGGAGTAACTTGAGCAAGTTGGAATCGAGAAAGAGGGAAGGCGAAAAATTGGTACAGGATCGATGATGGTGGTGGCGAGAATCAGGTTAGGGTTCTTCAGTCTCGGCATCTGATTTGGGAACTGATCTTCAAACAATATGTATAAGAGATGGGATGAAACTAGGTGATACTATGAAATCGATACCCAATCCAAATCTGTTAGTGTCGGTGGGAAAACGAAGCATCAAAACTGTTGGAAGTTTGTCCTGCGAACCTTTGCAGGAGGTAGAAGATGTGGTGGTCCGATCATAGGTTTATACAAGAAATAGAACATAGCGAGGCGGAGGCTTGGAGGCGGGTAGGAATGGAGAGGTAGAGGGAGAGACGGTGGTGGATTTCTAACATAACTGTCAATGGGCGGTGGGTTGTTGAGGTGATAACATGCAGATGCCAACAAGCACTCAGAGCTGACTGCACGTGTAATCCACTATCTAAAAATAACATTAAAAAAAACCATCCAAACCAAAAAAGGAAAAAAAAGGTCCAATAGCAACAATTTACTGTTACTTAAGGAACTAAAAATTAATATTAATATAAATATAAATGGTCGATAGTCAAATTAATAGAGTTTAACTAAGATTTAAACAAGTTCGTTGAAAGTCATCCAATATATATTTAACCTTTTAAGTTGTTTTATTCACATATTATATTGTTACTGTAACTACATAGTTGTCATAATAATGTGTAATAAGTTGATTGCCCAACAACAACAAAAGAATGTTTCAAATCAACTTGCCGAACTATCCCTTTTGCAAACATCAAAATGGAATTTATTAAAAGTAAACATTTTCGACTACTTTAATGTAAAAAGTAAAGACATAATTTTTTTTTTTTTTTAAAGTTTTATCATATGCATTTTATTTAAACCAACCACAGGAGTAAAGAAGAGAAGAAAATGGAGGGCAGGAAGGCGCGTCGCAAAAAGGTAGTTTGGGACTATATCCCACATCGCCTGCTTGAAGAAAACATAAGGCTTGGAATCCATTATATAAACCAAGCAGATGGGAGAAGTAAAGGCAAGCAGCCACGCAGTGAACACAAAGCGAACTATTCTTTCGCCTTTTACTAAAGAATACCGTGTGTTCGTTGCATTAAGTGGCATACCTCTATTTTTGGAGAGTCTCTTTTAAATAAGGGCTCCAACCAATCTCTAAGTTGAAAGTTTAAAAATGTAAGTGCTCTTATGGAAATAGTCTGTCAATTTTCATTAAGATAGAGATAGGCGATATATATAGAATAATAGAAAATTTCTGATTATATAACCTTAGAATGCAACAAAGACGATTTCTGCGATTCATATAAAAAAATGAACTGATAACTCATGAACATTGCACGTAGTTTAAATTTCTGATTAAAAATGAAGTGAACTCACTGGCACAATTCACAAAGGTGTTGAATTCAATATGTTTGGATATCATAAACACCTTTTCCGGTTATATACTCTAATCAAATAATTTATCAAGCTTATACTTGTACATTAAAAATCAAGATCAGTTAAGTTATCTTCATACAAATTTAGTCACACTATTCACACAAATCATTAATAACCGTTAAAATAGCAAAAATATAGTTCACCAAGTTGGTCATTTTACATTGCTATCTTGTATTATCCCAAACTAGGTGTGAATCCCGTGTACTACACGGGTTGATTAAAAAAAATATATCAAAGTTTAAATATTAAGAATTTTTTAAAATAAAATTTCAAAATAAATAGACATATTCTAATGAATAAATAGAATCACTATTAATAAGATCATTCATAATATCAATGATTGTTTTGTGATATTCATTAAATTTATTATCATATTCAATGTATTTTAATATATCATATATATTTTTGAAGATTCCTTGGATTTATTATCACATTAAATATATTTAATACTTTACATATATAAATTTAGTATTATATATCATATCAATTGATTTAATTAAAAAAACCCACAAAATAACAAGTGGATTTAAATTTAATCAAAAAATTTATAAAATTACATGTGGCAAATTTAATGAGAAGATGACATTTAGCAAAATTATCTTCATTTATTAGGATAGATGAGCCGTATATGTTGGTGAATTCTATTAGCAATAGGCAAAAATATGTAATTGATCATGTTCCAATTTGAGCATGTGGACAAGTTGAGTAAATAATAAAAAAACGTATAATATATCTATGTAACTTGAAACTGGACAACTTATGTTTGGTTGGACCAAAACGCTTTTTTGTCTAATCTAAATAACCTTTTTTTTGTGTGTGTGTGTGTAAAAAATCAGTGTTAAATATGATTACAAAAGTATACTGCCAATAATAACCTAACTTAGATTAAATTTTTTTAATGTTATATACATTTGAAAATATACTTTGAAAGACTTTTAACGTGTCTTTTTCTTTTTTCTCAAAAAAAAAAAGAACAAATTAGATTGGTTTTAAGGTCAAAAATATAATTAAGTATTTTTTTTTCTTTCTAAATGCACATTTTCATTCATCAATAGACTGTAAAATAATTTTACAACATAAAGGTATTTCACAATTTACCACTTGTTAAATGGGTGTCTTCCTTTTATTAGTTAAAATGATGATCAAATTGTCAAATTGATCAATTTATTTTGGTCGTTTATATAATCATATAAACGACATTTGAATAGTTGTACCAAAAGACATGTAAAAATGAATAAAAATAAAAGTCAAAGATCAAGTTGGACTTGAAGCAAGAGTTCGAAGGAATCAAGTCCCTAAAAATGTTATTTGTAGGTAGGGCTGTAAGGATGTCAAAACCCATGTAACGGTGGTTTGAGGGGGTGTCGTATAAGCAATTCGGGGGAAGAAAATGTGAAAAGAGGGATTTCAAAAAGAGAGGAAATAAATAGTCATTTAATGTGTCATCTAACGTAGATGTGAAAGATCAGAAAACATATAACTTGTGTTTATTTGATTGGAGTGGAAAAAATGACATTTATGATCGAGCCATTTGAAGGTGTGTTTTGGAAACTTTGATTGGCTATCACAAAAATCTTTATTAAAGAAAACTATGGTTCATATGTTAAAACAATAAGCATCACATTAATGAATACTTATAAAAAAAAAAGTAAAACCATATTACATATATATTTACACCGAGGTTTAAAGTAACATGATTAAAGACTTTTACACTTTTACTCTTATTGGTGGAATACCTTATTTTGAATATCCGATATCCCCTAATTACTTTCTGAAAATGCATTTCCAAACACTTGTGTATAAAAAGAAAACCAAAATGAATTCAAGCTAAAAGAAAGGGAAAAAGGCCAAAGAGGAGAAATTTAATTGAAGTATGGGGTTCATCCCACATCGTCAGCTTAGAAGAAACAAAAGGCTTCCAAGTGATTATATAAACCAAGCAGCTGGAGAAGGAAAAAGCACGCAGCCATGCAGTGAGCACAAAGCGAACTATTCTTTCGCCTTTTACTAAAGAATACCGTGTGCGCGCTGCCTATAGTGGCATACGCCTATTTTTGGAGAGTCTCTTCTTCTTGAGGAGCTCCAACCAATCGAAGTTAAAGTTTATTTTGTTTACCAAATAATACTTGTCAAACTTTCTATTACACATAATTTAAAATATGTTGTTTTACGTAACCAATTACAAACTACAGATTATTTGTCATATTAGTCTCAAACCTCGTACTTCAATAAGCAAAAGTACAGTAATTGCCTACACTTGTAAAGTCAGGTTTGGTTGCCTAAAACATTCTGTCTAACTTTCTCCTTGTATACAATTAGTGTTTAAATGTGATCACAAACTATATTATTAAAAATGTTAAATATATTGAAAACTTTGCATAACAATTTAGCTATTTTTCTTATTATAACAACTAAACCCGTTAAAAATAAAACATAACTAATAAACGAGTCAGAAATCACCATCTCTACCACTGATATAAGTTAAAACATACAACTGATAAATTCTTTAGCTAGAAAAAAAAGGTACTCAAATAGTCTGCTAAAAACAATAATATACTTGTCAACTAAAATATGCAACATATTAAGAACCAACTCTAATGGTCATTTTTATGGCTTTTTTACTAGTTGTACAACCCATTGCAAATCCTTTTTACAATTTGAATGTTTTTTGTTTTTTATGGCTTCTGCCACTTGGAAATCTCTAACTACTTATTCCTTTTATTTAATTTCTACATTTAATAAAAGTTTATTTAAAACCATACTTTTATTTACGTGGTAAACCTTTATCATTTTATTAAATATACAAGATAAAAATGAATGCATTCCAGCAGGTTTGTCATAATAGATGAGTATAATTAGTTTGTTAAATACGCCGTGCACTTAAAAAAGGACAATGTAGATGAGGATTGAGGAGCTTTATAAGACATTTAAGATAGATGAGTATAAATTAGTTGATTTTAAGAAAAAGCTTTTAAAAAGGTTGATCTATTGAAGAATGTGTTAAATGTAGAAATCATTTGAAATGTTAACCATGGGAGATGTTATAATTGGAAACCAGTTACATTATGCCATGACACTGATTTAAAATTTAAATGCTTATTTATGCAACAATGTTATAGTGATACATGGTTTCATATTTTGGATCTACAAAGTTGTAGAACAATTTAGGGGCGAAATCAAGCCTCATATTAAACACAAGTTGTACACATCAAAGCCTTTTTCATCACAGGGACAAAATATGAAACTGATGAGGTATCTGTAAGGTGTGTTTTGGAATGCAAAAATCTTTGATAAGGCAAACTATGATTCTCAGTGTATAGAAGCTAATTAATAAGCATCACGTTACTGAAAAAGAAGTAAAACAATATTAACTATTTACAGTTACACCTTGATTTAACGTAAAATGAAAATGAAAGGCTTCTAGTCTAGTTTCATAAAACTTGATTTTTTCTCGAAATTGTCTTTTTTTCATATTTTTTTATATTGATTTTGTCTATAAACAAAATTTATCCTTTGGGAGATATATATTTTACCAAGGCGTATTAGTTGTAAATCATCTTATTCTGAATGTTCAATGACCAACATCCCCTACTTATATCTGAAAATGTATTTTCAGATAGGGAAAACCTCATAATAACCCCATGACCCATGTATTATACTTCAATGCTTAAAAAAACCCCATATAATTTTTTTGTATGAATTAACCATTATATGCTTAATTTCTAACTTTGATTGTTTTCATGCGGTGTGACTGGTTAGCCCAAAGCTACCGGTAACCTTTGGAGTCACTGTATAACAGTAAGTGTTTATGGTAGGTGTTTGGAGGTCCGATGAAGGTTACAGTAATGGTGATATAAGGTTTACAATGAAACAAAAGGTGTTGATATAAGGTGGGTAAAATGGAGGTATAAGGTGGTGAGGTTTATGAGGAAGACGATCGATGAATAGTATAGGGTGTTACATTTTCTTCATGCATGAGGTTTTAAGGTGGTTTGATGGAAGTGGTTTACGTGTTCTTGGTGATACAGGTGAAGTCTACGTGGGTTTAAAGTAGTATAAAGTGTAACGTGGTGGTGATGAGGTTTTATGAAGAAGATGGTGAATAGTACTGAGTGTTCAATTTTTTTGTTCCAAAAACCATCATTATCGGGACCTTTAGCCATCTGCTGCTTCGTTTTCAATTTCCAGCATCCACCATCAAGATTGAAAGAAGAAGAATCAAGAAGTAAGAAGGACACTGTTCATCGTCCCTATGAGAACCTGCAACCGAACAAAAAAAATCTCGATTTTTTTTTTTTGAGTTTTTTTCTTCAAGGTTTTGTATCTACTTCCCTCACTAAAAATGTGTGTTTATCGACAGCCTCAAAGAAAAAACACAGTTTGAATTTTTCTTCTTCTCCTTTTCTTGATTCTCGATGAAGTTGGTGGTGGTTTGTTTTAGATGGCAGAAGGTGGTAGAGATGGTGGCTTCGATGGCAGCAATATGTGGGTTCGATGGTGGTGGGTGGGTATAGTTTTAATGGTGATGGCAAGCTCGATCGGTAAAGATGGAACAGGTATCGGGTCTCGGCTGCGAAGACGAAGCAGCAGGTGAAGATCTTGGGTTGGATTGATCAACGAAGAAGACAGCAGAGGTAAGTTTACTTGTTTATTTTTCTTTCTTTTGTTCTAGTTAGTTGCAGGTCTAGACGAAGATGACGATGATGAACAGTTACAGTTCTACATATTAAATTAATCAAAATGGAATAGTGAGAGTATGATAGTTAGCGTGTATCACGGATAAACTAGAAACAGTTTGGAAAATAATAATGGTTAAATACTACACAAAAATAATGGAAGGTTTTTTTTAAGTATGGGATATAATACATATGTAAAAAGAAAGAGAAAAGTCCAAAAAGGAATAAAGAATAGAAGTTTGGGATGGGGTTCATCCCACATCGCCAGCTTAGAGTAAATACAAGGTTTGGGAATCATTATATAAACCAAGCAGCATTGATAATGGAAAGGCACGCAGCCATGCAGTGAACACAAAGCGAACTATTCTTTCGCCTTTTACTAAAGAATACCGTGTGTTCGCTGTATTCAGTGGCATACTCTTATTTTTGGAGAGTCTCTTCTTATTTAAGAGCTCCAACAAATCAAAATACAAAATTTTAAGATTTTTATTGTTTTGTATAGAAATCTGTTTTTAAACTAACATGTCTTTGTTAAAGATTTTTATTGTTTTGTATAGAAATCTGTTTTTAAACTAACATGTCTTTGTTAAATACTTTTTACTTATGTTGTGAAGGATTGTATCAGAAAAGTCTTATCACAAATGAAATTGTGTTGGGAGCAAATAACATGTCTTTACAAAAATAGATCAAAAATCATAACATGTCTTTTTCCAGCATCAAATCTAAAGTGTATGGTCTCAAGTAGTCACAAAGATACAAATACCTTGTTAATTTTAAAGTATAAAACACCTTTTTAAGCTTATATACATACTCCCACGGAAATAATTTATCAATTATACGTACTCAATACTTTTAGAACCATATCAATTATTGTTCATCAAGTTGTTCATCCCATGGTCATGTCCCAAATCGCTATCTCTACTACTAATATAATAAAAAAAAACATAAAACTCATAAATGCTTCTTTTAGAAAAAAAAAATACCCAAATAAAATAGTCTTCTAAAAGCAATAATATTACCATAATCAACCCAAAATCTAAAAGCTTCAAAACACATTTATTCAATGTTAAATCCCAACAAAAATCTCTAAATTCAGCAACAAACAGAAAGCAAGAACAAAATAAATAGATTTTAAATTTTCCCAAGCTCCTTTTCAAGCATGGCCCTGACCCTCATAGGCAGCCCATACAACTTTATAAAGCCAGCAGCATCAGCCTGATCATAAATCTGTCCACTTTCAAACGAAGAAATATCCTCTCTATACAAACTAAACGGGCTCTTCCTGCTAGCCACAATAACCGAGCCTTTATACAACTTAAGTGTCACCGAGCCCGAGGTCGTTTTGGTAATATTCTCCATAAACGCATCCATGGATTCACGGAGCGGGTCGAACCACCGACCCGCATACACCAACTCAGCGTATTTGAGTGCCATGATGTCTTTAAATTGGATGGCTTCTCGATCGAGTGTGAGAGACTCGAGTTCACGACATGCGGCGGCTAAGATGGTCCCACCGGGGGTCTCGTAGACCCCACGGCTTTTCATTCCGACCAGACGGTTCTCCACCATGTCGATTCGACCGATTCCGTGACGGCCACCGATGTCGTTGAGTTGGGATAGGAGAGTCGCGGGGGAAAGTTCGATTCCGTTGATGGAAACCGGGATTCCGGAGACGATTCCTATCTCCAGGTACCTAAATAGTATTACAACGTTAGGAAAACAATTTATACACAAAAATAAAAAATTTAGAGAGAGAAAAATTGTTACTCGGGTTTGTCAGGGGCATCTTCGGGGTCAACAGACATCATGTACATATCCTTCTTGGGTTCATTTGCAGGGTCTTCCAAGATGTCTCCCTTCAACAACAAAAAAACAATCAAATCAAGATTCTTTTTTTTTTCTTTTGGACACACACACACACACATATATATATATATATATATATATATATACCTCATGACTGAGATGCCATAGGTTTCTGTCTCTACTATAGATGGATTTCTTTGTGACTGGAACAGGGACATTGTGTTTCTTGGCATATTCAATTGCATCTTCTCTCCCTGTTATGTCCCATTCTCTCCAAGGAGCCACAACTTGTAGATCAGGATTCAGAGCGAAAAATGTCAGCTCAAAACGCACCTGTAAAATATTATAAAATTTAATACCATGTCTTTAGTGTAAAAAAGAAAAAAAAAAAAGAAAAAGAAAACCATAATCTTAAACATGCCTGATCATTTCCCTTTCCTGTGCATCCATGGGCAACTGCATCAGCTCCGACTTCTTTTGCCACATCCACCATAGCCTGTGAATGTTCATTACAACATTTTTAAAATTTTTTGGAAGGTTTTTAGATAACAATTTACCTATTTACCCATTTAGTATTCTTAGTTAACCTTTGCAATAACGGGTCGAGCCATTGAAGTTCCCAATAAGTACTTTCTCTCGTATACAGCTCCAGCTCTCAAACAAGGGAATACATAATCTTTCACAAATTCTTCTGTCAAATCTTTCACAACCAGTTGACATGCTCCACTAGCCTTAGCTTTTGTTTCCAGACCTTCCAGTTCTGATATCCCCTACACAATGTAGAAATCATTGAAAATGTGAACGCTTGATATTATATTAAACAACAGCTTTTTGATTTCTTTACACTAGCCACTATGCCTTGCCAGGTTTTATGATTTTAGACAAAAACTAGATATGTAGATGCATAAATAAGCATCATACATGGAATATTCTGTCAAAATTAGCTCAGAGTAGAGTTCTTTTTCTGCATTTAAGCAAGGATAACACTTTTCTTGCCAATCAAAAGCAAGGTATGATGGTTTAAAAGCAAAATCAAACCAACTGATTACCAAATACACTAAACAACTTACTTGGCCAACATCTGCAGTAAAGCAGACAACCTCACATCCATAATTCTCCCTGCAACATTTTTAGCAAGTTACTAGAAGAAATCGGATGTAATCTATGAAGCAAAAAGAACAATGTTAAAAACCTACAAGAAAAAAACAGAAATCTCAAATTTGTCTATCAAGATTGGATCAATTCTATTAGTATTAATAATGGGTTAAGTAAGGAATCCTGAACTGGAAGTATGTTGTAAAATGTAATGTAATTTACCTTAGCCAAGGAACAATGACTGAGGTATCCAAGCCACCACTATAAGCTAACACAACTTTGTTCAATTTGCCACGAAGACCCCTTTCTTTAGTTCCACTTGATGCATCTGTTTCCTTATCACTGGCCAAAACTGCTTGAATTCCTGTCCATCAACCACATTCCTTATATTAAGCAATTTAACACCATAAAATATCAATGAAATTGACAGGGTTTGCTCAAGAACAAAGCAACGTTTTGAAGGGGTGTTTGGAAGTGTGTTTACAATCTAATTGTGGCGATTTGAGACTTTGAATCAGATTCAAATAATTAATTTATTAAAATTTGGGACGGTTAGGCGATTTTACGTTTATCTCAATGGTTACAACAGTTTACCACAAAATACGACTATTTGAATCAAATCCAAACAACCCTAGTACAAACATTCTTAGTTCACTCTTCTTAATCTCACACGATGATCAAATTCTCTACGTGTAGGTTTAGAAGATGCCAAAACGACATAGTTAGTGAAGTGATTAAGCTAAAATACCTTGATTTTTACAGGCCTGAGAAAGATTCCTAGTGTTATGATGAACAAATGCAACTCCACCAAACTCACTTGATTTAGCTCCTATTTTACACTCTATCATAAAACAAAAGACATTTCACAAACTGGTATTGTCTATATCGAAACAACAACTAGAAAAAAAGACTACCCCGATTTGGAACAGGAACAAGGGGTTTTGCTGCAGATGTTGTGACGTGCAAGTGAGCCATGGTCAACGGCGTATCTCCTTAGCTAGCTAGCACGCACGCACACCTATCGGACAGTTTGTAGTGACGACTAGGGTTTATACAAAAATAGGGTTTAAACCATTTATTAAAACTTAACCGTTTCGGATTTGAAGGTGGGTGGGTGGGCTTTGTAATTTGTAACTTCTCTTGTTGGGCCTCCATTTTCTCTTAACGGGGTAACTGCTCGTACTTTCTATGACATTTTTTTTTGGTTGGAGATAGACTCTCATTCCATATGGTGAATTATCATGCTTTCAACAAATCAAAAAATACGGATTAAATGATATATTTGTCAATCATGAAGATGTATTTTCCTTGTAATTTGACAATGACAAAGGTTTACAACATGTTTTTGAGAAGGGTCTTTGGAGTATAAAAGATACTCCCATTGTCTATTGAGACAATGGGATTTGGAAACCTTTCTCAAATTGACAACCCATGATAGGGTTCCGGTTTGGTCAACTTTCCAATAAGGACGCAGTGGTAAAAAGCTTGGAAACCCATTCCAGGTTGATTCTTATACAACATTTAGATGTGAATTTGCTGCAGGTTTATGCTTTGCTTATTTATTGAAATGTAAAATGTTGTTTTTTTCCCTATTTCTTCTACTTTGGTGCTTTTGGGCTTGGGCGAATCATTTGTTGCGTTTTAATATATTTTACATGAGGCTTGTTTTCTTTTACCAATAAAATAAAATAAAATACAAATGAAACTTTAAAAACAAATTTGATGTTAATAGAACACCATATTTTGTGATACACTATTCATAACACCAAATTAAGTTATCGTTTTTTTTTAATATATTTAGGTCGTATTTAAGAACAATCCGCTTAATTTGTTTGCTAAATAAGAATCCACAACGACGTTATCATATTAATAATAGGGTTGACTTAAGAAAGCAATATTTTATTTAACTTTAAACATGTGTATATATTTGACAATACTCGAGTATTATTGTATCAAACCAAAATGAAGACGTATGATATAATTGAAGAAAATCAAACAGTTTTTTACCAAAATACGTGAGCCACACTTTTTTTATTTTATCCTTGTACTAATAAATAGAAGTTGAATCAAATAAATAAATAAAGATATAGATATAGATATGCACAAGATTGATTAATTGACTGACTGATTGATATAACTTTTATTCCTATCCAGTAGTAGTTGGTGTCAAATAAATAAACCAAAAAAGACAAAAAGAGATGGAGATGGAGATGGGGGTAAAGAAACAAAACAAAAGCTGAGGATGATTATGATGATGCCAGCCTTTTATGCCAACCATCTCACAGAGACCGAGACCACTCACTACTCGAGAGAGAGAGAGAGAGAGAGAGAGAGAGAGAGAGAGAGAGAGAGAGTATTTTTTAAGTTAAAAAAGAAAAAAAGAAAGAAAGAGCCTCTTCCTCCTCCTATACTTGATGATGATTGTACAAAGGAACATGAGTAGAATGTATTATTTTATCACATGAAGTAGCTGAGAGGCTTCTTTCTTCTTGATCCTCCTTCTCCATACAGCTCGTTCCATTGAACGAGCTCATTCATGTTTACCGACTCGGAAGAGACGCTCGCACAAACCTATCATCCACAATCAACAATATATTATTATATTTTAATTAATAACCATATCAATCAACTTCTTCTCACCAAATTTATTTATTATCTCTAACATAACAATTCACAAACAGCAAACAGTACCCTACCTGTTCATGTGCAAATTTAAAGTCGTCCAGGTTCAAAGCCCGGATATCAGAACTCTCGCTTAAAGCTGGGGCCGGTTTGCCTTCTGCTATAGCTGCAGCATGCTCCTGAATCATTCATCCAATTCATATCATATCAATCCACAAAAACTAAGCTTTAAAAAATACCTAAAATACTGTATTTACCAACCTTTTTCTCCTTTTCTATGATTTCTCTAATCGGACAATGCGCCGCAGTTACACATAGATTCTGCAATGCAATATAAAACAAAATATCATCACCTTCGACATTATTAATTTTTAATTTAAAAAAAAAAAAAAAAAAAAGACACAACAAACCTTTAGGTCACTTCCAGAGTATCCCTCGGTCATGCTAGCCACTGCATCCAAATCTATATCAGGAGATAAATCCTCTTTTGCCAGTATTACCTTTAAGATCTTTGCTCTATTGGCTGCGTCTGGTAAATTCACCATCAATCTGAATAAAACCCAACCCACACACAATTACATTAATCATACTATTTGATATTTTATATATTAAAAAAAAAAAAGAAAAAAAAAAATTACCTACGAGGGAGCCTTCTAATAACAGCCTCATCGAGGTCAAAAGGTCTATTTGTGGCTGCAAGTACAAGAACCCTCTCTGTATCTTTTGTGCGCAGACCATCCCAATTCACCATAAACTCATTCTTCATCTTCCTCATCGCTTCATGCTCCCCTGGATTCTCCCTCCTCCCCAACATACTATCCACCTATGTTATGTTATGTTGTAAATACAAATTAACACTACTTTCAATTACTCTAAAATCACACAAACAAACAAACTTACTTCGTCCACAAACACAACACTTGGAGAAATCTTGCTAGCCAGCGTAAACACAGCCTTCACGTACTTTTCACCCTCACCAAACCACTATTAACAAACAAACCACACAAAACCTCACATCACATATCCAATCCATATATGCTTAATTAATCATTAAGTCATTGGTTTCTAAATCTAAATAATAGTATTAGTATTACCTTTGATGTGATGCTTGACATGGATATATTTATGAAGTTGGCACCAGCTTCCGTCGCCACAGCCTTAGCAAGCATAGTCTTTCCAGTTCCAGGAGGCCCAAACAGAAGGATACCCTTGCATGGCTGTAATTTTAAAAACATTCATTATTTTCATAATAATTCCCTTAATCACATCAAATATATTAAAAGAAAAGAAAAATGAAAACCTTGGTTAATTGGCCCTTGCAGAAAAGTTCGGGTCTTTGTAGAGGAAGCATCACCAGCTCCTTCAACGTGTCTTTAACTTTTTCCAATGCTCCAATATCATCAAATGTTACTCCAATGTCACTAGGAGGAATCACATCCGCTAGAAGCCTTTTCTCAAACTCATTTTCCGTTACAACATCCTATTAATATTAATCAAAAACTATCAGTCAGCTAATTTCATATAAACCCTTAAACCATCAAGTAACATCCATCACCTTGAGAGATTTCTTCAAGCTCTTGGATTCATTCTGAATTGCTTGGAGAATTTCAATACCGTATTGTATGCTGCCAAATTAACAATTACATACTTTACTACGCTTCCCAACAAAAAACATTATATACTACTATTTTTATCAATACGTTACAGTGACCATACTTTATCTTATTTTACCAATAATAACCACAAACTTATTTACTGTTTACTCATAATAAAACTGCACTTACATTTCTTCAGATATAATAGCAATTTCTTACCCGCAATACCAGTACGTAACATGAAACGTGTAAGCCTTTTACAGTTTCAAGTTATATATTGGGTTGCAATTATGTGTAGAAAATAGAAATAGTAATACATACCAACACCACAATTTGCTCAAAAAAACCTATATAGGAAAACAGAAGACTGAGATTAAAGTAAGTGAGTTTTAAGTAGGGTACCTCTCGTTTGAGAGAGCAAGTCTTGCCTCTGGTTCAGCTTGAGCGTGTTGCATTAGATGATGGCTTAGAGCCCATCCAACAACCTTCTCAGCACCTTCAATATAAATTATAATATGCCAAAACATTTATTTAAATAATAATTCACTTGAAAGACTCTCAAAATAAATCTTTACATTCACATACCTTCGTTTGTAAGCAACTGATCCTTGATGCATAACGTCTCAAGCCCATCACATTCTAAACCAGTCCTATTAAGAACCTGTCATAATATTAATAGATCCATTTTTTTAGAAAAAAACATGTAGATGTAGCATTCATTAGTAATTGATTAGGAATGAAAAGTGTGAGTTGCTCACATTACGTAGATTGTTGAGATTTCCCTTCATCTTTAATGTTTCAGAATCACGATCCAATTGCTGTTTCCAACTGGCAAGGAGGTTCTCATCCTGAGGCATGTGAATGGCCACTTTATTTGGAAAAAGTCTGGTTAAAAGCTTAGTCGCCTTCGGAACCTCCTTCCCCCTTTCATGTAGCCTCCCAAAACTATCCTGAATATTATATTATATATAAACATAAATGCCCTTAATTATCTTATCTTATTAATTATTATTATATAAAAAAAATCTTCAAGTAAAGAAAATAGAAGCAGAACAAGTCCTTACTGGAAAAGCCAGGTCAAGAAGAGCTGTTTGGTTGCTGCCAAATTTTGTAAAAAGCAAACCACCAGGATGTGACTGCAACAAAAGCAAACAAACTGCAATTACTAAAAAAATATATTAACAACATAAGAGGAATTGGACTAAAAATTTACCTTTTCTTTGCGACTATCTGTATGAGTTTGTGAACCAATAACAACAACGTTGTCTGGTAGCTTTTCAAGCCTGGTTTTAAATGTTGAATATGATTCTGAGCTCCCAACAATCGACTTTTCTGCATCTTTCATGAACAAAATAAAAGGAACATTCCTACTCTCACTGGTTACAACCTGCAGCAACAATCCATTCATTATCTACCCTTGTAAAATGGAGGAATGATAATAATATTTGGGGGCCAATTGCCAAAGCATACGTCAAACAAAGTGGTAATGAGTAATTTATCCAGATCTTCAACCCCAGTTGAATCCAATCGAATCTCATTAGCAGAGCAGAAGTATCCATAACCCCCATCACAAAGTCCACCAAGGTCAACCCCATCAGTGATGACTTTATCAAACTTTACACCAATTTTTGAGAGGGAATTGTCTTCAAAAGGTAGCAGAACCCTCCCACGAGCTCCAGCAGTAGGACCCCTTTAGTTTAGGTCAAGAAAACAACCAAAACTTTAACTAGGAAACAAACAGAAGACTTGTATTGTACCACATGAAAACCAGATTGTACCTTGAAGAAGAGTATATGGCTCCTGAAGTAGGACCTATATATTTCACTCTGTCACCTACACATTTGTAGTTAAACAGGAATAAGAAAAGATTAAGCAATTAGAAGAGAGTGAGAGTGAGTGCATAATGCATACCCAATTTGAATGTGGGGGTTTTAGAGGTTCCTGCAACTGGAGGGACAAAGTCAACCTCCATTTTTTGTTGTGGCTCAGAAACACTTTCATTCCCCGGAGCATCCAATTCACTAGGGGTGGTGCTTTGCTTAGTGCTTCCTTCTTTCAATAGCTCCGCTTTCAGTGATAAACCCTAAAACACAAATCCACCAAATGACTTGTCGTTTCTAAACTTAATAACCATTTTGGCACCATAATAATAATAATGATGAAATCTTACACCCAGAAACGAATGGCTATCGAATATAAGCAATTTGGCACCATAATAATGAGCAAGTGCCTTTGCTAGCATCTCTTGATAAATTTCAGATCCTGAAAAGGGGGATTAAATCTCAGCAGGAAAATTCATGGTAGCAAAGATCCAAACTCCAAACATTTATACAATGCAAGCAATAGCAATGTAGTTTCATTAATTTGCTTATTATAGCATCCTACTGTTTTAATAAGAATTTTTATGTAAGTAGAATGCTATAATCGGTGGATTTTTCAGAGGTATAAAAAGAAAGGAAAAGGCAGAATGATATAACTGGTGATGTTTCAAAGCACAATGCTGTAATAAACAGATGTGAAAGTAGGATGCTAAATAGACAGATAAATGGCAGTATGTTGGCTGTTTTTGCATAAGTTAGGATCTCAATGATCTTTCTTTTCTAAAACATTTGCAGAAGCTACAATAATGAAACTAGCAGTGAAGATCTACATAATAAACAGATTAATGAAAAGCAGTTATAAATGGGCTTATGGAAAATTCATGGTTTCTATTTGATGCCAAACTGTGAAGAAGCATAATTTAAGACATACCTGCAGGCCCAGAAAGCAAGATTCTAGGATTCACAGTTGGTAGTTCAGAAGCATATTTAACTTGGTCTCTATGCTTCAAATGTATATAAGAAGCTGCAATAAGAACATTTTTTGTGTTCTCACTGCATAAAAAAGTAGAAAAGACATATGAAAAACATGGCCAGATCCTTTAATAGCATGACAAATGGTCGATTGAGTATAAAAACCTTAAATAATAAGGGAAGTCATCAAAAGAAACTCCAACTTCCTTCCCATCAATAATCCCTGTAAAAATCTCTTCCTTCAACATTGCAGATCTTACAGACATCCCTGGAACCGGAGGCAGTGAATCCCTTGTTTCCAATACCTGTCGAAAAAAATATATTTTCCCTTATGTTAAAATCAATAACTAGAAGATGATGTCAGCAGTCAGCAGTTGGGAAATAATATTAATTAGGCACAGAAAGCTTTTACATTTCCTGTTTCAACAATACTAGGATCTAGATTGCTGCCAAGTGGCGTGATCTTGCTGGTAGCTCCAATTTCAGATGCACTATCATTGCCAGTATTTGTAGCTGAATTCACTTCTAGACCATCAATCTCATCATCATGATTAGGAGCAGTTTGAGCAGCAGGCTTCAAACGAGATAAATCTGCTCTAAGATTTGAAAGAGATGCCAAAATTGAAGCACCTGCAACTGCTGATGGATCCCCTGCACGTCTTTCGGTATGCAGTGTTTTGGGTGTATGTGTTTTTAACAAGAAATCGCTTGTTAGCTGCTGGAAAATCTATTGGAAGGAAGATTAAGGAAGAAAATAATAATAATAATAGTAGTACTAACAAAGTAACAAACAATGGAAAGGAAGGGATACATAAGCATGAGTCCCAGGAGGACCAAAAGCAACTTCATCTCCTGAATTCAAAACATGGTTTGTACCCTTCTTAATAGTCTTCCCATTTATATGCACAGATCCCTTGCTTCCTTTGCTTTCAAGCACAGCAGAACCACCTTCGAGCTGATCATGTCGACAAACAGTAAGTATTCATACTGCAAGTAGACAATATGGAGTTCATCTCCAAGAATCCCCTATAAACTTCTGTTTGTGCTTATTGCTTAATGTGAAACGTGATGTGAATCCCTACCTAAACTGGAAGCATCAAATATCACTTAGTAGTTTGTTAGTAAGTACCTCATCAGGCTTGATAGTGCAAAGAATAGCGCTTATATCCTTGATGGAAAGATTAGCATTCTTGTTTGATCCAACTAAAAAGTTTGTTGTATAAACAGTCATTGTTTGGTTCTGCCAAAAAAAAACAATACATTTCAGCTTTATGTAGCCTTTTGCTGAAATAAAGAGGAAGGATTCATACTAACCGATGGACTCTGAGCAAGAAGCCTGCACCAAGGTGTGGCCATCTCACAGCTCTGATTTTGCTGCTTCCATGAAGAGAATGAACTTCTCAGCTTTTCCCCTAAAATGGGCACTGATGCTTCATAGCAACCAATAAAAACCCTCAGCATTAAGTGGTTAAGCCCTTTCCAAAAAAAAATACCAACTAAGAAGAAACTTTTGCTCTTCAATACTAATGTCTGATACTCATAACAAGCATATCTCAACAAGTGCCCAAAAGCCCCATTAGACTTCTGTGGGTAAACAAATTTATATAGAAAGTTAAGCACACATGTTGACTTCTGCACTCATTGGAATGTGTGCTAATCCTAAACCCTGATGTGTTCTGTACCTACACTATTGTTTAATTGATCATTTTCATCATGAATTTCAGACCATGAGATATGGTTCTTAAAAGATACAAACCCAACAGATTAGATTTAACAATGCAGAAAGCCTAACATTTTAGTAATTTGCATGCAATAGATTTGGAAGACAGCGAAAAAACAACTTGCCTTGAGCGATCGGAGTGACGACGGATGCAGCCGGAGCCGCCTCCGGCTTCCCAGCACTAACAGCCTCGCCTTCGGCGCTTCCATCTTTCCGTTGATAACTTGCTGCGGCATTTTCAGGTGGATCCAGCGCCGTTGGCGAACTAAATTCTTTCGAATTGTCTACCAGCGGCTGTTGCAAAGGTTCCTGCGGCGTCGATTTCTCCGATGCACCACCATTATCAGCCTATGAACATAAAATTAAATCAAGGCTCAATCAAGACGGGTGAAATTCGAGAAACGACGAGGAAAAGTGCGTGAAACTACGGGGGGTAGAGCATTTGGGACCTTTTGGCGTTTGGGGGACGGGGGTTTCTGTTCGGAAGACGATGATCGTTTGTTGTTGCTGTTGTTTGATATAGATCCGCTGCGACGCGTTGACACCATATCTTTGTGCTTCTTTGTTGTCCTCTTCGTCGTCTTCGTCCTCTCCGAGAGAGAGAAACAGAGCGAGAGAGAAAGAGTCTAGAGAGGGAGAGAGATAGAGAGAGAAACCGAATGAGACGAAGGGAATAAGAGAGAGAGAGAGAGAGAGAGAGAGAGAGAGAGAGATGAGCAAATATTGTTTCCTCAAAAAGGAAAAAATAAAAAAGATTTATGTAAGCAATTTTTAAGTAGTAGACGTTAGATTTACTAAATTTGTTAATCTTACACTTTGCATGTCTAAAGTTTCAAGATTTAATTTTATGCCCTCATTGTTTGATTTTCTTTAAAAGGGTAGTTTGTCTAATTGTTGTACTTGGGTGGCATTTGGATATGTCCTTTGAAATGTTATTTGATTATTGTGATTTGAAGTGATAGTAATTAGAGATGTACATAGGTGAAAAACATATTTGGCTAAACTGGAACAAGAGTAAATCAAAGATTGATTCGGTTACAATAATATTTAAATGTGAGAGCTAGTTTTCTAAAAACTCTAAGAATCGGAATAAAGATAGTTTTAAAGCTATACAACCAAATGTAATGGGTCTATATTTGATTTTATGATCCATCAATATTAATCGAGTTATGCACATCATTCGTAATAATCAATTTTACAATTTGGAATAAATATTTTGTTTCTAATTATTTGATTATTTGGATATCATACAACCAACTTTGATTAATCACATTCATAAAATATGCAATTCGGATAAAACTACACATTTTTCTCTTAATTAAACATATGATTTGGAAAAGATTGGTCCAATAGCATAAACATAGAATTGAAAAAAATCACTTGGTCAGAATTGTCGCACCTAATAATAGTCTAAATAGTTTGGATGTGTCAATGAGAGTTTTCTTAAACGATCTAAACATTGATTAAAGCCTTTGATACATTAACAAACCCAAAAATATTATTGATCGTGATGTATAAATACTTTTAAAAGAGAAGTGAGAATAATGAAGATGTAATGACAACACCATTTGGGGATGATGTTACATGGGAACTTGAATGATAAGTTCATGTCAAATAGTGACATCTTATCACTTAAGTGATTACTGAAGACGAAGTCTTCTTTTGAGGATGGACGAAATGTAAATGTAAGGACCCAAAATCACAACAGTTATTATTATTATTATTATTATTATTATTATTATTATTATTATTTTAAATAAATAAATTACTAATATAGATTGTTTTCACAAAACCAGAGTAACCAATATTTAGCAAAACATCAATTAACCAGAGTAATTCACATTGTGCAGAAACATGTGGTGTGTGTTCTGCAATCATTCCGAACTCTTCCCTTTGAAAACCGAAGTACCTGAAACATAAACTGAAAACCATAACCATAAAGCTTAGTGAGTTTCCCCAAAATACCATACCACATACAATCACAGACTATCACACACATACATATAGGTGTCATGGGCTCCCCCATGGTCTTTTCCTGGAATGCCATGGGCTTTCCCCTCATGATCTGACATCCAATTGCTATGGGCTCCCCCCTGAGGTATTCCATGTAAATATCACAAAGACAACTAACATACCACATAACACATAATGGGTCGGGCATTGGTGCCTTCGACCCATGGATATAGTGAGAATATTCACCTAGCACTGTTGAATCTTACAAAGAACTCCTGACTGCATGTTGATTGATCCCCGAACTATTAATAACAAAATGACACCCAATTAACAATTGAGTTCCAATCCAAACCACAACTCCATGCATGGGGTAAAATGACCATTTTACCCCTACCTAACCTTGTCAAAATTTATGACCCAACTACACTCTGAAAGGCCCAAAGGAACACAAATCAACCATTGACCCAGTTTTCCAAATTGGGCCCAAACCCATTACATAACCTTGCCTTAAGGCCCAACCATTCTCCCTAGTCCAACACTTTGTGTTCTGATGGCCCATTAATAACTCAAACTCTCAAGTTGTAACACCCAGGATCAGAAAGGCCAAGAAAAGGAAAGAAACTCTAAGTCAAGGAATGGACTCGTCGAGCCCAGGGAGGAACTCGACGAGTCGAAGCGGGATCCGGGGGGGATCGAGTAAGTGACCAACTCGGCGAGTCGGCTCGTGAACTCGGCGAGTTGGGTCTGAACGAGGAAAACCCTAAATCCGGGACTTAGAGCCTATTTAAACATCTCATTCTCCTCCCTAGGGTTCCTTTACTGCCTCTCTACCCGAGAACACCAAACCCTAGCCACCATATCTGTTTTTGAGCTAGATCTTGCCTTGAAGAGTGCATTAAAGCTTGGAGAAGGAAGAAAGACCTTGGAGGCGCAAGAAGGGACTGTAGATCCGGGATTGGGAAGACATTTCAGACCAATTTGAGGTAATAAGTTGTTGCTTGGACTCCCTTTTTGCACCTAGATCTATTCTTATGTGTGAGTTTTGGACATTTTTGGCATGATAAGTAACCATTTCAAGCTAGAGGTCCAGATCTGAGGTTGCTACCTCAGATCCATGCTTTTTTTGGTCTAGAATCCCCTAAAATATCAGCCCTTGGTATGTTGGAGAAGTATGTTTGCCATAAACCCTAGTTTGAAGTGTTTTGAGCCTAGATCTCTTTAGCTACACGTAAAGTTTGCCACTTTACGTGAGGAATAGGCCTTAGAAGTATGGATCTATGAGTTGGAACCCCTGTTTGGCTCGAAAAGCCACTACATGGATTAAGAGCTGTAGCGACTCGGCGAGTCACATGGGTGGACTCGACGAGTTGGATGAAGATGGGCAGGAACTCGACGAGTTGGAAGAACAACTCGGCGAGTCTGTTGATGATTGCCTTGGACTCGGCGAGTCTGTTCTTAGACTCGGCGAGTCAAGTCGCGAAACACCAAACCCTTCGAGTTAAGACTCGGATCAGTGAGTTGAGTGGGGACCCAGTGAGTTGGCCAGGTCAGGACTCGGAAATCAGTAGACTCGGGGAGTCATGGTCTGACTCGGCGAGTAGAGTCGAGAAGGGAGGAGGTTTCTGAGCTCATGAACTCGGCGAGTCAGTAGGCTGACTCGGCGAGTAGGGTCAACCTGGAAGGTTGACTTTGAACAGGACTTTGACTTTGATCAGAGTTGAGTTAGTTGACTTGTAGAGGTCAGTCGGGCTAAGTGTTACCTTGTTATTGGTAGCTCGGAGAGTTAGAGGAGCGGCGCTTCAGACGTGTGTCGGTTAGCAACCAGAGGGTTACCAGCAGAGTTCAACAGTTCAGGTGAGTTTCCTTTCAGTAGGAACGGGTCTAAGGCCACAATGCCGGCCCGTTTAGCTAGCAGTAGTTTTCCGGATTTTGATCCGATGCAGTAGTTAGTATGTTTGATGCCTTCGTGGCTCAGACAAGATTTATGTGTTATGTGTTCCGGGCTACGGCCCGATGCAGTATGCAGTATATGTGTGTTCATGCTAGTTGATATGTTTATGTTATGTGATGTTCAGTTAGTTTCGGACTTCGGTCCGATGCAGGGGGCAAGGCCCCAGTTAGTCCGGACTTCGGTCCGATGCAGGGGACAAGGTCCCAGTCAGTTTCCGGACTTCGGTCCGATGCAGGGGGCAAGGCCCAGTTAGTCCGGACTTCAGTCCGATGCAGTGGGCAAGGCCCAGTATGTGCTTTATATGTTATTGTATGGTATGTTGTAGATTGGGGGAGCTCACTAAGCTTCGTGCTTACGGTTTTCAGTTTTGGTTTCAGGCACTCAATTTTCAAAAGAGGAGCTCGGGAAGATTGCAGTGCACACACCATAGTCAGTTAGCCTGGGAATGTTTTACTCTGATAATGAGATTATGTTTTGAATTAATACTCTAAAAATTATTTTATGACTTATGATACTCTTTTATAAATATGGTTTTAGTTATGTTTTAAAAGAAATTTTTAGTCGTGATTTTTGGGTCGTTTCACAAGCCCAGAACCAAGGATCCATAAAGGCCCACTAATTGCCCAATTTTCCAAATTGGGCCCAATCCCATATGGGCCTTATCCTAACCCCATATTTTCCTTATATAAAATTCAGATTACCTCAAGCACCACCTTGGGAAAAAACTTGGTTAAAGACATAAGCCAAAAGGACAAGATCCATAATCCATATTGTAACGCCCGTAGATCAGGGCTAGTCAATTTAGAGACGATAGGCGTCAAAATGACTTTTTGATGGAAGATTATCTAGAAGGATTAATCTTAACCAAGTTGTAGTATATGTCACAAGGTTTCCGTGCATATAAAGAACGCCAAAATCCGAGTTATAACGAAGAAGTTATGACCTGTCGAAGTTTCGCGACAGAACCGACACGACACAACGCGACGTAAAAAGTGAATTTACGTTAGAGCGGTATTTAGCCTTAGCAATCTAAATGAAAGTCGTAGAATACGTTAAACCGTGAGCGTGCATAAAAAGAACGTCCAAATCTGACTTCGTATGAGGAAGTTATGATTTTTCTAAGTTTCGACTTAGCGGTATGCAGCCCGAATACTCGATTTAAGATCGAGCGGTTTATAGCCGAAACAATCTAAACGAGGATCAAAGATCTCGTTAATTGTAGTGAAACGATGAAAAGATAGGCGAAAACGGACGTCGGATAAAGAAGTTATGATTTTATAACGGAGTTTTCCTGTCCCGGCCTACTAAAAATAAATAATAAAAATAAAGTCAAAATTAGCCGACGTAGTCTAAACGAAAGTTGTAGAGCATAGTCTCACCTTCGCGTGGATATAAAGAACGTCGAAAACGGAGTTTGTATGAAGAAGATATGAATTTCCGAAGTTTATTAAATATTTTGTATTTAAATTTAATCTTTAATTCGGATGATTATCCGAAGGAGTCACCGATCTGATCCGAAGTACGCCCCGCGTACAGCGAAGCATGACGACCTTCGCACTCGAGTTCTTCGGATGACGAACGCCATGACGTTTCGGAGCAGTACGCCCCACGTACTCCGAGGCTCCAGCCTCCTATAAATAGGATGCGAGGGCAGCCGAGTTCTTTTGCTATTTTCTCTCTTCTCTCTCCCGTTTTGCATCGATTTGCATGCCAGAAATACCCCGAAGACCCGATATTATTCTCGAGCCCCGAAGCAAGTCCCGAGATCCCGAAGATCCCGAGAAGTGCGGTTCCCGAGCCGAAGCTCTGCCCACGAGAAGTTCGATTTTTGTGGAGATCTTCCAGATCTGCTGAGGATTACTACTTCTGCAAGTCGTAGTGCTGTCCGATCATCTTCTGATCAAGTGAGTGTATACTACCTTTCACAAACATGATAATAATACAAGTATGGTTTGAGTGTATTAAGTATATTGTTGTTTACACGAGTGAGTGTGTGGTTACTTTCTTCTAACACATAAATATGAAGTATTTGTTATAAAATACGTGCTATGTGTTTATATATTGTTGTTTATTTGAGATGAGTATGGAATGAATGTCTTATATAGTTTTTAAATGAGTTAAACTGTATATGTAATTTATATCTACAAATATGTTGGGTAGAACATGGGTAGATGAGATAGTTGGTATGTGATAAAATGATGATGTATGAAAGATGATTAAGAATGATATTGGCAGATGCACCAATCAGAGAATGTCATAATGCTAGCAGATGCGCTCAAGCATAGTATTGGTAGATGCACCAAAGAGAGAGTGACATAATACTAGTAGATGCACTTAAGTATAGTATTGGTAGATGAACCTAAAAGAGCATGTCATAATGCTAGCAGATGCGCTTGAGAATAATATCGGTAGATGCACCAAGTAGTGAATGTCGTGATCTTGGTAGATGCGCCAAATAGTGATTGTCATAATAATAGTAGATGCGCTTATAGGATAATCTTGGCAGATGCGCTTATAAGATAATGTCGGCAAATGTGCCTAAAAGAGAATGTCATAAACCTGGCAGTCGCGCCTCATAGTGTATGACGTAATCCTGGCAGAGGCGCTTAAAGGATAATGTTGGCAGATGCGCCTTATGTAGCAATGGAAGTTTGTGCTAATTCCTTAGGTCAATCCTTAGGAATGAATGAATGATGGGTAGTTGAATTCCTAGGGTAAAATCCTAAGAAAGATAATAGGGATGGGTAATTGAGTTGATTGTTTGATGGTTGAATATAATAATTATATTATTGTGGGTTGAAAACCCTATATGCTCACCAGGCTCCCAAGCCTGACCCACTCAGTTTTCTTTGCATTACAGGTAATGGCACAAGAGTATAAGTTGGTGGACTTGACGATAGATTTTGGATTATAGGCCAGTAGTTATGAATAACTGTTGTAAGGTCTATTTTGTTCTGTTTATGCTTTTGGTCTGTATTGAACATGACATCCCGAGATTTTGTTATATAATGAAAATACATTTCTTTAAAGAAATGCTTTGATAATTCTTATCATATTTTGTTTTAGGAACAAATTCCGCAACTGTTTTCTTTAAAAGATTACTCTGATTTTAAAAACCAAGCATAAACAAATCGGTCTTTTCTGGCCGAGAAATTGGGGATGTCACACATATGGACCCAACTCGTCGAGTTGTCTAATCAACTCGCCGAGTTCTACATCAACTCAAAAATTGGGGAAAACCAAAACAACTCGCCGAGTTAACCAACCAACTCGCCGAGTTCGCCCGAGACCCAACAATTTAATACATTAAGATGCCTTCATCGAATACAAGAGCTCCAAAGCTCAAGTCTCGACCAAAATGAGATCTAGAAGGGTAAAGTTTCCAACTTTACCCCTAGGAACCACCAAAATGGGTTCAAACCCAAACCCTAGACTTAAAAGAGTGAGGGCTTAACCATTAAGTACTTAATCTCCAAAGACAAAGCCCCAAATTGAAGATCTGACACCTTGTAGCTGGAAAACCATATAAAGTTGACAACTTTACATTCATGCATGCCTAGCAGAAACTCAAAAGCTCAATAAGAGCTTAATAAGGGACTTAATACACACAATAAGTCCTTAAATCCATAAAGTCGGTACCTTTATACCAAAAGAGACCATGACAACCCCAGATCTGAAAGAATAATGCTTTGGGACTTCCTAATCCAAACATTCATCCAACCCATAGCTAAAGCATAACAAATTAACCTAAAAGAGGGATATAAGCATCTAGCCATCAAGATAAGAACTTGATACCTCAAACTCTGGCAAAATGGGTAGATATTTTGGATCCAAGACTTCCTTCTCCAAGCTTAGAACTTCAAGATCTTCTAACTCCTTCATAATCCCCAAAATGACCACCAAACTTCATCCAATGCTCAAATGTTTGAAATGAAGGATACAAATCAATTTTTAACAATAATAGAGGCTGCTAAGGAGGCCAACCAAAGAAGCTTAAGGCCTTTAAATAGGGTGCAACACCCTAAAATTTGGGTTTCCTTCCCAGCCACCAACTCTCCAACCCGCCGAGTTCAGCTCAAATAAAGCTTATTCTCAACAATTTCTATTCAAGATTTCGGGTGTTACAGTAACATCCACAAACATTTTCCACACAATGTATTCCAAGTCTTAATTTTTTGGTAAATAGTTGAATTTGTATGTTTATTGAGTATAAACATTTTAGATAATGTCATGTATTTTATTCAATATGTAAGTATACCATATTTGGATTGATATAAAGGTTCTAAACTAAAAGAATTTGATATTGAATGGAAATACAAGTTCTTTATATTGAGAATTTATGCATAGGTACCTAGAAAATGAGATAACTACCACATTATGTTAAAACTGGTAATAAAATACATAGCGATCATTTTAATATTGGTTATCGATGATGGTATAGACCATTAAATACCATGTGGAGTTTATACTATGGATATATGTCAAAACATACGAGAATGTTATCTAAGGTATTATCTAAGGTAATAGATATATGTTTGTTTATGTTTATTCATGTCCATTTATATTTGTTCGTGGTGCTATGTTCATAATCGTTCGCTTATGTTTGTTCATTTATTTTCATATATGTTTGTATATTTATGTCCATTAACGGAAATTCTTTTTTTAATTATTATTTTTGTCATTTTCTTTACCTAAAAAAATATAAAAAAATATCATTTTTTTTAATACGTGAAATATTCTAATAGATTATTACACTGTAAATATTCCAATGTGATTTTTAGAATGTTAGAATAATCTAGTATTCTAGTAGATTTGTTAGATATGTAAAATATTTTAATATTCTACTAGAATATTTCACAAATATTTAAAAAAAACGGTAATTTTTTTTATTATTTTTATTTTGGATAAAAAAGTGACGAAAATAATATATTTTTTTTAAAATTGAAAATTTTCAATTATTTTGCATTTTAAAAATGTTTTTTCTTTTATTTACAAAATGAGTGGCTAGGATTGCGTCTCAACGTCTCACAAAATATAATTGTCTCACATGAACCTAACTATATATATATATATATATATATATATATATATATATATATATATATATATATATATATATATATATATATATATATGGTTTATTATTTTACTAGCCTAACAGAGAGAACACTCATATGGTCACTATTTACTAAGGACAAAGTTATAAACATTGTTATCAAGTTTAATCAAATTATGATTATAATGATTTAAGTCATCGTGTATTCTTTAAGTCATCGTGTATTCATGCGCATTGCGGCGGAAAACTTATTTACAATTAATAATAATGAAAACTATAAAAATAAATTATGTAAAAGACAAAAAACGTAACATAACAATATAATGAGGGACGAAAATCACAATTATAAAATACTAATAATTGAACTTTAAAATGATGAGGAATGAAAACTTTTAAATCAAAATTTCTTTAAAATCGTTATTTCCAAGAAGCTGTTTATTTTGCATCTTGTATTATATGTAGTATATGTTGTTAAAATTGTAATGTAATACGGATTTAACTATTTTTTAACTAAAATAATAAAAATAAATTAACAATAATTTATCTCATATACTCATTTTGGTAATTAATACAATATATAGTATATATATAAATTTCGAAAATGAGTTTGGTTAAATTTGTGTTTTATTTGTTTTGGTTTGAATTTTTATATTTAATTCTTAATATAATGTTAGAAATTTCATATGATTATTTATTGGAAAGTTTAAATTAAACAAAAAAATTAAAAATTTATAAAATGTATAATTTTGGAGGATTTTAATAAGTCTTCAAAATCTCTTTTAAAATAGTAAACCATATCATTGAGCATTCCAAGTCAACCCACAAACAAATATATTGAGTTTTAGGTGTGTCATGATTTAAACATTTACATCTCTTTAAAGCATTACTATGAGTAGTTTTTTATAAAAAGTTGACTTATAAGCTTTTTTTTTTTAATTTAGCAAACATAACAATATAACACTCTGCTCCTGATGAAACGTATTACAAACATGATCCAAAAAATTTATTTTTAATTTAAGTAAAAACAGTATTCCAAACATTTCCATACATCCCGAATAAAATAAGTGTAATAGTGTATCAAACATCATAAAAGTCAAAGTGAAATCTCTAATGTGGAATCCATATGGTGAGTGCGATGCAGTCAACCCGAGCTCTTTCCTTTGGAACCGGAAGTACTTGAAACATAAACTGAAAACCGTAAGCACAAAGCTTAGTGAGTTTCCTAAAATACCACATACCATACATATAGCACATAACGGGCCCCACCCAATGAGTATAACTGGCCCCGCCCTAACTCGTATAAGGGGCCCCGCCCAATGAGTATAACGGGACCCATCTTAACTCACATAACGGGCGCTGTCCAATGCGTATAAAGGGTCCCACCCTAACTCGCATAACGGGCCCCACCCACATACGGTTCATATCAAATAATAACATACAAGATAATCATCGGGCTCCGCTTAGAAAGCATATAAACACATACACATACTAGTGCCACAAAGACAATGAGTATTCTAACATATCAATTCTTGGGTCGGAATTGGTGCCTTCGACCCACTATACATGATGAGGGAAGCTCACCTCGAATGCTGAATCTCACTGAAGATCCCTAGTTGTTGTCCTAACGACTCCCCGAGTTATCGGTACAAAATAACACCCAATTAATACTTAGGTTCTAAACTATATCCAATACTTAGTTTCTAAACTTACCCCTGGTATAGCTTAACCCAACGCTAAGGCCCAAATCCACAATCTAAAAAGGCCCAAAACCAAATAATCCTTCATGGCCCATTTATGGCCGAATTTTCCCAATTGGACCTAACCCCATCATGGGCCTTACCCTAAGCCTAATAACTTTTTCCAAGACCAAGATACTTGTTCCCAGAAGGCCCAACAAGAGCTCATAAACCTAAGCCCACGAGGAGGCCCAAAATTTTGGCCCAACTCGCAAAATCCCTCTAACTGAGTACGCGGTGCGTACTCAGCTGTACGCTAAGCGTACTCGCTGCTTGGCTTGTACACTGCGTGTACAGGCTTGTAAGCCCAACGTACTCACCCATTAAGTCAAATTTCCATTAAGCTCTTATTACTTAAGTCCAAGGGTCCAAACCACATATATGAGTCATAATCAATGTCTAGAACCATAAAGTCATTGACTTTGTGACTTTGCATGTCCCAAATGAACCCAAACTCGAAATATAACATTCTACTTCCATGAAGTGAACTCAAACTCATGCATGGGTGAGTTCCAACCCAAAAGATGCTTACTTTAAGGCTTAGAAACCTCAAAAACATCAAGAGGGGAAACTCATAGCTTCTGGTATTGCATCAAACCACCAAACTCACTCATGGAACCAAAAGTTGACCAAAATCAAGCTAAAACTAGATTTAAGCTATAACACATCAAGTTCAGAACTGTATACCTCCAAAGAGTGCCAAATGATGATGATGTTCTGGATCTACAAGCTCACACTCTTCCAATGAAGCTTCAAGATGATCTCCTTCCTTCAAAAGCACCAAAATATACCCAAAATGACATTCTAAGCTCAAGAACACTCAACAATGGAGTTAAGGTTTCGCGGAGGCTGATTAGGGACAAAAGGGAGGCTGATAGAAAGGATCATTGGGACATAATGTTCTTTAAATAGTGCTCAAACCCTAAATATTAGGGTTTTAATTGGGCCTGGACAGGTACGATGCGCGTACGTGCATGACACCCGCGATCCACTTACTTGTGTATGCCCCGCGTACATAGGTGGTACGCCCTGCGTACGACACCCCGAAGTCTAAAGATCAAGTCCAAGGTCTTCAACCCCAAAATCATAATGGAATAAGCAACCAAATTAAATAAATAAATACCTTAGAATTATCTGGCGTTACACCCGAGTTCATTAAAGGAAAGAAAAGAAAGGAAAAGAAGAACAAGGAAAGAAAACAAAAGAAATGGAGTGGAAAGAATAAATTTTTCCGTGCTCCTGAGTTCAAAAGAAAGAAAAAGAAAGTATTCATTTTAGGCGTTCCCGAGTTGAAAGAAAAAGAAAACAAAGATAAAAAAGATAATTATACCCTTCATGTTATTGAGTAAATTTTAGGTGTTTAAAACCCCATATCCCAACACCCATTCACCCCCGTCCCCCCAACCAACCCTCCCCTTCATTTTCTCTCCTAAAAAACTTAACAAAACAATTTTTTAATATAAAGTCAAGAGCAAAAAGAAAAAACGCATGCCACATCATGAAACAAGTAAAAACATAAGCCTCAATCCATTAATCGTCAATTGTTTTCAAGACACAAATCGAAAAAACATAAACAACTAAAAAAAGAATCAAAATCACAAACTCGTCCAAAAGCACCAAATTAAATAAGTTTCAAGTGAATAGACGCATAAGATTAATCTAGTAACAATCACCTAAGGTTATTCAATCGCGTGTGCCCATCGTATCTGAAGGGAACAACTGAATAATGTCTTGGCTTTTACTTGATTTGTTGCCAAAAAATTTAGAGCCCTCGGTAATTCATGGGGTTCTAAGCCCACCAACTCCAATTCTCTATAAATTTCTTCCCCCGTATACTCTTGAGGATAAGATCTATCAAATATTATATTACCCTCCCTGATAACAGTAGCCATATTATCAACCAATTTCATAATCTTTGAGTTAAAACCGTCTTCTTCTTCTTCTTCAAATTTCCTCTTTTTACGCTTACACTTCTTTGCACTTGAAGACTGCTATGGTGAAAAAGGAGTTGGAATAACCTCCTCAATGTCATCATCAACATCAACGCATTGGTTCTCCAAATGAACTTCATTGGTAGCTAACAACTCATCAACTTCTGTAATTGTTTCTAATTGAATTTTTTTTCATTCTTATTTAATCGATCATTTCTTTCTTTTGATGTTTTAGCATTTGCACCAGATGCCCTGTCCCTTGCAAATAATACCAACATATGTGACATCCCCATTTTATGGCCAGAAAAGGCCGATTTTGTTTATGCTTTTTAATAAAAATTACAGTAACTTCTTAAGAAAAGTATTGCGGAATTTGTTCCCAAAACAAAATATGATATAAATTTATTAAAGCATTTCTTAAAGAAATGTATTTTCATTACATTACAAAAACTCGGGATGTCAATCATCGATACAGACCATAAGCATAGCCCAAAAATAATTAAACATCTTAGGCCACAAAACAGAATATGGCCTTAAATCCATAATCTATCATCAAGTCATCCAACCATGCTTTTGCCACTACCTGTAATACAAGAAAACTGAATGGGTCAGACTGGGGAGTCTGGCGAGCATATAGGGTTTTCGACCCACAATAATAAGTTCATTATTTATGTAACGACCCAAATTTCACGTCCAAAAATTTCATTTTTTTGATTAAGTGATTTGCAAAACATTTGTAACAAAATATCATCCGATCATATCATTTAATAAAAACATGTCTCGCGTCTGAAAACCAAATCGCAAAACATAATAATGTCAGAGTACAAATCCCAGAATAACTCATAGTGCGGAAAACAATGTGTGTGTATGATGTGACGCTGCCGCGCCAGCTCCTTCCCCTTAGCTGAAGAGGTACCTGAAACCAAAACTATAAACTGTAAGCACGAAGCTTAGTGAGTTCCCCCATCGTACCACATACCATATAATCACATAACGTACATACTTCCGGGCAATTATGGGGTCCCCGACCTACCCGTACGGCCATTTTGGGGTGCCGACCTACCCATGCGGCCATTCTGGGGTGCCGTCCTACCCGTGTCAAGCCATTCTGGGGTGCTGACCTGCCCGTCGGTCCTAACAACCGACCCTCGGGGACTAATTCCACCCCCTACTGCTACTATCACATATATCATAACATAAACATATTATCAGACATATCTGGGGTGTCCGAACTACCCTTCGGTCCTAACAACCGAACTTGGGGACTATTCCCCTCCTACTACCACTATCACATATAACATATCATGCCAGCATATAAACATATCATCATATACTGTCAGACATATCTGGGGTGTCTGACCTACCCTTCGGTCCTAACAACCGAACTCTACTACTATCACATATAACATATCATGCCAGCATATATAACATATCAGGTAGTAGCAAACCTAGATGATATCACAAAGACAATCATCTAACATACAACTCCTACCGGTGGGTCGGTATTGTGGCAGTAGACCCACCGCTACTGGAAGGTAACTCACCTCGTAGTAGCTGCTGAACTGTGCGGGAATCCTCTGACTGTTGTCGTTGCTGCTTCGGAAATCCTCCGGCTATAATTCCCACAAAACACTTAGTCATACACTGCTAACTGTTCTTAGGGTGAAATGACCATTTTACCCCTGACCAAGTCAAAGTCAAAGTCAACTTCCAGTTGACCTGACTCGCCGAGTTGGCTTGCCAACTCGCCGAGTCCCTATCCTTCCATTTGTCCTTATACTCGTCTCTACTCGTCGAGTTAGGAGATGACCCGACGAGTTTTCATTCTAAATGAACATCGACTGAATCCGCATCCGACTCGCCGAGTTGTATGAACAACTCGTCGAGTTCATCTTCAACTGATACACAGGTCCTGTCCTTGACTCGCCGAGTTGTATGAACAACTCGTCGAGTTCATCTCCATCCTTAGAAGATTGCCTTGGACTCGCCGAGTCCGTTCATGCACTCTCTGAGTCCCATGAACTTCCAAAACAATGACTTAGTCCAGAACATTGGGTCACTCCCCGAGACCCTCCCTAAAACCTTTCCACGCTCAACTGGGTCCTTTTGACCCTCAACTGATATGCGACAGAACCCTTGGACTCGCCGAGTCCAAGAATGGACTCGTCGAGTTGGTCACATCCACTCACTAAATCTTCGATTTCTAATGTACAAATCTTGATTAAAAGATAGATCTATGCTTCTACAATCGATCTAGCACGTAGAGTTACAACCTTTGCGTGCTTGCATGGTACTTTGAGCTCAAAAGGTCCTAAAACAGGCTCTTACAATGCATGAGGCCTTCTTTGAGTGCAAAAGCCACTCCTTTCTGCCTTATAACCCCTTTAAGGATCTAGATCCAAAACATCAACCCCCAACCATGCTTGCAAACATGGTTGGTGATCAAAATGGCTTAGAAAAGCCCTAAAACTCCACAAAATGGGATCTATCTAAAGAGCAAACAAGGTATAGACTTTATACCTTCTGAAGACTGCAAATGATGTTCAAGGTCGGATCCCTCTAGCCTCCTCTTGATCCTTCAAGCTTTTTCTTCCTGCCTTGGATCACAAAGCACCAAAATCACTCCAAATGCCTTAGATTGCTTTAATAACAGATAAGGTTTGCTATGGGGGTCTTCTGGGAGCAAATGGGACGAAGGAGGTCGAGTTAAGGTGTTTAAATAGGGTGCAAACCCTCGGGTTAGGGTTTTTGTCCAAACAGGGCCTACTCGCCGAGTCCGGGACCCGACTCGTCGAGTCCACAACTTAAACTCCGCGTCTCATCCCGCTTCTACTCGGCGAGTTGGTCCTTCAACTCGTCGAGTCCAAGGACAAAATGCAACATATTTTAAAGAAGAGAATACGTACCAAGAACCATGTGCTACAATTTATTTTCATCAAATCATTAACCCGATTACCCGTTCCCGTTATCCTCACTTTACGTCCCTAAGCATCTATTATAAGGGACCTATCATAAGGATTTTTATTCGGGGTGACAACACTGCTTGGGGGATTCCTCAGCAATACATTCCAAATAAGGCAAGCATTGGGGGATGGAGTACATCTTCAAAAACACCTACAAATTGCGAGCCTGCCAACGTTCCACTGGACTGTATAGAAAAGTCTATGGTCGTCATCTATACTTCGCTAGATGATTGGATCATCTTAAACATCGTAACATCGATACCTTTCATCATTTTATAACACATCATCTATTTCATCTACCCATGTCCTACCCAACATATTTGTAGATATAATATACATACACAGTCCAGATATGAAAAACAAATTTTACATCTTTCATCCAGCATAACTTTCAAAGCATAAAATACATATACAACCTAGATCTGAAAAACAATGTTTACATCTTTCGTCCAGCATAACTTTCAAAACATAAAATACACAAATAGTCTAAATCTGAAGAAAAAGTTTAGATTTGAGATGAGAAAGTGTAGATCCGAAGGAAAAAGTTTCAGATCTGAAAGAAAAGTCTTAGATCTGAAAGATAAAGCGTAGATCTAAAGGAAAAAGTTTCAGATATGAAAGGAAGAAGCATAGATCTTTCACTCAACAACATCTCAAGTAATCAGCTAACATATACAATACGTATAACACATAAAATACTTCATATCTATGTGTAAAATGAAAGTGACTATACACTCACCTGATAAGGAGTGATTCGGACAACACTTCGCTTCTTAAAAATAATCTTCTTTGATGAAACGGGGAAGTTTGCTTAATGATCGGGCTCCGTGCGGACAAAGTTTCAAACCGAAAAACTCTTTTTCTCGGAGACTCCGGGCTCTCCAGGGCTTCCCTCGGGGGGGGGGGGGGGGGTCCTAGGCTTTAGGAGGGTTTTAGAAGGCTTGAAAGAGAGTAGAGAGTGAAAGATATGAAGAAAATGAGCAAAAATTCTCGGCAGCCCTCGCACCTATTTATAGGCCGAGGCCTCGGACGTACGTTGGGTGTACCGCAGCTCGGACGCGGGGCGTACCGAGGTTCGAACATACGTGTCGGATCTTCGGTGGAACGACGTGGCAAGCTCCGGAACCACAGGAAAAGTCAATACGCGGGGCGTAGGGTTCTCGTATGCGGGGCGTACTTGGTACGCGAGGCGTCCGAAGTCTACGATGGGCGTAGCCTCGCATCCAGCTTCACAATTTGCACCATCGACTTCTAAAATTCATATATTTCGCATACGAACTCCGTTTTCGACGTTCTTTATATCCACGTGTAGGTGATACCGTACTCTACAACTTTCGTTTAGACTTCGTTGGCTAATTCTCGACCGATTTAATATTCGAACTTCGGGTTGTGCACTACTGATCCGAAATTTAGAAACGTCATAACTTCCTCATATGAAGTCAAATTTGGGCGTTCTTTTCATGCACGCTTTCGGTTTAACGAACACTACGACTTTCGTTCAGATTGTTAGGGCTAAAAAAGTCTTATATCGTAAATTCACTATTTACGTCACTCAGTGTCGTGTCGGTTCTGTCGCGAAACTTCGACAGGCCATGACTTCTTCATTATAACTCGGATTTCAGCGTTCTTTATATCTCTAGAATCCTTGTCACGACCACTACAACTTTCTTCATAGATATCGGGTGTATCTAACATTTTATTTTTTACGCTTATTTTTATCCTTTATTTATTATATTATTATAAACAAGTAATAAGCACACAAAAGCACATAATTCACATAATATTCTAGTAATTCATCTTTATTACTTTAAAATGGGTTACAATGGTTGACCTAGACTATTACATCATCACATCAATGCTTAGCCTCAAAACACGGGCGTTACAACATATCATGGAAGTTTGCCACTTTTTTTTGTCTTTAATGACGTAGCCTCAAGTTTTGACCGGTTAACAACACAAACATAGTTAATATTGCAAACGATAACATATTTAAAAAGCTAATGGAGACATGAAAGGAATACTTGTATTAAATCATCCTTATTAGTTGAGTAGACGAATTCCAATAGAACCCACTCAGTGAAATTCCTCTAAACAAATCATACCATTGAGAAAAATGTGTTTTTAAGGTTTTGTAGTGATTCTTCGAATTACTTTTAGTGATACTCATTTAATGATTGTATTCAACTCCTCAACCATTTGAGCATATGCAGTTGGTGTGAAACTACCATTTATCCTATTGAGTATATGTTATTGTTTAATCATCGTTTGAATGTACGCAATATTCATTTTCTCTGACCATTTAAGTTGTTCCTTTTTACTACCACTGGCTTCCTATTTGCTCATGACGACTTTGCACATAGGAATAAAAATAACAAAAGGATACATTGTTAGACCACATAAATTCTTGGAAACTGTTAACATAATACTAATGAAAAATATGATGGGTAAATAACAGAAATAATCTCAAAAACCAATCTTCAATACATTGTGAAGTTGAAAAAATAAATGTATCACTAGGAAACTAGTTTTACATATTAATTTAATTGTTTGAATGTGTCAAATAATTGACCCACGTTTCATTTGCAATTGAATTCGTTAGTTGCTCAGCTATACTACTACCCTCATCTATTTCTGTTGAATTACGATGCTCTTGATCTTGTGGTCCATTTAAGATCTCCTGCATAACCTCATCTTCAAGATTTATGTCGCGGTCTTCATCTAGTAGAAAGTTGTGTAGGATACAACATGCAAAAAATATGGCAGATTGTGTTTCACAAGAGTAAAATGGTTCTGTTGTACTTTGAATGATAGGAAACATTCTTTTGAGGACACCAAATGCTCGTTCAATGGTGTTATGTAAGGAAACATGACAAAGATTAAACAACTCTTTTGAATTATGAGGAGCACGCATGGAGTACTCTTTTAAATGATATCTAACACCTCTATATGGCGCCATTAGTTTACTCGTATGAGGCAAACCCGCATCTACCAAACAATATCTACCTATAAAGAGTTTAATCAATATTATTGTAAAATACTAGATATTGAAATTACTTTGGTTTAATACATTACCTGATGGAATTAGTAGTTTATCTTCTCTAGTAAATACGTTCTTTATTATTCTCGAGTGTGATGCAATACCCTCCAAACCTGTCAACACATACGTAAACTTCAAATCAAATGTACAAACAACTAGTACGTTTATTGTCGGGTATCCCTTACGACCACAATATCTAGGAGCATGTGTATTGGGTATATGGACACAAACATGTGTTCCATCAATTGCCCCTATATAATTCTTGAGAAAGGGATAAAATCTCTTTATTTCTTTAATTCTTTTGGGACAACGTCACCTTTAGGTTGTTGAATATAGTGACTTTCTATCGATATAATCGCTCGTAGTACTTTATGGAAGCACTTACTCGTTGTTGATCTAGAGCGACCATACATCCATGAGGTAAGCCGAGTTCTCAAATCGTTACCTACAATATGGAAAAATCTTGCAACATGTTCATCAACGGACATGCGTTGCATAGGTCGAAGACCACCTTCACCTTTTAAGATGTCACACAATCTCATAAAAGCATTTTCACTCATTCGTATAAGGTCTCGACATTGACCACCATTTAAAAGATTGCACATCAACTCTTCCCGTACAACTATTCGTTCTAAAATAACTTTTCTTGTGGGTAACTTAACAAGCTTTGTGTTGGTCGGTCTACGTTATATAATAAAAGTCAACAACAAACAAATCAAATTAACTGCTTGCAATTGTCGGGCTCTTAAAACATGAATGGGAGTGAGTATCGGATTATCCATAGTGAAGGTACTTGTTGTTGAAAGTGTAATTTGAATAGCAAAGAGGATGTAACAAACATGGAAAAAATGTTAGTCATAAAAACTCATTCCAAAATTTTAGCTGTTAAACAGTTATTAGGTTTACATGGGTAGAATACTAGGTACCAAGGGGACGTTGTATGGTACTTAACTCAATGCTAAACAGAAGTATATTTGTTAACAAAAAACGATACATGCTAGTTCATAGCTTTTGGACCCTAAAATGCACAAGAACCATTATATATCAACAATTCAAGAGCATCAGATAGTAATGTTTTTTTAAAAGAAAATGAAGCGGGAAAGCATCTTCTTGTTCACGTGAAGCAATAGTAAAAAAGCACGTAAGAAGAGTACACGAAGAAAGATGGTTTTTCACTTGCCAACATGACACCTAAAAGGATAATTCTCTATTGATTTTTCTGAGATTAATAACAAGTTCCTTTTATTAAATACTAGGTGCGAGACTCGTGTATTATATGGGTTTATTTAAAAAAAAAATATATATAAAATTTTAACAATTTGAAATTTTTGAATTTATAAGAAAAATGACAATTTTTGAATTATTAAAATTAATGAGGTTTTAATGTATTGAATACATTATATATATAAATTCTTTCTAATAAATACCTTTTATATATATATATATATATATATATATATATATATATATATATATATATATATATATATTACCTTACATATTAAATGTGGAATTTTAATTTAATAAAATGAAAAATACAATAAAATGACAAGTGGAAAATAAAAAATTTAAAAATTCTAAAAAATGACATATGTCTAAATGAAGAAAAATGGGACATGTGGCAAAAAATTCTTCATTTATTATAGTAGATTGTTTTTTGTGTGCAGGTGTGTCTTCAAAAGTTGGCCAACAAAGCTAAAAGAGAACATTAGTTGATGTGCATAGTGATTTATACAACAGATGGGATTCTAGCTTTGGATTCTAATGCATATGTAAGTCTTACATATCTAAGTGACCTATTTCATATTAGATCATCAAATTACAAAATCTTTGGTGCTTTAGTTATTTTTTTAAAAGGATTAATATATATGGAACGTTTTAGAACACTCACTAATCACATTAAACTACTTAAACTATATTAAAAAAAACGCTATATATCTTAAGCAAAATCATGAAACAAGAGCTAAGAACACATCAAAAAGAATGAAGACAGTCAAGATGTAAGAAATTTGATGGCAAATGGATCACAGCCATAATAATTAATAAACATCACATATAATTCAGCTTCACTCAACTATCAAGTTCTTGTAACCAAACTCAATACATGTATCTAATAAAATTTGAAATCGCACTAACAAAACAAAATTCAAAAACTCATTCTGGTAAATCGATCAAACAGAACCATAAGTTAGGCTTGATTCTTGGTCTTTCTAGAAGCTAGCTGAGTCTCAGACTGCAATATCCACAAATACACATCAAAATTGGTAAAAACATAATTAAACACAATAATACAATTTCTACTTAATGCCATCAATAACTGACCTCTTTCTTCACAGGTTCTTCCTTTTCTGATAAGGTCAGCTCAATGTGACATGGGGAAGACATGTAAGCTGCAAAAGCAACAGACTTTAATTGTGGATACTATATTTTATATATTAACATACTAATAATAATAACTTTCAATACAAAAAGACAGAAAACTCACGATTGATTCTTCCATGAGCACGATATGTGCGACGCCTCTGTTTCTGAGCTTGATTCACCTGAATGTGGGAAATATGAAGAGCATCTACATCCAACCCTTTGACCTAAAACAATATTGAAACCCAAAAAGTCGATAAATTTAACTAAAACAGATTTGAAGAAAGTATAAAGTAAGTTGAAGTACTTACTTCTGCATTACTCTCAGCATTCTTTAGCAAATCCAGAATGAACTTTGCAGACTTAGCAGGCCAACGTCCTTGTCCATTGGAATGACGATTCTTTGCCTGTGCAGTTCTTCCAACTCCACGACAAAAACGTGTGAATGGAATGGCTTGTTTATGAACCAAAACATCCTCCAGGTATCTTTTAGCCTTGATTAAAGGCATCTTGCGAATAGCATGTGCAGTTTCTCTTGTGTTCTACGAAGGAAGAATGCAATAGCAAGTGTTAGAAAACAATGGAAGCTTTGGGTGACTGATATATGTTGAAACTGATTTAATAAGAGAAACAATTAGAATCCACGACAACGAAGCATTGGCAGCAAAATTTCGTAAATAAGAAAGAGGTAGCACATAAGCGTACCTTGAAATGACACCTGAGATCCGATCCTCTGGCTTTGCAAGCTGACAAATGTTCATCAACAAAACAACACAAAACTCAAATTACATTCATCGAAAGCAGCAAATTAGACAAAAAAAAATGGTAGAAATACTGAAATAGAATCGAACTTACATTTGGTAGGGTTATCTGGCTCCTTGGAATACTTCACCTGACATCATTAACAGCAAAAACAAGACAACAAATCAATTGGACAATCACTTAAACATACAAGATAGATGTGATGTAAACGGTGGATGAATACCGACCATGGCTGCTGATTGTTTTGCCGGTGCGACTGCTGCAGGATTGAGAGTGAGTTTGCAGAGGCCACAGCAGCTAATGGTCTAACGGAGAATCTAGGGTTTGTGTTTTTGTTACCAATACAGGGGCCGGGGGTTTACTTGCTATGGATTCGGATCGGGCCTATGTACTATGGCCCAACAGTTTTTAAACTCAAAAGATTTTTTTGACTTATGAGTTCAAAAAGGAGTTATTTTTAAAGAATGTTTGTTTAATTTAGGTGTTAGTTTGTTTTTTTTTTTTTAAATAATTTGAGACCATTTATTGCTGTACCGCGGAGCACACGCGCAGCATTTAGCCATTTGCAACTGTTTGTTTTTCAGAAGACTTCTGACTTAAAAACGGCTGCGCGTGTGCTGCGTGGCGCAACACTAAACCAACTACTTTAAACCACTTCACGTCTTGGTTTAACTTACTGCAACAGTTTGCAAATATTAAAAAACAAACATACTTTTTATTACATGTTGCAGCCGTTTGTTTCACCTCTTCTACTACAGAGGATTGCAGAGATGGTCCGCAGACTTCACGCATTTTATCTTCGAAAAAACAAACAGCACCTTACTTTCCAAAAAATCATCTATGTTTAACTTTTCAAAAACTCATTTTTTTAAATTGTTTTTTGTTATAAAATATGATCAAATAACAAGATAAATTATAAAGTAAAGAAAGACATGAGAATAAATAAACTTTTATTCTAATACTTATGATGAAAAATCAACTTTCTAATACATACGACCCACTATTTATACAATCAAAATAAGATGAAGATAAATGTACATTATGATAGTGCATCATTACACTCATAAAATACATTGAAATGGTTGTTACTAATGCTAAATAATGGAGAATCCAATGGTCATTCACAAACTAATATTTCATAACGATTTCCCTTGAATGACGATTGTTGGTGATTTGTTTCACTAATTATATTTAAGTGTAATGGTTTGACTGGTTAACCAAAAATCAATCTTGATGAATATTAAACAAGTAAGGAAGGTGTGGAGCGCACACTTGTTTAAGTTTATTCAAGATTAAAAGTAGATTGTTATTTAGGGGCAAAGCCCCTGAACGGACATGGGTCCAGTAACAACGCCCTTGGGAGCGGGGTGCAAGGGGCGGCAGCCCCTGGCTCGCGTAAATTTTTTATTTGGGTTATATTGTTGTATTAAAAATGCATCAGAAAATCCAAATTTTGAATATTTAACCCGTTTTTGGCTTTACATTAATCCTTATAGAAAACTCTGATTTATGACAATTTTGACTAATGAAAAAACTGTTTTATGACAGTTTTGACAGTTTTCAGATGAATGAGGTTTTTAACCAATTTTGGTCAGTTTTCTGGTACTCACCAAATCTATACATCTCATTCTATATTCTTTTCTATTTTGAGTCTTATCTGATCAAAGATTAGGGAGTACCGCCCAAATAGTTTGATTTGAAAATGGAATCACAATTCTCAAAATATCCAAGTGCCTTTATTACCCTGAATTTCTAACAACGATTGTATCATGCCTCGTTAAAACCTTAATAGGTAAAACCTAGTGGGAAAAACCCTTTATTAAGGAAAAAGAGTACATGATTAATAATAGCGTAACATCCCAAAATTCAAAGCCAAAAATTTCGTTTTTAAATAAGTCATTACATAAAACCAAAGTGTTAATAAACATTATGAAACCATATCAGAGTATAATCCCAAGGATCTCGTGTGCGGAAAACATAGTGTGATGCGCTACGACTAAGCCGACTCCTTTCATTGAAATGAAATACCCGAAACCAAAACTGTAAACCGTAAGCACGAATCTTAGTGAGTTCCCCCATCATACCACATACCACATAATACCATCGGTATCTTTCAACCGGTAACTGTCATCGGTATCTTTCAACCGGTAACCGGGGACTATTTCACCCCTACCACTATCACATAATAATATATCATAAACATACTGATCGCCTACTAACATGATAAACATGCTGATCACATACTAACATATCATAAACATAACGATCACATACTAACATATCATAAACAAACAGATAAGCATTACATGGTTTTGTATACCCCAATCGATATCTTTCAACTGGTATCCGCCATCGATATCTTTCAACCGGTAACCGGGGACTATTTCACCCCTACCACTATCATATACTAACATGATATAATCATACAGTCAGGCATATCTGGGGTACTGACCTACCCCCTGATCCTAACGACCGAGTCAGGGAAGAATCATTCCCTGCTACTACCACTAACACACATAGCATATCACATATCACATAAGCGTATCTCATAAGCATATCTCATAAGCATATCTCATATGCATATCACGTAAGCATATCACATAAGCATATCACATAAGCACATCACATAAGCATACCAAGATAATTATCACAAAGACAATTATCTACCAACTACCCCTGTTAGTGGGCTGACATTGTGGCCTTAGACCCACCCCTACTGTAAGGTAACTCACCTCACACTGTTGAAGTCCCGTAGACTCAACCCCACACTGCTGAAGTCCCGCAGACTCAACCCCAGCTGCTGGATGACAGATTCCCGATCTGTCAGTATCAAAACATCACCCAATTAATAATCGGGTTCCACTACATAACCATAAGTACATGTTTTGGGTAATTACTACATTACCCCTAGCTTGGCTTATTCCAGTCCAAGGCCCAATTCATAGGCCCAAAGTCGACTAGGACTCAAAGCCCAACATATGGCCCAATTTTCCAAATTGGGTCCAAGCTTATACATAACCTTATTCTAAGGCCCAACATCATATGTAATCATTAAGACCCAGACTATGGCCCATCTATGGCCTAATTTTCCAAATTGGGCCTAACTCCTCAAAGCCCATTAATTATTCTAGTCCAATTGCTTGACTTTGGATGACCCAATAATAATCCAATCATCAAGGCCCAATAATAAACCCAAGTGAAATTGGGGTTTTCAAATAAAATGATGATTAGGGTTAAGTCTTCTCACTTAACCCATTAAGGACTTAATCCATTAAGTCCAATCTTACTTAGATTAATTCCTTGCAAATGATTATTATTTAATATCTCCAGTTATTAAATAATTCTCGTGTGTCCCGATTAATTTCCCAAATTAGGGTTTTGATGGCATTAGGGTTTTCCAAACCCTGATTAGGGTTTCCAACCCAAATACTAGCCCATTTATTAATTTGTCGGGCTTTTAGATCAATTAGTGCTTTATTGGGCCTATTAAACCCACTAAAACATTATTAAGCCCATTAGGGTTTTATTGTGTCAATTAGAGTCCATTAGACTCATTAGGGTTTCCACTAAGCCCATTTGGCTTCATTGGGCCCATTAGGGTTTCAAGCATCCCCAATCGAGTCAACTCACAAGACAAGCACACCGTCACCTGACACAGCGGCTGGTAGCTGTAGGAGGTGGCAGCCACCACCCTACGGTGGCGTTTTGAGTTCCATTTCATTATTCCAAATTTTACAATTTACAATTAACTCACAAATAAGCACATACTACACTAACTAACACACATACTTATGGGTTTTAGCCATATAAACATTCCTATGTGCACATGCAAACCCTAATGCTTGGGTTTCTCTAATTGAACATGCATTGAATCCAAGACTTCTAATGGCTAATAGAGTATAATAACAATAAGAAATCAGAATTAGAAGATTACCTTGAATCACTTGCTTGATCTTCTTGTCCTTAGAGCTTTAGAGTCACAATTGTCACTCCTCTAATGGCTTACAAACACCAACTAGCAAGATGATGATTTGAGAGAGAGGAGAGAGGATCAAGAATCGGCCAGTGTTTCTTCTTAGAGCATAGGTGCCGATTTCCCTTGACCCCTAGGGTCTATTTATACTAGTGAGGCTCCTAGGGTTTCACTCTTAAACCCTAATTGGATAACTTAGGCCCTAAGCAATCCAATACCTTAATTGATAAGCCTTTGGACGATTTCAAGGCCTATCCATAGTCCTTAAAATCGTCCCCCTTTATCCATAAGGGTTTTATAGCCCAAAGTACAACTATCATACAATTGACAGTTTATGCCCCTTTATTCAATTAATCTCTTTAAGTCACCAAATTAATTCTTAATTAATTTATGACTTATATTAATCAAATAATAATAATAATATTCCTTATATTATTCTTATAATATATTAATAATATTTCTTCTCTCGTAATAAATCATCCTGTCAAGTTGCTAAGGTGAAGGCAACCCAAAAGGACCATGCTCAACCGGGTCAAATATTTGCCTAATATAGTTGCAGCCTTAGACACTATTCCAACAGTCTCCTACTTGGATAATTCTAGTAACTATATACACAAGTATAATCCGATTAGCAATCGTAGCTCTCAAAGGTGTTGTCAAACTCTGATCTAATCAATCTTGTCCTTTATATAAGGGATCGTACAATCCTCTGTTTAGATACCATGCTGACAATTCTATGGAACAAATTTGTCTAGCATTTGGTTTCTCGATCTCCGATTCATTTGATATAGAACTTAATCGAACACATCAATTCAGTTCTGACTGGGCCTGACACACAAGTCAAATCAAATCATCGAGCGGCAGAGATATCGCTTTTACCCTCTTGGAATAAAAGTAACAGATAAACTTCGACTTATATGCATTTACTTATTCATTAATCAACTATACACAACAATGCGTTTTATAACATCAAGTTACTGATGCGGTTTCGCATTATCAATGCATAACCAATTAACAAATAACAAACCATATATCTAGGTTTTAAGACCATATGATATTATCGTCTTGCGATCACCCTTTTTATCACATTCCACAAGGTGATTCCAGCAAGCGCGGGTTTGTTCCAATGCTCAAAACTAGTTCATAAGCACTCATGAACGTTGCAACAACCTTTTGCTATGTCTAATACCATTTAGACAATCTACACACCAATTCATGACAATCTTCATTCATATCTACTTCCAACATATGAACGATTGTGGAAAATTTGAATAATTCGATTATTCTTAATAAACTCAATTATTCTGGAAGTCAAAACATGCAAAGTGAAACAATAGTTAAACAATTAACATAAGATAGTAACATTACTCATAAATAATACTCTTTTATTTAATCATCAAATGTTAATTACATTTATCTATTACACGTTTCTACTACTATCTAATCTATACTAATATCATCCTTCAGCCCAATACTCCTAGCATGCTGCAAGTGCTTAACCCTACTCAGTCCCTTCGTAAGCGGATCTGTTGGGTTATCTTCTGATGATATCCTCTCCACCACGAGTTGTCCTTCTTCTACACGATGTCTAATAAAGTGATATTTTCTGTCGATATGTCGAGATCTACCATGATCCCTCGGTTCCTTGGTTAAGGCAACCGTTCCTTCATTATCACATAAAATCTCCATGGGCTCCTTTATGGCAGGTACAACTCCAAGATCACCGATGAAGTTCTTCAACCATATTGCCTCCTTCGACGCTTCACTCGCTGCAATGTACACTGATTCACACGTTGAATCAGCTACAGTTTCCTGCTTGGAACTTTTCCAAGTTACTGCTCCTCCATTCAGGGTAAAGACCCAACCCGACTGCGAACGGTAGTTGTCCCTGTCGGTCTGAAAGCTGGCGTCACTATACCCTCGCACCTTCAAGTCATCACTCCCTCCGAGGACTAAGAACCATTCCTTCGTCCTCCGAAGGTACTCAAGGATATTCTTGCCCGCAATCCAATTGGCTTTGCCAGGGTTCCCTTGATATCTACTAACCATGCTCAAAGCAAAGGCTATATCAGGGCGAGTACAAGTCATAGCATACATGACTGAGCCAATTGCGGAAGCGTATTGAACTCAGAACATTTATGCTATTTCAGCTTCGGTACTCGGACTTTGAGTCTTACTCAACTTGGCACTACTTTGTATCGGTAATTCTCCCTTCTTCGAGTTTTCCATACTAAAACGTTTTAGTACTTTATCTAAGTAAGTGTTCTGACTAATTCCTATTAGTATCTTACTTCGTTCTCTCACTATCCTTATTCCCAGAATATAGGAAGCCTCTCCGAGGTCCTTCATAGCGAAGCACTTCCCGAGCCAGGACTTAACCTCCTGCAGAGTCGGGACGTCGTTTCTTATGAGTAGTATGTCATCGACATACAGAACGAGGAAGCTTACTATACTCCCACTGGCTTTGACATATACACATGATTCATCTTCGCTTCGTACAAATCCAAACTCTTTGACTTTCTCATCGAAGCAAAGATTCCATCTGCGAGACGTTTGCTTAAGTCCATAAATGGACTTCTCAAGCTTACACACTCTCTTTGGATGCTTCGGATCGACAAAACCCTCTGGCTGAGCCATGTAAACATCCTCAGCCAACTTCCTATTAAGGAAAGCGGTTTTGACATCCATTTGCCAAATCTCATAATCATGAAATGCGACAATAGCTAGCATCACTCTAATAGACTTTATCTTCGCAACTGGTGAGAAGGTCTCATCATAGTCAACTCCAGGAGTTTGAGTAAAGCCCTTCGCAACCAATCGCGCCTTATATGTGTGTACGTTTCCATCCACGTCGGTCTTCTTTTTGAAGATCCATTTGCACCCAACAGTCTTACGTCCGGGCACATTATCAACCAAATTCCAAACTTGGTTGTCATACATGGTCTGGATCTCGCTGTCCATTGCCTCTTTCCATTTTGCAGACTCCGGGCCTGCCATGGCTTCCTTATAGCTATTAGGCTCATCTAGATTTATTAGTGTACCATCACTAATATACGTGTCCCCTTCGGTAGTAATTTGAAAACCATAAAATTGGGGTTGAACTCTAACTCTTTCGGAACGTCTAAGAGGTAAGGACTCGTCAATCGGTTCAACCGGAGTTTCCTCCTCGGGTTGAGTGCCAGTGGTAGAGGTTCCTTCATCTATCGACTCTTGAATCTCTTCAAGCTTGATTTCCCTCCCACTGTCTCCTTGGATTATGAGTTCTCTCTCTCTCGAAAAACTCCTCTCCTCGCAACAAAGACAACATTATCCTTCGGTCTATAGAAGAGATATCCAAAGGATTTCTGCGAGTAGCCGATGAAAATACATCGCTCACTACAAGGTTCGAGCTTGTCGTGAGTATCTCGTCTTACGAAAGCCTCGCAACCCTAAACCTTGATATGTGCTAACGAGGGAGCTTTCCCTGTCCACATCTCGTGAGGTATTTTGGCAACCTTCTTAGTAGGGACTTGGTTAAGGATATGGGCGGCAGTCTCTAAGGCATACCCCCAGAATGAGATAGGTAGTGAAGCACGACTCATCATAGAGCGGACCATGTCTAACAAGGTTTGATTACGCCTTTCTGCCACACCATTCAATTGTGGTGTCCTAGGTGGCGTCAATTGTGAAACTATTCCACACTCCTTGAGATAGTCGTGTAATTCAAGACTTAGGTACTCTCCTCCTCGATCGAATCGAAGCATCTTGATTTTCCTGCCCAATTGATTCTCCACTTCATTCTTGAACTCTTTGAACTTTTCAAACGTTTCTGACTTTTGCTTGATTAAGTAGATATACCCATATTTACTATAGTCATCGGTAAAAGTCACATAGAAGTGATTCCCATCCTTTGTGGTTGATCTAAACGGTCCACATACATCGGTATGTATGAGGTCCAATAGACCCTCACCCCTTTCACATGTACTAGTGAAGGGTGACTTGGTCATCTTTCCAAGTAAACAAGACTCGCATGTGTCATCTTCCCTAAGGTCGAATGACTCCAACACTCCATCCTTTTAGAGTTGGGCTATGCGCTTCTTGTTGACATGCCCAAGACGACAATGCCACAAGGATGCTCTATCCATACCATTGGAAGAATCCATGCATAAAACATCATTTCCTAAGTTATCTAAAATCATAACAATTTCATAAATTCCATTACATGGTATTGCTTCAAAATATAAGACACCATTTAGATAAGCATAAATAGAACCATTCTCATTATTAAAAGGAAATCTAAATCCTTGTCTAAACAAACCATGAAATGAAATGATGTTTCTTTCCATTTCTGGCGAATAGCAACAATTGTTCAAATCTAAACATAAACCATTCCTAAGCACTAAAGAATACACTCCAATCTTGGTCACAGGCGACGATCTTCTGTTCCCCATGATTAGATTTATTCTTCCATGCTCCACATCCCTATTTCTTCTTAGTCTTTGCAATTCAGAACAAATGTGGTAACCACACCCGGTATCTAGTACCCAAGAAATAGCATGAGATGAATCATTAGATTTAATTGTGTATATACCTGCGAAAGACGGCTTGATCTTTCCTTCCCTGATGGCTTGCAGGTAGTCTGGGCAACTTCTCTTCCAATGCCCTATTTTATGGCAGTGGTGGCACTCTGCCTCCTTTGGGTTAGGGTTAGGCTTAGCGGGATCAACTTTGGTCCCACTAGAAGAGGAACCATCTCGGGACTTTCCCTTGCGGTGGCTCTTAGACGGAGCCTTCCTGTTCTTGCCTCTTCCTTGCCTAATGGCCAAAACAGGAGCAGCGGGTGGATTGGGAGTGGGTGCAACAGACTTGTCCTTGAGGTTGCTTTCAGCAACCCTAAGGAGACCTTGGAGCTTACTTAGGGTGACCTCTTCTTTATTTATGTGGTAGGTCATCCTAAATAGATTCACGCAGTAAATCAACAAAGCCCAAAGTGATTTCTCTTTCCCCTTCAAGTTTACCTACTACGGTACCGGAATGAATATGATCTCCACCAGACATACGTAACGCTTTAGCTAGTACACGGAAGTGTATACCATGATTCTTCTGTCTATCAATAACTGCATGCATTGCGCGGTGGATGTGAAGAAGTAGACCATTATCTCGGCAATAATGAGCCAAGCTTAACACGGAGGCAAAGAGTGAAGCACCATGTCGATCGCCAAGTCTTCCCCAAAGTCAACATTCAACTTGCGAAGACGATCGACATACCTTTGCATCTTTTGCAGGTGCACGGTTAGAGATTCTCCATGACCCATTTTAGCGGAGATCATGTTAGTGAAAATCTCGTAACGCTCTTGTCTCGCGTTTTGGTAGTATCTCTCCAACAAGTCTTGGTGCATTTCGTACGGATACATGTCCTCATAGGACTTTTGGAATTCGGCGTTCATTGTGGCTATCATGATGCAATGAACCTTCGTTGCATCACATTCATGAGTCTCAAAAGCAGTCATTTCAGCCGGAGTAGCGATTTCTGGGTTGATCTTCTCGAGCTTCTCATCGAGGACATACTCCTTGTCCTCGTAGCGAGAAATTGTGCGAATGTATCTTATCCATTCGCTAAAGTTCGTTCCATCGAAAGTCACCTTTTGGCAAAGGCTCATCAATGTAAACAAACTAGCAACAGCGTTGTTCGCGTTCGGCATCTACAAATAGAAAGGACAAAGATAGATTAGAATTTGAATCCTTAATTATCACCCAATAAGAAAAATTAGGGCTAGGATCCAACAACAATATTTACATATTAGAAAAGGGATGTCGTAATCTAACACGCAAACAATTTGAAGGTAAGTGAATGACGATTCACTAATTCTCCATCACGAAAACATAACTTTAAGTTCTAAATGTATTGAGAATTCCTAGGTTTGGATGAGATTCATTGAAACTTTTCAATGGCATGTTTAAATCCCGATATGCCCCTCTCGTTTGTGACTGGGATACCGAGGATCACAAAGTGGGTGTGAATTACCATGCAAATTCACATGATGCCTTCATTGTAACAATCACCTATTCGATGTGCCGGTGAACCACACACGTTTCATCGAACTATGATAAACAATGAATCAACCTTTGCCACCTTTGCTTAGAACCAATTAGTGTGCCGGTAAACCACACACGCTCCACTAACTTCTTAGCAAGGGTGCAAAGTGTAATTTCATGGGATTGCATCAATTCACTTTTCCTAAAGTAACTAGGATTGGGAATTTTGAAAAACATGTAGTTACTTTGTATTTCATATTATACTTTTAATGAGAAGATGAGGTTGCCCTATCCTACCCGTTCGGCTAACGACCCTCCACCGATCAAGCAAGCGGTGGGTGTGAGTGTACACCCATTAAGCGCCATTTTATAGGCAGCAACCTTGTACCCACCTTATAGACCGGCTTCGTGAATGAGGCCTACTAACGGTAAGACTAGCATTTTAATTATACATATATATATATATATATATATATATATATATATATATATATATATATTAATCTTGTAATATTATATTAATATAGGGTTGAATTTTAAACTTGTAAAATTCTAGGGTTTGAAATTTAAATTGTCTAAATTAGAACTTTTAATCACAAAACATAAATTTCAAAACTCGAGGGCAAGTTTTAAACCTTTTCAAAACATAGGGGATCAAATAACAAATAATCTGAATTAACATTTAATCACATAATTATCCATATTTGATTTATTTAATAATTTCTTGCAAAACAATTTACCAATTTAATCAAAATAATTAATCAATTATCACATAAGGAAATAAATATTTTATTAATTGATAAATATCTTCAATTAGATCAAGAATATACTCATATATATATATATATATATATATATATATATATATATATATATATCATAAAAGCGGATTTATATTGATCTAATATGATAAAGGCAAGCATCTCAAAGATAAACAACAAGAAATCCCGATATTTGGTCTTTCTAACGCTTGGACTCGCCGAGTTCCACAATGGACTCGCCGAGTCTAGCCTACTCGTCGAGTCCACTATGAGACTCGCCGAGTTCATCAGGCAGAAACACAAAATTCGAATTTTGAAGGCATCAAACAAGCAACCAATGCATCAATTCAATAGAAACCAATCTAGTCTCTGATACCACTGATGGGTTTTAGCCATATGAACATTCCTATGTGCACATGCAAACCCTAATGCTTGGATCTATGTTTCTCTAATTGAACATGCATTGAATCTAAGACTTCTAATGGCTAATAGAGTATAATAACAATAAGAAATCAGAATTAGAAGATTACCTTGAATCACTTGCTTGATCTTCTTGTCCTTGGAGCTTTAAAGTCACAATTGTCACTCCTCTAATGGCTTACAAACACCAACTAGCAAGATGATGATTTGAGAGAGAGGAGAGAGGATCAAGAATCGGCCAAGGTTTCTTCTTAGAGAATAGGTGCCGATTTCCCTTGACCCCTAGGGTCTATTTATACTAGTGAGGCTCCTAGGGTTTCACTCTTAAACCCTAATTGGATAACTTAGGCCCTAAGCAATCCAATACCTTAATTGATAAGCCTTTGGACGATTTCAAGGCCTATCCATAGTCCTTAAAACCGTCCCCCTTTATCCATAAGGGATTTATAGCCCAAAATACAACTATCATACAATTGACAGTTTATGCCCCTTTATTCAATTAATCTCTTTAAGTCACCAAATTAATTCTTAATTAATTTATGACTTATATTAATCAAATAATAATATTATTATTCCTTATATTATTCTTATAATATATTAATAATATTTCTTCTCTCGTAATAAATCATCCTATCAAGTTGCTAAGGTGAAGGCAACCCAAAAGGACCATGCTCAACCAGGTCAAATACTTGCCTAATATAGTTGCAGCCTTAGACACTATTCCAACACATACACAGCGGTGCATGGCGGCAGCCACCACCTCACGGTGGTGGCGGTGGCGGCTTAAGGCTTTCCGGTTGACAATCACACACACAAAAACCCTAAATTAAGCAAAACACTTCAGCCACCCACCTGGTGGCTCCCGGCGGCGGCAACAACGAAGTTGAGATAGCAGCCACCACCTCACGGTGGTAGCAGTGGGGTTTTCTTCACTACTCCGACCAAAGGGCGCTACTACAGCCTTATATCATCACAACATACAAGTACCAACACCACAACACACCTACAGCCATCCTTCACAGTGTCCAATGGCGGCATAAAAGCGTTCCCGGTGACAACCACCATGGTTGGCTGCCATGGTGGTCTTCTTGCGTTCTCCAGCCATCCTTTCACTCACACACACCTGTGTGACCACTGAAACCAGCACAACACTATGACATGGCTGAGATACGAAACACAAACGGACATACACAACACCGCCACCCATATGGTGGTTTGCTGCGACCCGGAATGGGTATCATTGAAATGCGATAGCCATCGGGTGAAAATAGCGATGCACATGAGGAAAATGGCAGAAGAACAAGAGAGGGAGAGAAGGTTCGTCATAACCGGAGAAGGTAGATGCACAACGGCCCCGACATCGGCCTTGACTCTCGTATTCGTCGACAACAAACAGCAATCGATAGGGCTCCACTCCCTTGGTGGCTAAGTTGGTTGGAAGAACAGTGTCACAGGTGGTGGTGTTTCGATGGCTAGCGGCGCTGGAGGTGGAAGGGAGATATAAGCGTGGGAGAGTGGCGGCTACTGTTTATCTTTAGGGTTTGAGTTAGGCACGATTATATACACCCGATCCCTCCACAACTTATTTCCATAATGTCGCTTTTAGTCCTTCCCTTCCTATATTCTTTCAAAATGAAGCCCAATGTTTACCATATAAACCCTGCCTCTTGAAAACCTTTTCAAATAACACTCGAAACTTACCGATCAGCCCCTCTTCTACATATTGTTCTCAAATAAAGTCCACGTGGTACTCCTTTAACCCCCGACTCCACAAACCTTTACAGTGTAACTCCAAAATTTACATTTTTATCCCTCGCTACCATAATGTCTTTCATATTAAGTCCCAATTATTACCAAGCAGCCCATGTCTTCTATATAACTAACGATTAAGTCCAAAATTTTACACTTTAATCCCCGCCTTAAAAAATTATGATAGATAACTCCTTGAGACCAACACCTTGCTATATAATTATAAATTTTTAGGGCTACTACTCGTTCATCAATTATTTATTTATTTATTAAAAATAAACAGGTGTTTCAAATAGATATTGGAAACAATTGTCTCGCTAAAAACCTTCCTATGAAAACCCAGTAGAAAAAAAATACCTAATGAAAAAAGTACAATATATTTCCAACTCCCCTTGATCAGCACATCACTTGATTTTCTTGAAGCGCCGCATAGCAATGTTTCGTACCATCTTTTCAAATTTGGATGTAGAAAGTGCTTTAGTAAACAAATCAGGAAAGTTGTTACTTGATTAAATTTTATGGATGTTGATGCCACATTATTTTTGAAGATCATGAGTGAAAACGAACCTGGGTGATATATGTTTGGTTCTGCCTCCTTTGATAAATCATTCCTTTAATGGAGCTATAAAAGTCGTGTTATCTTCATATAGTATGGTTAGAACATCCCTATCAGAAGTTAGACCATAATTTTTGCAAATGTGTTAAGTTAACTTTATTAACCAAATACATTCATGACTTGCCTTATGGATTTCTATAATCTTTGCATGGTTAGAATAGGCAGCAACTAAAGTTTGTTTGACATAATGCCAAGAAATTTTCTTACCTCCATAAGTGAATAAATAACATGTTTGAGTTCGAGTTTTGTGTGTATCAAATAAATAGTCAGCATCTACGTAACCAATTAACTCTGAATTTGATGAAGTTGATTAGTATAAATTCATATCCACTATGCCTCGAAGATACCAAAGAATGTGTTTGACTCCATTCCAATGTCTTCTTATTAGGCAAAACTATATATTGCAAAAGATATATCAGGTCTCGTATTATTATCAAGATACATTAGTGCACCAATAGAACTAAGATATGGTACTTCGGAACCAAGAAGTTTTTCATGTTTTTCAGAATGCCAAAATTGGTCATTTTTGGCATCTAAGGGCCTTACTACCATCGAGGTTACTCAATGGATGTGAGTTATCCATATAAAACTTTTAAGCACATTTTCTAGATAACTAGATTGATGTACAAAAACTCCATTTTTGGTGTGCTCAATTTGAAGATCCAACAAAATTTCGTTTTACCAAGATCATTCATTTCAAAATTTTCTTTCAAACAAGAAGTATCAATTTTCAATTCTCTAGGAGTTCCAATTATGTTCAAAACATCTATGTAAACAACAATTGTCACAAATTCTGATCCAGATAATTTTATGAATACACATGGGCTTAATGGATTATTTTTATAGCACTCTTTCAACAAAAATGTACAGCCACATACGTCCAGATTATTTCAATCCATACAAATATTTATTTAATTTTACCGAATATACTTCTCGAGAATTAGGAGTTTCTGCTTCTGGCACCTTAAACCCTTATGGGATTTTCATATAAATATCATTGTCAAGTGAACCATATAAATAGGCGGTAACTACATCCATCAGACACATCTCCAGTTTTCCATGTGTTGCTAGACTTATTAGATAACAAAATGTAATTGCATCTACCAAAGGAGCGTACATTTCTTCATAATTAACTTTGGGCCTTTGGGTAAAAGCTTGTGCAACGAGTCTTGCTTTATATTTCACAACTTCATTATTATTGTTTCCTTTAAGCATACATACTCATTTGTGTCCCATTGGTTTTACCTCGTTTGGTGTATGAACTACAGGTCCAAAAACTTTTTGTTGATTAATAGAATTAAGCTCTTTATTTATTTCATCTTTCCACTCTGGCCAATATTTTCTATTCTTACATTTCTCAATAGATTTAGGTTCAAGATCCTCGTTCTCTTTATAATCTCGCGCGGAACATGATATGAAAAATTATCGTCGACGTCTGTCTTATTTTGGTTTCATCTTATTCATGTCATGACATGATTTATTAAGATCTCTTCATTTTCATAATTTTCAGGTACTTTAGTTTCTTTCGTTCTGTTAGAAATATAAGATGGGCCCCACCTCATCACATTTATCAGTCCCCACTTGGCATCGGGGCCCACCTGGTATACATATTGTAACACCGTGAAATTTCAAAACAAATTTTATTTCATTTTAAATTAATAAAAATACTCCAAACACAATTCTCAAAAACGTGTATCAATTGTTTTACATAACATAAGTGCAAATCAAAATCCCCAGAATCTCAAAACATCCCCACAATAAGTGTGTACCGATCATGCCGACGCCTTCCCGCGATCATCACTGGTACCTGAAACACATAACATGCAAACGGTAAGCAATAATGCTTAGTGAGTTCCCCCAAAATATCACGTACAACATATACGCCTTTCCAGGCCATAGCTCTATGGGATCTTCCGATCCAAGTGTCTCGGTGGATTTCCATCCCATAACTCTGTTGACCTTCTAGTCCATACTTTGTTGACCTTCCGGTCCATATCTTCATACTCACATCATAACATATTACATATACAACATACATCACATTTTCATCATACACATAAGACCTTTCGGTCACACATAATCACCCCATCGGGTAAGGCATAGCGAGAAGACTCAACTCAAAGATGTCGGATGATCAGTCGCGCTCAATATTCCAACCTAGCTTCCTCCTATAGTATAAATACATCTCTAATTAATACCTCCCCAACTTAGTTTGACTAATGCCCTAAAGTCAACATAAGTCAACTTTGGTCAACGTTGGTCAATGGCCACCCTTTGACCCAACTCGTTGAGTCAGGCACTGACTCGGCGAGTTCAGATGTGAACTCAAGTCCCCTAAATCCCAACTGACTCATCGAGTCGTTCCCCCAACTCGGTGAACCACCAACTGTGTGAGTCATGGGACAACCCGGTCCGACTCGTCGAGTCTGCTCATGGACTCGGCGAGTTCCTTCCATGCTCGAACTCAAATGGCCTTCTGAGGTCAGATCTGTTCCTCTAATCCATAGATCTGACCTTCCCAAGCTCAATAAACATGTAAAGGTTCAAACTTGATACTCATGCATCGTCCAAATAACTCTACTTGAAGCATTTGCCCCAAATACAACATCCTAAGCCCATTTCTTCCATAACTCATCATAAAGCAAGATGGATAAAGCTCTCTGGACCACTATGGGTCCAGATCCGAAGTCTAAACATGATAAGGGACCATATATCCAACAATCATCCCAATAAAGGGTATAGAAAACCCTAGATCCATGGATTCTTCAACAAAACAGAAAAAGGATCGATATGCTACCTCAAGGATGATGTTCTTTGCTCGAGATCCACATATATGCAACCTTCTTGGCCTCCTCTGAGCTGGAACCACCTTCTTCTTGCAAAACCAACCCACAAAGATCAAATAACGGATTCTTTCCTCTCACAAACGCTCAAGCACTTTTAGGGTTTCTCTCAAGGGTCTGGTAGCTGCAAATGGTGGCTATAAGGGTCCTTAAATAGGTCCCAAACCTAAGAAATTAGGGTTCTTTCATCAGCTCTGACTCGGCGAGTGCATTCCCCTAACTCGTCGAGTCTAATCATTTTCCACGTCACCCATTCGCGACCTGACTTGATGAGGCTAAGCACCAACTCGTCGAGTCACCTCAACACAATTCAAATTATAATATTAATTAATGTACCTGGGAAATCGGGCGTTACAATTCTCCCCCACTAGAATCAGACTTCGCCCCCGAAGTCTCGCTCTGCAAACAATTATGGATACTGCTCCCGCATCTCTAACTCCGGCTCCCAAGTCAACTCGGACCCCTTCCGATGTTGCCACTGGACCTAAACCACGGACACCTTCTTGTTCCTCAGAACCTTGATCCTCCTATCTCAGATCGCGATCGGCCTCTCAACATAGTTCAGGCTCGCGTCCACTTGAATGTCCTCTAATGGAACCACTGCTGACTCATCGGCAATACACTTCCTCAACTGAGACATGTGGAAGCTATCATGAATCTGACTCAGCTCGGCAGGTAGCTCCAAATGATACGCTACTCTGCCCACCCTAGGTATCACCTTGAATGGACCGATATATCGAGGCCCCAACTTGCCTCTCTTTCTGAATCGAATTACACCTTTCCAAGGTGATACCTTCAGGAGAACGAAATCACCAACCTGAAACTCGAGCTATGAGTGACGCCTATCCGCGTAGCTCTTTTGGCGACTCTGAGCCGTCAGCAACCTCTGTCTGACCTGCTGAATCTGCTCAGTCGTTTGGAGTACTATCTCCGTACTACCCATCACACGCTGCCCTACCTCTCCCCAACAAATGGGAGTCCGACACTTCCTTCCATACAACAGCTCGATGCATATGCTATCACATGCCCCCTCTACATAAGCACTGCACCCAACCCTGATATCGATGCATCGCAGTATACCACAAAATCCTCAACTCCCTCTGGAAGGGATAACACCGGGGCTTCGCACAACTTCCGGTAAAGAGTCTCAAACGAGGTCTGCTGCTCCGGACCCCATGAAAAAGCAACACCCTTCCGGGTCAACCTATTGAGTGGAACTGCAATCTTGGAGAAATCCTGAATGAATCTCCGATAATAATCGGCCAACCCCAGAAAACTCCTGATCTCCGTGGCAGACTTCGGCATTTCCCAACTCATCATCGCCTCAATCTTGTCCGGGTCGACCAATATCCCATTTTGATTAACAAGATGCCCCAAGAATTGGACCTCTCGTGACCAAAAATCACACTTGGAGAATTTGGCATAAAGCCTCTCCAACCTCAATACCCCGAGGATCTCCCTTAAATGCTCATCATGCTGTTCTCGGGATCTAGAATACACTAGAATATCATCAATAAACACAATCACCGATCGATCCAACATCGTCTGACATACTCTGTTCATGAGATCCATAAACACTGCTGGTGCATCGGTGAGCCCAAAAGGCATCACCACAAACTCATAGTAACCATATCGCGTCCTGAACGCTGTCTTCTGGATATCCTCATCACGCACCCTCATCTGGTGATATCCAGAACTCAAGTCTATCTTGGTAAACCAAGATGCTCCTTGAAGCTGATCGAATAAATCATCAATCCTCGGCAACGGATAACGGTTCTTGACTGTTAACTTGTTCAACTCCCGATAGTCGATGCACATCCGGTGCGAACCATCCTTTTTCTTGACAAAAAGGATCGGCGCTCCCCAAGGCGAGCTGCTCGGTCGAATAAACCCTTTCCCCAACAGCTCCTAAAGCTTTGAGGATAACTCTTGCATCTCTGGCGGTGCAAGGCGATAAGCCGCCTTAGCGATAGGCGCTGCCCCGGAACCAAGTCAATGCGAAACTCCACCTGCCTCTCGGGAGGCACACCCGGAAACTCCTCGGGAAATACATTCGGGAACTCACGCACTATCGGAACATTATCAACTGAACTTGGCCTTCCCGCGGCCTCCCGGGTATCCATCACATAAGCTACAAACCCCTTGCAGCCCTGCTGCAAACTTTGCCTCGCTCTGGTAGCCGAACAGAATTGTAACACCCAAAATCTGGAAGGCCAAGAAAGGAAAGAAAACCCTAATTTTTAGGGGCGACTCGGCGAGTCCAAGGAGGAACTCGGCGAGTCCGAGCGGGATCCGGTTCGAGGAGTAAGTGACCAAGTCGGCGAGTCGGCCAAGTCGACTCGGCGAGTCTGGTCTGTGCGAGGAAAACCCTAAATTCGGGACTTGGGGCCTATTTAAGCGCCTCATTCTCTTCCCTAGGGTTCCTTTACTGCCTCTTTAACCCAGAATGCCAAACCCTAGCCGCCATATCCATTGATTGAGCCAATTGTTGTCTTGAGGAGTGCATTAAAGCCTGGAGAAGGAAGAAGGATCTTGAAGGTGCAAGGAGGGGGCTATAGATCTGAGATTGGGAAGATATTTCTGAACATCTAAAGGTATTAAGTCGTTTCCCTTCCTTTAGATCTATTTTGGTTGTGAGTTTTGGGGCTTTTTAGCCATGGGTAGTGATCCATTGGAGTTAGAAGTTGGATCTGGAGTTGTTACTTCAGATCTAAGTGTATTTCGGTCTTGGAAAGCATAATGTTTCAGTCCTTGAGTTGATTATGGAGCCTCTTTGCTTTAAACCCTAGTTTGTGGTGTATTTTGCCTAGATCTCCTTCTCTACACGTAAAGTTTGCAACTTTACATGAGGAATAGGCTTGGGAAGGGTAGATCTATAGTTTGGAGTCCATGCATGACTCAAAAGTCCTCTGCATGTATAGAGATATGAATGGACTCGACGAGTAGCATGAAGACGAGGAGGAACTCGACGAGTGGGATGAACAGCTCGTCGAGTCAGATGAAGTTGGGCAGGAACTCGACGAGTTGGATGAACAACTCGGCGAGTCTGTTGAAGGTTGTCTTGGACTCGACGAGTCTGTTCTTGGACTCGGCGAGTCAGGTCGCGAAACCCCAAACCCTTCGAGTTGAGACTCGAATCAGTGAGTCGAATGGAGACTCGGTGAGTTGGACAGGTCAGGACTCGGTAATCGGTAGACTCGGCGAGTCATGGACTGACTCGGCGATTCGAGTCGCGAATAGAAGGACTCTGAACTTATGAACTCGGCGAGTCAATAAGGTGACTCGGCGAGTAGGGTTGACCTGGGAGGTTGACTTTGACCAAGACTTTGACTTTGACCAGAGTTGACTTGGTTGATATTGGTAGCTCGGGGAGCGAGTGGAGCAGGGGTTCAGAGAGTTGTCGAGCAGCAGCTAGTGGGATCATCAGCGAGTTCAACCAGTGCATGTGAGTTTCCATTTATATGAATGGGTCTACGACCACAATGCCGACCCATGTAGTTATGAGTAGAAGACTCGGGGGTTAGCCCTAGGCACAATATGCTAGTATGATATTCGGGACGAGGTCCAATGATAGAGGGCGGGTGCCCAAGGAGTGGGTTATGTGATAGTTTATACTTGTTGTTTGCGTGATACTTGTATCTGCCTGGTAGGGAGGTGAGTGTGGGCGGGGTCCTGTGTCTCACCAATTGCAGAGTGTGGATGGTGTTCCACATCTCATTAGCAGCAGATCAGGGGCGAGGCCCAAGTTAGGGAAAGAGTGGGTGTGGGCTGGTCCCGTATCTCACTATCAGTAGGAGCATGGATGGGGTTCCATGACTCATCAGTAGAGTTCGGTTGTTAGGACCGGAGGGTAGTCAGACGCCCCGGAAACGTCTGACAGTATGTGATGATATGTTTATTTGCTGGCATGATATGTTATGATATATGGTTTAGTAGCTGAGTGTGGGCGAGGCCCGTATCTCAGAGATAGTTGAGTGTGGGCAAGGCCCGTATCTCAGAGATAGTGGAATGTGGGCAAGGCCCGTATCTCCCAGCTAGCGGAGTGTGGGCAAGGCCGGTATCTCCATGAGTGTGGGCGAGGCCCGTATCTCCTAGTTGTTTAGTATATGATTATATATACTTGTATGCTATGGTTTAGTGGCTGAGTGTGGGCGAGGCCCGTATCTTAGAGATAGTGGAGTGTGGGCAAGGCCCGTATCTCCATGAGTGTGGGTGAGGCCCGTATCTCCTAGCTGCTCATCACATGATTGTATGGTATGTGGTATGATGGGGGGACTCACTAAGCTTCGTGCTTACGGTTTTCAGTTTTGGTTTCAGGTGCTTCCGATAGCGGATGATGGAGCTCGGGATGATCGCATGGCACACACCATAGATTAGTCAGCCTGGGAATGTTTTACTCTGATAACGAACATGTGTTTTGGAAACTATTACTCTTATCATGTTTTGAATCGATGATTTTGCCTTAAGTGATGTTTTATTAAAAGAAATTTTTAGTCTTGAATTTTGGGACGTTACAAGAATGCTGACCCACTTCGAGTTCCCTCGCCATAGACTGTCAGCACTCCCCCACTAGGATCTCGAATCGTCACCAATTGATGCTTGCAGTCTATCACAACCCCAAATCGGCTCAACCAATCCATGCCCACGATGACACATACGTCCCCCATCGCAATCGGGACTAGATCTATTGGAAACCCAACAACGAAAATCTCAAGCACACACCCTCGAATCACGTCCGTGGCATACACAGCTCGTTCGTTAGCTATAGAAACTCATAGAGGTCGACTCGTCGCCTCTCGCTGGATACTGATGTGTCTACTGAACGCTAATGAAACAAATGACTGACTCGTACCCGAGTCAAACAACACCAAAGCATGTACAAAATTCACAAGGAAAGTACCTACACATATCCTAATATAAACACAAGATCTCATCATAAACAACTAATAACAGAATACATACCAACCATGACGTCGGGTGTTGCGCGGACCTTCTACGATGTCAACTGGAAGGCTCTCCCGCGAGCCTTCGGTGCCTCGGCCTTCACTGGCCGAACCTCAGTAGCGCGCACGGTGGCAGGGGCAGATCCCTGTTGTGCTCCCTGTGCTGTCCCCCGCAGCTACGAACACTCGGCCTTCCGATGGCCTGTCTGGTTGCAATGAAAGCAAACCATGAATCCCTTGGGGAAGTCCTTGGCTATATGCCCCTCCTTTCCACATTTGTAGCAAGCACCAGATCGACAAACTCCATCGTGTCCCTTGCCGCAATTTCCGTAAGTGAGCCCCTTCTGGCCTCCAGATCTCGAATCGGTGGGCTTTGCCCGCTTGGCTGCCGGTTGAGACTGTGCCGGCCGCCTATCCAACTCCTGAGACTTGGCCTCCTCCCTGGCCTGAGTCTCCAACTCAATCTCCCTCTTCCGGGCATTTTCCTGGAGCTCAGCAAATGTCCGGTAAGTCGAGTTTGATACGAACTCCCGAATGTCCCTCCTCAGAATGCTCAAGTACCGGTTCATGCGTGCCTGCTCATACGACACGTGCTCAGGGCAGAACATCGCCCTATCATGAAACTTCCTGGTGATCACAGTAACTGACTCAGTACCCTGCTTGAGGGTCAAGAAATCATGGGCCAACCGTTCCCTTTCCACCCGGGGAACGTACTCGTCTCTGAACATCGTGGTGGACCTCTCCCAGGTCACCGCTGAGATCTCCGCAGAAGTAAGATGCGTCATCACAAATTTCCACCAATCCTTCGCTCCCAAGCGAAGCTGGTTCAGTGCAAACCGAACCCTCAGATGCTCTGGACATGAACCGGTGTAGAAGCATCCCTCGATATCAGATATCCATCTCATCGCAGCAATCGGATCCTGTATCCCATCAAACTCTGTTGACTTCGTCTTGCTAAACTCCCGATACAGCAACGAGTCACCCCCTGCGGCCTGGCAACAGCGACGGCTGCGTTGGCCGCGGCTACAGTAGCGTCAGTAAAAGCGACGTACCGCTCATCAAGGGTCTCAATCAGCGTGGTCTTGATAGACCCAAACATCTTCGGTATCTCAGCTCGGATGGTTGCAGCCACCTCATCATGAATCATCTGGCGGAGCTCCTCATCGCTCACACCCCCCTCGCTAGTCCCCGGTCTGTGGCGTGTCCCAACCATGATGTAACATCCTAAAATTCAAGCCCAAAAATTTCATTTTTGATTAATTAATTCATAAAACATTCATTGGAAAGTATTGTATAAACATGACATCTCAAAACCAAGTAACATATTCGAAACCCACAACCATGAACAAATGTCATATCAGAGTACAATCCCAGAAAACACCATGCGGAAAAATCATATGTGTGTGTGATGTCATGCTACGCCGCCGACTCCTTCCTCTTAGACGAAGAGGTACCTGAAACCAAAAACTGAAACCGTAAGCACAAAGCTTAGTGAGTTCCCCCATCATACCACATACCATACAACATCATCGGTATCTTTCAACCGGTAATCGTCATCGGTATCTTTCAACCGGTAATCATCATCGGTATCTTTCAACCGGAATCGTCATCGGTATCTTTCAACCGGTAATCGACATCGATATATTTCAACCGGTAACTGGGTACTATTCCACCCCTTACTACTAGCATACAATAGTAGATATAAGCACACATTCAGACATATCCAGGTACTGACCTACCCTTTGGTCCTACGGACCACTATCAGGGAATCTATCCCTATCATGCAACATATCATACAGATATAACACATAACCAAACGCATACCAAACCAAGATAAACTATCACAAAGACAATTATCTTCTAAATACTCCTCAATGGTGGGCCGACATTGTGGCCTTAGACCCACCCCTACTGGAAGGTAACTCACCTCGTATCTGCTCAACTGTGCGGGAATCCTCTGACTGCTGCTGCGGCTGCTCCGGAAGTTCTCCGGATAAAATTCCCACAAAAAACTTATTCAGAAACTGACATCTACCCTTAGGGTAAAATGACCATTTAACCCTTGACCAAATCAAAGTCAAAGTCAACTTCCAGATGACCTGACTCGCCGAGTCCCTATCCTTTCATCAGACCTCATACCCGTCTCTACTCGTCGAGTTAGGCGATGACTTGATGAGTTTTCCTTCTAAATGAACACCGACTGAATCCACATCCGACTCGCCGAGTTGTATGAACAACTCATCGAGTTCATCATCGACTGATACTCATGTCCTGACTTGACTCACCGAGTCGTATGAACAACTCGTCGAGTTACTCTTCGTCCTATGAACACGTTCTGTCCTCGACTCGCCGAGTTGATGAACAACTCGCCGAGTTCCATGAAGATTGCCTTGGACTCGCCGAGTCCGTTCATGCACTCGCCGCATGAATTCCCAGAACACTTTGCTTAGTCCAGAATGTTGGGTCACTCCCCGGGACTCCTAAAAACCCTTCCACACTCAACTGGTCCTTACGAACCTCACTGATATGGGACCAAAACCCTTGGATTCGCCGAGTCTAACACATTCCTTACTAAGAACTTCGATTTCTGATGTACAACACTTAACCAAATGATAGATCCAGGCCCCTAAACTCGATCTAGCACATAAAGTTACAAACTTTACGTGCATGCATGGGACATTAGAGCTTAAAAGGCTCTAGAATGGTTCTTTTGTTGCATGGGGCCTTCCTTGGTGCAAAAAGCAACCTAGATCTGACTTGTGGCTCATAAAATGACATGATATAGAAACCCAAACCCCCAACCATGTTTGCAAACATGGTTGGCCACCAAAAATGGCTTACAAAAGCCCTAAATCTCCCCAAAGAGGGATCTAACAAAAGAATGAGCAAGGTTCAGACTTTATACCTTCCAAAGACTGCAAATGATATACCAAAATCGAATCCTTCAGTCCCCTCTTGATCCTTCTATGCTCTTCCTTCTTCCTTGAGAGCAAAACTCACAAGAATCACTCAAAAAGCCTTAGATCTTCACAAAAACGGCTAGGGTTTGCTATGAGGAGTGTTTGGGAGCATAAAGGGGGAAAGGAGGCTGCATAAGGTCGTTTAAATAGGGTGCAAACCCCTGGATTAGGGTTTTTGCCCAAGAAACGGCTACTCACCGAGTCCGAGACTCGACTCGCCGAGTCCACGACTTAAACCCCGCGCCTCATCCCGCTTCTACTTGGCGATTCAGTCCTTCGACTCGCCGAGTCCAAAGCCAAAAGTTCAAAAATAAAGAAGATTTAATAACAGAACACATACCAAGAACCAGGTGCTACACATGATGTCTCTGAAATACACCATAAAAAAATATCAGGGACTCGCTCGAGCGTACTCGCACTCGATAACTCAACCCTACTTGTTTCCTAGTATCCTAAGGATTCCTACTTGGACCGCACACTGATCTGGTGTCTCCAGTAGTACGGGCCCTATACCACCTTCCATACCGCATCAGTATTCATTCCAAGCCACCCTCTAAGGATCCCAAGTCACAAGTACTCTATCTCTTGCCACACATAAGCCACCCTTCGATAGATCCCCATAGCACCTCACTGCTACCTATTCGCTCACAAGCATCTCATAGCAGCAGAAATCTTCGTAGGCTAAGGCATCACAAATTAGGCCACTCTAGTCCTAATATGAATACCTAGCCTACCCTAGCATGCATAACACATTACAACATATTTCTTAACACATAATGTAAGGGTAATTTGGGAAATCATCGTCCGGGCGCTGATTGATCGTACACACTGCTTTCTTCTGTTTCCTCAATTCCTTTTTGTTCTTTTAGGAAAAAAAATTGTTTATTTATGAAAACATCTTCAAATCCTCAGTTTGAGTTCAAATACATCCGAAGATGAATCTGAATCCCTCAAACCAAGGCTATGATACCAACTTGTAACACCGTGAAATTTCAAAACAATTTTTCTTTCATTTTAAATTAATAAAAATACTCCAATCATAATTCTCAAAAACGTGTATCAATTGTTTTACATAACATAAGTGCAAATCAAATCCCCCAGAATCTCAAAACATCTCCACCATAAGTGTGTACTGATCATGCCGGTGCCTTCCCGCGATCATCACTGGTACCTGAAAACACATAACACGCAAACGGTAAGCAATAATGCTTAGTGAGTTCCCCAAAATACCACGTACAACACATACGCATTTCCAGGCCATAGCTATATGGGATCTTCCCATCCAAGTGTCTTAAGGGATTTCCATCCCATAACTTTGTTGACCTTCCGGTCCATATCATCATACTCACATCATAACATATTACATATACAACATACATCACATTTTCATCATACACATAAGACCTTTCGGTCACACAGAATCACCCCATCGGGTAAGGCATAATGAGAAGACTCACCTCGAAGATGTCGGATGATCAGTCGCGCTCAATCTTCCGACCTAGCTTCCTCCTATAGTATAAATACATCTCTAATTAATACCTCCCCGACTTAGTTTGACTAATGCCCTAAAGTCAACACAAGTCAACTCTGGTCAACGGTGGTCAATGGCCACCCTTTGACCCAACTCGTCGAGTCAGGCACTGACTCGGCGAGTTCAGATGTGAACTCAAGTCCCCTAAATCCCAACTGACTCACCAAGTCGTTCCCCCAACTCGGCGAATCACCAACTGTGTGAGTCATGGGACAACCCGGTCCGACTCGTCGAGTCTGCTCATGGACTCGGCGAGTTCCTTCCATGCTCGAACTCAAATGGCCTTCTGAGGTCAGATCTGTTCCTCTAATCCATAAATCTGACCTTCCCAAGCTCAATAAACACGTAAAGGTTCAAACTTGATACTCATGCATCGTCCAAATAACTCTACTTGAAGAATTTGCCCCAAATACAACATCCTAAGCCGATTTCTTCCATAACTCATCATAAAGCAAGATGGATAAAGCTCTCTGGACCACTATGGGTCCAGATCCGAAGTCTAAACATGATAAGGGACCATATATCCAACAATCATCCCAATAAAGGGTATAGAAAACCCTAGATCCATGGATTCTTAAACAAAACAGAAAAAGGATCGATATACTACCTCAAGGATGATGTTCTTTGCTCGAGATCCACAGATATGCAACCTTCTTGGCTTCCTCTGAGCTGGAACCACCTTCTTCTTGCAAAACCAACCCACAAAGATCAAATAATGGCTTCTTTCCTCTCACAAACGCTCAAGCACTCTTAGGGTTTCTCTCAAGGGTCTGGTAGCCGCAAATGGTGGCTATAAGGGTCCTTAAATAGGTCCCAAACCCAAGAAATTAGGGTTTCTTTCGTCAGCTCTGACTCGGCGAGTGCATTCCCCTGACTCGTCGAGTCTAATCATTTTCCACGTCACCCATTCGCGACCTGACTCGACGAGTCTAAGCACCAACTCGTCGAGTCACCTCAACACAATTCAAATTATAATATTAATTAATGTACCTGGGAAACCGGGCATTACACATATAAACATATAAACACATGCAAAAATCACAAAGATAAATAACATACAATATACTCATCAGGCCCTGCCTGGTATATATATCAAATATCATACATGCAAGAGTCACGCAAACAACTAGCATCCTATCATAATAAACCATAGGCCGACATTGATGCCTTCGACTCGCTAAGCATAGTGAGGAAACTCACCTCATTGAATATCTCAGATAAATACTCGGACTGTCGATCCAGAAAAATCCATGCGCTAACACCACCAAATAATGTATAATCAGTTATTGGGTTACAACCCAAAACTAGAATCCTAGTACAATTGTTCAACACTAGCGGTAAAAGACCATTTTACCCCCTCCTAACTTGGTCCAAAATCTGAGTCCCACTCCAACAGCACCAAAAAACACACTGGGGCCGAACTTCCTAATTGGGCCCAAAACCCATCATGGGCCTAATTCCAATAAGGCCCAAGGCCTAGCCATGGCCCAAAATCAAAAAGCTAATGGACCAAAAGGGCCCAAAACTCTTCTAGCCTAGAAGCAGCCCAAACCGAGAAAGTTAACTGAAATCAATGGCGGATGAGTACGCCCGATGTACTCAGGCTTACGCCCAACGTTGTACAAGGATTCCTAATACGTGTTGCATACGAGCTGGGTATGCTCAGTGTACTACCAAGTGATCCATGATCGGGGATCAAGCAACGTACACATACGTACACCCAACATACGTGCCAATTAAGCACTTTTCCATTAAGTGCTTAATACTTGCAACCAAAAGCCTAAACTTCAAATCCAAGTCTTATCAAACGTTTTAAGCCATAAAGTCATGAACTCGGAGCCTTTTCATGGCTCAGAAGGATCCAAACCTCACTTTTAGTATTCTACTTCCACCATAATGACCTAAATTCATGCATGGTTGATCCACAACCATCAAGATGCTAACTTTATGGACTTAGGACATCAGAAACATCAAGAGAAGAAACTCCTAGCTTCTGGAGTGGAAGGAATCCACTATATCTCATCATATTACCGAAATGGGATCAAAACTTCACAAAGACTAGATATAAGCAAACAAAGAGCAAGTTTCAGGCTTTATACCTCAATGAAGCTGGAAATGACGTGAGAAATCTAGATCTACAAGGTCTTCCTTGATCAAGACTCCTTGTTCCAAGTTCTTATTCTTCTTCAAGTCTCACCAACACACACAAGAGGGGTCAAATCTATTCAAAAGGGGCTAAGGTTTCGAAATGTGACTCAAAAGGCTTTGGAGGCTGAGAAATGAGAGATCCAAGGTTCATAATGTTGTTTAAATAGGGTCCAAACCCTAAAATTTAGGGTTTGTCCCCTGCAAGCATACACCCCGCGTACTACAAGTTTGCTAGAAATGGCAAAACTGCCGCTAGGGACCAAATCTACAAAGTATTAACACACCAAGGGTCAAAAGTGGAAATACCTCGAATCGGGTGTTACACTAATGGATCAGCATTGGTGCATTCGATCCAAAAGTATAATGAGGAAAAACTCACCTTAATGACAGAAAAATAGCAGAACTAAATAATATTCCAACTACCGGCTCTACGGGGCGCCTATACAACACCCATGGACCAAGCCTAGATCTATTCCTCAAAATATCTCAAATGACCTAAAGTCAAACTTGGTCCAAGTCAATGGTCAAAGCCGAAGTCAACTCCAGCTGGTCGTCATGTCGTTGCCACCCATGACCACGTTGTGGCTGCTAAACGACAAAGTAGACGGGTTGCAACCCAGTCGCCAAGTAGTGGCACCCTCGGGCCACGCCGTGGGGACTGGTTTGGACAACTTAATCCATTAAGTCATTTTCCCAAGAGTTCAGGAGCTCCAAAGCTCAAATATGGTCCTTTCCAAATCCTAGGTACTTATTAAGCACCCTATCCTTAGAGTTGCTCTTCCAAGGTTTCCAGAAGAGTTTCTTACTCACAACATGCCTTAAAAACCACAACTTTATGGACATGCATGTCCAATGTATATCCATTCCATTTTAGGTCAAAATCATGGAAATAAAGGCTTAAACTTGAGCATGTGACCAAAAACTACGTAAATCTTTAGATCTGGAACATATGATATAGGGATGATCCCATGGATCCATAAAGTTGCCAACTTTATGAGATCTAACCTTCCTATTTCTCTCGTCGTGAAGATATGGGGAAAAATAACTAGATCTAGACATATAAAGCATAAAGATTCGATTTTGAGGACTTACAAGAGTCCAAAAATGTGCTTAATATTGAAGAGGAGAATTGTTTGTTGGAACTAAGCTCAAGGTGGCCTTCTTCTTCTTCTTCAAAACACCACCAAGACACACACAAAATCAAGGGTAAGCAAAAGAGGCTAGGGTTTTCTCTTAGAGGCTGAGGGAGAGTGAATGAGGCTGAGGGTGGGCAACCATAACCATCACATTCCTTAAATGGGGGCTCAAATCCCGGATTAGGGTTTGCATTAAACATCGGTCACGTTATGGCAATATATGCCACGCCATGGCGCCAACTTAAAGGCCACGAATCTCGTGTCTTTGCCATGCCGTGGGATTCCATCACCACGTCATGGCCACTTGAAATCCAACCTCAAATTATTAAATTTACTTTAAAAAGGAACATACCTGAAACTTGGCGTTACACAAATCCAAAGCTAAACACCTTCCTTTTACTCTCAACCACAATACCGAAGCCTTGATGACTCAGAGGATGAAATTGTATGGGAAACTCAACCCACACCACCCCTTCCACGTTGCAAAGGAAAACAATTGGTGCCAGAGACTACAAGGTAGAAGCCGACATCATGGACTCCCCCAGAAGAGCTAGCGTTGACACAAAAGCTTGTGTTGAGATTTCAGAGGATTATGCGAAAGGAAATGTACAACCAACAGATCATTTTTGGATTCACATTCTTGATATATTTTGCAAGGAGTTGGGTAAAGAAGATGAAGAGTACCATACCAAACACCAACTGAATTCAAAGTTTCGAGAAATAGGAAAAGCCGTCTAAAAATGAACGTGTTGTACAACACCCTCAAAACTTTAAGGAAGAACAACCTAGGAGATGAAGAAACTCTTTAAGAGGATTTGCATTTTTTTCGCGAGGAAACGGGAGAGGCATTTAAGTCTCATGAGTGTCAGAAATTGTTAGTTCTTAGCCCAAGGTGGAAAAAATAAGAACAAAGATTTTATACTACGAAAAGAATACCAATCAAAAAGAACAAAATCAGGCTCCAGTGGATACATAACTTCTTATGATGCTCGTGTCGGGCTAGATTTATATGACGAGGACGAATTCGGGTTAGAAGAAATTGTCTTACCGATGGGTATGGACAAAGCAAAATGGAAAGGGGAAGTGGACTTCTTATGGTACATCGGATTTCGACATGGATGTAGATGAAATACAGAAAATGACGACAACTTTTGATCAATACAATTTGAACTTCGCTGAACGTTTGACATACGACAAAGAAAAAGAAATTGAAAAAAAAAGAATGGACGAAAAGGCAAGAAATGAAGGATATGAAGTTCTTGATGGAAAACAACGATCATCTTTTAGGATCGATCATCGAGTTAGTTTTGAAGAAGAAAAAAATGATCATTAAAAAACATTTCTAGTATATTGTTTTGTTAATTAAATCTAGTTTATGTTTTCTTAAATATTGTTTTTTTATAATTATTTTAAGTAATGAGATAATTTTATTTAAATTAATTTTTGTGTTTATTAATCATTTAAAAAAATATATTTATTTTTTGAATTATAAATCTTAAAAGTCAATTATTTTTATTTAAAAATAAAATAAAATAAAAGGTAGTGAAAATTGAGTGGAAGGAACGCTCAGCCTGCTAAGGTTTGCCTTGGACCTGGAAATCATGGGACTCGACGAGTGCTAGAACACACTTGGCGAGTCCAAGGCAATCTCCCAGTCTTTAAAGATGGACTCGTCGAGTTGTTCTTACAACTCGACGAGTCATAGACTGGATGCATTTATATGCTGAAGATGAACTCGATGAGTTCAAGAACGAACTCGGCGAGTCGGTTGAAGATTGTCCGATGTGTGGAGGAAGGCGAACTCGTCGAGCTCTTTCTAGACTCGACGGGTGGAGACGGGCTTATGCCTTTTGGTGGATATGGGGACTCGACGAGTTGGCGGGCCAACTCGGCGAGTCAGGTCAATTGGATGTTGACTTTGACTGATTTGAGTTGACCCTGGTTAGGGTTGCATATTCAAATTGATAACTTAGAAAGGTTGTCGTGTAGGGATTGAGGAGTCGAGAAGAGTTGAGTTGCACGCCAAGGATAATTCAGACACTACGCGACATCGAGGTGAGTTACCTTTTAGTAGGGGTGGGTCTAAGGCCACAATACTGGCCCACCAATAAGAGTAATTGGTACATAATTGTCTTTGTGATAATTATCTTGGTATGCTTATGAGATATTGTTATGTGATATGCTTATGATATATGCTTATATGATATGCTTATGAGATATGCTTATGAGATATGTTTATGTGATATGTTATGCGAGTTAGTGGTAGTAGCAGGGAATAGCTTTTCCCTGAATTGTTCGTTAGGACCAAAGGGTAGGTCAATACCCCAGATATGCCTGACTGTATGAGTATATTTTGTTAGTGTATGATAGAGGTAGGGGTGAAATAGTCTCTGATGTCGGTTGAGATAGACCGTAGGGTAGTCGGCACCCCAGAACGGCCTGACATGGGTAGGTCAGCACCCCATAATGGCTTGACATGGGTAAGTAAGCACCCCAGAATGGCTTGACATGGGTAGATCGGGCACCCCATAATTTCCCGACAGTATGTATGCTATGTGATTGTATGGTATGTGGTATGATGGGGGAAATCACTAAGCTTTGTGCTTACGGTTTCGGTTTTGATTTCAGGTACCTCTTCGTCTAAGGGGAAGGAGCCGACGGTGTACAACGCGTCACACACACACATATGTTTTCCGAATTGAGTTTCTGGGATTGTACTCTGATTTATATTACTTATGTTGACATGGTTTCCGAACACGTTGTTATAGTTTTTATAAAATGGCATGACTTTGGTAATGTTTAGGTAAACTACGTTGTGAATTATTTATTTAAAAATGAAATTTTTGGCCACAAAAATTGGGATGTTACAATGCAAAGCGAATATCTCCATGCATACCCTCCGGTCTATGTGTCACACCTCAAAACCAGAATGGCAGAAACGTTCCGGGGTGGAGGACGTCATGTTTAGCATCACAACCATTGTATAATAGCAATCACAGTAACACAACCATTACAATGAATATATACATAAAAATGTTTACATCAGACTGAAACTTGTTTTAAATACACCAAAATTATGTAAAATATATAAAAAAAAAACATGACTCTCATTGCTCCGGCTCCTCTAAATCCAAGAAGTACCTGTCTACTGATTTATTGAGAATACAAGCAGTTTGAAAGATGATCAACATAAAGTTGGTGAGTTCATAAGCAATTAGTTTTGGTGGAAAATGCTCTTTGATTTCTTTGAAAAATGTTCCTCAAGAAAATCCCATATTTTCTTATGAAAAGCATGTTTTAAAACCCATCCTTCCATGACTTCCAGATTCATACGTAATATGTACAATCCAAGGAATCATGGAATGAATATGAATATCTATTAGTAGAAAATAAACCATCAGTTTTGGAGATGCCGGTGTTATCCTCGGAAAATCCTATATTTTCCTAAAAACAGTTATCCGTCCTAGAGGTAGAGATGCAAGTTTAGAAACCCCTGATTACTATTAGTATAAATAAAAGTAGTTTTATTACTTAAAATAAAACAAATGAAGACTAGAGTCTGTAAACCAAAGTTAGTTTATACTTATTTGCGAGGCGTATAACCATACTGGATATGACCTAGAGACCTATATAACGTTCTTCAGGCGTTAGGCTAAATGACATTTGTTCACCCCAGGCGTGCCCACCTAACTGTAGCTAGCAGTTCAGGTGTGGGATTGTCAGTCCCGAATAGATCTATTCACAAATCTCACGCTCTCCCTCCAGGAGACTTTGGTTATACTAAAAGGATTTATCCTTGTACACCTAAGGGTACAATATTGAAGTAGAGCCTCACAATTATGTATAATCTAGTTTACAAGCTAGAGGCAGTACAAAACAGTAATTATCCTTGAATAAATGTAATTTATACTCCTAAGAAAGTATATAACATAAACTAAATCTGCCATAGTTTATACATATTCATCCATGAAATCTGATTTGGTAGAAACTGCCTAGAGGGTTATCCCAAACTATAACCATTATAGTTTATTAGAGTTGATTTGGATAATGCTTTGTAAAAACCTTTCTGAAAGCCGTAACATCCGGATTCCCAAGTATCTTATTTTATGCATTTATATTGAGTTTTGGAGAGGGATTCGGCGAGTAGGCGCTCAGACTCGCCGAGTAGGATCGCGTATGGTCGAACTGATTTAATGGCGGACTCGGCGAGTCCATGAGTGGACTCGGCGAGTCCACGCTGTTTAATGAAACCCTAATTCTCCGGGGCCTGAGCCCTATTTAAGGATCTTTTAGCCACCATTTGCGGCTATCAGACCCCTGAGAAACCCTAGAGAGCAGAGAGAAGGCTTGTAGTGAAAGAGGAGGGCTATTTCATCATTCTAAGTGTGTTTTTGACAGAAAGAAGGAAGGAGGTCAAACAAGGAAGGTTGAGGAGCTCAGATCTATCATCCATTCATCAGAAGAGGCTGTTAGAGGTACTAATCTCTGCTCCAACTCATGTATTTGGTGTTCTAGTTGAATATAGGGTTTTCTTGTGCATTCTTTGGGTTGGATTCGAAGTATGTGAGGTCCCAAGGTAGATTTCTTCTTAGATTTGGACCTTAAGAGGTCCAGAGAGTCCCATTCACATTGCTTTTTGCTACTCCATTAGAGATATGGCCCTAGGTTGCCATTTTAGGGGTTAGTTCGCCCAAAGAAGCTTTTTGGTCATTGCATAAGTGTAAAGGTCAGACCTTTACGTGATTATAGTGGTTGGTAAGGCCAGATCTATGGATTGGAGGAACAGATCTGACCTCAGAAGGTCATTTGAGTTTGAGCATGGCATGAACTCGTCGAGTCCAAGAACAGACTCAACGAGTAGGATCGTTTTCCCCCATGAATCACACAGTTGGTGACTCGCTGAGTTGGGAAAGTGACTCGGTGAGTCGTTGGGGATTTTGAGGACTTGAGTTCATGACTGAACTCGCCGAGTCACAATTGCACTCGGCGAGTCTGGTCAAAGGGTTGACCGTTGACTTTTGTTGATTTTAAGGGTATGGTCAGCAATTGGTCTTGTGAACTGCTTGAAGGGTAAAATGGTATTTTAGCCTTCTTAGAGGACGTGTGAGGATTTAGTCTAGCCTGGAGAGCCGTTATTAATTGAGATGATCGTTTATGTGTTTAGGCAGAGGCTAGATCAGTGTTACGCGAGCGAGATATTATCGAGACATCCGAGGTGAGTCTTCTCACTATACTTTACCTTGAGTGGTAATTAGAATTATGTGACAGATCTATTGTATGCTATTTATGTGATGTGTTGCAGTGCATTATTTCTATGTGATTTATGTCGTGTGTATATCAGAGTATATCAGAGTTAGAACCGGAAGGTTCACAGAGTTAGGACCAGAGGGTCCACAGAGTTAGGGCCCAAGGGCCCGCAGAGTTATATTCTCGAGTGGCTAGTATGTGTTATGTGTGGTATTTTGGGGAACTCACTATGCTTCATGCTTACAGTGTTTGGTGTTATGTGTTTCAGGTACTAGTGAGGATCGCTGGAAGGCGCCGGCATGATCAGTACACACACACGCGTGAAGTTTTATTGATATATTATGATCTTGGTCTTTTGACTTATGTGGAATATAAGAACAATGTGTTTTATAATATTGTGAATTGAATTGTTTTTAAAATGTGAAAATTTGTTTGAAATTTTATGGCGTTACAAGTTGGTATCAGAGCCTTGGTTTGAGGGATTCAGGTACACCTTCGGGCGTATCTGAACTCAAACTAAGGATTTGAGAGATATTTTTCAAAAAGTAAGATAAAGTTTTCTAAAAGAGTAAAAGAATTTAAAAAATAGCATAGCAGAGCCGTGTGTACGATCAGCCAGCAGCCGAACGGTGATTTCCCAAAATACCCTTATGTTAAATGTTATGAGACGATATGATATGTTTTGCATGCTAGAGTAGGCTAGGTATTCTATTAGTATTAGAGTGGCCTGATTTGTGATGCCTTAGCCTAGGGGTTGCTACTAGGAGATGCTTGAGAGGAGGTAGATAGCAACGAGAGGTTTATGAGAGATTTGTTGGAGAGTAGACTATGCTTAGTGAGAGTGGAGTACTTGGAATCTGAGATCCTTGGAGGAGGACTTGGGGTGTATACTGATGCTGTGTGGACAGTAGTATTGGGCCCGTACTACTGAAGACACTGGAGCGGTGCACACTCCAAGTAAGAATCCATGGAGCATCATAGATCAAGTAAGGTAGAGTTATCGAGTGTGAGTGTACTCGAACGAGTCCCTGATATTTTCTTATGTTGTATTTCAGAGACATCATGGTCAGGACACGCCTTACACCAGAGAGCAGTGGTGCTAGTGATGAGGAGATTCGTAGGATCATTCACGAAGAGGTGGCTGCGGCCATCAGGGCAGAGATACCAGAGATGTTTGGGTCTATCAAGATCACGTTGATAGAGACCTTCAACGAGAGATATGCTGCTCTTTCTGATGTTGATGTTGCTGCAGCCACTGCAGCTGTAGCTGCGGCTAGACCTCAGGGTGGTGATGCGTTGCTGTTCCGGGAGTTCAGCAACACAAAACCACCAGAGTTTGATGGGACGCAAGATCCGATTGCGGAGATGAGGTGGATTTCAGACATTGAGGGGTGTTTCTTCACATGCTCATGTCCAAAACATTTGAGGGTTTGGCTCGCGTTGAACCAGCTTCGCTTGGGAGTGAAGGACTGGTGGAAGTTTGTGACGACACACTGTTCGCTTACTGAGCTTGTTGCGGTGACCTGGGAGAGGTTCACCGCTATGTTCCGTGCTGAGTACATTCCCCCGGTGGAGAGGGAGCGTTTGGCATAGGAGTTTCTGACCCTCAAGCAGGGTACTGAGTCTGTTAATGTGATCACCAGGATGTTCCACGAGAGGGCGATGTTCTACCTGGAGCACGTGTCTTCCGAGCAGGCACGTATGAGTCGGTATCTGAGTATTTTGAGGAGGGATATGCGGGAGTTCGTGGCGAACTCCTCGTACCGGACATTTTCCGAGCTTTAGGAAAATGCTCGGAAGAGGGAGATAGAGCTGGAGACTCAGGCCAGGGAGGTGGCGGAGTCTCAAGGGAGGGATCGACGACCGGCACAGCCCCAGCCAGCAGCCAAGCGGGCCAAGCCCGCCGATTCCAAATCAGGGAGCCAGAAGAGCCGCACTTGTGGCAAGTGCAGCAAGGGTCACGATGGGGTTTGCAGAGCAGGGTCTTGCTTCAAGTGTGGCAAGGAGGGGCATATCGCCAAGGATTGCCCCAAGGGGTTCGCAGTATGTTTACACTACAACCAGACCGGACACCGGAAGGCAGAGTGTCCGCAGCTGTGGGGGTCAGCGCAGGGAGCATCTCAAGGATCTACCCCTACTGCTATTAGAGCTACAGAAAGCTGGCCGGTGAAGGCCGAGGCACCGAAGGCACGAGGGAGAGCCTTCCAGTTGACCGCGGAGGAGGTCTGCGCTGCACCTGATGTTGTGGCTGGTATGTATTCTTTCTCATGTTTATTTTGAATTTTTGGTGATATGCTTATATTATGATATGCGTAGGTACATTTCTTGTATGTTATGTGCCTGCTTTGGTGTTATTTGACTCGTGTGCGAGTCGGTCTTTTGTATCTTTAGCCTTTATTCAACATATCAGTATTAGTCGAGAGGCGTTGAGTCGACCTCTGAGAGTTTCCTTAGATGACGAGAGAGCAGTGTATGCCACTGAGGTGATTCGAGGATGTGTACTCGAGATCTTCGGCGTTGTGTTTCCTATTGATTTGGTCCCGATTGCGATGGGGGACGTCTGTGTTATTGTGGGAATGGATTGGTTGAGCAGATTCGGAGCGATTATTGACTGTGAGCGACAGCTGGTGACCATACGAGACCCTAGTGGGGGAGTTCTTACGGTGTACGGCGAGGGTACCTGTACTGGTTCAGCGTTTTGTTCGGCTGCTAGAGTGAGGCAGAGTCTATGGCAGGGCTGTAGTGTGTTTGTAGCTTACGTGATGGATACGAGAGTTGATTTAGAGAGACCGAGGTCAGTCGATGAGGTACCGATAGTGCGCGAGTTCCCAAATGTTTTCCCCGAGGAGTTACCGGGTGTGCCTCTTGAGAGGCAGGTAGAGTTCCGCATTGATTTGATTATGGTGGCAGCGCCTATCGCCAAGGCGCCCCCAGAGATGTAGGATTTATCCTTGCAGCTCCAGGAGCTGTTGGGGAAGGGGTTTATACGGTCGAGCAGCTCGTCGTGGGGAGCTCCGATCCTTTTTGTTAAGAAAAAGGATGGTTCACACCGGATGTGTATTGACTACCGGGAGTTGAACAAGTTGATGGTCAAGAACTGTTACCCCTTGCCGAGGATCGACGATTTCTTCGACCAGTTACAGGCAGTGTCTTGGTTCTCCAAGATCGATTTGAGGTCTGGATATCATCAGGTGAGAGTGCGAGGTGAGGATATTCAGAAGACGACATTCAGAACTCGTTATGGGCATTACGACTTCGTGGTGATGCCTTTCGAGCTCACCAATGCACCGGCCGCATTCATGGATCTCATGAACAAAGTGTGCAGACCGATGTTGGATCGTTCGGTGATCGTGTTCATTGACGACATACTGGTGTATTCAAAATCCAGGGGGCAACATGAGGAGCATTTGAAGGAGATCCTCAGGGTATTGAGATCGGAGAGGCTTTATGCCAAATTCTCCAAGTGCGATAGCTGGTTACGAGAGGTTCAGTTCCTAGGACACCTCGTTAACCAGAATGGGATATTGGTCGATCCGGCGAAGATTGAGGCAGTGATGAGTTAGGAGGTGCCGAGATCCCCCACCGAGATCAGGAGTTTCCTAGGGTTGGCCTGCTACAATAGGAGATTCATCAGCGATTTCTCCAAGATTGTTGTGCCTCTCACCATGTTGACCCGAAAGGGTGTTGCTTTTGCATGGGGTCCGGAGCAGCAGACCGCATTTGAGACTCTTTGCTAGAGATTATGCGAAGCTCCGGTGTTAGCCCTTTTGGAGGGGATGGAGGATTTTGTGGTGTATTGTGATGCGTCGATATCGGGATTGGGTGCGGTGCTGATGCAGAGAAGGCATGTGATCGCATACGCATCGAGGCAGCTGAAGCCTCATGAGATGAGGTATCCCACCCACGATCTAGAGTTGGGGGCTGTGGTGTTCGCCCTCAAGATCTGGCGTCACTATTTATATGGGGTCCGGTGTACTATATACACGGACCACAAGAGTTTGAAGTACTTGATGGATCAGCCCAACCTGAATATGCGACAGACAAGGTGGTCGAATGTGGTAAAGGATTACGACTGCGAGATCCTGTACCACTCGGGAAAGGCTAACGTTGCAGCCGATGCCTTGAGTCGTAGGGCAGAGAGCGCCCCAATACGAGACGTTTGTTTGAGATTGACAGTGATGACTCCGGTGTTAGACACCATTCGTGGGGCCCAGGATGAGGCCGTGAGACCGAAGAACCGTAAGAAGGAGCGGGTTATCGGACAGATATCGGAGTTCATCATCGATAGTCGGGGGCTTATGACCTTTCAGGGTCGGATTTGGGTGCCATTTGTGGGCAGGGCACGTACCATTCTGATGGAGGAGGCGCACCGATCGAGGTTTTCGATCCATCCCGGGGCCACTAAGATGTATTTAGATTTGAAGAGGAAGTATTGGTGGCCCTGTATGAAGAGGGATGTTGCATGGTTTGTAAAGAGGTGTTTGACCTGTCCCAAGGTTAAGGCCAAGCACCAGCGTCCGCATGGTAAATTGCAGCCTTTGGAGATTCCCGAGTAGAAGTGGGAACAAATTACCATGAACTTTATCACCAAATTGCCAAGGACTGCAAGAGGGGTCGATGTGATTTGGGTGATTGTGGACAGGTTGACGAAGAGCGCTCACTTTCTTGCTATCAGTGAGAGCTCTTCTGCTGAGAGGCTGGCAGAGTTGTACGTGAGGGAGGTTGTATCGCGGCATGGAGTACCGATCTCGATTGTCTCAGATCGAGATGTTCGTTTCACTTCCAGGTTCAAGAAGAAATTTCATGAGGAGTTGGGAACGAGGCTGCATTTTAGTACCGTATACCACCCACAGACTGACGGACAAAGCGAGCGGATGATTCAGACGCTCGAGGACATGCTTTGGTCATGTGTATTGGATTTCGAAGGGAGCTGGGACACGTATTTATCCTTGGATGAGTTTTCTGATAACAACAGCCATCATTCGAGCATTGGTATGCCACCTTTTGAGCTGTTGTATGGGAGGAAGTGTCGGACTCCCATCTGCTGGGGAGAAGTAGGGCGGCGAATGATGGGCAGTACAGAGATAGTGCTCCAGACGACAGAGCAGATACAGCAGGTCAGGCAGAGACTGCTGACAGCTTAGAGTCGTTAGTACGCGGATAGGCGTCGCTCGGAGCTCGAGTTTCAAGTTGGTGACTTCGTTCTCCTGAAGGTATCTCCTTGGAAAGGAGTGATCCGATTCAGGAAGAGGGGCAAGTTAGGGCCCCAATATATTGGTCCATTCAGGGTTATCGCAAGAGTAGGCAGGGTAGCTTACCGGGTGGAGCTACCTGCGAAGTTAGGTCAGATTCATGACACCTTCCACGTATCACAGTTGAGGAAGTATGTGGCCGATGAGTCGGCGGTGGTATCGTTAGAGGATATCCAGGTGGATGTGAGTCTGAACTACGTTAAGAGACTGGTTGCGATTATGGATCGGAAGATCAAGGTTTTGTGGAACAAGGAAGTGCCCCTGGTGCAGGTCCAGTGGCAACATCGGAAAGGGTCCAAGATGACTTGGGAGCCGGAGCGAGAGATGTGTGAGCAGCATCCAGAGTTGTTTGCAAAATGAGACTTCGAGGTCGAAGTCTGATTCTATTGGGGGAGAATTGTAGCATCCGGATTCCCAGGTATCTTGTTTTATGCATTTATATTGAGTTTTGGAGAGGGACTCGGCGAGTAGGCGCTCAGACTCGCCGAGTAGGATCGCGTATGGTTGGACTGATTCAATGGCGGACTCGGTGAGTCCATGAGTGGACTCGACGAGTCCACGTTGTTTAATGAAACCCTAATTCTCCGGGGCCTGAGCCCTATTTAAGGATCTTTTATCCACCATTTGCGGCTATCAGACCCCTGACAAACCCTAAAGAGCAGAGAGAAGGCTTGTAGTGCAAGAGGAGGGCCATTTCATCATTCTAAGTGTGTTTTTGCAAGAAAGAAGGAAGGAGGTCGAAAAAGGAAGGTTGAGGAGCTCAGATCTATCATCCCTTCATCAGAGGAGGCTGCTAGAGGTACTAATATATGCTCCAACTCGTGTCTTTGGTGTTCTAATTGAATCTAGGGTTTTCTTGTGCATTCTTTGGGTTGGATTCGAAGTATGTGAGGTCCCAAGGTGGAGTTCTTCTTAGATCTGGACCTTAAGAGGTCCAGAGAGTCCCATTCACATTGCTTTTTGCTACTCCATTAGAGATATGGCCCTAGGTTGCCATTTTAGGGGTTAGTTCGCCCAAAGAAGCTTTTTGGTCATTGCATGAGTGTAAAGGTCAGACCTTTACATGATTATAGTGGTTGGTAAGGCCAGATCTATGGATTGGAGGAACAGATCTGACCTCAGAAGGTCATTTGAGTTTGAGCATGGCATGAACTCGTCGAGTCCAAGAACAGACTCAACGAGTAGGATCGTTTTCCCCCATGAATCACACAGTTGGTGACTCGCTGAGTTGGGAAAGTGACTCGGTGAGTCGTTGGGGATTTTGAGGACTTGAGTTCATGACTGAACTCGCCGAGTCACAATTGCACTCGGCGAGTCTGGTCAAAGGGTTGACCGTTGACTTTTGTTGATTTTAAGGGTATGGTCAGCAATTGGTCTTGTGAACTGCTTGAAGGGTAAAATGGTATTTTAGCCTTCTTAGAGGACGTGTGAGGATTTAGTCTAGCCTGGAGAGCCGTTATTAATTGAGATGATCGTTTATGTGTTTAGGCAGAGGCTAGATCAATGTTACGCGAGCGAGATATTATCGAGACATCCGAGGTGAGTCTTCTCACTATACTTTACCTTGAGTGGTAATTAGAATTATGTGACAGATCTATTGTATGCTATTTATGTGATGTGTTGCACTGCATTATTTCTATGTGATTTATGTCGTGTGTATATCAGAGTATATCAGAGTTAGAACCGGAAGGTTCACAGAGTTAGGACCAGAGGGTCCACAGAGTTAGGGCCCAAGGGCCCGCAGAGTTATATTCTCGAGTGGCTAGTATGTGTTATGTATGGTATTTTGGTGAAATCACTAAGCTTCGTGCTTACAGTGTTTGGTGTTATGTGTTTCAGGTACTAGTGAGGATCGCGGGAAGGTGCCGACATGATCAGTACACACACGCGCAGAGTTTTATTGATATATTATGATCTTGGGATTTTGACTTATTTGGAATATAAGAACAATGTGTTTTATAATATTGTGAATTTAATTGTTTTTAAAATGTGAAAATTTGTTTGAAATTTTACGGCGTTACAAAAGCTATGAAGTTAGATTTCCAAAATAAAAGTTTCTCATATGCTCAAACATATTACCAAATACGGATAAAATATCCAAATATGTTTTTAAACGTGGAGATCGTTGGACTGTATTAATAAGTTTAAAACTTAATAAAATACTTCGAGTTTGGCTTGTATTCCCCCCCTGAAAACATTAAAATACGGAAAATGTAGGGGTATGAACTCACCTAGGGCGATTGAATGAAAGATCGATACGGAATGTCGGATGTTCAAGTGAAGCCTTGAACACGATTTGATCCTAATTAACAAGTAATGACACATAAAGGAGTCAAATGAAGGTATTTCTCTACTAAATGTGATGGAGAACCACTCTAAGAACTTGGGGCTACTCGCACTAAGTGTTAGGACCTTAAAGGATTGCATGAGGGAGGTGTATGGCCACCTTAAAGGTGTGTGCGGCCATGGGTGTGCGGCCGTACACTCATGATGATAGGTGCTTTTGTGGTGTTTTCAAGGTCCATATTTGCATCCATGGAGTGTTTTAGGGCTATACTCGATTGTAGTGCAAGTTAAGGGTCCTAGAAGTGGGTTTGTGGTCCTATGGTGTGTGTGTGTGGTCGCACATGGGAGTGTGCTGCCGCACACAAGGAGTGTGTTACCACACAAGGGTGTGTGCGGCCATACACAGGTGTGTGCGGTCGTACACCCCACCTAAGGATGTCCAAAATGTCGAATCTAAGGTGCAATAAGGCTAGGGTCATGTCTATCTCAAGTATGGAAGTCAAACTCTCACTTTGTAGGGTGTTTTAAGACTGTGCAGCCACGTTAAAGGGGGTGTGCGGCCGCACTCACTTCCAAACACGAAGAACATGACGAACATTGCACACTTATGGCTTAGATAGAGTGGTATTTCAAGGATATCAAGTTAGAGGATGAATTACTCACGTTCTTGAAGCTTTGGAGGGTTTGTGGTTGAAGAAGCTTGAGAGAAATGGTGTTGTGTGTTTCCAAGGTGTTAAAGGAATGAAATGAAAGGAGGCTACCATTTATATAGGGGTAAGTATGTTGCCTAAAAGAGAGTGTGCAGCCAAGAGGGAGTGTGCGGCCGCACACCCATGTGTACGGCCGTACACTCCCCCTAAGGGTGTGTATGGCCCGGTTTTGACACTATACAACTTGATGACTCATTCTTAAACTCAACCTTGGTCATACTCAAGCTTAGAACACTTAAACGACATGAGAAGTCAGCAAAACAAGTTTAACATTGATTAAATCTGACTAGGTGCACAAGATAGAAGTTTCGGGTTGTCATACTAAGGTCGAGTGGTTTACCCACCACAAACTCGGTCATGGTCTAGGTGGCCACGAAATTTTTTTGTGCACACCACTCCGGGGTTTCGTGGTTGTCTGTGTTCATGGTGTTTCGTTTTGGCGACGACAAATCCAGACGACCAATTGTTGCTTTTCTCTTCTTTTGACCATTTAACGGTCATTTTTCAAGTTTTTAATTTTTTTTTAATTTTTATCATTTCTATTTAAAACCTAAATACCTATAAATAAAACCCTCATTTTTCATCAAATTTTACATCCTCGTTCTCTAAAAAACCTCATTTTCACCAAAAAAAACACATGAATTTCTTTAAGAATTTTGACTCCGATGATGACAGAGAATTCATCTCGACCTTCTTCAACGTTGTCAACACCTTCACAATGAAGAAAGTTCGAATGTTGCTCTTACAAGGGCGGTCGTCAATCGTGATCGCCAAGCTGCACACGACTTATTAGTACGTGATTACTTTGCTAGTAATTGTCTTTACAATGATAATTCATTCGAATGTCGTTTCCATGTAAACAAGGCTATCTTTTTATGTATTAGTAATGCTTTAGAAGCCCTTTATGGTTTTTTCAAACAAAAAACCCGATGCTAGAGGAAGAATCGGTTTTAGTAGTATACAAAAGTGTGCGTTCGCGTTTAGGTATTTGGGATACGGTATAGCATCTGATGCATCTGATGAATATTTGAAAGTATCCGAGAGGACCGCAATTGATTGTGTATATTGATTTTGTTCATGTGTGTATGAGGTTTTTCACCAACAATATTTGCGTAAACATACTCCACGTGATATTGAGACATTATATTTGGCTCACAAAGAGAGACATGGATTTTCGGGTATGCTTGGGAGTCTAGATTCTACACATGTGGATTGGGAAAAATATCAAACTTCATTGTAACATCCCGACTCCTAGGTATAATATTTAATTCATTTACATTCATAATGTCAGATAAATTCGATGAGTTGGATGCCCCAACTTGCCGAGTGAAAGAGTTAATGGTCGTGTGATTTTTAGAGTCTACTCGATGAGTTGGAGGACCCCAACTCGATGAGTAGGTGTTGAGTGAGAAACCATAATTTTCAGGGTTTGTGTCCTATTTAAAGGACCTTAAGCCTTCATTTTCGCCTCCCTTATCATCTTAACGCTCTTAGAGAAACCCTAATCGAGCTATATTCTTGTGTGAGAGAAAGAGAGGCTAATATTGCATATTTTAGGGCAATTTTGAGGAGCAAAAGGCTTGGGACGAGACGAAGCTCTTGGATTCGGTGTTCATTCATTCCTAGCTTCTATTTGAAGGTAAAAATCTACCACCTTGCTCATTGTTTGGTTAGATCTCTTTTCTAGGGAGTTTAGGGCCTTTTTCCATCCTTTTTTGAGTTATGGAGTTGTTGAGATTGCCTTGGAGTTGAGACTTGAGATATGGCAATATGAGGTCCCTTGAGCCCAAAGATCCAAGCTTTATCCAGCTAGTGGCAAGATTTTATGCATTAAACCCTATATAGAGCTTGAGTTGGCATTTCGATCCCTAGATGCCATGCATGGACGTAAAGCTTGCAGCTTTACGTGATATTTCAGCCTTGGGAGGCTAGATATAGAGTTAAGGACCTTATTTTTGCTTAGAAACGTCTAAATGAGAGTTGTTATGTATGGACTCGACGAGTGCTTGAGCCAACTCGACGAGTCAGCTAGGGTTTTTCCCAATAGTCTGGACGCGCTACAACTCGGTGTGTTGATGAGAAAACTCTACGAGTGGAGTTGGATTTTCCTGTTACTTCGGAGAAAATGAAGAAACTCGACGAGTCGCATAGATGCACTCGACGAGTCGGGTCAACATGGAATGTTGACTCAGGTGTTGACTTCTGTTGACTTTTAGGGTTTGGTCAAGATATGAGTGAGGAAACCAAGGAGGGGTAAAATAGTCTTTCACACTTTCCGAGAGTGAGGAAAGAGGTTAACCTAACTTGTAAGAGTTATAATTATAAAGAGTTAATTAGAGATGATTATATTATGTAAGCGGAGTCTAGACTGTTCGTGGGGTACTAGATCTACTTGCTTACTTACGAGGTGAGTCTTCTCACTATAGTTACCTGAGTGATAATATTGTGTGACCGGAGGGTCTTATTTGAGTTATTGACCGGAGGTTCCTATGTGCTTATACCGAGTTGTGTGATATTACGCGTTTTGTCTTTGTGATATATGTTATATTATTTTGTGCTTTACTGAGTTAGGACCGGATGGTCCAAACCTAGCTGTGAGACCGGAGGGTCTTCGCGGAGATACAGGATTAGGGGGTCCAACCTGATCCGTGAGACCGGAGGGTCTTCACTGAGACACATGACCGGAGGGTCCACACCGAGCCGTGAGACCGGAGGGTCCTCACCGAGACGCATGACCTGATGGTGCATGTCGAGCTATAGCTGTAACGCCCGTGTTTCGAGGCTAAGCATTTATGCGATGATGTAATAGTATAGGTCAACCATTGTAACCCATTTTAAAGTAATAAAGATGAATTACTTGAATATTATGTGAATTATGTGCTTCTGTATGCTTATTACTTGTTTATAATAATATAATAAATAAAAGATAAAAATAAGTGTCACAACTGGCGTTTTGCTAGGAAAATTCTATTCCCATGTAAACATCATCCATTGTAAAAGCCTGTACTCTAAGTGAATATCACTCAATGCTCATTCAAATACATCTCACATGTTCAACTAAGGGTTGGAAACCCAAGAAATCTCGGTTCAAGTTCTTTATGGACTAGGACTCTCTTATTGGACCCAATTCATAAATTTATAACATTTTGGGCCATTTGAGTCTAGAATGATTCATCCTAACCCTAATGGGCCTCATTGAGCCATAAATGGATTAATTAGCCCTAATGGGCCATAAACTCCATTTCTTTTATTCAAAAGGGGTCGTGAACCATCCTAAGGGCCCAATGGGCCGAAAAATAATATTGGGCCTATGATATTCGATCAAAGCCAAGAAATTGAGCCCAACACAATTTTAAGCATCCCATTAGACCCATTTTCGGCCCAAGGTAAAAAAGGGGGAAAGTTGCATGGTGACACATCATTTTTACATGTAGGGTTCCCATGGTAAATACCCTCCATGCAAAAATTAATCTCATGCATCAAGACTTCTATCACTTCAAACCTCTCTTCCCTTTTCCCCTCTCTCCTTCTTAATCTCGGCCATAGAGCCAAAAATCACCACCACACTCATTTTACTTACAAAATCTCTTAAGAAATCTCTCAAGAACTCCTACAACTTCCTCCAAATTTCGAGATTTTAGGTGTATCTTCAAGGAGGTCTTCATCTGGATCATCATCTTTGGTAAGTTTATTACTTGGATCTGTGTTTTAACTTCAAGATTCCATAAAAAATCTCTTCTTAACCCACATCATCTCATGATCTATGCTCTTGAACTTCATAGACTTCAAAAATCTCCTCAAGGAAACATCTAGGGCCGAAAATCTTCTTCAAACTCTTCATCAAACCAAGAACAACAAACCAAAGAGAGTTCATACCATTTATTTTCGGTTTTCATATGATTTTTAGGGGAGAATACAAGTTGCTTTGTGTATATCTATGTGTATATGCATGAATATGTGTGTTTCTCATGAGTTATTTATTGATTACGTGCTACTTACCTCCTAAATCTAAAGATATGCCAAGAATATTAAGTTTTACCACTTGGATCTTATGAAAACTTTTAGATAAGTGTGTTTTATCACATATAATACATGTAACCTTGTATATCTGGGATTTACACACTTGAAATAGCAAAAATGAGTGTTGTATTTAAAGATCTATAAACTATACTCATAAAACAACCCTTGATAGAAAAGATTTGGTCCAATCTCGAACTGTTTTGACCAACTTAATGAGAATATTTTTCAAAAATATTTTACATGAAAAAATTTCAGGTTTATACCTTTAAAATGAACACTCTCACATTTTCATACGATTTTTCTAGAATTTTTGGTGAATTTTACAAAACTGTCTATCATATTTGAAATAATTTCGGACCAACCTGTGAAGGTGAGAAATTTCACACTAGTTTGAGGCCATTAAAAATTATGAGAAAAATTGTGAAAAAAGTAGACAAAATTTCCAAACTCCAGAATTTACGGATCCAAATTTCGACTTATGATGATTTTTTTACAAATTTTCCAACAACTAGGTCGGAAAAGCTCAAAATCAGAAAATGTGTATTTTCACAAAAATCAAGCCAATAATGATATTTTTGACAAAAATGGGTCTAAAATGTTATTTTTACCACAAACTAGTCATCAACACAAGTTTTGAACAAAACGGAGACTAAAGTGTTATTCTTACAAAAATTGAGCCTTAATTGTAAATATTTGGCTTATTGGGCCAAGCACGTCATTTTTACAAAAATGGGCTTTCATGCTATTTTAGTGAATACTTGAACCAAAACCAACGATAATTAACAAACGGATTAATTTGATCATTTTCTAGGTTATTGGGCCTTAGTGGCCCATTTTTATGTGTGATAGGTCCTGTATACTATTTATATGTTTATTGGGCCTCATTGACCCATTAACATGTGAGACGGACCTTGGATACTATTTGTGTGCTATTCGGGTCTGTAAATACCTTACATGTAAAATGAGCCTTAGTTGTCCTTTCATATATATATATATATATATATATATATATATATATATATATATATATATATATATATATATATATATATATATATATTTCGGGCCCATGTTATATAATTTCATTCCAATTTGGTCATTTAAATGATTTACATGTTTAACGATGCCTTAGTGGTTCACTTACATGATTCATTGGGCCTGGAATGAGATTATACATTTCTTCGCGTAAATTCGATTAAGGATCTAGTGAGTTTTGTCGGTTGGCACCTATTAAGTATACGATCGTAGCCTGTAGTTATAACCAGAGTATCTTGGAGGGAGAGCGAGGATTTGTGTATAGATCTATACGGGGATGACACCCCACACCTGAGTTGTTCGCTACAGTTAGACTAACTCAGTCTAGGGTGACAAAAACCTTATAATCAAAAAATCAAAACCGGCGTCCAACAACGCCAAGACAGGCGAAATTTTCATTATTTAGTATGGTTATGATTACTCACTTAGAGGAATTAACGTTATGAAGTTTACGGAAGACCATTCTCTTTTCTCTTGGATTACTCGGAAACATACTCGTACTGGTACTCAACCTCGGGGGTTGGTATTTCAGCTTTCTCCTTTTACAGACAACATCGGGTTATCTGGCAACATTCTCTTTACATGCTATTTACATTCTATCTACATTCTCTTTACCCTTTTAGTCAAATAAACAAAAACATACATGCATTTATACAAGATCTGACACAAACATACTAAACAGTTTGCAGAAAATATAGGATTTTCTGGTGGTTTCAAAGTTATACAAATCATTTTCACAAACGTGGTTAGGAACTCACCAACATTATATATGTTGACGTTTTCAAAATAACTTGTATTCTCAGGTACTCGTTAAGCAGAAGAATCAACAAGAATAGGGGATTAGTTTTGTGTACTGTCAAACATCATACATTGAATGTTTTGGTCATGTTATTTAAATGATTGTACTCGATGTAAACAATGGCGGTTGTATTATTTTATGCATGTTAATGATGATGTTATGTTTCATTTATATTCACTGTAATGATATTTCAAGATGAAGTCACGCACAAGCCCCCAGACGTTTCCGCCGTCTGGTTCGGGGGTGTGACAATAAGCATCAAAAACAAATTGTTAGATAAACCCGATATCTATGAAGAAAGTTGTAGCGGTCGTGACAAGGATTCCAGACATATAAAGAGCACCGAAATCTGAGTTATAACGAAGAAGTTATGACTCGTCAAAGTTTCGTGACGGAACCGACACGACACCGGGAAACGTAAATAGTGAATTTACGTTAAAGCGATTTTAGCATTAGCAATCTAAATGAAAGTTGTAGATTACGGTCCCGACTACGTGTGGATATAAAGAACATCGAAAACGGAACTCGTACGTGAAAGATATGAATTGTTGAAGTTGGAGTGGGAAATCACGAAGGATGTGCGAAGGGGTATGCCCAGCGTTCGCACTACGCCCCGCGTACGAAGGAGGTACGCCCCACGTATTGACTTTTTACTCGGTCCACAACGAGCCACGTCGCCCCACCGAAGTCTCGCCACGTATGTATGGAGCAAGCATTACTCCCAACGTAGGTCCAAGGTACGCCCAGCATACCGAGGCCTCGCAGGCTATAAAAGGAGGCCGAGGGCTGCCATATTTCTTCACCAATTTACCACTCTTTTCTCTCTCTACGTTCTCTCACTATCTCCCTAACCCTCTCCTAAGTCTAGGTAAACCTCCTAGAACTAGAAGAAAGCCTCGGAGAGCCCGGAGTCTCCGAGAAAAAGAGTTTTTCGGTTTGAAACTCTGCCCGCACAGAGCCCGGTTTTCAAGCAAACTTCCCAGTTTCATCAAAGAAGGTTATTTTTAGAAGCGAGGTGCTATCCAAATCACTCCGTATCAGGTGAGTGTATAGTCACTGTCATCTTACACATAGATATGAAGTATTTTATATAAATTATGTGCTATGTGTATATATATGTTATCTGTTTGCCTGAGATGTTTGCTGGATGAAAGATCTATACTTCTTTCTTTCAGATCTGAAACTTTTTCCTTTAGATCTACACTTTCTCATCTCTGATCTAAACTTTTTATTCAGATCTAAACTGTGTACCTTGAGATCTATGTTGGATGAAAGATCTGAACTTCTTTCCTTCAGATCTGAAATTTTTCTTTAGATCTAGATCGTATATGTATTTTATGCTTTGAAAGTTATGCTGGATAAAAGATGTAAGCTTTGTTTTACAGATCTGGAACATGCATGTATTTTATATCTACAAATATGTTGGTTAGAACATGGGTAGATGAAATAGTTGGTGTGTAGTGAAATAAAATGATGAGAGACCTCAATGTTGACGTTGATCCAGTCATCTAGCAGAGTATGGATGATGATCACAGACTTTTCTAGGAAGTCTAGTGGAACGCTAGCAGGCTCGCAACCTGTAGGTTTTCATGAACGAAGTGTTCACCGGTGTACTCCATCCCCCCACCCCCATGGTTGCCTTACGGACACTTATGGCTGAGGAATCCCCTTAGCAAAAGCGTCCATCCCGAATAAATTCCTTAGGATAGGTCCCTTATGATAGATCCTTTAGGGACGTAAGGTAAGGATAATAGGAACGGATAATCGGGTTAAGGATAGTTGAAAATAATAAACTTATTTATTATGGGTTGAAAACCCTATATGCTCACCAGGCTCCCCAACCTGACCCACTCAGTTTCTTGTATTACAGGTAGTGGCAAAAGCATAGTTGGATGGCTTGACGAGAGATTATGGAATTAAGGCTAAATTATGTTTGTGTCCTAAGATGTTTATTTCTTTTTGGTTTATGCTTATGGTCTGTATTGATGATTGACATCCCGAGTTGTTGTAATGTAATGAAAATACATTTCTTTAAGAAATTCTTTGATAAAATTTATATCATATTTTGTTTTGGGAAAATATTTTGGAATACTTTTCGTAAGAAGTTACTCTGATTTTTATTAAAAAACATAAACGAAATCGGTCTTTTCTGGCCGTAAAAATAGGGATGTCACAATAGCCATGAAAGACTTATTATTTGTGTATGTGGTATTTTGGGGAACTCACTAAGCTTCGTACTTACCGTGCTGTGTGATATGTGTTTCAGGTACTTCTTAGGATCGCGGGAAGGAGCCGACTTGATTGTACACACTTGTTCGAAATTATGTTTGAGGATTCTGGGATATTATCTGTTGTTTGTTGATTTGTGTTTTTGACAATTGATACATTGTAGTTTTGAGAAAATGTGATACTGAGTTTTATGTGATTTAAAAATGAAAATTTTGCTTGAAAATTTAGAGTGTTACGTGCATGACATGGTCAATTCACTCGAAGAGATATATGTGAACCAAGTATAATCCTAGAAGTTGTTGCATCTCAAGATTTGTGGATATGACATTCGTTTTTTGGATTTACAAGGTCTAACAATGACATTAATGTTCTTGTCCAGTCTCCTATTTTCAACGATCTTTGGACCGACAAAACACCTAATATGACGTTCATGGTGAATGGACATTCATACAAATATGGTTACTACCCTTGTGATGAGATATGTCACAACTGGAAAAATAAGGTTAAAATGTGAATTCATGTACAAGATAACCTCCTTGTGTAACCTTACAACATCTTTGTCTAGCAAACTTCAAAACTTCAATGCCATTAAAACTCTACTTTTATACATTGACATTTAAGTCAAAACAATCTCATATAAACCCGAAAATCGATCCAATAAGCCAAGCCCAATCATTTTTGGGCCTTAATCTCAAATTAAAACCCTTATTGGACCAAGACTCTCTTAGTGGGCCTTATTAGGCAATAAACAACCTTCTTGAACCTTATTGGGCTGAAAATCCACTTATTTAATCAAGTTGGGCCGAAACCTCCTATCTTTGGGCACTCCCTCTTGGGTTTGGTTATCCCATTTTAAAAAAAAAAGGGGGGGGGGGGGGGGGGGAAGAAAGGGATATTTCACATGCCAACTCAATTTTATCTAGCATACTTCTATGCTTTTGACCACCATACACCCATACATATCCCATCACCAAATAAAAAGTCAAACAACCTCTTTCTCCCCTCCCCTCCCTTATTCTCGGCTAAGACAACACAAACACACACAAAACACTCTCATCTCCTCACTTGTGCTCTAAAGAAGCTTCCCCTTTTGTTCCTCCAAGCATTTTCGAGATTTATCATCAACAAAGATTGAGTTTAAGCCTCTTGATCAACCACCATTTCGAGATCTCTCAAGGAACTCAAGCTAGGTTCAAAGTTTCGTCTCCTTCTTCATCTACATCTCAAAAAAATCCCAAGGTGAGCTTCATATCCCCTTGTTTTCGGTTTTATAATGTTTTTGGGGGAGAATACAAGTGCTTTTGTGTTAGATTTATGTATATATGCATGTTTATGTGTTTAACTTTTAGATCTTTACTTGAAAATGAAGTTTATCACTTGGATCTTCATATAAACCTTGAGAAAATTATGTTTACTCAAATATAATACTTGTAAACTTGTAGATCTGGGATTTATCCACCTAAAATAGCAAAAACAAGTGTTGTGAACAAACTTAGATAACTTAAACTTAAAAATCAGCCCGTGACAGAAAAGTTTTAGTCCAATCTCGAACTGTTTTGACCTCCTTAATGGTAATATTTTTAAAAACTATTTTACATGCAAAAATTTAAGGTTATTACCTTTAAAATGACTGCTCTCACGTTTTCATACGATTTTTCTATTATTTTTGGCGAATTTTACAAAACTGCCTATCAGATTTGAAATAATTTCGGACCAACTTGTGAAGGTGAGCAATTTCACACTTGTTAGATGCCAATAAAAATTATGAGAAAAATTGTGAACAAAGTAGACAAAATTTCCAAACTTCCAGAATTTACGGATCCAAATTTTAACTTACGATGATTTTTCTACAAGTTTTCCAACAACTAGGTCAGAAAAGTCAAAAACCAGAAAAATGTGTATTTCACAAAAATCAAGCCAAAAATGGGTTTAAAATGTTATTTTTACCACAAACTAGTCAAAAACACAAGTTTTGAACAAAATTGGGGCTAAAGTGTTATTTTTACTATAATTGGGCCTTAATTGAAAACTTTGTTGCTTATTTGGCAAAGAACGTCATTTTTACAAAAAGTGGGCTTTTTATATCAATTTTGTAAATAATCGAGCTAAAATAAACAAAATAATAACAAACGGGTTAAATACAATATTCATATCCTTATTGGGCTTGGAAATAATATACATGTTTAGTGGGCCTTAGTGTCCTCTTACATGTATATTGGGCTCAGGATAAACATTCATATTTCTTTGAGCCTGGAAATAATGGACACATATAGTAGGCCTTAGTGGTCCACTTACACGTTTATTGGGCATGGGAATGAGTTTTATATGTGTTCTTCTTTCTTTTCCGTGTAAATTTTCGATTAAGGATCTAGTGAGACCTGTCGGTTGGCACCTTTGAGTGTACAATCGTAACCTGTAGTTATAACCAGAGTTTCCTGGAGGGAAAGCGGGAGTTTGTGTATAGATCTATACGGGGGTGACACCCCACACCTAAGATGTTCGCTACAGTTAGACTAGGCCAGTCTAGGGTGACAAAAACCTTATTCTATTCCATCGGCGTCCCAAAGACGCAAAGACAGGCAAAATTGTCATTATTTAGTATGGTTATAACGACTCACTTAGAGGAATTAATGTTATAAGATTTACGGGAAACCATTCTATTTTCTTTTTGGGATAAAACAGGAAACCATTCTATTTTTCTTTTGGGATAAAACGGGAAACCTTCTTTTTGATAAAACGACAATCTATAAGCACCGGTACTCAACCACTGGGGTTGAGATTCCAGCATCATCTAACGTAGACAACATCGGGTTGTCTGGAAATCATTCTCTTCTATTTTTGTAACCATTAACACACATGCATTAATATAAGATTGGACACAAATATTTCAAACCATTTCTTTTCAGAAAATATTGGATTTTTGAAAACACTTTGAAAACGATTCTAAACAAGTACAAAAAACCATTTTTATTCAAAACTGCTTATGAACTCACCAACTTTTTAGTTGACGCTTTTCAAAACGACTTGTATTCTCAGGAATTGTAGTAGCAGGTAATAAGTTCGACTATAAGATCAAGTGGTGCATCTTCAAGAAATTTTACTTTCTTACTTTTGTGTAACTGATGAATAGAATTCAATATGTAAACTATGTAAGTGTGTATCTTCAATGTATGATGTTTGGTTGCTATGTTTCATTCCTATTCAATTGTTATGATACTATACACGAAGCCGTCTGCCCCCAGACGTTTCCGCCGTCCAGGTGCGGGGGTGTGACAAGATATGTCACACCCCAGAACTTGAACGGCGGAAACGTCCGGGGGCGGAGGACGTCATGTACAGTATCACAACAATGCATAATAGTAAATAAGCAACAACATCATCTATTGCATTAATAATATAATTTTAATACAAGTGTGTTCTGTATAGTTTATAAGACACCAAAAATATGAATCAAAATAATAAATGAGTCTTGAACATGCTCCATCTTCTCAAAACCTGGTCATCGGTACCTGTCTGCTGGTGACCTGAGAATACAAGTTATTTTGAAAGCGTAGATCAACATTAAAGCTAGTGAGTTCATAAGTATTTTAGTGTCGTTGCTTGAATGAAAGTGTTTGTAAATGTTTGATGTAAATGTTTGTAAGTGTTTGTAGTAATTGTTTGTATCTCTTAGAAAATCATATATTTTCTACTAAATAGCAGTCTTCTACCAAGGCCCTTAATGTTCTGTGTGTTGTGCTGTTTGTAAAAGTGTGTATCTTTCCCAAGTATGACTATAATTACCAAAACATACTTTACATTATCGTTTATGTGAGAAGATCACAATGTGAATGCAATGGGAAAATAATAGTGTACAGTAGTATTGTATGTAAGTAACTACCAATGTACTAACTACCTTAAACCAGTTCGTTAATTAAGGTAAAATGTGATATGATTGTAACCATACTTGATAGACTAGTATAACACAACGCTCTAAGGAGTCGAAATGGTATGACATTAGTCATTCGTAGACCTGCAGGTCTCACTATAGCTAGCATCAAGGTGTAGGATAGTCAATCTCGTATAGATCTACACACAAACTCACGCTCTCCCTCCAGGAGAATCTGGTTGCAAAACATGACACATCAACAGATTGCCATGCCATGAAGTAGTGGCTCACATTAAAGTTTATAGTGTTCTAGTGTCTGTATAGTAAGTTCTAGTGTATTGTATGTTCTCTTTGTACTAGTGTATTGTATGTTCTCTCTGTACTAGTGTAGTATATGTTCTCTTTGTATAGTGTAGTGTATGTTCTCTTCATTTCTCATAATAGTATATTCTCTCTGATTCTCATAATAGTATGTTTGTATTGACTCATGAATGAACTAACTCTTGTATGTTTCATTGTTCTAGTAATAGTAAGTAGTAGCTTCCTAAACTATACCTATTATAGTTTACTAGTAATGTTGTTTGTATGAATGAACATGTTTGTACACCTTTGCTACCCAAAGGTGTTGAACTGAAAGTAGAACTTTAATATCCGTATACATATACATAATATATAACTAAGATTCAAACGACCGTCGGACAAACAACTGAATACCCTAAGTCCACAACCAAACAAGGAACAGGAAGTAAGGCGAGTTATTAGTCCTAAGTCCTTTCAATCCTACTTATATAACTATATCTATATAGAATTGATTTTGACAATATATAAGTTTGAAAGAGTTTAATAAGGATTTTTGCATATAAAAAGTTTGTAAAACGATTTGAAGTAGTTTTTTTGATAACACAATTTAAAGTATAGTAAATCCATCTGTTTGATAGTTATTAATCACATATTGATATAATAACTATACTGTTTCAACTTCTATTCCCCCATAAAATCATTTAAAAGATAAGTTAAGGGGTATGAACTCACTTGTAGTGAGTGGTTTGGATGAACGAGTGGTATAGGATGCTAAGTGTCAAGGGAAGACTTGAGCACACACACGGATCCTATTTAGCATACAGTGACACATATATGCATATAATTAGTATTTATACAACTACTCATGTAAGGAACACACCCTAGGGCTTAGGAAACACTTAGATTGAAGTGCTAGAAGTACAAAGGGTTGCATCTAAGGAGTTTAAGGCCACACTATGGTGTTTACGGCCATGTGTTCACAGCCATATGTGTTTACGGCCATAGGGTTTACGGCCCTATGAGTTTACGACCGTAAACTCATGAGGTCTTGTGCCACATAGGTGATTTAAGGTCTTATAAACATCATGGAAGTGTTCTAGACCCAAAACAAGCCTTAAGGAAGTGCTTATGTCCAACTAGAAGACCTAACAAGGGTTTACAGCCAAGGGAGATGCTCATGGTCGTAAACTCTCTTTGATCTTGGATATTGGGTGATTTCAAGTAGCATAACTAGTAAGTAATACACAAGGGAGGGTACTTACGAGTTTATAAGCCTTTAGGGGTGTTTGAAGTCCAAGAACTTAGTGGGTGTTCTTGGTGAAAATGAAGAACACTTGAAGATAAAACTCAAAAGATGAAGTTAATGGATGGAATCAAAGGGTGATACTAGATAATGAGATGTATCAATGATTCAGGGAAGAACACTTACAATCTTGAAGATCTAAGAGTAAAAATCGGCTGATAGTTGAGAGAGAATTCAAGTTCTTGAGGTTGAAATGGTAAAAGTGTTGGAAAATGGCCAAGTGTCATATATATAGCCAAGAGTTTACGGCCACCATGAGTTTACCGCCGTATACTCATGTGTCTTGGCCGTAAACTCCTCATAAAGGGGGTTTATGGATCGTTTGATGGTTTTGAACTTCAGTGGACACATCCTAACACTAAATCCTTTGATGTACTATGTTTAGAATGCTCAAACATACTCTAAACAGTGCTAGAAGATAGCAGAAACAATTATGACTTTGATTGAGTTGAGTGATTGTACAAGATAGAAATTTCGGGTTGTCACAAGATATACCTAGATTATTCTACACTTATGAAGGCATACTCGGTTCCTCGAAGTGAAAAGGCAAAGTTGTTCACAAATAGGAAGAAATCAATGGGGAAGGATATCGAGAGGGCATTTGGAGTCCCCTAGCAGACATGACATGTACTGAAATACGCTACACGACTTTGGGGTAAGGATATAATTAAACGAATGGTCCAAGAATGTATTATAATGCATAATATGATCATTGAAGATCAAGGTCGAACGATTTACACGTATGATCCAGACGCCGTCTCCATCCCGTTTGAAGAGTTCGTACCTGGAACGAATGGACTTTTATCAAGAGTTTTTGAAATTCATAAAAACGAAACATATTTCATTCTTCAAGAAGATGTCACAAAATATTTGTATCAACTCAACATGAATGAAGATTAGTTTTTTTTACTTAAGTTTGTTTGTTTGTGTGACAAGCCGAAACTTTTTCCATTTCTGTTACGTGTTTTCCGTTAATGAATTTTCAGATCCGTTAACTTTTCCGTCAAAATTTTGGTTTAATAAAATAATCTAGTTATATTTAATTAAATTATTTACGATTCGGAACCAAAAATCGCGCGGAAACCCAAAAAAAAATCTAGAAAAAAGAAACTACATTTTTGGTCTAAAATGGGATTACGACCATAAACTAGTTTACGGTCAGTGACGAGTGGACCCCACCTCACCCCTATAAATACGATGCCTCTGACTTCATTAGGATGTTTCTGGCTACATTATCTCCTCCTTTCTCTAAGAAACTAAAACCGTAAACGCTCAAAAACGCATTTAAATTCCGGGAAACGTCGAAAAACACCGTTTGGAGCCCTTTGGAACGTCTGGAAACACTCAGCTCGTCGAAATCAGCATCCAAACACCATTTTTCCAAGTTTACGGTCCAACCTTCAAGAACCGTAAACCTTGTTCTTGAGTTTGCGGTCCAACCTTCAAAGACCGTAAACTCTGTTCTTGAATTTACGACCGTAAACTCATCAAGCCTTTAGAAATCGTAAACACCCCTTTTTGGTGGTACTTTTGGCTGAAAATCATTTCTTCGATTCAAGCAAGTCTCGGTAACACTCCTCAACCGAATTCAAGTGTTTTTCTGACACCTTAATTATCGAAATCGCTAATTTAGATACACATACGTATTTATTTGATAATAGGATTTCGTTAGTGTCACGTGCAACAAATCGGGAATCTTCATTTCAGTCAACAACCCCACGCAACAACTTTGATTAAAAGAGTTGCATAATTCGTTCCCAAAACAAAATATGATAAAATAAGATTTACCAAAGCATTTCTTAAAGAAATGTATTTTTCATTATATTACAATACTCGGGATGTCATGTTCCGATAAACAGACCAAAAGCATAAACAATTCAATACAGACCTTACAACAGTTATTTACAACAACAGGTCTATAATCCAAAAATAACTTGACAAGTCATCCAACTTATGCTCTGGCGCCACTACCTGTAATACAAAGAAACTGAATGGGTCAGGCTTGGGAGCCTGGTAAGCATATAGGGTTTTCAACCCACAATAAATAATTATATTTAATTCCACCAACCAACAATAACCCAATTACCCATTCCCGTTATTCTCACTTTACGTCCCTAAGACAACTAACACAAGGGACCTGGTCTAAGAATATTTCTTCGGGGCGACAACACATGCTTCGGGGGTTCCTCAACAATATAAGTCAAATAAAGCAACCATGAGGGGGATGGAGTACAACGAATGAACACCCAATTTCATTAACACCTACAGGTGGCGAGCCTGCTAGCGTTCCACAGGACTGTCTAGAAAAGTCTATGGTCGTCATCTAAACTCCGTTAGATGACTAAATCAAAAACATCGAGGCCTCTCATCTTTTTATCACAAGACAACTATCTACCCATGTTCTACCCAACATTTTAGTAGAAAAAATATACATTTTTATACATAGTTTAAAACCTGTATAGTATGTTCATTCAAAACACATTCCATATAAAAGATAAGACACATACACATAACACGTATTTCATAGAGAATAAATCATATCCATGAGATAGAAGAAAGTGAATATACATTCACACATATAACAACAAAATATACACATAACACGTATTTCGTATAAAATACTTCATAATTATGCGTTAGAAGAAAGTAACTACACACTCACTTGATCAGAAGATGATCGGACAGCACTACGGCTTGTAAAAGTAGTATTCTTCGGTAGATCTGGAAGATCTTCACAAAAACCGGACTCCTCGTGGGCAGAGCTTCGGCTCGGGAATTGCACTTCTTGGGATCTTCGGGGCTTCGGGACTTGTTTCGGGAAATTTCTTGCACGTAAATCGAGGTAAAACGGGAGAGAGAGGAGATAAAATAGCAACCCTAAATGGCTGTCCCTTCAAGTCTATTTATATGGGCAAAATCTGCCCTTGCCACGTCGTGACACCTTTTTGCACGTCGTGAGCTTGATCGTCATTGCATGCGTCATCGCAAGTTGCGTCTGGGGGACTCCCGGAGGTGTCAGATGACCTGCCACGTCGTGGCACTGCTTGCTACGTCGTGGTCTCTGACACAGCTTTGGGGTTCGCGCCCCGAACTTCAGAAATTCATAACTTTCGCATACGAACTCCGTTTTCGACGTTCTTTATATCGACGCGAAGGTGAGATTATGCTCTAAAACTCTCGTTTAGACTCCGTTGGCTAATTTTGATTTTATTTTTAATATATTATAAATATATTACTTATATATTATTTTTAGTAGGCCGGGACAGGAAAACTCCGTTCAAAATTCATAACTCCTTCATCTGAACTCCGTTTTCGTTTGTCTTTTTATCGTTGGACTACTATTGAAGAGATCTTTGACTCTCGTTTAGATTGTTTCAGTTAAGAATCACTCGATCTCATATTTGAATATTCGGGTTGCATACCGCTAAGTCGAAACTTCGTAAAATCATAACTTCCTCATACGAAGTCATATTTGGGCGTTCTTTTTATGCACGCTCTCGGTTTAACGAACCCTACGACTTTTGTTTAGATCACTAAGACTAGATATCACTCTATCTTAAATTCATATTTTACGTCATTCGGCGTCGTGTCGGTTCTGTCGGGAAACTTCGACAGGTCATAACTTCTTTGTTATAACTCGGATTTCGGCATTCCTTATATCTCCGGAATCCTTGTTTCGACCACTACAACTTTATGAAAAGATATCGGGCTTATATCACACTTTAATTTTGACGCTTATTTTTATCCGTTATTAATTATATCTTTATAATTAAGTAATAAGCACACAAATACACATAATTCACATAATACTCAAATATTTCATCATTAATACTTCAAAAAGAGTTACAAGGGTTAATCTAGACTATTACATAAACGAAAATGCCTAGCCTGTAAACGCGGGCGTTACTATTTACAATTCTCTCCCCCTTAGGATGATTCCGTCCTCGGAATCACACATCAACAAACAAATGCGGATAGCGACTCAACATGTCACTCTCCGTTTCCCAGGTGAGATTTGGCCCATTCGAATGTTTCCAACGGACAAGCACTAATTCGACCATCTTGCGTCGAAGCTTCTTAGTCTTTCGGTCAACAATTGCCTCAGGTTCTTCAATTAACCTTTTGTTTTCATCAATTCTCAATTCAGAAATTGGAATTATATCGGGAACTTCTCCCGTGAACTTCCTCAAATAACACACATGGAAAGTGTTATGAATTCCATTCAGTTCTTTGGGTAATTCGAGTTTGTAAGCTTGGTTCCCATCCCTATGAAGAACTTTAAACGGTCCAATAAACCTTGGACTTAACTTTCCCCTTTTACAAAATCTTATAAGTCCCTTCCACGGCGAGACTTTAAGAAAAACCGAATCTCCAACCTCAAAAGTCATCGGTCTTCGCTTCTTGTCAGCATAGCTCTTTTGACGATTCTGAGCTGCTAACATTCTTTCCCTGATCACTTTCAACTTCTCAGCAGTTTGATGGACCATCTCGGGACCCATAAACTGCTTTTCCCCAGCCTCAAGCCAACAAGACGGCGTACGACACTTATGTCCGTACAAAGCTTGATAAGGTGCCATCTTTATGCTCGAGTGGAAACTATTATTGTAGGAAAATTCTACCAAAGGTAAATGTTCATCCCAGTTACCTAGGAATTCTAGGGTACATGCTCTCAGCATATCTTCAAGTGTTTGTATCGTTTTTTCACTCTGCCCATCAATATGTGGATGGTAAGCTGTGCTTAAACACAACTTGGTACCCATTTCCTCTTGTAGACTTTTCCAAAACCTTGAGGTGAAACGGTTATCACGATCCGATACAATCGTTAATGGAACACCGTGAAGCCTCAAAATTTCCTTCACATAAGAATTCGCAAGCTTTTCCATAGACCATTTCTCATTAGCTGCTATGAAATGCGCACTCTTAGTGAATCGATCAACGAGCACCTAAATCATGTCGTGACCACTTTTTGTTCTGGGTAGTTTAGTGACAAAATCCATCGCAATGTCTTCCCATTTACCCATAGGCACAGGTAAAGGTTCTAAACTCCCATATGGTTTCTGATGTTGTGTCTTGACTCTCGCACAAGTCACACACTCGGCCACATACTTTGCAACATCAAGCTTTATCGTCAGCCACCAGTAGTACGGTTTCAGGTCCCTATACATTTTAGTGCTGCCAGGATGAATTGAGTACATGACTTTGTGAGCTTCTTCCATCAGAAGATCTCTTATTCCTCCTGACCTAGGTACCCAAATACGATCTTGGAATACCTTCAGTCCATGACCGTTTGTACCAAACACCAACGTTTTGCCCAAACGTTCCTCCTTCCGGTCATTCTTTTCAGAAGCTTCTTCTTGAGCTTTCTTTATACTCTCCACAATTGTTGAGACAACTTCTATTCTCAACGCTCTTGGCCTTTTTCTCTCAACATTGACTTTCCGACTGAGAGCATCAGCAACAACATTAGCTTTACCGGGGTGGTAAAGTATCTCACAGTCGTAGTCCTTGAGTAACTCTAGCCAGCGTCGTTGCCTCATATTTAACTCTTTCTGATTAAAGAGATATTGGAGACTCTTATGATCAGTGAAAAGTTTACACTTCGTGCCATAGAGGTAATGCCTCCATATTTTCAGAGCAAAAACTACCGCTGCCAACTCCAAGTCATGAGTATGGTAGTTCCTTTCATGCTCTTTCAGTTGTCGAGATGCATACACGATCACCTTATCTCTTTGGGTCAAAACACAACCCAATCCAACTCCAGCCACATCGTTATAAACAATGAAGTCTTCAACTCCATCGGGTAGAGATAAAATCGGTGCCTCGCATATCTTCTTCTTTAGCTTCTCGAATGCTTCTTTATGCTTATCACTCCAAGCATAAGTAGCTCCTTTGTGGGTCAAAGCTGTTAATGGACTAGCGATCGAAGAAAAGCCTTGGATAAACCTTCGATAATATCCGGCTAATCCTAAAAAGCTTCGGATCTCCGTGGGACTTTTTGGTTGTTCCCACTTCATTACAGCCTCAATCTTTGCTGGATCAACCATTATCCCTTCCTGGTTGACCACGTGACCCAAGAATTGGACTTCTTGAATCCAAAAATCACATTTGGAGAACTTTGCATACAGCTCCTCCTTCTTCAAAACTTCTAACACTTCTCGCAAGTGTCTGTAATGCTCCTCTTGGCTTTTCGAATAAATCAAAATGTCGTCTATGAACACTATCACAAATTTATCAAGAAATGGATTACAAACCCGCTTCATTAAATCCATGAATGCTGCCGGAGCATTGCTTAGTCCAAACGACATAACCGAAAACTCGTAGCGTCTATATCGTGTTCTGAATGCAGTCTTCTTTATATCTTGCTCTCTTATTTTCAGCTGATGATATCCTGACCTAAGATCGATCATCGAGAAATAGCTCGAACCTTGCAATTGATCAAACAGGTCATCAATCCTTGGCAACGGGTATCTATTCTTTATCGTTGCCTTATTCAACTCTCTGTAATCAATGCACATTCTCATGCTCCCGTCTTTCTTCTTTACGAATAACACCGGAGCTCCCCATGGCGATGAACTAGGTCGAATGAAACCTTTGTCCAATAACTCCTAAAGTTGCATCATCAGCTCCTTCATCTCCGTCGGTGCTAATCGATACGGTGCTTTTGCTATTGGCGTGGGTCCTAGTAACAAGTCTATTCTGAACTCCACTTGTCTATCAGGTGGTAATCCAGGAAGATCTTCGGGAAATACTTCCGGATAATCACATACCACTAGAATATTCTGCATCACCTTCTTTTCCTTCTTAGCATCGATCACGAATGCTAAATATGATGTACATCCCTTGGTCAAACACTTTCTGGCTTTCATTATGGAAATGATTCCAGAATTCACTCTGCGTTTATCCCCATACACCATAAATGACTCTTTCCCTGGCGGGTTTACTTTTACTATCTTCTTCTTGCACAATATTTCAGCATCATTGGCGCTAAGCCAATCCATTCCCAACACGATGTCGAAACCATTAAGTTCGATAGGTAATAATTCCTCGTGAAACTTATTCCCATTAAGGCCGATTAAGATGTTTTTCATACGATGGCTAACAGGTACAAACTTGCCACTAGCAACTTCGACTAATAAAGCATTATCTAGTCTATCAACAGGCAAGGCTAGTTTTCTACCAAACTCATGCAAAATAAAGGAGTAGTTGGTTCCAGAATCAAATAAAATTTGAGCAGGTAATTCGTGTACGAGAAAGGTACCTGAAGCGACATCAGCTTCATCCTTCACAGCTTCCAGTGTCATCTGAAAGGCTCTCGCCTTCGGCTTTGGTGGAATGTTGGGCTTAGCTGCCTCCTTCTTCTTCGGAAAGTCTTTCAAAATGTGCCCTTCTTCATTACAACCAAAACACATCCTTTTGTTGTTTGGACACTCATTGGCAAAATGCCCAATTTTTCCGCACTTGTAGCAGGTTACATCCTCACTACATTTCCCAAAGTGCTTTTTCTTACACTTATCACACCATTTCGCTTCGCCTCCCTTTCCTCCAAACTTCGAAAATTTGACTTAAAAAATTTACTTTTCTTATTGGAACTTGAAGTTCCTTCAATTTTCTCTTTTCGCCAACTTCAACCTTGTCGGCGGTCCTTCCCTTGATCATGTCCTCAACAGACTTGGCAGCCCAAATAGCTGCCTCCAGAGTAGGTGCCTGACGGACTGACATTGCGTACTCCCATGGGAGTCCTTTTGCGTACCGGTCAACCTTTCTCAGCTCATCTGGAACGATGCGCAAAGCAAACTCCATCTTGTCGGTGAAAGCGTTAGTGTAATCGTCGACCGACATGCTGCCCTTTGTCAATGTCAGAAACTTGTTCTCCAATTCCAACAGATTTTGATCCGAGTAGAACTTGCGCTTGAACTGCACCAAGAACTATGCCCATGTCAGTTGCAGTGGCTCATTAGGGCTTAAGGTCTTTCCTAAAGTGTTCCACCGAACAGCTCCACCCTAAACTGACGTACTGCGAAAGTGGTTTGCAACTTGCCTCTGTAGCCACACGTCATGAAGGCTAACTCCATTTCTGAGATCCAATCCATAACTCCAATCGGATCCTCCTTTCCAGTGAAGGTCAATGGTTTTCAAGTCAGAAAATCCTTATACTTGCATCCCATACCATCATTCCTTCTTTCCTGGTTGTTTTGCCTAACTATCGGTCGGTTGGCTTGACCAACAGATCCACTGAAGTTTCCACCTTCTGAGTGCCCTTCATTTAATTCAGGCTCTTCCACTTGAATTGACAGTTCTTCACGATTCTGTTGAAGCAAATGTCTCATTTCATCCATCTGACGATCCAACATCGTCTGAATCGTCAATTGTACACCAACCATTGTTATCGGCTCAGGTGCTGCTGCTACGACAGGTATTTGCTCAATCACTGGTGGTTGATTCCTGTTTTCATCATCATTTCCAACTCCACTTCTTGTTCTCACCATTTTTTATCTACACACCAAATAAGGTGAAATTAGATCCTCATTCACGATAGATATTCAAGTCATCCTTATCACTCTGAAACGTTTACATGCTAGTTCTAAATTCATAGACGTACGCTTAGAATCCTACACACGTAAGGTTTCCAGATCCGGTCGGCAACAGACCATAGATCCGAACAAATAATATCATATATGGCAACATATAACATTTAGCACATAAAAGCATTTTAGGCAACTTTCCTAAAATAAACTAGTGCTTGTGTCTAAAATATAACAGACACATATCTAAAAATTCCACTTAGCATTCTAAGTTTAAGTCTAGAAATCCTACAAACTCCTAGTTCGCTTAAACTAATGCTCTGATACCAACTATGACATCCCCAAAATCACGGCCAGAAAAGACCGGTTTAATTTATGCTTTTAAAATAATTTCAGAGTAATCCTTTGATTAAAAGAGTTGCGGAATTCGTTCCCAAAACAAAATATGATAAAATAAGATTTACCAAAGCATTACTTAAAGAAATGTATTTTTCATTATATTACAATACTCGGGATGTCATATTCTGATAAACAGACCAATAGCATAAACATTTCAATACATACCTTACAACAATTATTTACAATAACAGGTCTATAATCCAAAAATAACTTGACAAGTCATCCAACTTATGCTCTGGTGCCATTACCTGTAATACAAGGAAATTGAGTGGGTCAGACTTGGGAGCCTGGTGAGCATATAGGGTTTTCAACCCACAATAAATAATTATATTTAATTCCACCAACCAACAATAACCCAATTACTCATTCCCGTTATTCTCACTTTACGTCCCTTAGACAACTAACATAAGGGACCTAGTCTAAGAATATTTCTTCGGGGCGACAACACATGCTTCGGGGGTTCCTCAGCAATATAAGTCAAATAAAGCAACCATGAGGGGGATGGAGTACAACGAATGAACACCCAATTTCATTAACACCTACAGGTGGCGAGCCTGCTAGCGTTCCACAGGACTGTCTAGAAAAGTCTGTGGTCGTCATCTAAATTCCGCTAGATGACTAAATCAAAAACATCGAGGCCTCTCATCTTTTTATCACAAGACAACTATCTACCCATGTTCTACCCAACATTTTAGTAGATAAATATATATATTTTTATACATAGTTTAAAACCTGTATAGTATGTTCATTCGAAACACATTCCATATAAAAGATAAGACACATACACATAATACGTATTTCATAGAGAATAAATCATATCCATGAGATAGAAGAAAGTGAATATACATTCACACATATAACAACAAAATATACACATAACACGTATTTCGTATAAAATACTTCATAATTATGCGTTAGAAGAAAGTAACTACACACTCACTTGATCAGAAGATGATCAGACAACACTACGGCTTGTAGAAGTAGTATTCTTCGGTAGATCTGGAAGATCTTCACAAAAACCGGACTCCTCGTGGGCAGAGCTTCGGCTTGGGAATTGCACTTCTCGGGATCTTTGGGGCTTCGGGACTTGCTTCGGGATATTTCTTGCATGTAAATCGAGGTAAAACGGGAGAGAGAGGAGATAAAATAGCAACCTTAAACGGCTGGCCCTTCAAATATATTTATAGGGCAAAATCTGCCCTTGCCACGTCGTGGGCTTGATCTTCACTGCATGCGTCATCGCAAGTTGCGTCTGGGGGACTCCCGGAGGTGTCAGAAGATCTGTCATGTAACGACCGAAAAATACAACCAATTTTAAATTTTTCAAAAACAACTCGATTCCATTAAATCATTACAAAAAGGTTTTCAATACAAAACATTTAGCGTATTCCCAGAATCACATTACTACAAAATCATGAGGAGCGGTACGATCACGCCTTCGCCTTGCCACGGTCTCCTGAAGAACCTGAAAAACATAAAACCACAACTGTAAGCCCGAAAGCTTTGTGAGATATCCCCAAAAATACCAACCACTTATACCATACACGCATAACATGCCACAACATATCTGATCACAGAACAGCTATGTACTTTGGGTCTACTGTGTGACTGGTCCGCCGCACCGGCCTACAGTCCACCTGGTCCACCCTCTGAGTCTAGCCATAAACCTCGAGTCTACAGTGTGATTGGTCCGCCCGCACCGGGCCTTCAATCCACCTGGTCCACTCTCCGAATCTAACCACATACATCGAGTCTGCAGTGTGATTGGTCCGCCCGCACCGGGCCTTCAATCCACCTGGTCCACTCTCTGAGTCTACAGTATGACTGATCCGCCCGCAGCGGGCCTTCAGTCGGCCTGGTCCACTCTCCGAGCCTCGGCACGTCTGGTCCGCCCTTTGGGGCCTACAGCCTATCTGGACCGCTCGCTGGGCCTTCGGAACAACCGGTCCGCCCTGGGTATCTTGGCCTACAGCACAAAGCAGGACCTGCCTCAACCCAACTCCAGTCCAAACAACCATGTGCACATATACATACATTCATATAGCAATTCACAGTCAACAAGCAGATCAAACAGATCACATAACATATCATCATCCTAACCAGGATACCGACCTAACAGGTCAATAGCATAGCATCTCCCTATCTCTCAAGATACCGATCTCAATCAGGTCTCTAACATATACCATCCTAGCGCTCAGGATGCAAACATATCAAAGCAGTAACATAACAACAACTACCCGGATCTCAATCCGATAAGGGCCGGCCTTGGTGCCTTAGACCCTGTTGATATAGTGAGGATAACTCACCTCGAAACTGTCGGCTGAAAGGATAAGATCCCGCTGCTCCAAACTCCGACACGAACTCCTCCACTGAACACCAAAACACTCAACTCAATAAATACCCTTAATTACCAAAATACCCCCGGAAGACAATTGGTCAACCCTTGGACAAGGTCAAATTCAACCCCTGACTGACTCTACTCGCCGAGTCAACCCGATGACTCGCCGAGTCCCCAAGCTCAGGACTTCCCTCAATCCGCGACCTAACTCGCCGAGTCACCCCGAGACTCGCCGAGTCCACTCGCACACAACTCACCGAGTCATCCCTTGACTCACCGATTCTCGACTCGACCATAAAATATTGGGACTCTTCGACAAGACTCGCCGAGTCCGAGAACAGACTCTCCGAGTCTAAGGCTATCTTCAACCTACTCGCCGAGTTGTTCATACAACTCGCCGAGTTCCAGGCCATCTTCATCCAACTCGCCGAGTTGTTCTTCCAACTCGTCGAGTTCCAGCTCATCTTCAAGCAACTTGTCGAGTCCACCCATGTGACTCGCCGAGTACCACCGGTCTGAATCCATACAGAAGCACTCCAGGCCATGTAATTGATCCAAAACATAGATCTAGCCTCCTACAACCCATCCATCACGTAAAGTGGCAAACTTTACGTGAATCCAAAGAGATTTAGGCCTTTAACACTTTAGGGCTAGGGTTTGGGACATGATAGCTTCACTACACACTCAAACACAGGGACTTTCAGGCATTCCAACCCTTCTCCATTCCAGATCTGAGGTAGCAACCTCAGATCTAACCTCTAAACTCCAAAACACCAAAAGATAAGCACCCCACAAACCCCATAATGATGAATCCATAAGAATAACAACCCAAGGATGAGATATTACCTCAAAAGAACGCCCCAACTGCAATGGAACTCGAATCCAAGCAAAGCCCCTTGCTCCAAGCCTCCTACCCTTCAAGATTTCCTCAACAATGGCTTCTCCAAGCTTCCCAATGCAATATGATCACTCACACACGAAGGCTAAGGGTTTCTGGACTTGAGGATGAGTAAAGAGGCTGGGGGAATGAATGTTATGTTCTTTATATAGGGCTCAACCCCGAAAATTAGGGTTTTCTCCACTCAACGCCTACTCGTCGAGTCCACCTTACTGACTCGCCAAGTCGGCCACTTAACATGCGACCAAGTTGCGACTCTACTCGCTGAGTCCACCCATGGACTCGCCGAGTTCCCTTCCAATTTTACTCTTTTAGCCCCTCAACTATACTCTTTGCTATTCCGGGATGTTACATGCCACGTTGTGGCACTGCTTGCCACGTCGTGGTCTCTGACACAGCTTTGGGGTCCGCGCCCCGAACTTCAGAAATTCATAACTTTTGCATACGAGCTCCGTTTTCGACGTTCTTTATATCGACGCAAAGGTGAGATTATGCTCTACAACTATCGTTTAGACTCCATTGGCTAATTTTGATTTTATTTTTAATATATTATAAATATATTACTTATATATTATTTTTAGTAGGCCGGGACAGGAAAACTCCGTTCGAAATTCATAACTCCTTCATCTGAACTCCGTTTTCGTCTGTCTTTTTATCGTTGGACTACTATTGAAGAGATATTCGACTCTCGTTGAGATTGTTTCGGTTAAGAATCACTCGATCTCATATTTGAGTATTCGGGTTGCATACCGCTAAGTCGAAACTTCGGAAAATTATAACTTCCTCATACGAAGTCAGATTTGGGCGTTCTTTTTATGCACGCTCTTGGTTTAACGAACCCTACGACTTTCTCTTAGATCACTAAGGCTAGATATCGCTCTATCTTAAATTCATATTTTACGTCATTCGGCGTCGTGCCGGTTCTGTCGCGAAACTTCGACATGTCATAACTTCTTCGTTATAACTCGGATTTCGACATTCCTTATATCTCCGGAATCCTTGTTTCGACCACTACAACTTTATGAAAAGATATTGGGCTTATCTCACACTTTAATTTTGACGCTTATTTTTATCCGTTATTAATTATATCTTTATAATTAAGTAATAAGCACACAAATACACATAATTCACATAATACTCAAATATTTCATCATTAATACTTCAAAAAGAGTTACAAGGGTTAACCTAGACTATTACATAAACGAAAATGCCTAGCCTGGAAACGCGGGCGTTACAGCTGAGCATAAGGGACGTTTTCACTAAAATTGCATAGTTTTTCTGGACACACTATTCGCTACGTTATACATGCAAACTATAATCGGTATAGTTTTGGGATTTCTCTAAAACTTATCAAGCATAAAAACTTTCACTATTAAACATATGCATGGGAACAGAAAACGTTTACAGTTTACATCACTACTTCATCATGATTTTCATAACTGTAATTATCACTATATACGTTATGCATATGGATTTTCACTACGGTAGAACGCTACTGCACTACATGTAAACTAGATTGTACGATACTGTGAGGCGCTATTTCACTACTGTACCCTTAGGTGTACATGGATAAATCCTACCATTGTATAACCAGAGTCTCCTGGAGGGAGAGCGTGAGATTTATGAATAGATCTATTCGGGACTGACAATCTCACATCTGGACTGCTAGCTACAGTTAGACGGGCACGTCTGAGATGTACAAATGTCATTTCACTCAACGCCTGAAGAACGTTGGAAAGGTCACTAGTCATATCAAGCATGGTTATACGACTCACATTATGTATAAATCACCTTTAGTTTAGCAACTCGGCTTTCTTCAATAGTTTTATTTATACCAAATAGAACTAAACACACTATGCATACTAGCCGAGCCATGGTTTTCAAAATCGAATCATTTATGCTACGGTTTTACATATTAAATACTTATACTTCATGATTAGCTTTAGCTAGTCACATGAAGTAGTATTTTCGCATATCACTACGGTTTTTCAGAAACGAACATTTATGGTTGTATACGAAATCGATAACGCTACGTTTTTCATTAAAGAAAATATCGGATTTTCTGGAGATTACACAAACATTTCGGCTCGTTCATCAACAAGTTTTCATTACAAATTACTGCTTATGAACTCACCAGCTTTATGCTGATATTTTTCAAGTTGCTTGTATTCTCAGGAAATCAGTAGACAGATACTTGCTGGATTTTCGAGAAACCGAAGCATTAAGAGTTTTTAAGTTTTTACTATGCAAAAACTGTTGGATGTAATTCAAACTAAATTTCAAACAAATGTAAACATTTTTACTAAAGTATTCACTGTAATGGTTGTGTTGCTATGATTGTTGTTATTCGTTGGTTGTGATGATATACATGACGTCCTCCGCCCCGGAAAGTTTCCGCCATCGGTTTCAGGGTGTGGCAGTTTGTTTGTTTTTAATTATAGGTTATTTAAGTAATGTAATGTTTTTTTTAATTGTATGTTAATTAAGTAATATAGTTTGAAATTGTATTTTTACTTTTATAATTAATAAAAAACAAGTGAAAAAAATCAATGCTCTTTTAAAAAATATAATTTTATTGTATTTTTGAATTAATAATAATAATTATATGCAGTGAAGTGGTTAGTAGTAGGTATCCTATAGATTTAGTGATAGTTAGTGGCGATGATGACATAACACCAAATACTATAATAGTTTACAAGAAATTAAATATCATTTTATTTTTTATTTCTATATGTCTTCCTACCCAATTAAATAATGACATGTGTAATATTTAATGAAATTAAGATTTATTTTAGGATTCTAATATTATAAATGATATCGTTTAAATGGACGGTAACAGATAATAAAGAAGATATTTAATTTCTATTTACGAGAATAGTGCGCACAAGGGATAGTCTATTTTGAAATATAAAAAAGGATGATGTAAAGCGAAGATGAGATAGGTTTGCTATTAATTCCACGTCAAAGTGCGATGCAGATACAGCGCTCTGGCGCATGTTAGAGTGGGACAGTGAACATGATTGAATTTCGGATACTTGTATTCTCCAATATATTTTTGTATTTTAAAAATAATTAATTTTGGATCATGGTCCAATCGGATAAGCAAGCAATGCCAAGAAAACGTCAACAACTTTGACTCTCATCTACACCCTACACGTAAGTCACTTATTAACTGCCATCAACGGCTGAGATTAATAACTGCAAATAACAGCCGCCGTACCGATGTACCATAACACATCCCATTTGTCTGTGTGCAAATAATACAAAACCATCTGTTGCTAGTCTCAGTCATCACTTCATCGATCGCTCTAGAGAGAGAAAATGGTGATAGAAGAAGAAAGTCCAAGGAGTCCAGAGGCGAAGCTCGGGATGGAGTTGGAGGAGCTGTGGGACATACAGGAGGCTCAGCTTACTCCGACCGAGAAGCTCAACGCTTGTTTCGAGAGTATTCCTGTTTCTGAATTCCCTCATGCTTCGCCTTCACAAGGTATCTCTGCTTAATTCTTTTGATTTTGATTGATTTTACTTATTCCGATTGGCCCTGATATCGCATATACATCCGTTGATTTAAACCTATTTGGATGACCGTATCGTTTTTTATTATACAGGACGGATTAGATCATATGGTTACAACGACGACTGTGTGATTGGTCTCATATTGCGGATTTTATGTGTAATTAGTTGATCGATACTTATTAGTTCCTAATTTCCTATCGCCTTTTACGCAATATGTGTCATAGTTACCATATTTAGTATGTTGAGTGTAGTAGCGTGCTTCTCATCGTTCTTATCGTCTACTGTGTTTGAAAGTCATAGCATACGGCCAATCGTACCTGATTGAAATTATTTTTAGATTTATGCTGAGAACAATCGAGATGATTTGTGTGTAATTCTATTCCAGATTTCAATCGATCGACAGCTATTCTCATAAGTCTCATCTTCTTTTACGCAATCGATTAGACAAATCAGTTAAACGTAGTGGTGTGCGTGTACCTCTGATCGCTGTTGATATCAGAAATTAAATTCATAACGACTTTTTTTGCAGTAATTGAGATTAAATCGGATGCAAGTCTAGGTGAAGCTGTCCGATTGTTATCCCAAAACAAAATTCTTAGTGCGCCTGTTGTAAACGTCGATGCACCAGAGGATGCTAGTTGGATCGACAGATATCTTGGTATGGTGGAGTTTGCAGGCATCGTCGTGTGGATTCTTCATCAGGTTTGCACACTTGTTTCCTTCAAATTCACCATCATTTTCTCTCAAATATAATTTAAACATCATTTGTGTTAATATCATACAGTCAGAAAAGAATGATGGATCCGATGTATTCTCAAGCACATTAGACAACTCTCTGAGACCTGCTGTTGTTGCAGCAGCTGGTGGAATGTCTTCTCCAAGATATAGAAGCTCACAGCCTGGATCTCCCAAAACCGCTGGAAACTTTTTCGAGTTATTAACTTCCTCCGACTTCTATAAAAACACAAAGGTAGTCAACATGCTTTCTTTTCTTCCATATGGGTTGTGTGCTATTTCTCGCGTTTAACCCCTTTTTCCATATTCCTGTAGGTTAAAGACATCTCAGGATCATTTCGATGGGCCCCATTTCTGGCATTACAAACATCAAACTCGTTTCTCACCATGCTTTTACTCCTCTCAAAGTACAGAATGAAAAGCGTCCCAGTAGTGGATCCAGATGATGGAAAGATTCACAACATCATCACCCAATCTGCTGTGATTCACATGTTGGAAGAATGTGCGGATCTGCAATGGTTCAAAAGCTGGGGATCTAAAAAGTTATGTGAACTTGGTCTTCCCTTGATGAACACCAGTGAAGTTATTAAAGTGGATGAAGATGAACCAGTTTTGCAGGCTTTTAGACTAATGAGACAGAAAGGAATTGGTGGATTACCTGTTGTTAATGGAAACAAACCGGTTGCTAATATTAGCATCCGAGATATTCAATTCCTCCTAATCGCCCCTGAGATTTACAAAGATTACAGGTTAGTGTCTCTTTCTTTTTGAAATCCTTAATTTAATTTTGTGATCCAATATTTATTATGATTTGTTTTATAACTTGGCAGATCCATCACTGCTAAGAACTTTGTGACGTCAGTTAAGAGGTATTTAGAAGAGAACAAGAAGGCGTCACCTTTGGTGAGTGGGATGATTACTTGTAGAAAAGATGATACACTTAAAGAAGTGATATTGAAGCTTGATTCGAAAGAGATACATCGTATATATGTGGTGGATGAAGAAGGTGATCTTGAAGGTGTGATAACACTTAGAGATATAATCTCAAGGATTGTGCATGAGCCACGTGGTTACTTTGGTGACTTTTTTGATGGGGTGTTGCCTTTGCCTGCCAACAGCCGGGTTTAAGTTTAACTTTCACTTGTATTGTATTTCTAGTAAAGTTTGTTTGTTTGATGTGTCGTGTTGTGTCTAACAAGAGTGCTAAGCTTTGTTGAACTTGGTATGTATCATGTCATGTATCTATTTTTTTGTTTTGTTTTCAAGGGGTTTGTTTTTGCTTGTGATGTAAATCATTTCAGTTTTGCATTATTTCTAATTCTCAATAAAATATATAATGTAACAACTGTTTTAACTGATTTTCTTCATAATCACATGTAAACAAGTAATTTCCCTCTTATCAGTATTGAAAATTTCCAAATGTGTAGGTATTGATGTACCAAATCCCGTTTTAAGAAAGCTTGAAAAGGCCACACACGATAATAGACAAACATGTGGTTTATGGTTCTTTTAAAAAAAAATTCAGGTACAAAAATAGTGAACAACCAACCATCAGAAGAATTGATTTGGCTCTCAGAAGAAAGAACCAAAAAATGAACAGAAACCATTATAAGAAATGTCACGTTGCCTTTCCTTGGTTGGTTTTTGAAAAGGCTAATCACATAAAATAACAACTTACTTTTTTTTTTAATTCTCATTCATAAGGAATTTATGTTTTCTATGAAACTGATTTCTTCCATTTTAAACAATACTACATCTTAATTTTTGTAGTAATGAAATCCAAAGTATATTGCTATTTTGCAGGCGGAAAACAACAAATGCACCATATAGATTCTTGTCCATTTAATTAAACCTTCCTTCAAACTTTTTTCAGTATAAAAATATGGTTCAAATCAGAAGTTTGCATTTAATTAATTTTTGTAGGAATGGATGATGGATAATTTCATTTTTCTTTAATACTCTTTATCTCAGGGTGGTCATGTAGAACACTATAGCCTTAATAATATGCAGATGTTGTCAACAAGTGCAAGATAATATAGTTCAAAAATATTATTATAATATTCTCCTTTTTCAAAATATGCTTTCACAGTCACAGGCTAACAGCTCCTGTTAGTATCAAAATTCTATTTTTTTTTTCTTTTTCTTGATCAGCAGAAAGGTGGACAAGTCTTGAACCTGTAAATCCACAAGAAAAGGGAAAATATTACTACCAAATTATCAAAGTAAATAAATATGCAACCATGAAAACATTAGACATACCTTGCAAGAGTGATGCATCCACCCTATGTACTTTTTCTTTTGATATTATTATTCAAAACAAAAGGCTTCCCTTCAAATAAATCCATCACATAATTCTCCAAGTCATCAGGGGAGTATTTTATATACTTCCCTCCATGTCTTCCACTCTCTAATTGACTCCCAAATCTCCCCAAAAAAGCACGATATGCAGGAAGAACTTTCTCTGATATAGAAATCCTAAGTTCTTCCCTTAGTTGATTATCTGGAACCTTCCAAGCTGATTGTAACCTATAAATATCTTCAAAGCACAAATTAAAGTTCTTAAATCTTTCTTTAAGAATCACCTTGAAGGAAGCACTTGAACTCCCACCAATTCCTTCATCTTTCAGACACAACAAAGCTTTGCTCCATGCTGCTCTCAGATAACTTGTGTGCCACTGACGAATCTTGCCACGTCTTTTGCGAATCCATTGATCACCCATGAGTGTTCGAAGCTCTGAATCTTTCACTTTCTGAATAATGTAAAGGATGTTATTCATCAAGAATATGTACCTCATTGCACCATCTTCATATAACGTTGACTTTTCCTCAATGTTTGACTCCAAAGAAGTGATCAGTAACTGTAGACGGGTTCCTATAGGGGAGGTAGCTGCAACACATTCACCATTGTCAATTTGTGATGAACCAGAGTCATCTGGCAAGAGGGAGTTTAATGTGTCACTGTAATCCACTAGTAATTTCATGTAATTCATGACATAACGGGTTATTGGATGAATGTCACCACCATGGATAGGTTTAGAGGTTTCAGCCTTTACAGCTTTCTCAAATTCAACAAATGTCCCTACAGCTGACATGCTTAGTCCTTTCAAAACTCCCTTCACTTCGCTGCAAACTAATTCTCCAGAGTCATATAAAGCTTCTAAATCTTGTGAAGCATCGACAAGAACTTCGTACATGTCAAGAATTCGAAATAGTTTCTCTGAAGATCTTACACCAATGGCTACTGCCTCACCAAAGTTCAAGAGCTGCATCACACAACCTTTTGTCGTTTCAACAAAGCAGAGTTCTTGAATAAGTTCTGATTCGTTGAAGACCTGTTCACATAGACGCTTTTCCCCAAATAAGAGAACCCTAACTACAACTTTGATAGCTAAGATCCATTTCTTGGCTTTTTCATCCAAAATCTTCCATTCAATTCTCTGTACCTCTTCGATGCTATGCCTTTCCACGCCCAGAATCGACAAACACTCATCCAGGACATCACGGCGGACGTTACTGTATACCTGGCAGCACTCTTTTTCGTAGCCTGACCTAATCATCCGATCAGCGATGTCTTTAAGCTCCTCTATTGCTTCAACACGAATCAAATCCACACAAAAATCACCGCCTAAGCTTGCACCTCTCTCGTGATGATAGCCGCTCCCTTCTTGTTCGTCCTCTCGAAAACTCTCTACTACGTCTCCTATTTCGCCATTGTTGAAGGTAAAGGAGCGTGAAACTGAACGGACAGATCCGTACAACCGATCTGCGTCTAGAGGAACAGTGTTACGGATCAAAATATGACGAAACTCGTCCTCGAGCCTCGACATAGCCAACTGCAGCGCGTTCTCAGCTCGATCCATGACGTCATCGTCTTCCTCTGATTCGACATTCAGACCTTCCGTCAACTGAATAATCAGATCAACCGCGGCCAAGTACTCTGAAGCCTCTTCAGGACATTCCTCCCACGGCAACGAATTCCTCGACGACGGATTACCGGCACCGCCTGGATCATGTTCAAGAATAATCTTCTCGGCTCTATCAAATTGATTCCTAGTTTTGCTATCATCGGCACCACCGTCCATCAAATCGGAGATGTTTGACAACCGATTATCAAATCGAGAAAGGATCAAGATCATGTCTTCCGTTGCTTGTGTATTCATGTTTAGACTCTTTACAATTTGCTGAGCTGTGGCTAGAACTCTATCTTGCCCTTCCATTGTCGTCGCCATCACCGGACTTTATATGAAGCGTGTATGCTTGTGTCCGTCTGTGTACCTGATTTCCGTTCTACGGCGAATGACGATCAAATGTGTGTGTGTGTGAAGATCGACCGGTTTTGCAAGTGATATTAAGCAATTGACGAATCCATTCCTCTTCCCACCCACGGTGTACGTTTGTGTTCCGGGATTCTTTTGCGATTCCTTTTTGGCCGGCCTCAACGGGGTTTCGTCACACATTTCGGTGACGGGTTTATAGGAAATATTTTTCTTGAATAAAGACAAAATTACACATTGGTCCTCATGGTTTATAGATTGAAAAAAATATTTTTGGAGTATAAACAACTGGAAATTGAGTATTCTAACGTATATAAACAATCATTTTAATAAAAATGACCAATCGTTTTTTTCTTGGGGGAAATTGACCACATGATTCCGAATATCATATTCCGAAGCATGTGGTTTTGTTCTGGACTTGTGATCCGGAATACGATTTTTCCGAAGTATTTATTCTTTTGTTATGGAGTGGGTGTCGGTTGGTGGGAATTTGGTCCGGAATCTGACATTTCGTACCTTCCGGACCGAAAAAGTGTATTCCGAACTGAAGTCTTGAACAACCGTACATTCCGAAATGTTATTTCGGAGAGCTAGAATTAGGGTTTTTGTATGTTTTTGTTCCAAATATTCAATACATTTGTGTGTTTAATATATTTATGTGTTCGACACTTTCCATAAACGGTCCGGGATGAGTAAGTATATGGGTTTTTTTCGAGTTTCAATTTTTAGTGGAGGGCAATGGCAGCGCATCGACGGATGTATGCAATATCTTGCTCCAGATTACACATGTTTTGGTGTAGATATAAACAATTACTATATCATATTCGTTGGGTTAGTTACATTGGTTGCTTCCAATTCTAGGTTACACACTGTTGGACTTCATCAACATTATTATCATCGAGACCAAAAGTTGGTGCAGAGCTGATTTCGATTGCAGTACCATCTTTATTGGAGTCATGAGCTCATTGTTTGGGGGAGGCTTGGAAGGACCAACAACATTCTCCATGCCTTGAACCTTTTGCACAGTGTTTTCCATGTCTGACATCCATTGCTGAATTGTAAGGATGTCATACACCGTCTTTTCAATGTTGATCCTAGTGGCCCAATACTTGGTCACTTAGAGAAGTGAGTCTTCTTTCTGTTGTTATTGTTGTTGTTGCACTTGTTGAGCCTTCCTTGCCCGAAGAGCCTGTTTGAATGCTTCGAACTTCCTGAGCCCAAATTCTGTTGTTGGGTGGTATCATGACCATGAGTCATCAGATGTGTATCTGTCAAATCCTTGTCGCACCGAGGTGTCTCTCGGGTTCATGGATCCTTGCACATTTGTGCTCACCATGCCTGGACCGCTTGTGTGAAATGTTGGTAGAATAGGATTTCCAGAGCTTCCTTGGTCTCCTTGGTCTAAAACCAAGCTTGGGATCTACTTTATTCTGGTTAGGGTCTCTGAAAAAGGACTATGCATTGCAACTTGTGTTTACGGTGAATGTGTGACACGAAGAAGAATGGTGTTCAACTCCTCAGGAGAAAGAAAGTGCAAGTGTGAAGCCATGGAGACCTTAGGGCGGACATCGACATTTGGATCTCCCTTCAAATGACTTCATTATGTTTTTGGAAGACAAAGAATCAAGTGGATCCCAACACTCCACTTCCAAACCAAAACAGAAAAGAAGAAGAAGTTGGTTGTCTCAAGAAAGGAATTCCTCGACCTGTAATCTAAAGTTGATAAGATTCTGGCCGCAGTGATTACCAGGACCCCGCAGACCACTGATGTTCCCACTCCACAAACACTCATCGACCGCATTGAAGTTTTGGAAACAATGGACAAGCTCACCGCAAAGAGAGTTCTTCCACGTATAGAGACGGGCATCCGACAACTAGATAATCAAAGGACGAATGATCACAAGGAATTTCTTTCAAAGGAAGAAAATCTCATCCAAGAAGTCAAAGAGCTCAGAACTGAACTCCAACAAACCCTTCAAACTCAAGAAGGAAAATCGAAGCAACTCATTAAGGAAACTCATACTGCCTATGTGTGACAACACGTTATTTTCAATCTTGTAAAAGTCAACAAAAATCAAACACGTCAAAAAAAGGTCAAAATGGTTGTTTTGTTAATTTATTAAAGTTAAGTTAAACAATTTGATATGTATAAACCTTATATTAAAATGTTGTACAAATTAGAAGTGAAATCACCCAAAACCGAGGATTCTTGCATACACCGAAAACCCTCGGAATTTGGCCAATCACCTCGCACCGAAAACTCTTTTCGGCCGTAAACCCCTTGCACCGCAAACCCATTTCAGACTGCAAACGTAGAACACCGAAATCTCGCATGGACTGAAAACCTCCTCGGTGGGTTTTCCTCTTTTCGCCCGAAAACTCAAATATCTAGATATTTATGTTGCCAAACAGCCTTACTTTATGCCTTATATATATATATATATATATATATATATATATATATATATATATATATATATATATATATATATATATGCCAAACCGAAAACATCCCTCATTTCTTACACACTTCATCCGAAAACACCTCTTTTTCCTCTAAGGAACACATGCAAAATCACTATTTTCTTTCAAGAAACACAACCGAAATCATCACTTTCCTTTCAAGTATCATGCGAAGTATGCTTGAATCTTCATTGGATTTTTACTCAAATCATCAAGTGTGCTTGATATCAATCATAAACACTATCCGATCTTCTTAGTTCACACTGAAAACACCCAATATCATTAGTTTTTCACCAAGAACACGAAGAACACAAAGAATGCCAAGAACACCTACAAACTATTCTAAGTATTATTGTAAGTCTTCTTACAATAATTAAGTGTTGTTTAACACTTTAAACTTTACTAGATTATCTAATTTATACTCAATATGATGTTAATATAAATTAGGATTCGGTTTTGTCACGGGTTCTAACTTGTGGAATTAACTCTACTACACCATATCTTCACTCGGACACTCACAAAAGGTGAGTTCACATCCCTACATTTTCATAAATTTTCACTGTTTAGGGGGGGGGGGGGATACAAGTGTAACACAACAAAAATTATGTTAATATCTAAATATTTTCAATATTTTATAAACTATTGTCGTTGTTAAAAATATATATTTATATATGTATAAATTATATAATCACGGTTCAACAGGCTTAGAATTGATAATTTGACTCAATTTCCTGTTCCTTGTTTGGTTGTGGGCTTGGGGTAGAATTATTTATTCGACTGTCTATTTAATCATAATTATATAAATATTATATTTATATAAATATAAAGTGATTTCAAACTGTTAAACAAAATTATGATTTTTCCAAACTATTTTAGTACCATTTGGATATAAACATTGGATTTCAAGGAACAACCATATTACATATTTTACAAATTTGACAAATGTTTTCATTACAGTAAAACATGAACATATGAACTATAATGGGTATAGTTTATGGAACTTACACATTGCTTTCAAGGTTCAGATTACATTAAAGAAAACAAACATATAAACTATAATGGGTATAGTTTATGGACCATATGCACTACTTTACATATTCAGAGTACATTACAAAAAACAAACATATAAAATATAATGGGTATAGTTTATGGACCATATGCACTACTTTACATATTCATAGTACATTAGAGAAACAAACATATCAACTATATTAAATATAGTTTATGAAACATACTTACAGTTTATTCATTTCAAGGTAACTTTTCATTATTCTACGCGTAATCATCAGTATAGCATTTATGAGACACACTCCAAGTACTTATCTAAGTACCAACCAAGTCCTGAAATTATAACCAGAGTATCTTGGAGGGAGAGCGTGACACTTGTGTATAGATCTATACGGGACTGACAATCCCGCACCTGGGCTGCTTGCAACATCGAGGCCGGTAGGCCTGAGGTGACAAATGTCGTACTGATTGCGACACCTAAAGAACGTCGTGTTCAATCCACCATAGGTCATCAAGCCTGATTATAATAACTCATAATTTAGTATTGAACAAAATGCTTAGTGTATGAATAAGTAAAAAACTTCACATAGTCTTATTTTAATAATAAAACTATAATACAGTATTTCACAAGTACAATTGGTAAAATTAGACGATTAAAAACACATGGTTTTCATACAAGTATAAATAGAGAATACTATTTTCAGTACAGAGAAAACATATTTTTCATGGTTTTATGTGAATTAAACTACATTTTACTACTTCAGAGTACTATAAAATTTACATGTTTTGCTTACAACATACTACAATAGAAAAGATAAGATTTTCTGGGGAAAACATATTTACATTATCAAGGAACAGAAAACAAATTTCAGTTAAAAAACATGCTTATGATGTAACACCGTAAAAATTTAAACAAATTTTCATTTTTTCAAAAACATTCCCATTCATAATTATTTTAAAGATCTCAATGTATCACATCTCAGTTCATAAAACATTTCCCAATATCAAAAGAACATATAAAACTCCGCGTGTGTGTACGAATCATGCCGGCGCCTTCCCGCGATCATCACTAGTACCTGAAACACAAAACACAAAACACCGTAAGCATAAATGCTTAGTGAGTTCCCAAAAATACCACACATAACACATATTAGCCACTCGAGGCTATAACTCTGTGGGCCCTTGGTCCCTAACTCTGTGGACCCTCTGGTCCTAGCTCTGTGGACCTTCCGGTCCTAACTCTGATATACACACAACATAAACCACATAGAAATAATGCAGTGCAACACATCACATAGATAGCATACAAGATACTCTATCACATAACTCTGGTTACCTACTCAAGGTAAAGTATAGTGAGAAGACTCACCTCAGGTGTCTCGGTAAATCCCTGACTTGGTAAAATCTGGTCTAGCCTTCGCCTAATTACATGGAATAAATACCCTAATCAATACAACTCTCAAAGGCTAGACTAAACTCTCTCTCTTGGCACTCTCAGAAGGGTAAAAGACCATTTTACCCCTCTCATGGCTTGAAGACCAAAATATTGACCAAACCCTAGAAGTCAACAAAAGTCAACTCTTTCCGGGTTATGCTGCGCGTACCAGATGTGTACGCTGAGCGTACCCGACAGTCTCGCAGAATTGGGGAACGCCACCCCGTACGCTGCGCGTACTGGGATTACGCCCAGCGTAATTCCCAGTTTCAGTCTTCTTTGATTTTTGGGTCTTAATCAGTTAAGACTTGCGTCCAAATTCCAGATCTGACTTCTCTACTACGACTTAATCCATAAAGTCGATGACTTTAAGCCTTTGCAAGGCTGTGGAAGTCACCAACACCCAAACCACTCCATTTCCAACCTTTAAAGGTCCATATCTCAATCATGAACAACTTTTGACAACCAAGACTAGATTTTTATCACATAACAACCCTAAATGAACTAGCATGGGACAGATCTCGGCTTCTAAGAGCTCAACAACTCATAAAGCTATCAACTTGGGGACAAAAACCCTAAAACTTCTCTTTACAAGATATGAACAGAAAAGATGTAAAGCTTGAAGATTTTTACCTCAAAATGAAGCTTCTTTCACTGCTAATCCCGGATCCACAAGCCTTAGCTCTAACTCTTCCTTTTCCAAGGCTTCCACTTTGCCCCAAATGGCCAAGAACACACAACAAAGCTTCCCTAGACACTCCCTTGCTATATGAACGAGATTTAGGATTTAGAAAGGATAATGCTCTGGAAGAAGGTGGCCAACAAAGGGCCATAAGGTTCTTTAAATAGGGAGGCTCAAGGATTAGGGTTTTTTTTCTGGGCCGGGTACGCCCCGCGTACACATTGGTACGCCCCGCGTACCTGGCAATCCTTCACGATTAGAATGCGGACAAGTACGCTGAGCGTACACCCCAGTACGCCCCGCGTACCTGCCAACCAAACATCTTCTTATCAAGCGCTAAGTATGACAATCACTCAAAGAAGAAAGTTCACAAGGCATACCTGATTTTCGAGATGTTACAATTCTCCCCCATTAGAATCAGACTTCGCCCCCGAAGTCTCACTCCGCGAACAACTTAGGATGCTGATCCCGCATCTCTGTCTCTGGCTCCCAAGTCAACTTGGACCCTCTCTGATGCTACCACTGAACCTGAACTAGTGACACCTCCTTGTTCCTCAAAACCTTAATCCTCCGATCCACTATCGCAACTGGTCTCTCGACATAATTCAGGCTCGCATCTACCTGAATATCCTCTAATGGCACTACCGCCGACTCGTCGGCTATACATTTCCTTAACTGAGATACATGGAAGGTGTCATGAATCTGCCCTAACATCGCGGGTAGCTCCAACCGATACGCTACCCGAACGACCCTCGCAGTCACCCTGAATGGACCGATATACCGGGGACCTATCTTGCCTCTCTTCCTGAATTGGATCATTCCTTTCTAAGGAGACACCTTAAGGAGTACAAAATCTCTGACCTGAAACTCGAGCTTGGATCGTCGCCTATCCGCATAATTCTTCTGGCGACTCTGAGCGGTCAACAACCTCTGTCTGACCTGCTGTATCTGCTCTGTCCTCTGGAGCACTATCTCTGTACTGTCCATCACCCGCTGCCCTACTTCTCCCCAACAGATAGGAGTCCGACACCTCCTCCCATACAACAGCTCAAAGGGTGGAAGACCAATGCTCGAATGATGGCCGTTGTTATAGGAAAACTCAACCAAGGGTAAATACGTGTCCCAACTCCCTCCGAAGTCCAATACACATGCCCGAAGCATGTCATCGAGTGTCTGAATCGTCCGCTCACCCTGCCCGTCAGTCTGTGGGTGGTATGCGGTGCTAAAATTCAGCCTCGTCCCCAACTCCTCATGAAATTTCTTCCAAAACCTGGAAGTGAAACGCACATCTCGAACTGAGACGATCGAGATCGGTACTCCATGCCGTGATACCACCTCTCTCACGTACAACACTGCCAGCCTCTCAGCAGAAGAGCTCTCACTAATAGCAAGAAAGTGAGCGCTCTTTTTCAACCTGTCCACAATCACCGAAATTACATCGACACCTCTTGCATTCCTTGGCAATTTTGTGATAAAGTCCTGTAACATCCAAAAATACGACCCAAATTTTTTTGTTTTAATAATAATAAAGTTCATATACTGAATTTCATATCATAAAACCATACGTCAAATATCTCAAATCATAATAAAATGTCATGAAACAACTATATCAAATCAAACTAAGTATCAAAACAAACTCCCAGGACAAAAGCTGAAGCTATGGTGTGTGCAATGCCATCATCCCGAACTCTTCCCTTTACTTGCGGAAGTACCTGAAACCAAAACTGAAACTGTAAGCACAAAGCTTAGTGAGCTCCCCCAAACTACCACATACCATACAATACATATAAAGCACATACTGGGCCTTGCCCACTGCATCAGACCGAAGTTCGGAATGTAACGACCCAAAAATCACGACTAAAATTTTTTGTTTAAACATTACTAAAACCATATTTATAAATACTGTATCATAAGTCATAACATAGTTTCCGAGTATCAATTCAAAACATAATCTTATTATCAGAGTAAAACATCCCAGGCTGACTAGCTATGGTGTGTGCACTGCAATCTACCCGAGCTCCTCTTTTGAAAACTGAGTACCTGAAACCAAAACTGAAAACTGTAAGCACGAAGCTTAGTGAGCTCCCCCAATCTACCACATACCATACTATAACATATACAACACGTACCGGGCCTCGCCCACTGCATCGGACCCAAGTCCGGAAACTGCATCGGGACGAAGCCCGGACTAACTGGGGCCTTGCCCCCTGCATCGGACCGAAGTACGGAAACTGCATCGGGCCGAAGCCCGGACTAACTGGGGCCTTGCCCCCTGCATCGGACCGAAGCCCGGACTAACTACGACCTTGTCCCCTACATCGGACCGAAGTCTGGAACTGACTGATCACAGCATAGCATAAACACATATCAACTAGCACAAACACACATATTGCATACTGCATCGGACCGAAGTCCGGAACACATAACACATAAACATGCTTGAATTACAAAGACACCAAGCATACCGAACCACTGCATCGGACCGAGGTCCGGAACTACTGCTAACTAAACGGGCCGGCATTGTGGTCGTAGACCCGTTCCTACTGGAAGGAAACTCACCTGAACTGCTGAGCTCTGCTGATAACCCTCTGGCTGCTAACCGACACCTTCTGAGCCGCTACTCCTCTAGCTCTCTGAACTACCAATATCAAAATGATACTTAGTCTGACAGTCCTTCAAAAGTCAACTAAGTCAACTCTGGTCAAAGTCAAAGTCCTGGTCACAGTCAACCTTCCAGGTTTACCCTACTCGCCGATTCAGCCTACTGACTCGCCGAGTTCGTAAGCTCTAAAATCCCTTTCATTCGCTACTCAACTCGCCAAGTCAGACCATGACTCGCCGAGTCTATTGATTTCCGAGTCCTGACCTGTCCAACTCACTGGGTCCCCACTCAACTCACTGATCCGAGTCTTAACTCGAAGGATTTGGGGTTTCACGAATTGACTCGCCGAGTCCAAGAACAGACTCGCCGAGTCCAAGGAAATCTTCAACAGACTCGCCGAGTTGTTCTTCCAACTCGTCAAGTTCCTGCCTATCTTCATCCAACTCGCCGAGTCCAGCCATGTGACTCGCCGAGTTAGTATGCAACTCAAGTTTGATATCTAGCCTGACTCGCCGAGTCATCTCCCAGACTCGCCGAGTCCATACGTGCATTCCCATAATCTTGAGTTACAGAGCTACTCCTTTGCTCCAAACCAAAGATCTGGGTTTCTAGAGTCCATTAGCAACATAAAGTTGCTACCTTTACGTGCTTCTTGTCCCCTAATGCCAAAAACCAAGCTAGGAAGGAACTTAACTCATGGAGAATGGATTTTGCATAGAAACTAATAGAGCTTTCTGCATCTATAACCCAAATAGAGCTCTTATCTGGAGTTTCAACTCCAGATCTAACTTGTGCACCAATTTCTCATCACATACTCTCAAAGAAACCCTAAAACTCCATGAAAGATGGATCTAGAAAGGGGAAAGCCAAGGATACCGATTCATTACCTCTAAAACGTCCTCCTAATGAGAAGGAGTCCGAATCTCCATGAACCACCTTGATCCAAGCTTCTTGATCTTCAAGATTTCTTCACAAAACACTTAATAATGCCTCAATTTGCTTCCAATAGCTCTCACTCATGATTTTAGGGCTTTTGGATCTCAAAGGGGAATAAAGAGTCTGGGTAATGGGTGTAATGTTCCTTAAAATGGGTGCAAACCCCCGGATTAGGGTTTTTCTCATTCAGACCAGACTCGCCGACTCGCCGAGTCGGTCACTTATTCTGCACCCGGATCCCGCTCTGACTCGTCGAGTTCCTCCCTGGACTCGACGAGTCGACCCTTTAACTTATGGTTTTCCTGATTTCGGGTGTTACAACTCTCCCCCACTTAAATTAAACTTCGTCCTCAAAGTTCACTATGGCCAACTGACCTGCCATCCGCCTCCAACACCCTGCCTGGTGACTCTACTCTATTGACCTTCTGCCCGGTCATCCTGGATGGCGTAATCCTTCCAGATAAATCCTCGAGTACTTAGGCTAAACATTCTTGGGGTTTACTTTCTTTCCTCATGCGTCCTCTGGCCTTCCCAAGGTTGCCTTCTATAGCTATTCACCTCCTTTGTCACTGTGAAGATCAAACCCTTCACGATGTCCATCATTCCAGCCATTCTCAGTGCTGGTCACTACTGCTGGTACATACTGAATACTTCTTATTTCGATAACTTAATGCTGAGCACCCGTCCCAGCGAATGGATCAGATAATCCTTCGAGTGAAAGATTCATCCCTGCAATGGTTAAGACCCATACGAGAGCTGCGCAACAGGGTCAAACCCTCACCTCTGAGATTATCCAACCCTATCGTGAGAGGCGTAACACCCTCTGTCAAATTGCTGTCTCTTACCATACTTCCCTTATCGTTACTGCCTCTGATTGAAAATTATGTTGCCCCTCATCCGCCTACCGGATGCACTGAGACCACCCTGGTCCAACTAATTTGCCGATACCGGACTCCTACCGGTTACTACACCCCATCGCAATCTCCTGGTCTCTTTCCGCGACTTCTAAAGATACCTCGACTATCTATAACTGTTCTACCCACTCTGCCACTCATATTGAATCGATGCTGCTGGGACCAGCTTGCTTATCTCGCATCTGACTACTCAACTTCTAATAACTCGAGCCTTTCATCCTGAAGGAAAAACTACCTGCATAATTATCCTTGCAGATCACTTATACTTGGTAGAAGACTCAACTGATCCTGCTGAGAGGGACTTGCCATTTCAAATCGACCAACTATACCGTCAGCACTTGCATTCCAACACAAATACTAATACTGGCCAACACACTGCAACTAACCGAAACACTAAACTACCTGCAACATTGAACTGCCTGAAACACTGAACTGCCTGAAACACTGATCTGCATGAAGCACTGAACTGCATGAAATACTGAACTGCCTGAAACACTGAACTGCCTGAAACACCGAACGACACGAAACACTGAACTGCCTGAAACGCTAAACTGATTGAAACACTAAATTGACTGAAACGCTGAACTGCCTGAAACACTGAACTGCTATATGGCTGCTTCCCAAAATATCTCAAGACCTTCCTGGTCTCCAATCAGTTGTCGGTTATCCACAACCCCGAGTTCCAACTCAACTGTGGAGTCCATGGACTCCACACTTAGTCGCTCCCATGACTTCTGAACGAAATCTCTCTCTGGAACTAATTTCCACTAGTTATCCTGACACTGTCGCTCCAACAACCTCCCGATCCAACCGACCGGGTCCACGCCGAATCCTGACATCATCAAATCCAAGACTACAATGATGGCTTCCAGACTAATGGTAGCCCATAACATGCATGAACCCAAACGGCCCAATGCTTCCTTGATCTCATAAATGTGGTGATGATCCACTGACAAATCTCCGACTTAATCATAGCTGAACCATTTGGACAATCCGAGATCCAACCCGTGGATTCCCATATCCTCACTGCTGCACCCGAACTGGTGGGTACTACTGTTTTCCCCCACGTCCAAACAATGCGCTCATGCTGACTACTAACCTGACGAATGCTCTGGTTACATCCGCAGACTTACAACTCCCTAATACTATCTGGCTGCTAGTGAATGCTACGGCTACCCCCGCAGACTTACAACACTCTACTACTATCTGACTGCTAGTGAATGCTACGACTACCCCCACAGACTTACAACACTCTACTACTATGTGGCTACTAGTGAATGCTACAGCTACCCCTGCAGACTTACAACACTCTACTACTATCTGACTGCTAGTGAATGCTACGGCTACCCCCGTAGACTTACAACACTCTACTACTATATGACTGCTAGTGAATGCTACGGCTACCCCCGCAGACTTACAACACTCTACTACTATCTTGCTGCTGCTGGAAAATGCAGCGGCTTTCTTGCCGCTCTACCATGCTCTGCATGCTGTCTCTACCACTGATTACTAACACGGAAGCATCTCTTTCTAACTGTTCTCAAGATCCTCATTCCGACTCACTAGAGTCTTACAGGTGGTCCTCCAACCTGGGTTCCCAACCAGCTACTAACCATCTCGAATACATGAACTAACTGTTGGGTAGTTCTTCAAACTCCGAATCCTGAACTCCTCAATCCATCAATCGCTGCTACTATCTTTTCTTCTCAGAGGTCCTGCACTCATTCTGGGTCTACGTGCTCTTATCCTTGAATACTCGGAGGGTTCTCCCTCACTTGGATCCGACTTACTCCTTACTACTTACTAATTGAAAGGATTCCCCAACCTTCCTTCCATGAAAAAGGGCAATCCGCTGCCCGCCCACGATTACCTCTGTTGATGCTTTAACTAACCCTTACCAAATCCGAATCATTCCTGTTAATTAATCGGGCGCTCTTCAATCCTCCACTAAATTTGCTTTAGTGACTGCATCCCGAGGACTTGCATTCAGGGTAAACATCCCAACTCACTTCCCTACTATCCGCTAGCTACTCCACAAAAAGCTCTGGATTGTCACTAGTGAGAATATCACTAATCAATACCCGACTAACACCTTCCGCAAGTAGTGAGGCACTACTCTTACACATACATGCTACAATTACTATATCCAGAGTAACCTACTCTATATGGGACGACCTCCAACTATCATTCTGACAACCAAGGTATGCAGATGGCATAAAACTCAGTCACAAGCAGGTAATATAATATCCCAACACATATGCTCATTAATAGCGATGCAGCAAAATAACAATAATATCATGAATAGTTATCGACATGAAGGTAAAATATACGTACCCTCAACATCCATCGCTGCTCAAAACCTTGATGAAATCAACCAGAATACTTTGCTCTGAGCCGTGGGCGCCCTTGCCCGACTCTGATGTCTGCTGGTGGCTTTCGAAGTCCCAGGGGCAGGAGCTGGCACTTGCCCTACTGTATGCAAACTCGGACAGTGGGCCTTCTGGTGGCCCCTCTGACTACAATGGATACATATCGGATCAAGTTCCTCGGCGATGGTAACAGTACAATCTCTGCTAAAATGGCCAATCCGGCCGCACTTGAAACATCCAGCATCGCCACCACTTCTATGCCTGCATGCACTCTCGTGCGTCCTACCACACTTCCCGCATCGATTGCGACTCTGATAGTCCCTCGATCTCGAATCTGACCCCATGGGTCTCTTGCCCGAACTTGTGGCTACCTGAGTCTCATCCGTTTTCCTCTTTCTTTCCAACTCACTACCCGTTTCTCACTCCTGCGTTACCTCGTCGACCCCATCCATCATCTGAACAACCACTACCTGACCCTGAAGCTTCGCGGTCAACCTATCGGTGATCCTCACAACCATGTGGGGCAACTCCTCGCGAATGGATCGCAAAACTTCCCTGACTATCTAATCATGCAGAGGTGTCTCTTGGAGACAGGGTGCCCCACTCACTCCCGTCCCTTGGAGGCAAGTGCTAATAATGGGAACTCCCTCCCTGATGAATCCCCGAACTCCATAAGAATTAGGCTCTAGACGTGCCCGAAACTGTCCTAAAACTATCCCGGCCCCAAAGGCCTCAAGACGACTGTCCATAAGCTCCATGATGGCCTCTCTAATCGAACCGAAAATCAATGGAGTCTGATCAATGATGTTGCACATAATCTCTGCGAAAATGAAATCCCTCATCTGATCATCCAGCTGCCCGACTCTAGAACCTGAGCCAGATCCCTCCCTGGTACATGATCTGCTAACTGGTATCTCGCGTAATGTCACCATGCTGAAAAAATATAACACTTCCTGATCAATATACACTCCATTACTGAGGGATCTCTCACACACTCTGCAAGTTCCTTGGTCTTGTCTCGGCCCCTCTTGATTCGAGTACGGATCCTCTGCTTTCAGTAGTACGGACCCATACTACCTTCCACATCTATCCGTACTTTCCTCAAGAGTTACCTCAACTCCACTAAGTCACTCTCCTGCTACTGATCTCTGCTACTACCTTCCTAGGTGTGACAACCCGATATTTCAACTCTATGTAATGACCTAAAAGTCAAGTATTGTAACCACTTTTGTGATAATGAAATTAGCTTCGAAAATAAAATGTCCAAAAAGTTTCTATTTAATTACCTACTATGTTTTATGTCATTAAACCACGATCGTACGTAAAAAGAACGCCCGAATCCAACTTCGTATATTGAAGTTATGATTTTTGCAAGTTCGGCTTAGCGACAGACAGCTAAAAACTCGAACCGGAGATCGAGCGACTTTTGACCGGAATGACCTAAACGAGAATCAAAGGTCTCGACAATGGTATTTCAACGGTAAAAAGTCTGGCTAAAACAGACGTCAAATAAAGAAGTTATGAATTTCTAACGAAATTTTCTTAACGCGTCATTTTAAAAATAAATAATAAAAATAATTTCAAAATTTGCCGACGGAATCTAAACGAAAGTTGTAGAGCATAGTCTCACCTACGTGTGGATATAAAGAACATCGAAAACGGAGTTCGTATGAAAAAGATATGTATTTTAGAAGTTTATTAAATAAATAAAATATAAATTTTATTATTTAACCTTGGTATTATTCGCAGGCGAGTCATCAGATAGGGCCGAGTTACGCCCAACGTACTCAAGGCCTAGGCCTCGGATCGTCCACCTCTCGCCCTATGCAAAGCTACACCCGTCCCATCCGAACTCCGAGGCAGTCGAGGATCCGGTCATGCGTGACACACGCGTACGCCCAGCGTACCGAGGCGGTTCCCACCCCCTATAAATGGGATGCGAGGGTTCCGAAGAAAAGGGCCATTCTCTCTCATTTCTCTTGCGTTGTTGCCCTGTTTTCCGTGCCCGTGCTAACCCGAAGCCCCGGTCACTTTGCTCAAGTCCCGAAGGTCGTTTGTACTCCCGAGAATCCCGAGAAAATCCGTTTTCCCGAGAAGAAATTATGCCCGGTTTTCATCTCGCCTTTCTTCGATCTTTTAAGTGAGTTCATACCCCTTAATTAACCCTTTTAAATATTCTAAATGCTTTTATATGCTTTCAAGGGGGGGGGGGGAATACAAGTAAAACACCCGATTATTATCGTGTGTTATATAAAGTTTTATTATACACTTTTATTCAACAGAATCATATGTGATTTATAAACTTTATAGGGAACTTTAGTATGTAAAATATATTACGATAACATTATATCTTTTGAAACGAAAAATGTTGTTATATAGGTATAAATTAAACACTCTGTTTTAGATTGCATGTATATGTGTCCAACTTAGACACTATAAAAATCTATAATTTCTTAACAAGGGATTCATTTTCTAGGGATTTCTAAACAAACAAGACACACTTTTAGAAAGCTATAATAGGTATAGTTTTACGAGAACATTACTAACTTTTACATACTAGAAACGCGATTTTCAAAAAGTCACTTTCATATACAAGAACAAACGAGCATTTTAACACGTAAATCTGTTTTTATACTAAGTTTTGTGAGACATTAACTTCACGTACGTTCGAGTACACATTTCAAGTCCTGTATTATATAACAGAATCCTTTGGAGGGGAAGCATGGTGTTTGTGTATAGATCTATACGGGCTTGACAACCCGCGCCCTGACTGTTAGCTACAGTCCACCATTTGGGGTGACAAACGTCAGAACATTCCAACACCTGAAGAACGTTGTATATAGGCAATCCGAGTCAATAGCATGGTTATAGAACTCACACGGGGTATTAAAAATACATTGATTTACGAGGTTTTTCAAACATATTGGATATTTTATACGTACATACATTTTCTAGAAACAAACATTAGTCTTGATAGAAGGCTACATTTATACTAATAGAAAATATGGGATTTTCTAGGAACAAGCAAACAAAAACAAAACATTTCATTTCATACAAACATTGTCATTTAATACTTATGAAACTCACCAGCTTAAATGCTGATATACTCTTTCAAAACTACTTGTATGTCCCAGGGATTCAGTAATTACAGGTATCAAACAGCTTTTGAAGAAGGGATGTTGCGTCGTCAGTTTAATTTCATATTTTGGCATCATATTGTAATTGGTTTTGAACATGTACTTTTTAAACAATGTAAACTTTCAATTATATATATGATGGTTGTATTGCTTTCTTTACTATGTATTCATTTGTTATGCTACCACATGAAGTCATCCGCCCCCGAACGTTTCCGCCGTTCTGGTTTGGGGGTGTGACAGATTGGTATCAGAGCAATGTTTATAGTGAACTAAGTATATTGAACCACATAAGATATACAAACTATAAATGCTTAAGGGACTAATACTCCCTGATAAAATTTTTTTTTTGTCTTACGCCTAAGCCGCGTTTCGTTTAACTTATAATGTTAGTTCATTCAAGTACAAATACTTGCATACAACAAACTTATTTTCATGATTATAACTATACAAGAAGTACTTAGACAAGTTGGACACTACGATTAAGACTCGATATATGTAATCGGATTTGGGACAAATATAGCATGATCCACTATATTTGTCCGAGATCGGACCAATATATATCGAGGATTGCTCGTAGTAAACAACAAGTCAAAACTTACCAAAACATCACGAGAATCAAACACACGAATTTAAATACTATAGGAGTATTTATTACTTAGAATAGCTTAACATACCTGTTTAGTCTTACATGTTCCAAACATTATTTGATTCTTATAAACCCTATTCTCGTACAGTCAAATGGCGGGATTTCACCACACCGGCGACCCCTACTATCCCAACCAAGGCAACGGGGGATGGATCGAAGAGGATCTTGAGGAGGACGAAGAACCCATAGAATTGGATGATGACTCCGGTACCGACTCAGAGCCGGAAGTGATCAACCCCCCACCTGCACAACCTCCCGTCTTCGTAAGGAACTTTCAAGGACCGACTCCCGTCTGGGGAAGTCACCTCCACCATTGGAGCCAACAACAAAACCTACACCCTCCCTACGGCATGTGTCGAGACTTCTACGATGTCCGCGGCGGAGGTTCGGCTGATCGGGCACTCCCAGTAATGGTAGGCAAACAAGCCAATCAGTCCTACCAATCCGGAGTTCAAGCTAGCCGGATTCGGGATGTCAACGTGGAAGTACAGGTTCACACTTCTGACATCTGTAGGCTGGACAGAATTCAATACAATGCCCAACTCCAGACCGAGGCATTCCAAGCACAAATGATTGTAGCCCTCACCGAATTGAGGGAACAACAAGCCGCCTTTGATAGGCGTCTAATGGAATCGAAGCAATCGGATGCGGAGTCAAGCTCCAAGCGCAACCTATGTCGCAAGTAGTGCTTGCCAAATTCTCAAATTTTGTTATAAGTTAGGACCTCGGCTAAAAGTTTTTAAATTTCTTAAACTTTGTAACCGGAGACCCAAATAGGGGTCAAATTTTCGTGATCATTGTATCAACTATTATATTAATATAAGTGGCACTATTATTACTACGTGGAGTATTTCATTCAATCCTTAAAAAGTTATGGAAAAACCAAATGCTTGTTTCATATTTTCAGTCTTACAAATAACTTTCATTCTTCTATTTTGAGACTCGTACTATCATCTGTTGTTGGGCTATAGCAATTTAGTTCGTGAGACACATACAGTTTCTATGCTATGGAATTCTTATCTTTATCTTTTCAACCTATAGTTGAAGGATGCCTCCGCGTAGGAACCCAAGACGAAACAACGGTGGGGAAGCACCTATACCACCACCACCTCCACCTCCTCAATTTGATGCTGTCATGTTCCAAGCAGTAGTCACCGCAGCTGTAGCAGCTGCCATGTCACAGATCAATAACTCGAGTACTACTGGCTCGGGAACTGGTACACACCCATCCAACCATGGCGAGAGTCATGGGCAATCCCGAGAATGCACCTGTAAGGACTTTACTAATGCCAAACCCCGGATGTTTAATGGAACTGGTGGTGTGATGACTCTGAGGCAGTGGATCGAAAGGACATAATCAGTCTTTGAAATTTGCTCCTGTCCCGAGCACAGCAAAGTCAAGTTTCCAACCTTCACACTTACTGATAGGGCTTTAACTTGGTGGAATGGCCACGTTAAGGTACTTACCCTGATAGTGGCAAACTCCATAAGCTGGGAGAGCTTAAAAATCATGCTGATGAGAGAGTACTGTCCACGAGGAGAGATTCAAAAACTCGAGCACGAACTCTGGACTCTTGGAATGATTGGTATCGACATAGCAACTTATACCAACAGATTCTGCGATCTAGCAATCCTTTGCCCAGATATGATTGCTCCTGAGAGCAAGAAAATAGAGAGATACATTTGGGGACTGTCGCCCCAAATTCTATCAAGCGTGTTAGCTTCAAAACCTAACACTTTTGAAAGTGCCAAGGAACTAGCACAATCTCTTGTTGATTACGGAGGTCATCAGAATTCAACGGTTTCTACACTAGAACCACAAAAAGGGAAACAACAACAACAATAACAGGAAGAGAGTATGGAATAAAGGGAAGGGTGGGTCTTCCCAAGAATCTGCGAAGAAACAACAACTGGTTTCAGTGAATGCTGCTACTGTACCTACTACCGTTCCTACAAATCCCTATCCAACAAAGCCTTATGGGGGTAACCTTCCAAAGTGCACCAAATACACTTATCACCATCATGGACCTTGTCGGGAAATGCAGTGCTCCAACTGCAACAGAAAGGGACACACTGTTCGTTTCTGCAAGGATCCCGCGAAGCCAATCACTCAAGTTCCCAGCGCGAGTGTAGGCCAAACTTGCTACGGTTGTGGCGAGGTGGGCCATTACAAGAGAAACTGCCCAAAGGCAGCAAATACCGGCGGGGTGGGACGAGTTTTGGCTATAGGCCACGATGAAGCCGTAGCTGATCCGACTGTAGTTGCAAGTACGTTCCTTCTCGATAATTCATATGCATGCATATTATTCGATAGTGGAGCGGAGAGAAGCTTCGTGAGTCAAAACTTTATTCACTTACTTAAGCATAAACCTAGCAACTTAGAAAAATCATTTACTGTAGAGATGGCAAATGGAAAAACGAAAAACACTAACTGCATATACATGGAATGTACGTTAACTTTAGACGGTCATTTTTTCCCAATCAACCTCATGCCGGTCCAAATTAAAAGTTTCGACGTCATAGTCGACATGGATTGGTTAAGTCTTCTTCGCACCAACATCCTGTGCTTTGAGAAAGCAGTTCGTCTTAGTCTTCCTAACGACGAAACATTAGTGATTTACGGCGACAAATCAAGTACAAACCTTCGCATCATTTCGTGCATCCAAGCTCGAAAGTGTTTGCGGAAGGACTGTCATGCATTTCTTGCGCACATCGTCGATACGAGTCAGGAATTAAGAGACATCAAGAGCATTCCTGAAGTACGCGACTTTCCCGATATCTTTCCAGAAGAACTACCGAGATTACCACCACAACGCCAAGTCGAATTCAGAATTGACTTAGTTCCAGGGGCTACCCCGGTAGCAAAATCGCCTTATCGCCTAGCACCAGCAGAGATGCAAGAACTTTCCAGTCAGCTTAACGAACTCCATCGAAAAGGATTTATTAGACCAAGTTTCTCACCTTGGGGAGCACCGGTCCTGTTTGTAAAGAAGAAAGACGGATCGTTCCGCATGTGCATCGACTACAGAGAACTAAACAAACTTACTGTCAAAAATCGTTATCCTCTACCCCGCATTGACGACCTATTTGATCAACTTCAAGGAGCAAACTACTTCTCAAAGATAGATCTACGATCCGGATATCACCAATTACGAGTACTAGAGGGGGATATTCCCAAGACAGCCTTCCGAACTCGTTATGGACACTACGAATTTGTAGTGATGCCGTTCGGATTAACCAATGCACCAACAGTATTTATGGACCTAATGAATAGGGTGTGCTGTCCTTACTTAGATCAGTTCGTCATCGTCTTCATCGATGATATACTTATCTACTCTCGAAGTAAGGAAGAGCATAGTCAGCACCTACAAAAAGTCTTAGAAACACTGCAATCGGATAAGCTCTATGCGAAGTTCTCTAAATGCGAATTTTGGATTCGAAGAGTCGAATTTTTGGGCCACGTTGTTAGCGAGAAGGGGATACACGTGGACCCCTCCAAAATTAAGGCCATTGAGAACTGGTCGGCACCAAAGACACCTACAGAGATTCGTCAATTTCTAGGTCTCGCTGGCTACTATCGCAGATTCATAAAGAACTTCTCTAGAATTGCGAAACCTCATACTACATTAACCCAGAAAGGCGTGGCCTTTGACTGGGAAGCGAAACAAGAGAAGGCGTTCCAAACACTGAAACAGGCCTTGTGCACCGCACCGATACTATCCCTTCCCGAAGGGATAGAAGATTTTGTAGTGTATTGAGATGCATCAAACCAAGGACTTGGTTGTGTTCTTATGCAGAGAGGGAAGGTTATTGCTTATGCCTCCCGATAGCTTAAGACACACGAAGTGAACTATACGACACACGATCTTGAGTTAGGAGCAGTAGTATTTGCTCTGAAGATCTGGAGACACTACTTGTATGGAACCAAGAGTACTATATTCACCGATCACAAGAGCCTTCAACACATTTTTGATCAGAAGGAGCTCAACATGCGACAACAACGATGGGTCGAGTTACTCAATGACTACGAATGTGAAATTCGTTATCATCCTGGAAAGGCCAACGTGGTAGCTGACGCCCTCAGTCGAAAAGAATACACTGGGCGGAGAGTCAAATCCCTGACTATGACTATCCATTCCCACTTATCCACACAAATTAAGGAGGCTCAACTGGAAGCGTTACAACCTGAAAATGTGGCGGGTGAATCCCTTAGAGGAATGGAAAAGAATCTAGAAATCAAGGGTGGCGGGGCGTATTATCTCATGGATCGAATCTGGACACTGAAACATGGTGGTTTCAGAGACGTAGTCATGACCGAAGCACACAACACAAGATATTCCGTTCACCCAGGTTCAGATAAAATGTATCTGGATCTTAAGAAACTGTACTGGTGGCCTAACATGAAAGCAGAAATTGCTACCTTCGTAAGTAAATGCCTTACTTGCGCTAAGGGTAAGGCCGAGTATCAGAAACCGTCAGGATTACTACAACAGCTGGAGATACCGGAATGGAAATGGGAACGGATTACTATGGAATTCGTAACTGTGACATCCCCAAAATCTCGGCCAGAAAAGACCGATTTTCATTTATGCTTTTAAAATAATTTCAGAGTAAATCCTTTTGATTTGAAAGAGTTGTGGAATTTGTTCCTAAAAACAAAACGTAATAAAACAATGTTTACCAAAGTATTTCATAAAAGAAATGTGTTTTCATTATATAATCAAAACTCGGGATGTCATGTTCCGATACAGACCATAAATCATAAACGATAACAATAGAAGTCATTCAACAAATATATACATATACAGACTTGTAAACAAAACAACTTGATGATTCATCCATCTTATGCCCTTGCGCCACTACATGTAATACAAATAAAACTAAGTGGGTCAGGCTACCTACCCATGTTCTACCCAACATATTAGTAGATAAAAATATATATTTTTATACATAGTTTGAAACCACTATAGCATGTTCAATCAATACATATTCCACATAACAGATGAGGCACACACACATACCATGTATTTCATAGAAAACAAATTAGATCTATGAGATAGAAGAGGGTGAATATACATTCACACATATAACACAAAATATACACATAAAATGTATTTCGTATAATATACTTTATAATTATGCGTTAGAAGAAAGTAACCACACACTCACTTGATCAGAAGATGATCAGATAGCACTACGGCTTATAGAAGTAGTATTCTTAGGCAGATCTGGAAGATCTTCACAAAAAAACCGGGCTCCTTGCGGGCAGAGCTTCGGCTCGGGAATCGCACTTCTCGGGATCTTCGGGGCTTCGGGACTTGCTTCGGGGCTCCGGAATGATACCGGATCTTCGGGGTACTTCTGGCACGCAAAACGAGAGAGAGAAGAGAGAAAAAGAGCAAATGAGCCGGCTGCCCTCGCATCCTATTTATAGGAGGCTGGAGCCTCGGAGTACGCTGGGCGTACAGCAGTACGCGGGGCGTACGCGTCCGAATCGTCACTACATGCGTCATCCGAAGAACTCGAGTGTGAGGCGTGTCATGCTTCGCTGTACGTTGGGCGTACTTCGGATCAGATCGGTGACTCCTTCGGATATACATCCGAATTAAAGATTAAATTTAAATACAAATTATTTAATAAACTTCGGAAATTCATATCTTCTTCATACGAACTCCGTTTCGACGTTCTTTATATCCACGCGTAGGTGAGACTACGCTCTACAACTTTCGTTTAGACTCTGTCGGCTAATTTTGAATTTATTTTTTATTAATTATTTTTAGTAGGCCGGGACAGAAAAACTTCGTTATAAATTCATAACTTCTTCGTTTGACGTCCGTTCTCGCCTAACTTTTTATCGCTTCGATACCAACAACGAGATGAAAAGTGTTTTCATCAATTATATTGGGAACTTCTCCCGTGAACTTCCTCAAATAACACACATGAAAAGCGTTGTGAAGTCCATTCAGTTCCTCTGGTAGTTCAAGCTTGTAAGCTTGGTTCCCAATCCTCTGAAGAACTTTAAACGGTCCAATGAACCTTGGACTCAACTTTCCCCTTTTTCCAAATCTTATAAGTCCCTTCCATGGCGAGACTTTAAGCAAAACCGAACCTCCAACTTCGAAGGTCATTGGCCTTCGCTTCTTGTCAGCATAGCTCTTTTGACGATCTTGAGCTGCTAACATTCTTTCTCTAATTATTTTCAACTTTTTAGCGGTTTGATGGACCATCTCGGGACCCATACCAATTCGAAGTTTTTTCCTGGAAGTTTCAACCTTGTTGACTATGACAACAGTCGCGACTATAAACAGACTCGCGACTATGGCAGGGCGGTACGCTCTGCTCTCTCGCGACCCCTACTCTAATCAAAAGACTAAAGGCCCCTACTGAAGATTCAAAGGGCGAGCACTTAAATGAGAAAGGCTTGTAGACTCGTGACGCTGAACGAGACATTCGAAAACTAAAGCGCACACTAGAAAGTGCTTCGAAAGGTGTCAGCAGGTGCGCGGAGCCGGAGCCCGGCATGTTCGCCCGCTGGGCCGAGTGTTCGCCCACTTCAGAGTCTTCGCCTTTAGATAACAAAAAGTGTCCGCCCCTTAGGTCGCCAAACTACGACGAGAGTTTCGCCTTTTGAAGCGCCAGTCGCAAACTGCTTTTCTCCAGCCTCAAGCCAACAAGACGGTGTACGACACTTCTGTCCGTACAAAGCTTGATAAGGTGCCATCTTTATGCTCGAGTGGAAACTATTATTGTAGGAAAATTCTACCAAAGGTAAATGTTCATCCCAGTTACCTAGGAATTCCAGGGTACATGCTCTCAGCATATCTTCAAGTGTTTGTATTGTTCTTTCACTCTGGCCATCAGTCTGCGGATGGTAAGCTGTACTTAAACACAACTTGGTACCCATTTCCTCTTGTAGACTTTTCCAAAACCTTGAGGTGAAACGACTGTCACGATCCGACACAATCGTTAACGGAACACCGTGAAGCCTCACAATTTCCTTCACATAAGAATTCACAAGCTTATCCATAGACCATTTCTCCTTGGCTGCTATGAAATGCGCACTTTTAGTGAATCGATCAACGACCACCCAAATCATGTCATGACCATTCTTTGTTCTGGGTAGTTTAGTGACAAAATCCATAGAAATGTCTTCCCACTTACCCATAGGCACAGACAATGGTTCTAAACTCCCGTATGGTTTATGATGTTGTGTCTTTACTCTCGCACAAGTCACACACTCAGCCACATACTTTGCAACATCAAGCTTCATCGTCGGCCACCAGTAGTAGGGTTTTAGGTCCCTATACATTTTAGTGCTACCGGGATGAACCGAGTACATGGTTTTGTGAGCTTCTTCCATCAGAAGATCTCTGACTCCTCCTGTCTTTGGTATCCAAATCCGATCTTGGAACACCTTCAGTCCATGACTGTTCACACCGAACACCAACGTTTTGCCCAAACGTTCCTCCTTTCGGTCATTCTTCTCAGAAGCTTCGCTTTGAGCTTTCTTTATACTTTCCAAAATAGTCGAGACAACTTCAATTCTCAATGCTCTTGGCCTTTTCCTTTCAAGATTGACTTTCCGACTGAGAGAGTCAACAATAACATTAGCTTTACCAGGATGGTAAAGTATCTCACAGTCGTAGTCCTTGAGTAACTCTAGCCAACGTCGTTTCTTTCTAATTAAAGAGATATTGGAGACTCTTATGATCAGTGAAAAGTTTGCACTTCATGCCATAGAGGTAATGCCTCCATATTTTTAGAGCGAAAACTACCGCTGCCAACTCCAAATCATGAGTCGGGTAATTCTTTTCATGCTCCTTCAGCTGTCGAGACGCATATGCTATCACCTTTTCTCTTTGGGTCAAAACACAAGCCAATCCAACCCCAAACGCATCGCTATAAACAGCGAAGTCTTTAACTCTATCGGGTAAAGAAAGTATCGGTGCCTCGCATAGCTTCTTCTTTAGCTTCTTGAATGCTTCTTTATGCTTATCACTCCAAGCATAAGTAGCTCCTTTGTGGGTTAAAGCTGTTAATGGAGTAGCAATCGAAGAAAAGCCTTGGATAAACCTTCGGTAATATCCGGCTAATCCTAAAAAGCTTCGGATCTCCGTGGGACTTTTCGGTTGCTCCCACTTCATTACAGCTTCAATCTTTGCTGGATCGACCATTATCCCTTCTTGTTTGACCACGTGACCCAAGAATTGGACTTCACGAATCCAAAAATCACACTTAGAGAACATTGCATACAACTTCTCCTTCTTCAAGACTTCTAACACTTCTCGTAAGTGTCTGCCATGCTCCTCTTGGATTTTTGAGTAAATCAGAATGTCGTCTATGAATACTATCACGGATTTATCAAGGAACGGATTACAAACCCTATTCATTAAATCCATGAATGTTGCCGGAGCATTGGTTAGTCCAAACGACATAACCAAGAACTCGTAGTGTCCATATCTAGTTCTGAATGCAGTCTTCTCGATATTTTGCTCTCTTACTTTTAGCTGATGATATCCTGACCTTAGATCAATCTTCGAGAAATAGCTCGAACCTTGCAATTGATCAAACAGGTCATCAATCCTTGGCAACAGATATCTATTCTTTATTGTTGCCTTGTTCAGCTCTCTGTAATCAATGCACATTCTCATACTTCCATCTTTCTTCTTCACAAATAACACCGGAGCTCCCCAGGGTGATGAACTAGGTCTAATGAAACCTTTGTCCAATAACTCCTGAAGTTGCATCGTCAGCTCCTTCATCTCCGTTGGTGCTAATCGATACGGTGCTTTTGCTATTGGCGTGGTTCCTGGTAACAAGTCAATTCTGAACTCCACTTGTCTATCAGGTGGTAATCCAGGAAGATCTTCGAGAAATACTTCCGGATAATCACACACCACTGGTATACTCTGTATCACCTTCTTTTCCTTCTTAGCATCGATCACGAATGCTAAATATGATGTACATCCCTTGGTCAAACACTTCCTGGTTTTCATTAGGGAAATGATTCCAGAATTTACTCGCCGTTTGTCCCCGTACACCATAAATGAATCCTTCCCAGGCGGGTTTACTTTAACTATCTTCTTCTTGCATAAAATTTCGGCATCATTGGCGCTAAGCCAATCCATTCCCAAAACGATGTCGAAACCATTAAGTTCGATAGGCAATAATTCCTCGTGAAACTTATTCCCATTAAGGTCGATTAAGATGTTTTTCATACGATGGCTAACAGGTACAAACTTGCCACTAGCAACTTCGACTAATAAAGCATTATCTAGTCTATCAACAGGCAAGGCTAGTTTTCTACCAAACTCATGCGAAATAAAGGAGTAGTTGGCTCCAGAATCAAATAAAATTTGAGCATGTATTTGTTTTACGAGAAAGGTACCTGAAGCAACATAAGCTTCATCTTTCGCAGCTTCGAGTGTCATCTGGAAGGCTCTCGCCTTCGGCTTTGGTGGAATGTTGGGCTTAGCTGCCTCCTTCTTCTATGGACAGTCTTTCAAAATGTGCCCCTCTTCATTGCAACCAAAACACATCCTTTTGTTGTTCGGACACTCATTGGAAAAATGCCCAATTTTTCCACACTTGTAGCAGGTTACATCCTCACTACATTTCCCAAAGTGCTTTTTCTTACACTTATCACACCATTTCGCTTTGCCTCCTTTTCCTCCACCAAACTTTTTCGAATTAGATTTCGAAAATTTTCTTTTCTTACCGGAACCAGATGTTCCCTCAAACTTTCTTTTCTCACCAACCTCAACCTTGTCGGTGGTTCTCCCCTTAATCATGTTCTCAACAGACTTGGCAGCCCAGATAGCTGCCTCTAGAGTATGTGCCTGACGTACTGGCACCTCGTACTCCCATGGGAGTCCCTTCGCATACCGGTCCACCTTTGTCAGCTCGTCTGGGACGATACGCAAGGCAAACTCCATCTTATCGGTGAAGTTATTGGTGTAATCATCAACTGACATGTTGCCTTTCGTCAATGCCAGAAACTTATTCTCCAACTCCAACAGATTTTGAGACGAGCAGAACTTGCGCTTGAACTGCACCAAGAACTTTGCCCATGTCAATTGTAGTGGCTCATTAGGGCTTAACGTCTTCCCTAGGGTGTTCCACCAACGAACGGCTCCACCTCGGAATTGACGCACAACATAGATAGTCTGCAACTTGCCTCTGTAGCCACAAGTCATCAAGGCTAACTCCATTTCGGAGATCCAATCCATAACTCCAATCGGATCCTCCTTTCCACTAAAGGTCGATGGTTTGCAAGTTAGAAAGTCCTTGTACTTGGATCCCATTCCATCATTCCTTCCATCATGGTTGTTTTGCCTAACTATCGGTGGGTTGGCTTGACCAACAGACCCACTAAAGTTTCCACCTTCCGAGTGCCCTTCATTTAATTCGAGCTCTTCCACACGAATTGACAGTTCTTCACGATTCTGTTGAAGCAACCGCCTAGTTTCATCCATCTGACGATCCAACATTGTTTGAATCATCACACCAGCCATGGTTATTGGCTCAGGTGCTGCTGCTACGACAGGTATTTGCTCAATCACTGGTGGTTGATTCCTGTTTTCATCAACATTTCCAACTCCACTTCTTGTTCTCACCATTTTGATCTACACACCGAATAAGGTGAAATTAGATCCTCATTCACGATAGATATTCAAATCATCATTATCACTCCGAAACATTTACATGCTAGTTCTAATATCGTAAACGTATGCTTAGAATCCTACACACATAAAGTTTCTAGATCCGGTCGGCAACAAACCATAGATCCAAAAAAATAATATCATATATGGCAACATATAACATTTAGCACATAAAGCATTTTTAGGCAAGTTTCCTAAAATAAACTAGTGCTCGTGTCTAAAATATCACAGACACACATCTCAAAATTTCACTTAGCATTCTAAGTTTAATTCTAGAAATCCTACAAATTCCTAGTTCGCTTAAACTAATGCTCTGATACCAACTGTGACATACCCAAAATCTTGGCCAGAAAAGAACGATTTTCATTTATGCTTTTAAAATAATTTCAGAGTAAATCCTTTTGATTTGAAAGAGTTGCGGAATTTGTTCCCAAAAACAAAACGTAATAAAACAATGTTTACCAAAGCATTTCATAAAAGAAATGTATTTTCATTGTATAATCAAAACTCGGGATGTCATGTTCCGATACAGACCATAAAGCATAAACGATAACATTACAAGTCATTCAACAAATATATACATATACAGACTTGTAAACAAAACAACTTGATGGTTCATCCATCTTATGCCCTTGCGCCACTACCTGTAATACAAATAAAACTGAGTGGGTCAGGCTTGGGAGCCTGGTGAGCATATAGGGTTTTCAACCCACAATAAATAATTATATTTAATTCCACCAACCAACAATAACCCAATTACTCATTCCCGTTATTCTCACTTTACATCCCTAAGACATAAGGGAATCTAGTCTAAGAATATTTCATCGGGGCGACGACACATGCTTCGGGGGTTCCTCAGCAATATAAGTCAAATAAGGCAACCATGAGGGGGATGGAGTACAGCGAATGAACACCCAAGTTCATTAACACCTACCGGTGGCGAGCCTGCTAGTGTTCCACATGACTGTCTAGAAAAGTCTGTGGTCGTCATCTAAACTCCGCTAGATGACTGAATCAAAACAACAACGAGGCCTCTCATCTGTTTATTACACACCAACTATCTACCCATGTTCTACCCAACATATTAGTAGATAAGAATATACATTTTTATACATAGTTTAAAAAAAACTGTACAACATGCTTTAATCAATACATATTCCACATAACAGATGAGGCACACACACATACCACGTATTTCATAGAAAACAAATCAGATCTATGAGATAGAAGAGGGTGAATATATATTCACACATATAACACAAAATATACACATAAAACGTATTTCGTATAATATACTTTATAATTATGCATTAGAAGAAAGTAACCACACACTCACTTGATCAGAAGATGATCGGACAACACTACGGCTTATAGAAGTAGTACTCTTAGGCAGATCTGGAAGATCTTCCCAAAAAACCGGGCTCCTCGCGGGCAGAGCTGCGGCTCAGGAATCACACTTCCCGGGATCTTCGGGGCTTCGGGGCTCGAAAATGATACCGAGTCTTCGGGGTACTTCTGGCATGCAAAACGATGCAAAACGGGAGAGATAGGAGAGAAAAAGAGCAAATGAGTCGGCTGCCCTCGCATCCTATTTATAGGAGGCTGGAGCCTCGGAGTATGCTGGGCGTACAGCAGTACGCGGGGTGTACGCGTCCGAATCGTCACTGCATGCGTCATCCGAAGAACTTGAGTGCGAGGCGTGTCATGCTTCGCTGTACGCTGGGCGTACTTCGGATCAGATCGGTGACTCCTTCGGATATACATCCGAATTAAAGATTAAATTTAAATACAAATTATTTAATAAACTTCGGAAATTCATATCTTCTTCATACGAACTCCGTTTTCGACGTTCTTTATATCCACACGTAGGTGAGACTACGCTCTACAACTTTCGTTTAGATTCTGTCGGCTAATTTTGAATTTATTTTTTATTAATTATTTTTAGTAGGCCGGGACAGAAAAACTTCGTTATAAATTCATAACTTCTTCGTTTGACGTCCGTTCTCGCCTAACTTTTTATCGCTTTGATACCAACAACGAGATCTTCGATTCTCGTTTAGATTGATTCGACTAAAAACCGCTCGATCTCAATTCGAGTATTTCGGGCTGCATACCGCTAAGTCGAAACTTCAATAAATCATAACTTCCCCATACGAGGTCAGATTTGGGCGTTCTTTGTATATTCGGAAACCTCGTTTCAACTACTACAACATTATCCAAAGATAACGAGTTTATTTTACACTTAAATTTTGACGCTTATTTTTATTCTTAATTAATCAAACCACATAATTAAGCAATTAAGCACAAAACACATAATACTCAAATAATACACTTCTATTATTTTAAAATGGGTTACAAAGGTTAACCTAGACTATTACATCAACGAAAATGCCTAGCCTGGAAACGCGGGAGTTACAGTAACCAAGTTGCCCAAGGCGACGGGTGGACTCGATACCATATGGGTCATCGTCGACAGATTGACCAAATCCGCACATTTCCTACCAATAAAGGAGACTGACAAGATGGAAAAGCTTACAAGAACTTACTTAAGGGAAATAGTGTGACTGCATGGTGTTCCGATATCCATTATCTTCGATAGAGATAGTAGATTCACTTCAAGATTCTGGCAGTCACTACAAAGTTCCCTGGGGACTAGGCTAGACATGAGTACAGCCTATCACCCACAAACAGACGAGCAAAGTGAGAGAACAATACAAACTTTGGAAGATATGCTGAGAGCTTGTGTGATTGACTTTGGAAAAGCATGGGATGTCCATTTACCCCTTGTCGAATTTTCATACAACAATAGTTATCATATAAGCATAAAGGCTGCTCCGTTTGAAGCCCTCTATGGTCGAAAGTACAGGTCCCCTCTGTGCTCGACGGAAGTTGGCGACACCCAGTTAGCTAAAGGACGAGTTCCTAAAAGCACTCTCACCGGTCCGGAAATCATACGAGAAACGACAGAGAAGATCGTTCAAATTTGTGAACGATTGAAAGCCTTTAGAGACCGACAGAAAAGCTACGCTGACCAAAGGAGGAAACCTTTGGAATTCAAGGTAGAAGACCACGTTTTATTGAAGGTCTCACCGTGGAAGGGCTTAATACGCTTTGGGAAGCGTGGGAAACTAAATCCAAGATACGTAGGGCCTTTCGAGATTCTCGCCAGAATCGGCCCTGTGGCTTACAAGCTTAATCTACCGCGTGAACTTAGTAACATACATCCAACCTTCCATGTCTCGAACTTGAAAGAGTGTCTGTCCGATGAGATCGAGATCAACGAGAGCCTCAACTTTGTGGAAGAACCGATAGAAATTATGGACCGTGAGGTCAAACAAACGAAACAAAGTCGCATACCCATCGTGAAGGTTCGCTGGAATGCCAAGCGAGGACCTGAATTCACATGGGAACACGAAGATCAGATGAAACAAAAGTACCCTCATCTTTTTTCTCTGATTCTCTAGTATCTTTACTACTTAAAATTTTGGGACAAAATTCCCTCTAACGGGGGGATGATGTGACAACCCGATATTTCAACTCTATGTAATGACCTAAAAGTCAACTATTGTAACCACTTTTGTGATAATGAAATTAGCTTCGAAAATAAAATGTCCAAAAAGTTTCTATTTATTTACATACTATGTTTGATGTCATTAAACCATGATCGTACGTAAAAAGAACGCCTAAATCCGAATTCGTATATTGAAGTTATGATTTTTGCAAGTTCGACTTAGCGACAGACAACTAAAAACTCGAATCGGAGATCGAGCGACTTTTGACCGGAATGACCTAAACGAGAATCGAAGGTCTCGACAATGGTATTTCAACGGTAAAAAGTCTGGCTAAAACAGACGTCAGATAAAGAAGTTATGAATTTCTAACGAAATTTTCTTAACGCGTCATTTTAAAAATAAATAATAAAAATAATTTCAAAATTTGCCGACGGAATCTAAACAAAATTTGTAGAGCATAGTCTCACCTACGTGTGGATATAAAGAACATCGAAAACGGAGTACGTATGAAGAAGATATGAATTTTAGAAGTTTATTAAATAAATAAAATATAAATTTTATTATTTAACCTTGTTATTATCCGAAGGCGAGTCATCAGATAGGGCCGAGTTACGCCCAGCGTAAGCTCGTACGCCCAGCGTACTCAAGGCCTAGGCCTCGGATCGTCCACGTCTCGCCCTATGCGAAGCTACACCCGTCCCATCCGAACTCCGAGGCATTCGAGGATCCGGTCATGCGTGACGCACGCGTACGTCCAACGTACCGAGGCGGTTCCCACCCCCTATAAAAGGGATGCGAGGGTTCCGAAGAAAAGGGCCATTCTCTCTCATTTCTCTTGCGTTGTTGCCTCGTTTTCCGTGCCCGTGCTAACCCGAAGCCCCGGTCAGTTTGCTCAAGTCCCGAAGGTCGTTTGTACTCCCGAGAATCCCGAGAAAATCCGTTTTCCCGAGAAGAAATTCTGCCCGGTTTTCATCTCGCCTTTCTTCGATCTTTCAAGTGAGTTCACACCCCTTAATTAACCCTTTTAAATATTCTAAATGCTTTCAAGGGGGGGAGGGGGAATACAAGTAAAACACCCGATTATTATCGTGTGTTATATAAAGTTTTATTATACACTTTTATTCAACAGAATCATATGTGATTTATAAACTTTATAGGGAACTTTAGTATGTAAAATATATCACGATAACATTATATCTTTTGAAACGAAAAATGTTGTTATATAGGTATAAATTAAACACTCTGTTTTAGATTGCATGTATATGTGTCCAACTTAGACACTATAAAAATCTATACTTTCTTAACAAGGGATTCATTTTCTAGGGATTTCTAAACAAACAAGACACACTTTTAGAAAGCTATAATAGGTATAGTTTTATGAGAACATTACTAACTTTTACATACTAGAAACGCGATTTTCAAGAAGTCACTTTCATATACAAGAACAAACGAGCATTTTAACACATAAATCTGTTTTTAGACTAAGTTTTGTGAGACATTAACTTCACGTACGTTCGAGTACACATTTCAAGTCCTGTATTATATACCAGAATCCCTTGGAGGGGGAGCATGGTGTTTGTGTATAGATCTATACGGGCTTGACAACGCGCGCCCTGACTGTTAGCTACAGTCCACCATTTGGGGTGACAAACGTCAGAACATTCCAACACCTGAAGAACATTGTATATAGGCAATCCGAGTCAATAACATGGTTATAAACTCACACGGGGTATTAAAAATACATTGATTTACGAGGCTTTTCAAACATATTGGATATTTTATACGTACATACATTTTCTAGAAACAAACATTAGTCTTGATAGAAGGCTACATTTATACTAATAGAAAATATGGGATTTTCTAGGAACAAACAAACAAAAACAAAACATTTCATTTCATACAAACATTGTCATTTAATACTTATGAAACTCACCAGCTTAAATGCTAATCTACTCTTTCAAAACTACTTGTATGTCCCAGGGATTCAGTAATTACAGGTATCAAACAGCTTTTGAAGAAGGGATGCTGCGTCGTTAGTTTAATTTCATATTTTGGCATCATATTGTAATTGGTTTTGAACATGTACTTTTTAAACAATGTAAACTTTCAATTATATATATGATGGTTGTATTGCTTTCTTTACTATGTATTCATTTGTTATGCTACCACATGAAGTCATCCGCCCCCGAACATTTCCGCCGTTCTGGTTTGGGGCTGTGACACTAGGCTTGCCCTAGGGAAACCTCTGACTCAACCCTACCAGTCCTCAGCTACTGAAGGACTCCTTGTGATGCCAATTAGTTATTACCTGAATACCATCACATGTTGCGAGGCTCAAATAATCCTTCGAGTAAAGAACTCGTCCCCACAGCGGTTAGACTCAAACAAGAGCTGCGCAGCAGGGCCAAATCCAACACTCTAAGATTATTCAACCCTGTTCACATGCGATGTGGCGTATTCACCTAACGGCTAACTCCCATCACTTAGAGTCCCACAAAGCACAAAGCAAGCAACATTCGGATAAAGGAAACATACCCATGCAAAATTATTCTCATAACAAGAAGCTGTACTAGCATACAATACTAAACTCATACTATCAGGCATATCCTACACATGCTATCCAACTATTGTCTACTCAATACTAGCATGCAATTCTTATCAAGCTGAAACACATAAAGTAGGCACATAAGGCATCCTCCTAGATCCTTAGTCCTATACTAGCATGCTGTTCTACTGAAACTGAAACTGAAACTGATAGCATAACTTGTATGGGTAATTTGGGAGTACTTACTTGAGCCCGGCTGATTGCATGCATCACACCCCTTTTTCTCTTTCAAAGTTCTTTTCTTTCTAAAAAAAGAATTCTTTCCGCTTTTTCTAAAACCCTTTTCTTTTCTCAAAATTCTTTTCGAAAATGTTTTTATTTTGAAAACCTTAGACCATTTCCTTAGTTTGAGTCCAATCATACCCGAAAGTATGCCCGAATCCCTCTAACCAAGACTCTGATACCAACTTGCAACGACCCAAAAAGCACGACTAAAAATTTTCGTTTACACATTACTAAAACCATATTTATAAATACTGTATCATAAGTCATAACATAGTTTCCGAGTAACAATTCAAAACATAATCTTATTATCAGAGTAAAACATCCCAGGCTGACTAGCTATGGTGTGTGCACTGCAATCTACCCGAGCTCCTCTTTTGAAAACTGAGAACCTGAAACCAAAACTGAAAACTGTAAGCACGAAGCTTAGTGAGCTCCCCCAATCTACCACATACCATACAATAACATATACAACACATATTGAAACTTGAGCTCGGATCGTCGCCTATCCACATAATTCTTCTGGCGACTCTGAGCGGTCAACAACCTCTGCCTGACCTGCTGTATCTGCTCTGTTGTCTGGAGCACTATCTCTGTACTGCCCATCACCCACTGCCCTACTTCTCCCCAGTAGATGAGAGTCCAAAACCTCCTGCCATACAATAGCTCAAAGGGTGGAAGACCAATGCTCGAATGATGGCTGTTGTTATAGCAAAACTCAGCCAAGGGTAAATACGTGTCCTAACTCCCTCCGAAGTCCAATACACATGCCCAAAGCATGTCCTCGAGCGTCTGAATCGTCCGCTAACCCTTCCCGTCAGTCTATGGGTGGTATGCGGTGCTAAAATGCAGCCTCGTCCCCAAGTCCTCATGAAATTTCTTCCAAAACCTGGAAGTGAAATGCACATCTCGATCTGAGAAGATCGAGATCGGTACTTCGTGCCGTGATACCACCTCTCTCACGTACAACTCTGCCAGCCTCTCAGCAGAAGAGCTCTCACTGATAGCAAGAAAGTGAGCGCTCTTTGTCAACCTGTCCACAATCACCAAAATTACATTGACACCTCTTGCATTCCTTGGCAATTTTGTGATAAAGTCCTGTAACATCCAAAAATACGACCGAAATTTTTTTGTTTTAATAATAATAAAGTTCATATACTGAATTTCATATCATAAAACCATACGTCAAATATCTCAAATCATAATAAAATGTCGTGAAACAACTATATCAAATCAAACTAAGTATCAAAACAAACTCCCAGGACAAAAGCTGAAGCTGTGGTGTGTGCAATGCCATCATCCCGAACTCTTCCCTTTACTTGCGGAAGTACCTGAAACCAAAACTGAAACTGTAAGCACAAAGCTTAGTGAGCTCCCCCAAACTACCACATACCATACAATACATATAAAGCACATACTGGGCCTTGCCCACTGCATCAGACCGAAGTTCGGAATGTAACGACCCAAAAATCACGACTAAAATTTTTTGTTTAAACATTACTAAAACCATATTTATAAATACTGTATCATAAGTCATAACATAGTTTCCGAGTATCAATTCAAAACATAATCTTATTATCAGAGTAAAACATCCCAGGCTGACTAGCTATGGTGTGTGCACTGCAATCTACCCGAGCTCCTCTTTTGAAAACTGAGTACCTGAAACCAAAACTGAAAACTGTAAGCACGAAGCTTAGTGAGCTACCCCAATCTACCACATACCATACTATAAAATATACAAAACATACCGGGCCTCGCCCATTGCATCAGACCCAAGTCTGGAAACTGCATCGGGCCGAAGCCCGGACTAACTGGGGCCTTGCCCCCTGCATCGGACCGAAGTCCGGAAACTGCATCGGGCCGAAGCCCGGACTAACTGGGGCCTTGCCCCCTGCATCGGACCGAAGCCCGGACTAACTACGACCTTGTCCACTACATCGGACCGAAGTCCGGAACTGACTGATCACAGCATAGCATAAACACATATCAACTAGCACAAACACATATACTGCATACTGCATCGGACCGAAGTCCGGAACACATAACACATAAACATGCTTGAATTACAAAGACACCAAGCATACTGAACCACTGCATCGGACCGAGGTCCGGAACTACTGCTAACTAAACGGGCCGGCATTGTGGTCGTAGACCCGTTCCTACTGGAAGGAAACTCACCTGAACTGCTGAGCTCTGCTGATAACCCTCTGGCTGCTAACCGACACCTTCTGAGCCGCTGCTCCTCTAGCTCTCTGAACTACAAATATCAAAATGATACTTAGTCTGACAGTCCTTCAAAAGTCAACTAAGTCAACTCTGGTCAAAGTCAAAGGCCTGGTCACAATCAACCTTCTAGGTTGACCCTACTCACCGAGTCAGCCTACTGACTCGCCGAGTTCATAAGCTCTAAAATCCCTTTTCATTCGCTACCCGACTCGCCGAGTCAGACCATGACTCGCCGAGTCTATTGATTTCCGAGTCCTGACCTGTCCAACTCACTGGGTCCCCACTCAAATCACTGATCCGAGTCTTAACTCGAAAGGTTTGGGGTTTCGCGAATTGACTCGCCGAGTCCAAGAACAGACTCGCCGAGTCCAAGGAAATCTTCAACAGACTCGCCGAGTTGTTCTTCCAACTCGTCGAGTTCCTGCCTATCTTCATCCAACTCGCCGAGTCCACCCATGTGACTCGCCGAGTTACTACGCGACTCAAGTCTGATATCTAGCCCGACTCGCCGAGTCATCTCCCAGACTCACCGAGTCCATACGTGCATTCCCATAATCTTGAGTTACAGAGCTACTCCTTTCCTCCAAACCAAATATCTGGGTTTCTACAGTCCGTTAGCAACATAAAGTTGCTACCTTTACGTGCTTCTTGTCCCCTAATGCCAAAAACCAAGCTTGGAAGGAACTTATTTCACGGGGAATGGATTTTGCATAGCAACTAACAGAGCTTTCTGCATCTATAACCCAAATAGAGTCTAACTTGTGCACCAATTTCTCATCACATACTCTCAAAGAAACCCTAAAACTCCATGAAAGATGGATCTAGAAAGGGGAAAGCCAAGGATACCGATTCATTACCTCTAAAACGTCCTCCTAATGAGAAGGAGTTCGAATCTCCATGAACCACCTTGATCCAAGCTTCTTGATCTTCAAGATTTCTTCACAAAACACTTAATAATGCCTCAATTTGCTTCCAATAGCTCTCACTCACGATTTTAGGGCTTCTGGATCTCAAAGAGGAATAAAGAGGCTGGGGAATGGGTGTAACGTTCCTTAAATAGGGTGCAAACCCCCAGATTAGGGTTTTTCTCGTTCAGACCAGACACGCCGAGTCCACTCGCCGACTCGCCGAGTCGGTCACTTATTCTGCACCCGGATCCCGCTCTGACTCGTCGAGTTCCTCCCTGGACTCAACGAGTCGACCCTTTAACTTATGGTTTTCCTGATTTCGGGTGTTACACGGAAACTGCATCGGACCGAAGTCCGGAACTGACTGGGACCTTGTCCCCTGCATCGTACCGAAGTCGGAACTAACTGCATCGGACCGAAGTCTGGAACTGACTGCATCGGACCGAAGTCCGGAGCTAACTGCATCGGACCAAAGTTCGGAACTAACTGCATCGGACCAAAGTCCGGAACTGACTGATCATAGCATAAACACATATCAACTAGTATAACACATATTGTCTAGCATAAATACATATACTGCATACTGCATCAGGCCGTAGCCCGGAACACATAACACATAAATCCTGTCTGAGCCACAAAGGCATCTAACACATTATCTACTGCATCAGACTGAAGTTCGGAAACTACTGCTAGCTAATCGGGCCGTCATTGTGGTCGTAGACCCGTTCCTACTGGAAGGAAACTCACCTCGTAATCTGGCAGCTGAATGAACTGCTCTGGAAACTGTCTGCTGCTGCTCCGATATCTCCCCGGCTACAATTTCCATAAGTACACTTAATCAATCACTGATAACTATACTGAGGGTAAAATGACTATTTTACCCCTGGTCATAGTCAACCTATTGGTCAAAGTCAACATTCAGTTGACCTGACTCGTCGAGTTGGGTCACCAACTCGTCGAGTCCTTACTCTCACTTTCTTGCTTCTGCTCGCTACTACTCGTCAAGTTTGGCATAGACTCGACGAGTTCCTCTTCGATACTAACCCTCAGTCAATCTGCATCCGACTCGCCGAGTTGTATGAAAAACTCGTCGAGTCCTCCTTCAACACATGAACACTCTGGCTGTGACTCGTCGAGTTGTATGAACAACTCGTCGAGTCTGTTCTTGAGGTATGAAGATCGCCTTGGACTCGCCGAGTCAGGGCAATGACTCGACGAGTCCTTGTATGAATGAGTTCGATCTCCGACTCACTGAGTCCACCTATTACTCACTGATTCCACTCGGCATGTCACGTAAAAAGGGGAAGAAATCGTGGACTCGCAACTCGACTCCCCGAGTCTGAAGAACAACTCGCCGAGTCGGTTGCATGCAACACTACTCCGATGATTCAGCTCGAATTCAATGCATACAACTTATTGATCTTAGTTCATTAAGCTTAGATACCACGTAAAGTTTCCAATTTTACGTATACATATGCATGAAAAGAGTTTTAAAGGCTAAAAAGGCACTTAAAAGAGTGGATCTAGGGTTTTCAAGCAAAATGTCTCCATAAAGGTGTTAGATCCACGACTTAAGGACTGAAACATGGCTAGACCCGAAGGCCAATCACCCCAATATGATCTCTCTACCATAAATAAGCTAGGGAATGGATTAAATGATCTAAAAGTGACTCAACAATGGAGAATCAAACATAGAAACAGAGGGAATCCGAGTTTTACCTCAATAACTCTGCAATAGATGCAAGATCTTCGATTTCCTTCAACTCCCTTGGATCTAGCTTCTTCTTTTCTTCCAAAACTTCAAGATTCACACAACAAATGCTCAAAATGCTCAATGAAAGGTTAGGGTTTGCTAAATGATGCTTCTGAGGGTGAAGGGGACAAGGTTGGGGCTCATAACATGGTTTAAATAGGGTGCAAAACCCGGGGATTTAGGGTTTCATTCAGACTGATGGACTCGCCGAGTCTAGGATATGGACTCGTCGAGTCGCCAAATTAAACGTGCTTGAAATCCCGACTCTACTCGACCAGTCAGGCCACTGACTCGTCGAGTCCCTCTTGAAACTTGAACAAATAATAATAATAAATAACATACCAGAATTGGGGCGTTACAACTCTCCCCCACTTCTCTCAGACTTCGTCCTCGAATTCTACTGTTGTTGCATCTGCGAACAACTCTGGGTAGTGCTCCCTCATCTCCTCCTCTTCCTCCCACGTCCATTCAGTTTCCTTTCGGTGCTACCACTGCACCTTTACCAACTGAACCACCTAGTTCCTCAAGGTCTTCGTCTTTCGATCCAAGATCGCAACCAGTCTCTCAATATAATTCAAGCTGCCATCATCCTAAATTTCCTCTAAGGGTACGACTGCTGACTCATCCACCAAACACTTCCGCAACTGGGAAACATGGAAAGTGTTGTGGATCTGGCTATGCTCTGCTGGAAGATCCAACCGATAAGTGACCCGAACCACCCAGGCCAAAACCCTAAAAGGACCGATGAACCTGGGGCCCAGCTTTCCCCTCTTCCGAAACCTGATGACGCCTTTCCAGGGTGATACCTTCAGAAGGACCATGTCGCCCACCTGAAACTCCAAGTCTGAACGCCTCCTGTCAGCGTAACTCTTCTGCCGACTCTGCGCGGTCTGCAGTCTACTACGAACTTGTTGGATCAACTCTGTCGTCTTGAGCACCACCTCGGTGCTCCCAATGACGCACTGACCAACCTTGCCCCAACAAATCGGGGTCCTGCACTTCCTCGCATAAAGCATCTCGAAGGGAGGGCAGTCAATACTCGCATGATAACTGTTGTTATATGAAAATTCCGCTAAGGGAAGATACGTATCCCAACTGCCACCAAAATCTAGGACGCATGCCCGAAGAATGTCCTCAAGGGTCTGAATCGTCCTCTCGCTCTGCTCGTCCGTCTGATGGTGGAAAGTGGTACTGAAATGGAGACGAGTACCCATCTCGTCGTGAAACCGCTTCCAGAATCTGGAAGTAAAACGGACATCTCTGTCTGACACCACTGATATAGGTACTCCATGCCATGCCACAACCTCTCGCACATATATATATCGGCTAGTTTCTCAGCCGATATACTCTCCTGGATCAGTATAAAATGAGCACTCTTCGTCAACCGATCCACTATAACCCAAATCGAATCCACTCCACATGTGGTCCTGGGAAGATTAGTGATAAAATCCATAGTGATATCCTCCCATTTCTACACTGGAATGTCCAACAGCTGCATCTTGTCGTGAGGCCTCTGGTGCTCAGCCTTAACCTTCCTGCAGGTCAGGTATCTCTCCACGTACCAGGCGATATCCCGCTTCATGTAGGGCCACCAATAGTCGGGTCGAAGATCGCTATACATCTTCGTTTCCCCTGGATGGATGGAAAATCGAGACTTATGAGCCTCGTTCATCACCACCTGCCGTACTCCGCCCCAGTACGGTACCCATACTCTCCCATGAAGGGTCAACAATCCTCGGCTGTCGTAGTCCAAAGAAGCTACTCGGCCCACAATCCTCTCACACTTCTGCCTCTCCTCCTTGAGGCCCTCGGCCTGCGCCTCTTTGATTTGCTCCAACAATGGAGTAATCACCGTCATCCTCAAACAAATTACTCTGATCGGGGCCGCTGCTGCGTTGCGGCTTAGGGCGTCTGCCACTACGTTGGCCTTCCCTGGGTGATAAAGGATCTCACAGTCGTAATCCTTCAACACATCTAACCATTGCCTCTGCCTCATGTTCAGATTCGGCTGATCCATGAGGTACCTCAAACTCTTGTGATCCGTGTAAATGGTACATCGGAACCCATAGAGGTAATGCCTCCAAATCTTGAGGGCAAACACCACTGTCCCCAGCTCTAAATCATGCGTAGGATAATTAGTCGTGTGAGGCTTCAACTGTCTCGAGGCGTAAGCTATCACACTGCCTCGCTGCATCAGCACTGCTCCCATACCTGTGATAGAGGCATCACAGTAGACTACAAAATCTTCTATTCCCTCCGACAGGGTAAGAATCGGTGGTTCGCACAATCTCTGTCTGAGGGTCTCAAATGCCGCCTACTGCTCAATCCCCCATCGAAACGCCACCGACTTATTGGTCAGTCGGGTGAGCGGTACTGCTATCTTGGAGAAATCCTGGATGAATCTCCTGTAATACCCTGCCAAACCTAGGAAGCTCTGAATCTCGGATGGAGACTTCGGGACCTCCCACTGCATCACGGCCTCTTTCTTGGCCGGATCCACCAAAATACCCTTCTGGTTGACGAGGTGTCCTAGGAACTGCACCTCGCGCAACCCGAACTCACACTTGGAGAACTTTGCGAAAAGTTTCTCCCTCCTCAAGATCTCCAGCACCTCCCTCAGGTGCTCCTCGTGCTGCTCCTGAGTCTTGGAATAAACCAAGATGTTATCGATAAATACTATCATAGACCGATCCAGCATCAGCCTGCACATGCGATTCATGAGATCCATGAACGCGGTTGGGGCATTGGTGAATCCAAATGGCATCACCACAAACTCATAATGACCATACCTGGTCCTGAAAGCAGTCTTCTGTACATCCTCGCCTCTGACTCGCATCTGATGATACCCGGAGCGTAAATCGATCTTGGAAAACCAAGACGCTCCCTGTAGCTGATCAAACAAATCATCTATCCTCGGAAGTGGTTAACAGTTCTTCACCGTTACCTTATTCAGCTCCCGATAATCTATACACATACGGTGCGACCCGTCTTTTTTCTCACAAACAAAATCGGTGCACCCTAGGGCGAACTGCTCTGCCTGATAAAACCCTTGTCTAGCAGCTCTTGCAGCTGCGTAGATAACTCCTGCATCTTTGGGGGAGCCAACCGATACGGTGCCTTGGCTATCGGAGCCGCACCAAGGATTAGGTCAATCCCGAACTCGACCTGTCTCTCAGGAGGTATTCCAGGCAATTCCTCTGGAAATACATCCGGGTAGTCTCGCACCACCGGAACATCATCAACTGTCGTCTTGCCCTTCTCCCGGGCATCTAAAACACAGGCAACATAACCGACGTAACCCTGCTGAAAATAGCGCCTTGCTCTCGCCGCTGAACACAAAACTGGTCCGTGCTATGGCCTCTTGCCCTGAATCACTAATTCTCCCCCACTGGGAGTGTGAACCCTCACTAATTGCAGCTCACAATCTATCACCGCCCCATTGGGGCTTAGCCAATCAATGCCTACTATAACTTATTCCCTCGCAGGGGAATAGAGAGCAAGTCCACCGGAAACTGCTCATCGAATAACTATAGAGAACATCCTCTGTGTACCCTTGCAACCCTAACGGTCCTATCAACTGCTATCTCAACCTCAAGTGTTAATCTAGCTCCCTTGGAGCTCTACTATACCTCTTGCTAAGCGCAAGAGAGACGAATGATCGGGTAGCCCCCGAATCAAACAATATCGTAGCTGAAATGCCGTTCACTGAGAACGATCGTATACAAAACATATAACCATAAGAAACAATCAATAATAAATGCAGAGATAAGGGGGAAATACATACCCGTCACCACGTCAGGAGTCGCTCGCGCCTCCTCTGCTGTCAACTGGAAAGCCCTACTCTTCGCCACCGGTGTCTCAACTCGGACCTAACGGCCATCTATAATCCTCAAAGTAGCAGGGGCAGGTGCTGACACCTTCCCTGCAGCTGCTAAACACGGACACTGGGACTTTTTATGTCCCCTCTGATTGCACTGAAAGCAAATCAGATCTGACGCCGCAATGGCGGTGGTAGTGGCTGTATAATCTTTGCTCATATGCCCAGTCCGTCCGCACTTGTAGCAGCCGGAACTCCCTGCCTTGCACACCCCGTCGTGCAATCTCCCACACTTGCCACATCGACTGTGGCTCTGCTGGCTCCTGGATGGCCGGATCTGTGATCTGAAACCTTGGGCTTTTTGCCCGAACTCCCTGTACCCGAAGCCGCCTCCGACTTCCTCTTCCTCTCCATCTCTAGGTCAATCTCTTTCTCTCTTGAGCCCTGGTAATCATGTCATCCAACATTTTACAACTGGACCGGCTCACAAATTGACGGATATCACTCTGCAGCATCTCATGATAGCGGACCTTCTTCATTTCCTCATTAGCTGCGTACTGAGGAACGAGAAGCGCCCTCTCCCTGTACTTGGCGGTAATCTCCGTCACTGTCTCGGTAGTCTGGGTCAAATCCTGGAACCCTCGTGCTAACTACTGCACCTCAATGACGGGTGCGAACTCAGCTCTCAACCTGGTGGTAAAGTCCGCCCAGGTCATAGCATCCAAATCTGCGTCATTCCCGATGGCATGAAGAACGTCCTCCCACCAATCCTGTGCCCTGTCCTTCAGAAGACAGGACGCCAATCCGACCTTGTCCCCCTCGGGACACCTGCTCATGCGGAATGCATTGGCCACGTCCGCCAACCATCTGGTACTCGCTATGGGGTTGTTAACACGCTGTCGCGCACATATTAAACAAATAAAATTATCACTGCTAGTTGCACTAAAAATATAGCACAGGGAAGCAGGGTCGAATCCTCAGGGACACAACCTAATGGTTAATGCCTTTTTGCATCAGGCACATCTAGTCAAGAAACAGAAAATATAAAAGGGGGATTTTAAATTTAACTAAAAACTAAAAACTAAAATGCAGTGATATTAAACTAAATGAAAATCAATAATAAAAATGATTTCAACTCTGCTGTGACTTTTCTAATCATGCAATCAACCCAGATCCGGTTATTTGAGGTGTGTTCTATCTAAGCTGGTACTGAGAAAAACTAACAAGCTCTAGTAATTTCTCTTTTACCTTATTTAGTTAATCAAAACAAGTTCTTTGAATTAACCCTAACTTTTTACTGTCTAATTAAATAAGCTCTTAATTAAATCAGAAAAGCAGCTTTATGAACTGTGTAAAATTCCCAGCAATACCCAATACTTCTCACAAGCTCGGAAGCGTAAAGATATGATTTTTCTGTTTATAATAAAGACAAATCCCAAACACGGAAGCGATTTATTACTTGTTACTTATTACCAGTTGACAAGAACAATTACGTATTCTATAACTGATTAACTGGAATGATAAAACCCTAGCTAGGTGATCAAACTAACAAGAATCAAAATCAAACATTCATTAAGAACAAAACTGAAGAATCTAGATAGAAACACAAATCAAAAATCAGATCTAATGATCAATCACATGAAAAGTACTTGTCTTTGCAGAACTGAAAACTAGGGTTTAGCCAGACATGGCCAAAATCTGATAAAAACAACTAAAAAGAGACATCAAACAACTAATCGTACTAAACTAAACGTAGGAGATGATCCACAGTCTTCAGATCTTCAGAAATTGATGAAATCGGAGAAGAAACACCTCCAAAATCGTATTTTTGCCGTCTGGAACCTCTGGAATTGTCAAAATTAGGTTACTGGAAGGCTATCAGGGTCTTTTTATACGTCTAGCAGCAAAAACGACGCACCTGCGATCGCAAGGGGACAACCTGCGATCGCAAGTTTTGAGATAAATGCATCTGATGTTGTTTTAATGAAGTAGGATGCTATTTTGACACTTTTTGGCCAACCTACGATCACAAGGAGACAACCTGCGATCACAGGTTTTGAGTTTTCACTTCCGGATGAATTTTGGGCACAAAAGAACCTCGAAGGCAACCTGCTACCAAACTTACGATCGCAAAAAGGTCACCTGCGATTGCAAGGAGAAAATTTGCGATCGCAGGTTGTGCCTTTGACATCCGAAATTTTGTCTACTTTTCAGATCATTTTGAATCGCGTCAATCGGAGTTACGGTTCTCAAGATATGGTCAAAATACTGACAGGGGTCAAAGCTGCCAGCAACATCCTTTAACTTTGATATTGTATATTATATCTTCGTGTGATCAGTTCAATTGAATGTTTCTTGACCAAAGTATCAACCAAACATTCCTCAACATACTCCAGAAGTTCCAAGCTCCATTTTAAGCTTCAAACACGCATCCAACTGCTCCCAAATCACTGATCCACTAAAACTATCTGAAATTGACATAAAAACATGAGCAGTACGGGAATTCTAACGAAGTACATGAGCTGAACATTATTTATCTAAATGACATGAAAATATACAAAATATGATGCTAAAATGATAATGAAAACTACCCTATAAGATGCATAAAATGGCATCTAACAGGGGTCCCGCGCCCCGTGGTAGTTTGGAGCTCCACATGCCCGGAAATCCCTGAAAGTAAGCGTGCGCGACCCCATCATGGCCGCCACCTCAGCATGAAAGGTGCCTAGCTTCTCCTCCATCAACTCTAGTATACCCTCCTTGATCGAACCAAAGATCATTGGAGTCTGCTCAAGAATGATACAAGTGACTTCTGAAGTGAAGAACTCTCTAGTCTGCTCATCCAACTGTTTGGCTCCTGAGCCTGATCCCGATCCCTCTCCGGCACCTGAACTGCCGCCTTCTAGTCTAGGGCGGAAAACCACCATTCTGAAAACACATTACAATAAACGTCAGAAACACTGATATATCTCGAGGGATTCACTACTACTACAGGCCTTCCGGTCTCATCTCATCCTTCCTTGATTCGAGTATAGATCCTCTGCTTCTAGTAGTATGGGACCCTACTACCTTCCACATCAATCCGTACTTTCCTCAAGAACTGCCTCGACTCCACCAAACCACTACTACTGCTGCTGATCTCTACTACTTTCATCCTAGGCTTGCCCTAGGGAAATCTCTGACTCAACCCTACCAGTCCTCAGCTGCTGAAGGCCTCCTTGTGATGCCAATTAGTCATTACCTGAATACCATCACATGTCGCGAGGCTCAGATAATCCTTCAAGTAAAAGCTTGTCCCCACGACGGTTAGACTCAAAGAAGAGCTGCGCAGCGGTGCCAAATCCAAGACTCTGAGATTATTCAACCCTGTTCACATGTGATGTGGCGTATTCAACTAACGGCTAACTCCCATCACTCAGAGTCCCACAAAGCACAAAGCAAGTAGCATTCGGACACAGAAAAACTACTCAAGCAATTCTATCCTCATAATGAGAAACTGTACTAGCATACAATGCTAATCTCATGCTATCAGGCATAACCTAAACAGGCTATCCTACTGCTGTCTACTCAATACTAGCATGCAATTCTCATAAAGCTAAAATACATAAAGCAGGCACATAAGGCATCCTCCTAGATCCTTAGTCCTATACTAGCATGCTGTTCTACTACAACTGAAACAAATAATCATAATATAAACTTGTATGGGTAATTTGGAAGTACTTACTTCAGCTCGGCTGATCGCATGCACCACACCCTTTTCTCTTTATCAAAACTCTTTTCCTTCCAAGTTCTTTTTCAAAAAAATGTTTTTCCTTTAAAAGCTTTTACCATTTCCTTAGTTTGAGTTCAGACGCACCCAAGAGTGTATCCGAATCCCTCAAACCAAGGCTCTGATACCAACTTGTAACATCCAAAAATACGACCCAAAATTTTTTGTTTTAATAATAATAAAGTTCATATACTGAATGTCATATCATAAAACCATACGTCAAATATCTCAAATCATAATAAAATGTCGTGAAACAACTGTATCAAATCAAACTAAGTATCAAAACAAACTCCCAGGACAAAAGATGAAGCTGTGGTGTGTGCGATGCCATCATCCCGAGCTCTTCCCTTTACTTGCGGAAGTACCTGAAACCAAAACTGAAACTGTAAGCACGAAGCTTAGTGAGCTCCCCCAAACTACCACATACCATACAATACATATAAATCACATACTGGGCCTTGCCCACTGCATCAGACCGAAGTCCAGAACTGATTGGGACCTTGTCCCCTGCATCAGACCGAAGTCCGGAAACTGCATCGGACCGAAGTCTGGAACTGACTGGGACCTTGTCCCCTGCATCGGACCGAAGTCTGGAACTGACTGCATCGGACTGAAGTCCGAAACTAACTGCATCGGACCAAAGTCCGGAACTGACTGATCATAGCATAAACACATATCAACTAGCATAACACATATCGTCTAGCATAAATACATATACTACATACTGCATCAGGCCGTAGCCCGGAACACATAACACATAAATCCTGTCTGAGCCACGAAGGCATCAAACACATTATCTACTGCATCGGACCAAAGTTCGGAAACTACTGCTAGCTAATCGGGCCGGCATTGTGGCCATAGACCCGTTCCTACTGGAAGGAAACTCACCTCGTAATCTGGCTGCTGAATGAACTGCTCGGGAAACTATCTGCTGCTGCTCCGGTATCCCCGGCTACAATTTCAATAAGTACACTTAATCAATCACTGATAACTATACTGAGGGTAAAATGACTATTTTACCCCTGGTCAAAGTCAACCTATTGGTCAAAGTCAACATTCAGTTGACCTGACTCGTCGAGTTGGGTCACCAACTCGTCGAGTCCTTACTCTCACTTTCTTGCTTTTGCTCGCTACTACTCGTCGAGTTTGGCATAGACTCGACGAGTTCCTCTTCGATACTAACACTCAGTCAATCTGCATCCGACTCGCCGAGTTGTATGAAAAACTCGTCGAGTCCTCCTTCAACACGTGAACACTCTGGCTGTGACTCGCCGAGTTGTACGAACAACTCGTCAAGTCTGTTCTTGAGGTATGAAGATTGACTTGGAGTCGCCGAGTCAGGGCAATGACTCGTCGAGTCCCTGTATGAATGAGTCCGATCTCTGACTCACTGAGTCCACCTATTACTCACTGATTCCACTCGGCATGTCACGTAAAAAAGGGAAGAAATCGTGGACTCGCAACTCGACTCGCCGAGTCTGAAGAACAACTCGCCGAGTCGGTTGCATGCAACACTACTCTGATGATTCAGCTCGAATCCAATGCATACAACTTATAGATCTTAGCTCATTAAGCTTAGATACCACGTAAAGTTTCCAACTTTATGTGTACATATGCATGTAAAGGGGTTTAAAGGCTAAAAAGTCACTTAAAGGAGTGGATCTAGGGTTTTCAAGCAAAATGTCTCCATAAAGGTGTTAGATCCACGACTTAGGGACTGAAACATGGCTAGACCCGAAGGCCAATCACCCCAATATGATCTCTCTACCATAAATAAGCTAGGGAATGGATTAAATGATCAAAAAGTGACTCAACAATGGAGAATCAAACATAGAAACAGAGGGAATCTGAGTTTTACCTCAATAACTTTGCAATAGATGCAAGATCTTAGATTTCCTTCAACTCCCTTGGATCTAGCTTCTTCTTCTCTTCCAAAACTTCAAGATTCACACAATAAATGCTCAAAATGCTCAATGAAAGGTTAGGGTTTGCTAAATGATGCTTCTGAGGGTGAAGGGGACGAGGTTGGGGCTCATACCATGGTTTAAGTAGGGTGCAAAACCCGGGGATTTAGGGTTTCATTCAGACTGATGGACTCTCTGAGTCCAGGATATGGACTCGTCGAGTCGCCAACTTAAACGTGCTCGAAATCCCGACTCTACTCGACGAGTCAGGCCACTGACTCGTCGAGTCCTTCTTGAAACTTGAATAAGTATTAATAATAAATAACATACCAGAATTGGGGCGTTACAACTCTCCCCCACTTGTCTCAGACTTCGTCCTCGAATTCTGCTATTGCTGCATCTGCGAACAACTCTGGGTAGTACTCCCTCATCTCCTCCTCTGCCTCCCGCGTCCACTCAGAATCCTTCCGGTGCTACCACTGCACCTTTACCAACTGAACCACCTTGTTCCTCAAGGTCTTCGTCTTTCGATCCAAGATCGCAACCGGTCTCTCAATATAATTCTGTTGGATTAATGTCTAAGTCCATAACTATAATTGGTAAGACTTGACCCGACCCGACATGGTCCATTTGGGTTGCATGGCATCATGCACTTGGATAGACTAAAATGAGAGAAATAACACTTAAGTTTTATTAATATATTATAAGTTCTAATATATTAATAAGATTATTTAATTAGTATTGATCAATAATTAATTTAGAATTAATTATGTGATCAAAAGAAGACTAATTAAATATATGGGTTGATTGTGTAAATCATCCATACTTATATAGTGGGCTAATGCTCCATGGATTATCAAGTTGGGCTAAAACCCATTGGATGCTCCATGGTGTATTTGAACCCATGGATCCATGGAAATGGATAGCCATGACAATTAGGGTTTACCCTAATTGTAACACAATATATAATGATCTCTTTCTTGGGAAAATTGGCGGCTATGATATGCATGGAGGGCAAGCCGATTCTTGAAGTGTTCTAATTTCTCTCCAAGTTATTCCAAGTGCTTATGGTGTTGTGTGAACTATTTGAGGTGTCACACTTGGGGCACTAGGCACTCAAGCTTCATGAAGACAAGCACCAACAAAAGGTATGTTATTCTAGCTTGTGTTATTCAAAGTTTTGTATGCTAGAATAGAACAATACCTTGGAAAGTTGATATTTGCATGTATAATAGAGAAAACATAGATCCAAGGTATTTAGGGTTGCATGTACACTTAGGAGTGTTAGATTGCTCAAAACCCAACAGTGGTATCAAAGCCTAGGCTTGTTTTCTTGTTGTACTTGCTTAAACTGCTTAAAAATCGACTTTTGGTGCTGTCTGCCCAGCAGACTCGCCGAGTCCAAGGCAAAATGCATCCAACTCGCCGAGTTTTTTCATGCAATCGACGAGTTCGACCCCCAAACAGCATATTTTCAAGTTTTGGTGCTGGAATTGGTCTAGAATCATTAGCTTTGACTGTTTTGGGCTTATAAAACTTGTTTTGAATATGGTAATGATTATGTTAAACCAATTTCAATGCTATAATAAAAGTTTCAAGTTTATATGTGTTCATGTTATTCTTGAAAATTGTTGATTATGAATGATCATGCTTATGAGTTTTGCTAGATCATAGGAATTGTGTGCAAATTGTTTGGTGAAATAATTCATGATCTTATTGAAAATTGTATGGAGTTCATAACTTGTCCTCAAGTTATGAATTTTCAAGAATTTTATGTTTCCTTGATTTATGAGTTAGTTTAGATTGATAATGAAAAAATTATGTTTTAGTTGTTTTCAATCCATATTAGTCTAAAAGAAGTTCATAAAATATGTTTTTGTAACTTGTCTTCAAGTTATGTGAAAAGTCATATTTATGAATCTTAAAAACTCATAAAAGTTTTGTAGGTTACATAAATTGTAAGAGTTTTTCCATTAAATAGTTTAATGACTCCATAACTTGTCCTCAAGTCATGGATGTTGAAGAGACACTTCTTTAAAGTGTTTTTTAAAGAATAAGGGGTTACATTAAAATGAAGAGTCTTCATTTTAATGAACCATTAAACTCATAAGTTATGATTTAAAGAGTCTTGAAATAGTTTCAAAACTTGCCCTCAAGTTTTGGAATTTGAAAAGTTACTCCTCATGTATACTTTAATTCCAAATTGAACATTGAAATTTTAAAAAGTTTAAAATTCAACCCTTATACTATTATTATAATTTTAATTATATAGATATGTATAAGAGGAAGTCAATCTTACCGTTAGTAGGCCTCATTCACGAAGCCGGTCTATAAGGGGGTATAAGGTTACTGCCTATAAAATGGCAGTTTAATGGGTGTCCACTCTCACCCACCACTTCCTTGACCGGTGGAGGGTCGTTAGCCGAACGGGTAGAAATAGACTATAATTCTCCCTTCATTAAAAGTATAATGAAAAATACGAAGTAACTAAACACTTATAAATTCCCAATCATAGTTACTTAGGAAAATGTGAAAAGGTGCTAGCCCATAAAATTACACTTTGTACCTTACCAAGTCGTTAGTGGAGCGTGTGTGGTCTTAGACCCGTTACTACTGGAAGGAAACTCACCTCGTGAACTGGCTGCTGTGTGAATGGCTCTGGAAGCTAACTGTTGCTGCTTCGGTATCTCCCCGGCTACAAGGCCATAAACACACTCAATCAAATACTAAACACTGCACTGGGGTAAAATGACTCTTTTACCCTTGGTCAAAGTCAACTCTCCCGGTCAAAGTCAACCCACAGTTGACCTGACTCGTCGAGTTGGGCCACCAACTCGCCGAGTCTCTAATCTCATTTCACAACCCCACTCGTGGCTACTCGTCGAGTATGGCATCGACTCGACGAGTACTCTCTCTATCCAAGAACTCAGACAATCTTCATCCGACTCGCCGAGTCATATGAACAACTCGACGAGTTGTTCTTGAGCTTAAGAAGATTGCCTTGGACTCGCCGAGTTGTATGAACAACTCGCCGAGTCCCTCCATTACTGAGTCTGCTCTCCGACTCACTGAGTCCACTCTACTACTCACAGGCTTCCACTCGTCATCACTCAAAAGGGGAAAAACGGGGACTCGCGACTCGACTCGCCGAGTCGTTCTTCCGACTCGCCGAGTCGCTTGCATGCAGCAACTCAAAACTCGATTCTGCTTGAATCCAGTGTATAAAACTAATAGATCTGGACTCCCTTAACTCGATTAGCACGTAAAGATTCTATCTTTACGTGCCCATATGCATCCATGAAGCTAAAATGGTTCAAAAAGCATAATAAAGGCTAGATCTAGGGTTTTCATGCAAGATAACTTCAAAAAGGCAATAGATCTGGGCTCTGCAACTCCTAAATGAACAGATCTAAGGATATCTCGACATAATAGGGCATCCATACAATCATAAGGCTTGAGAGAAGCATCAAACTAGATCTAGAAGAGTTCTAATGGAGGTTAAAAGCATAAAACAGGAGGGAATCCAAAGAATACCTCAAAGAACTCTGATTTGCCCTTGGATCTTTGCTCTACACCTCTTCTCCTTGCTCCTTTCTTCTTCTCCTTCTTCAAGCCTTCAAAATTTAACACAAGAACACTTACATCACTCAAGGATGGATTAGGGTTTTCTCACAACTTTCTGAGGGTGAAGGAGGCGAGATTGGGGGCTATAAGGTGGATTAAATAGTGAGCAACCCGGGGATTTAGGGTTTCTCCCAGGCAGGCAGACTTGCCGAGTCCCGAATATGGACTCGCCGAGTCGCCGACTAACACATGCTCGAAATCCCGTCCCAACTCGGCGAGTCAGGCTATGAACTCGCCGAGTCCCTCTTGCAAACTTTTAATTAAATACTATGGAATCATCATACCGGGGACGGGTCGTTACAATTCTCCCCCACTTGGCTCAGACTTCGTCCTCGAAGTCTGCTACGGATGAATCTGCAAATATCTCCGGATAGTGCTCTCTCATCTCCTCCTCAGCCTCCCACGTCCACTCAGACCCCTTCCGGTGCTGCCACTGCACTTTTACTAACTGAATTTCCTTGTTCCTCAAGGTCTTTGTCTTCCGGTCCAGAATCGCGACCGGTCTCTCAATATAATTCAGGCTGCTATCAACCTGAATATCCTCTAGGGGAACGACTGCTGACTCATCCACCAAACACTTCCTCAACTGAGATACATGGAAAGTGTTGTGGATCTGACTAAGCTCCTCAAGAAGATCCAACCGATAAGCAACCCGACCCACCCGGGCCAAAACCCTGAAAGGACCAATAAACCTGGGACCCAACTTGCCCCTCTTCCGGAACCTGATAACACCCTTCCAAGGTGAGACCTTTAGAAGGACCATATCACCCACCCGGAACTCCAAGTCTGAACGCCTCCTATCGGCGTTACTCTTCTGCCGACTCTACGCAGTCTGCAGTCTACTACGGACCTGCTGGATCAACTCGGTCGTCTTGAGCACCACCTCTGTGCTTCCAATGACTCGATGACCTACCTCGCCCCAACAAATCGGGGTCCTGCACTTCCTCCCATAAAGCATCTCAAAGGGAGGTCGATCAATGCTCGCATGATAACTGTTGTTATACGAAAATTCCGCTAACGGAAGGTACGTATCCCAACTGCCACCGAAGTCTAGAACACATGCCCTGAGCATGTCCTCGAGAGTCTGAATCGTCCTCTCACTCTGCCCGTCCGTATGAGGGTGGAAAGCGGTGCTGAAATGAAGACGAGTACCCATCTCGTGGTGAAACCGCTTCCAGAATCTGGATGTAAAACGGACATCTCGGTCTGACACCACCGATACCGGCACTCCATGACGTGCCACGATCTCGCGCACATAGATATCGGCTAACTTTTCTGCCGATATACTCTCCTGGATCGGGATAAAATGAGCACTCTTCGTCAACCGATTCACTACTACCTATATCGAATCCACTCCTCGTGCGGTCCTGGGAAGCTTGGTGACAAAATCCATGGTGATGTCCTCCCATTTCCACACGGGAAGGTCTAACGGTTGCATCTTGCCGTGAGGCCTCTGGTGCTCCGCCTTGACCTTCCTGCAGGTCAGGCACCTCTCAACATAGCAAGCGACATCCCGCTTCATGCAGGTCCACCAATAATCGGGTCGAAGATCTCTATACATCTTCGTCGCCCCTGGGTGGATAGAAAATCGAGACTTATGAGCCTCATCCATCAACACCTGTCGTACTCCTCCCCAGTACGGTACCCACACTCTCCCATGAAGTGTCAGCAATCCCCGACTGTCATAATCAAAAGAAGATGCTTGGCCCACTATCCTCTCACACTTCTGCCTCTCCTCCTTGAGGCCCTCGACCTGAGCCTCCCTGATCTGTTCCAATAACAGAGTAATCACTGTCATCCTCAAACACAAATCTCTGATAGGGGTTGCCGACATTTTGCGGCTTAGGGCATCGGCCACCACGTTGGCCTTCCCTGGATGGTAAAGGATCTCACAATCATAATCCTTCAGCATATCTAACCACCTCCTCTACCTCATGTTCAGACTCGGCTGATCCATAAGGTACCTCAAACTCTTGTGATCCGTGTAGATAGTACAACGGACCCCATAAAGATAATGCCTCCAAATTTTGAGGGCAAACACAACCGCCCCCGCTCTAAATCATGGGTAGGATAGTTAGCTTCGTGAGGCTTCAACTGTCTCGAGGCGTAAGCTATCACATGACCTCGCTGCATCAACACTGCTCCCATACCTGTGATTGAGGCAACATAGTAGACTACGAAGTCCTCTACTCCCTCTTGCAAGGTAAGGATCGGAGCCTCGCACAACCTCTGTCTGAGGGTCTCGAACGCTGCCTGCTGCTCAGGCCCCCAACAAAATACCACCGACTTCTTGGTCAGTCGGGTGAGCGGCACTGCTATCTTTGAGAAATCCTGAATGAATCTCCGGTAATACCCTGCCAACCCTAGGAAGCTCCGAATCTCAGATGGAGACTTCGGGACCTCCCACTGCATCACGGCCTCTATCTTGGCCGGATCCACCAGAATACCCTTCTGGTTGACGAGGTGACCAAGGAACTGCACCTCGCGCAACCAGAAGTCACACTTGGAGAACTTTGCGAAAAGTCTCTCCCTCCTCAAAACTTCCAGCACCTCCCTCAGGTGCTCCTCGTGCTGCTCATGCGTCTTGGAATATACCAAGATATCATCTATGAATACTATCACTGACTGATCCAGCATCGGCCTGCACACGCGGTTCATGAGATCCATGAACGCGGCTGGGGCATTGGTGAGCCCAAATGGCATCACCACAAACTCATAATGACCATACCTGGTCCTGAAAGCAGTCTTCTGCACATCCTCATCCCTAACCTGCATCTGATGATACCCGGAGCGTAGATCGATCTTGGAGAACCAAGATGTTCCCTGAAGCTGGTCAAACAAATCATCTATCCTCGGAAGTGGGTAACGGTTCTTCACCGTCACCTTATTCAACTCCCGATAATCTATACACATATGATGCGACCCATCCTTCTTCCTCACAAACAGGATAGGCGCTCCCCAAGGCGAACTGCTCGGCTGGATGAAACCCTTGTCTAGCAGCTCCTGCAGCTGCGTAGACAACTCCTGCATCTCAGGGGGAGCTAGGCGATACGGTGCCTTGGCAATCGGAGCCGCACCAGGAATCAGGTCAATCCCAAACTCAACCTGCCTCTTAGGAGGTATCCCCGGTAAATCCTCGGGAAATACATCCGGGAAGTCTCGCACTATCGGAACATCATCAACTGTCGTCTTGCCCTTCTCCCGGGCATCCAAGACATAAGCTACATAACCAGCGTAACCCTGCTGAAAGTAGCGCCTCGCCCTTGCGGTGGAACAAAAGGTCGGTCCGCGCTGTGGCCTCTCGCCCTGAATCACTAACTCTCCCCCACTGGGAGTGCGAACCCTCACTAGCTGAAGCTCACAATCAATCACCGCCCCATTGGGGCTTAGCCAATCCATGCCCACAATAACCTTGTTCCCTCGCAGGGGAATAGGAACCAGGTCTACTGAGAACTGCTCATCAAACAACTTAAGGGAACACCCTCTATGCACTCTGCCGACCCTCACGGTCCTGTCATCTGCTATCTCAACCTCTAATGGACAATCCAGCTCCCCTGGAGCTCTGCTAAATCTCTTGCTAAGCGCAAGCGATACGAATGATCGGGTAGCCCCCGAATCGAATAATACCATAGCAGAAATGCCGTTCACAGAGAACGACCCCGTCACCACATCAGGAGTCGCTCGCGCCTCCTCTGCTGTCATCTGAAACGCTCTACTCTTCGCCACTGGCGCCTCTGCTCGGCCCTGCCGGCCATCTGTAATCCTCAAGGTAGCAGGGGCAGGTGCCACCACCTTCCTTACTGCAGCTAAACTTGGACACTGGGACTTTTTATGTCCCCTCTGATTGCACTGAAAGCAAATCAGATCTGATGCTGCAACAGCAGTAGCAGGCACCGTACAATCCGTGCTCAAATGCCCAGTCCGACCGCACTTGAAACAGCCGGAACTCCCTGCCGTGCACACCCCATCGTGCATCTTCCCACACCTGCCACAATGGCTGTGGCTCGGCTGAGACCTGGAACTGTGATCTGAAACCTTGGGCTTTTTGCCCGAACCTCCTGAACCCGAAACCGCCTCCGGTTTCCTCTTCTTCTCCATCTCGAGATCAATTTCCCTCTCTCGAGCCCTAGCAATCATGTCGTCCAGTGTTTTACAGCTGGACCGGCTCACAAACTGGCAGATATCGCTCCGCAACATCTCATGATAACGGGCCTTCTTCATCTCCTCATCGGCTGCATATTGAGGAACAAGAAGAGCCCTCTCCCTGAACTTGGCGGTGATCTCCGCCACGGTCTCCGTAGTCTGGGTGAGGTCCTGAAACTCTCTGGCTAACTGCTGCACCTCAATAACTGGTGCAAACTCAGCCCTGAACCTGGTAGAGAAATCAGCCCAGGTCATGGCATCCAATGCTGCATCATCTCCCATAGTATGTCCGACCTCCTCCCACCAATCCCATGCCCTGTCCTTCAGAAGACAGGACGCCAATCTGACCTTGTCCCCCTCGGGACACCTGCTAGTGCGGAATGCGTTGGCCACATCCGCCAACCATCTAGTACTCGCTATGGGGTCTCGTACCCCATGATAGTCTGGAGCTCCACATGCCATGAACTCCCTGAAAGTAAGTGTGCGCGACCCCATCATGGCCGCCACCTCGGCACGGAAGGTGCCCAATCTCTCATCCATCAGCTCTAGGATCCCCTCCTTGATCGAACCGAAGATCACAGGAGTCTGCTCTAAAATGATACGAGTAATCTCTGAAAAAAGAAACTCTCTGGTCTGCTCATCCATGTGCTCGTTTCCCGAGCCTGATCCTGATCCCTCCCCGGCACCTCCACTGCCGGCTGCTGTCCTCGGACGCAAAACCACCATACTGAAACACATCATAGCAATATCAGAAAACTGAAATATCTCAAGGGATCATTGATACTACTACTAGCTTCCTGGTCTTGTCTCGGCCTTCCTTGATTCGAGTACGGATCCTCTGCTTTCAGTAGTACGGGCCCATACTACCTTCCACATCTATCCGTACTTTCCTCAAGAACCGCCTTGACTCCACCAAGTCACTTCTACTACTACTGATCTCTGCTACTCTCATCCTAGGCTTGCCCTAGGGAAATCGCTGACTCCACTCATACCAGTCCTCAGCTGTCGAAGGCCTCCTTGTAATGCTGATTAGCCACCACCTGAATACCATCACATACAATGAGGCTCAGATAATCCTTCGAGTAAAAGAATCGTCCCTACAACGGTTGGACTCAGACAAGAGCTGCGCAATAGGGCCAAATCCAGCACTCTGAGATTATTCAACCCTGATCACATGTGATGTGGCGTATTCACCTAATGGCTAACTCCCACCACTCAGAGTCCCACAAAGCACAAAGCAAGCAGCATTCAGATAAGGGAAACATACTCAGGCAAAACTATTCTCATAACGAGAAGCTACTCTAGCATACAATGCTAAGCTCGTGCTACCAGGCATAACCTAAACAGGCTATCCTACTGCTGTTTACTCAATACTAGCATGCAATTCTCATAAAGCTGTAACACATAAGGCAGGCACATAAGGCATCCTCCTAGATCCTTAGTCCTATACTAGCATGCTGTTCTACTGAAGCTGGAACAATTAATCATAATAATAAAACTTGTATTGGTAATTTGGGAGTACTTACTTGAGCTCGGCTGATCGCATGCACCACACCCTTATCTTGTTTAAAAATTCTTTTCTTTCTAAGTGCTTTTCAAAATCTCATTCGAAAACATTTTTCTTTTTGAAAATATTTTTATCTTTCCCTTAGTTTGAGTTCAGATGCACCCGGAGGTGTATCCGAATCCCTCAAACCAGGGCTCTGATACCAACTTGAAACGACCCAAAAATACGGCCCGAAAATTTCATTTTTAATATAACCATAATCATAAAACAGAGTATATCATAATAAATCCATGCGTTGCAAATCTCAAAACCATACTAAAATACAAATGAGAAAACGGTGTCATGACTGTATCAAAACATATATAAGATAACTCCCAGGATAAAAACTGTGGCTGTGGTGTGTGCGATGCCATCATCCCGAGCCCTTCCCTCTGCTTGCAGAAGTACCTGAAACCAAAACTGAAACTGTAAGCACGAAGCTTAGTGAGCTCCCCCAAACTACCACATACCACACAAACATATAAAGCACATACTGGGCCTGCATACTAACTACTACATCGGATCGAGGTCCGAAGCTGACTGCTAGCTAAACGGGCCGACATTGTGGCCTTAGACCCGTTACTACTGGAAGGAAACTCACCTCGTGAACTGGCTGCTGTGTGAATGGCTCTGGAAGCTAACTGTTGCTGCTCCGGTATCTCCCCGGCTACAAGGCCATAAACACACTCAATCAAATACTAAACACTGCACTGGGGTAAAATGAATCTTTTACCCTTGGTCAAAGTCAACTCTCCCGGTCAAAGTCAACCCACAGTTGACCTGACTCGCCGAGTTGGGCCACCAACTCGCCGAGTATCTAATCTCATTTCACAACCCCACTCGTGGCTACTCGTCAAGTATGGCATCGACTCGACGAGTACTCTCTCTATCCAAGAACTCAGACAATCTTCATCCGACTCGCCGAGTCATATGAACAACTCGACGAGTTGTTCTTGAGCTTAAGAAGATTGCCTTGGACTCGCCGACTTGTATGAACAACTCGCCGAGTCCCTCCATTACTGAGTCTGCTCTCCGACTCACTGAGTCCACTCTACTACTCACAGGCTTCCACTCGTCATCACTCAAAAGGGGGAAAACGGGGACTCGCGACTCGACTCGCCGAGTTGTTCTTCCGACTCGCCGAGTCGCTTGCATGCAGCAACTCAAAACTCGATTCTGCTTGAATCCAGTGTATAAAACTAATAGATCTGGACTCCCTTAACTCGATTAGAACGTAAAGATTCTATCTTTACGTGCCCATATGCATCCATGAAGCTAAAATGGTTCAAAAAGCATAATAAAGGCTAGATCTAGGGTTTTCATGCAAGATAACTTCAAAAAGGCAATAGATCTGGGCTCTGCAACTCCTAAATGAACAGATCTAAGGATATCTCGACATAATAGGGCATCCATACAATCATAAGGCTTGAGAGAAGCATCAAACTAGATCTAGAAGAGTTCTAATGGAGGTTAAAAGCATAAAACAGGAGGGAATCCAAAGAATACCTCAAAGAACTCTGATTTGCCCTTGGATCTTTGCTCTACACCTCTTCTCCTTGCTCCTTTCTTCTTCTCCTTCTTCAAGCCTTCAAAATTTAACACAAGAACACTTACATCACTCAAGGATGGATTAGGGTTTTCTCACAACTTTCTGAGGGTGAAGGAGGCGAGATTGGGGGCTATAAGGTGGATTAAATAGTGAGCAACCCGGGGATTTAGGGTTTCTCCCAGGCAGGCAGACTCGCCGAGTCGCCGACTAACACGTGCTTGAAATCCCGTCCCTACTCGGCGAGTCAGGATATGAACTCGCCGAGTCCCTCTTGCAAACTTCTAATTAAATACTATGGAATCATCATACCGGGGACGGGTCGTTACACATTGATTGTACGAAAACACATTGGTAACTCAATGCTATAAAACGTGCCTTTGTGTATGATTCAACAAGTAGTCAGTACAAGCATATGAGTCGAAGTTTATCCATTCCTTTTACCCTCAAAGGGATAAAAGCGATATCTGTGGATCCCTCGATGATTTAGTGATGACAAAAGTAAGTGCTCGGCCGGGCATGGACTGATTTGATTTGTTCAATTAGTCAGTCGTCATAAATCAGAAATCGGGAAACAACAAATGGACAGAAAGAATGATTATAATCCATGTCCCAGTCCATATGATATCTAGAATGGAGGAATATATGATCACTTATCTAATGGACAAGTCATTTACAGAGGTCAGAGTTCATCGACAAGGTCAGAGATCGACAGAAGCTTTTGAGAGCTACGATTGCTAGTAGGGTTCTGAAGTCATACTTGCAATAATAGTTTTAGACTTATCCAAGTGGGAGACTGTTGGATTAATGTCTAAGTCCATAACTATAATTGGTAAGACTTGACTCGACCCGACATGGTCCATTTGGGTTGCATGGCATCATGCACTTGGATAGACTAAAATGAGAGAAATAACACTTAAGGTTTATTAATATATTATAAGTTCTAATATATTAATAAGATTATTTAATTAGTATTGATCAATAATTAATTTAGAATTATTTATGTGATCAAAAGAAGACTAATTAAATATATGGGTTGATTGTGTAAATCATCCATACTTATATAGTGGGCTAATGCTCCATGGATTATCAAGTTGGGCTAAAACCCATTGGATGCTCCATGGTGTATTTGAACCCATGGATCCATGGAAATGGATAGCCATGACAATTAGGGTTTACCCTAATTGTAACATAATATATAATGATCTCTTTCTTGGGAAAATTGGCGGCTATGATATACATGGAGGGCAAGCCGATTCTTGAAGTGTTCTAATTTCTCTCTAAGTTATTCCAAGTGCTTATGGTGTTGTGTGAACTATTTGAGGTGTCACACTTGGGGCACTAGGCACTCAAGCTTCATGAAGACAAGCACCAACAAAAGGTATGTTATTCTAACTTGTGTTATTCAAAGTTTTGTATGCTAGAATAGAACAATACCTTGGAAAGTTGATATTTGCATATATGATAGAGAAAACATAGATCCAAGGTATTTAGGGTTGCATGTACACTTAGGAGTGTTAGATTGCTCAAAACCCAACAAATTCAAGCTGCCATCATCCTAAATGTCCTCTAAGGGTACGACTGCTGACTCATCCACCAAACACTTCCGCAACTGGGAAAGATGGAAAGTGTTGTGGATCTGGCTAATCTCTGCCGGAAGATCCAACCAATAAGCGACCCGACCCACCCGGGCCAAAACCCTAAAAGGACCGATGAACCTGGGGCCCAACTTGCCCCTCTTCCGAAACCTGATGACGCCTTTCCAGGGTGATACCTTCAGAAGGACAATGTAGCCCACCTGAAACTCCAAGTTTGAACGCCTCCTGTCGGCGTAACTCTTCTGCCGACTCTGCGCAGTCTATAGTCTACTACGAACCTGCTGGATCAACTATGTCGTCTTGAGCACCACCTCGGTGCTCCCAATGACGCACTGACCGACCTTTCCCCAACAAATCGGGGTCCTGCACTTCCTCCCTTAAAGCATCAAGAAGGGAGGGCGGTCAATACTCGCATGATAACTGTTGTTATACGAAAATTCCGCTAAGGGAAGATACGTATCCCAACTGCCACCAAAATCTAGGATGCATGCCCGAAGAATGTCCTCAAGGGTCTGAATCGTCCTCTCGCTCTGCTCGTCCATCTGAGGGTGCTCGACCTTAACCCTGTGACATGTCAAACACCTCTCTACGAACCATGCGACATCCCTCTTCATACAGGGCCACCAATACTCTCTCTTCAGGTCTAAATACATCTTAGTGCCCCAAGATGGATCGAAAACCTCGATCGGTGTGCCTCGTCCATCAGAATGGTACGTGCCCCGCCTACAAATGGCACCCAAATCCGACCCTGGAAGGTCATAAGCCCTCGGCTATCGGTGATAAAATTCGATACTTGTCCGATAACCCGCTCTCTCTTGTGGATCTCCGGTCTCATGGCCTCAGCCTGGGCCCGTCGAATGGTGTCCAACACCGGAGTCATCACTGTCAATCTCATACAAGCGTCATGTATCGGGGCGCTCTCCGCCCTACGACTCAGGGCATCAACTATAAAGTTAGCGTTGCCCGGGTGGTACAGGATCTCACAATCGTAATCCTTTACCACATCCAACCATCTCCTCTGGCACATGTTCAAATTTTGGGCTGATCCATTAAATACTTCAAGCTCTTGTGGTCCGTGTATATGGTACACCGAATTCCATACAAATAGTGACACCAGATGTTGAGGGCGAACACTACTTCCCCCAGCTCCAGATCATGGGTGGGATACCTCGCCTTATGAGGCTTCAGCTTCCTTGATGCATATGCTATCATAGGCCCTATCTGCATCAACATCGCTCCCAGCCCCGATATTGACGTGTCACAATACACCACTAAGTCCTCCATCCCCTCCGGAAGGGCTAACATCGGGGCTTCACATAGTCTCTAACGAAGTGTCTCGAAGGAGGCCTGCTGCTCTGGGCCCCATGAAAAAGCAACACTCTTCCGGGTCAACCTGGAGTTGCACGGCGATCTTGGAGAAATCCCTAATAAATCTCCGATAATAGCCAGCCAACCCTAAGAAACTCCTGATCTCGGTGGGTGATCTCAGCACCTCCTAATTCATCACTGCCTCAATCTTGGCCGGATCGACCAATATCCCATTTTGGTTAATGAGGTGCCCCAGGAACTGGACCTCTCGTAACCAGAAATCACACTTGGAGAATTTGGCATAAAGCCTCTCCGATCTCAGAACTCCGAGGATCTCCTTCAAATGCTCTTCATGTTGCTCTCTGGATCTCGAATAAACTAATATATCATCGATGAACACGATCACCGATCGATCCAACATCGGCCTACACACTCTGTTCATGAGATCCATGAATGCCGCCGGTGCATTGGTGAGCCCGAAAGGCATCACCACGAACTCGTAGTGCTTGTAACGAGTCCTGAATGCTGTCTTCTGGATATCCTCATCACGCACCCTCAACTGATGATATCTAGATCTCAAATCAATCTTGGAAAACCAAGACGCTCCCTACAACTGATCGAAAAAATCGTCGATCCTCGGTAAAGGGTAACAGTTCTTGACCTCCAACTTGTTCAACTCCCGGTAATCAATGCACATCCAGTGTGAACCATCCTTTTTCTTGACATAAAGGATAGGCGCTCCCCACGGCGAACTGCTTGGCCTAATAAACCCCTTCCCCAGCAGCTCCTGAAGCTGCGAGGATAACTCCTGCATCTCTGGAGGTGCAACGCGATAGGGCGCCTTGGCGATAGGCGCTGCCCCCGGAACCAAATCGATACGGAACTCTACCTTCCTCTCGGGAGGCTGTAACACCGTAAAAATTTAAACAATTTTTCACTTTTTGAAAACCATAAAATATCAATCACATTCATTTTCAAAACATTGTATCAATACAAACCCCAAGATCAAAAACATATAAACTCCAATATGCGTGTGTACGAATCATGCAGGCGCCTTCCCGCGATCATCACTGGTACCTGAAACACATAACACATAACACATAACACTGTAAGCATAATTGCTTAGTGAGTTCCCCAAAATACCACTCTAACACATAATTGCCACTCGAGGCTATAACTCTGTCGACCCTCTTGTCAATGTGTCTCAGTGGGGCCCTCCAGCCCCAACTCTCTATGGGCCCTCTGGCCCTAACTCTATGGACCCCGAAGGTCCTTACTTTGTAACTCTGAATCCTGCATATCACATAATAAATCACAACACATGAATAACATGCAAATACACTAACACATAACTCTAAAGTACTGTATCACATAACTCTGTTACCACACTAGGTAAAGTATAGTGAGAAGACTCACCTCAGATGTCTCGGTAAATCTCTAACTCGGTAGAAATATGGTCTAGCGTCCGCCTAATTACATAAAGTAAATACTCTCATAAATATAACTCTCGAGACTAGACTCAACCCTCTATTGGCACCCTCAGAAGGGTAAAAGGCTATTTTACCCCTCTCTTGACTCAAAGACCCCATTGTTGACCAACCCTAAAAGTCAACGGTCAGACTTTGACCCAACTCATCGAGTGCACTTTGGCAACTCGGCGAGTATACACATGTCCACTGACTCTTTATTCTCGCTTGACATGTCGAGTCCCTCCCCTTGCTCTACGAGTCACACCTGGCATGAATCACGGGGCCACCCTGACTCCACTCGCCGAGTCCCAAGAACAACTCGACGAGTTCCGCCTTGAACTCCAGTCCTCTAATCCCCCTCTGACTCACTGAGTTATTCCCCCAACTCGGCAAGTCTACTCATTGAGTGATTTACATGAAACCCTAACCCTACTCGTTGAGTCTGATCCTTGGACTCAGCGAGTTCATGCCATGCAGAAACTCTATTGACCTCCTGAGGTCAGATCTTTGCCCCTAATCCATAGATCTGGCCTTCCCAAGCATGAAAGTCACGTAAAGTTCGAAACTTGATGCTCATATATCAATTAAATGGCATCAATTGGTGATTTAGCCCCAAAAATGACATCCTAAGACCATGGACCTCAAAATGACTCATAAAGCTCCAAGGGTAAAGGTCTCTGGACCTCTTTGAGTCTAGATCCAAAGCATAAACTCGAGAAGGGACCAAATGCTCCACACAACCATCCTCCAAAGGGGTTACAAAACCCTAACTCTATGAATCCACACCAAAACTAAAGAAGGTCCGAATAAATACCTCAAGATGAAGCCTCTGAACTCTGAAGTCACTGAAATTGCACCTCCTTCAGTCTCCTCTTGCCTTGGTCACCTTCTTCTTGAAATTACACCAACAAAATGATCAACAATGGCCTCTCCTTCCTCACAAACGCTCTAGATCTCTTAGGGTCTCTCTCTGGGGTTTGGTAGCCGCAAATGACGGCCTTAAGGGCCTTTAAATAGGTCCCCAACCCTGGAAATTAGGGTTTCATTAAACAGCGTGGACTCGTCGAGTCCACCCATGGACTCGCCGAGTCCATTCGTGAACCCAGATGAACATCCGCGACCCTACTCGGCGAGTCTATGCACCAACTCGCCGAATTCCTCCACAAACTCCAAATACAAATGAATACAATAATATACCTGGGAATCCGGATGTTACAGAGGCACACCCGACAACTCCTCAGGGAAAACATCCGGGAACTCTCGCACTATCAGGACCTCATCAACTGACCTTGGTCTCCTTGAATCAACCCTCGTATCCATCACATATGCTACAAATCCACTACAGCCCCGCTGTAGACTCTGCCTCGCTCTAGCGGCCGAACAAAATGCCCACCCAGAACGCGTACCCTCACTGTATACCGTAAGAACTCCCCACTAGGGTCTCGTATGGTCACCAACTGTCGCTCGCAGTCGATAACCGCTCCAATCTGCTCAACCAGTCCATGCCCACGACGACACAGACTTCTCCCATCGCAATAAGGACTAGATCAAACGGGAAATCAACACCGAAGATCTCGAGTACACATCCTCGGTTCACCTCTGTGGCATAAAGTGCCCTCTCGTTAGCTATGGAAACTCTCAGAGGTCGACTCAACACCTCTCAACTAATACTGATGTGCTGACTAAAGGCCAAAGATACAAAAGACCGACTCACACCCGAGTCAAACAACACCAAGGCAGGTACGATACTCACAAGAAAAGTACCTACGCATATAATAATATAAGCACAATATCTCAGACTCAAAATAAATAGATGAAAGAATACATACCAGCCACAACATCGGGCGCTGCGCGGACCTCCTCCGTGGTCAACTGGAAGGCTCTCCTTCATGCCTTCGGTGCCTCGGCCTTCATTGGCCGACCATCAGTAGCTCTCACTGCATCAGGGGTGGAACCCGGAGATGCTCCCTGCACTGTCCCTCGCAACTGTGGACACTCTGCCTTCCGATGTTCGGTTTGGTTGCAGTGGAAACAGACTGCAAACCCTTTGGGGCAATCCTTGGCCATATGCCCCTCCTTGCCACATTTGTAGCAAGACCCTGCTCTGCACACCCCATCATGACTCATGTCGCACTTGCCACAAGTGCGACCCTTCTGGATCCCTGTCCTCGAATCGGCAGGCTTGGCCCGCTTGGCTGTCGGCTAAGACTGTGCCGGTCGCCTATCCCTCCCTTGAGACTCCGCCTCCTCCCTAGCCCGAGTCTCCAACTCTATCTCCCTCTTCCGAGCATTTGCCTGAATCTCGGCAAATGTCCGGTACGACGAGTTCGTCGTGAACTCTCGTATATCCCTCCTCAAAATGCTCAGATATCAGCTCATACATGCCTGCTCGGTAGATAAGTGCTCTGGGCAGAACATCGCCCTCTCATGGAACATCCTGGTAATCACTGTAACAGACTCGGTAACCTGCTTGAGGGTCAGAAACTCCTGGGCCAATCGCTCCCTCTCCACCTGGGGAACATACTCCTCAAGGAACATAGCGGTGAACCTACCCCAGGTCACTGCAGCAAGCTCAGCAGGCGAATAGTGCGCCGTCACAAACTTCCACCAGTCCTTCGCTCCCAAGCAAAGCTGGTTCAGCGCGAACTGAACCCTCAAATGCTCTGGACATGAACATGTGAAGAAACACCCCTCAATGTCCGAAATCCACGTCATCGCCGCAATCGGATCCTGTATCCCATCAAACTCTGGTGGTTTTGTGTTGCTGAACTCCCGGAACAGCAACGTATCACCACCTTGCGGTCTAGCCGCAGCTACAGCTGCGGTGGTCGCAGAAACAACAACATCAGAAAGAGCAGCATATCACTCATCAAAAGTCTCTACCAGCATGGTCTTGATAGACCCAAACATCTCTGATATCTCTGCCCTGATGGCCGCAACCACCTCCTCGTGAATGATCTTACGGATCTCCTCATCACTAGCACCGCTGCTCTCTGGTGTGTGGCGTGTCCCAAACACGACGTCTCTGAAATACAAAATAAGAAATATCAGGGACTCGCTCGAGTATACTCACACTCGATAACTCAACCCTACTTGACCTCTGGTACCCCGAAGATTCTTACTTGGACTGCGCACTGATTCGGTGTCAACAGTAGTACGGGCCCAATACTACAGTCCACACCGCATCTGATGGGTTTTGGTCATAAGAACATCCTATGTGCTCATACAAACCCTAATTCTTGGATCTAGGTTTCTCTATTGTACATGCAAGTTATCCAAGACTATAAACCCTAGATCTAGCATATGATAATCAATATAACATATAATTAGGGTTTAGATCATACCTTGATTGTTATGTAGCAATAACAATCCTAATTCCTCCTTGTATTGACTTTAGAAAGCTTAGAGTCAAAAATGTCACTCCTCTAATGGTTCACAGACACCAAAAGCAAGAGGATGAAGAGGAGAGAGGATGGAGGCTGCCCTAAAACGTGTGAAACCCTAGAAGGTTGCTTAGCCACGTTTTTAGGTCATAAGGGATCTATATGTATAGGAGGCTATTAGGGTTATCTAACAAGGAAACCCTAATTTGGATGCTTAAGCCCTAAGCAACCCATAGATCCCTTTCCTTAAGGCCTTGGACGATTTCCCCATGGGTTTCCCATAGAATTCGTCCACTCCTTAATATAAGGCAATCCATGGCCCAAATTGCAATTATCTTATAATTACAATTCCAGTCCCTTAAGTTTAATTAATCTCTTTTAGTCACAAAACTAATTACCAATTAATTATTGACTAATATTAATTAAACAATATGATTTCTCCTTTAATATATTATTCTCATAATATATTAATAAATCATATTTAATCCTTTCTCTCCATAATTCATCCTATCAAGTTGCTTTGGTGAAGGCAACCCAAAAGGACCATGCACCATCGGGTCAAGTACATACCAAAATAGTTATGGACTTAGACACTAATCCAACAGTCTCCCACTTGGATAAGTCTAATAACTATTATGTGTATGACTTCAGATCCTGATCTGCAATCGTAGCTTTCCAAAGCCGCTGTCAACTCTGATCCTATCAGATACGCGTGTCCTTTAGATAAGGGATCATATATTCCTCCATTCTAGATATCATGAGATATGATTTCTAATCATTCTCTTTGTACTATTTCTCGACTTCCGATTTATGACGACTGACTAATTGAACAAATCAAATTAGCCCTAGCCCGGCCGAGCATTTACATTTGTCATCACTAAATCATCGAGGGGCCCAAAGATATCGCTTTTATCCTACTTTGGATGAAAGGAACGGATAAACTTTGATACAATGCTTGCTTGCACTTACTCACCGAATCACACACAACAATATGTTTTATGACACCAAGTTACTAGTGCGTTTACATATTATCAATGTGCAACCGATTAGCAAGATACAACCCACACATCTCAGTTTCAAGAATATAAGATGTTATCGTCTCACCAATCACTCATGATACAATTCATGGAGTGATCCAAGTGAGCGTGGGTTTAATCCAATGCTCAAATTCATATTCATAAGCTCTCATGAACGTTGCAGCAAACATTTGCTTATGTCTAATACTCTTTTAGACATTCCACACACCAATTCATGACAGTCTTCATTCATACCTACTTCCAACATATGAATGACTGTGGCCCATTCGAATATTTTGACTGTTCTTAACCAATTAAATTATTCGGGAAGTCAAAACATGAAAATTGAAACACAAGAATAATACTAATCCCATATGGCCTCAAACCTTTGAACATAAATAAAACACCTTTTATTTATCACCATATCGATTACTCATTATTTGTCGTTTCGGGTAATCAACTTCTTACTTGAATTATTACACTTGTCCCATGCTCCTAGCATGCACACAATGTTTACCTATGGTTCTTACTTTGTGAAATATATCACATTGAACACATTTCCAATCATACTCATTTCACAACTCCAAATCCTTTTTCATAAGTGAAAGAATATCAAATTCTTGCCACTTATAGAATATGCTAGATTCTAACATTTTATGCAATGATCCTTTCGTAATATCACTGCACCAAAGTCACAAAGACTATTGTCAATGATATTACAAAGTTCTCTATCGGAGATTGTTGCAATACAATTTCTTAGATATGATGTCTCTCATTCAAAGAACATTCCTTTGAACTTCCTTTTGCATAAAAGTTTCTAATCTAGTCATAGATTTTCAATATTCAATTCCCAATATGGACACGTTTCCATATTTTCCATATGACAACTCATTCTTAATAGAATCTTATCTATTCGTAATAAAGTTGATATGGTCCATCCAATATGGAAATACTTCCATATTTTTCAATACTTTACTTCCAACTACTCACAAGCGACCAATCCTCGGCGAACTTTGGATTGTCCTTTGATAGTTGTTTAATTATCCTAGTCAACACCGATTCTTGTCCTTTTTCCCTCTAAATGCGCTAGACATTTGGAAAATTTTAGAATGGTCAAATATTATAGCCTATGCAATCGATCCTATACCCGAAGCGTATGGGACACAATGCATAATGTCTTACATGAAGATTCGATACTTTATCAATCTTCTGCCATAATATTTTATGTGCTACGTTCTCAAAATTCGAATTGTGAAGAGGAATGCCGTAATCATAATCGAAATTTTAAGAACACACTATATACCTTTGACTAAATTTATTAACATTCCACAACCTAAGCCTTTAGATTTGAAATGAAGCATAATATTCTCTCCCTTAATTATAGCAAAACAACTTTACAACCCTTACGACTTTGCAAAGTATAACTCTTGTTTTCTATAATTAATATTGCCAATTTGCAATACGTGAGTTAATAATCATACAATCATAACATTTATGCTCCCACTATCATGATGATTATTATAAACATAACACTTATGCTCCCACTAGCTTTGACATGTATTCAGAAACAGCTTAACTTTCAGAAAAACAATGCTTATTGAATTTCTTAAGTTCATGTTTCTAATACTTAGTGATTTGATAATCTTTTATCAAGGCTTCTTGAACTTATACACCTTTGCCTTAGATAGTTCATATGAGTGTCTAAACAATTGCCAAACCTCACAATTCAAATTATGGAAAGGGATACCATAACCATAATCGAATTCGAGAATGCAATTTTACAATCACTATCTTCTTAAAATCTTTCTTAGTGAAAGTATTTCCTTACAATCATTTTCATGAAGGAGAAAATCTTATGACACTTAGATTTAAACGGTGTATTTGTTCCTATCCATGTGAATTTGTTAAAACCAAAGTTTACGACAAATTCAAACTCATATGGATCGAACTTTCTTAATCTCGATTTCTTGCCTTATGGTAGCACAGCTGCCCACCATGTCTTTGTAACAACTCAAATTTTTCAAACAAAATTTTCAATTTTAAAACATAATTGTTTCCATTAAAACAAGGCATAATTAGTTTAATTATTCAGTCAATACAATTATTCAAAATCCCAAGATCATAAAAACAATCTTCAGTGTGTATCGATCATGCCGGCGCCTTCCCACGGTCCTCGCTAGTACCTGAAATACATACACAATAACTGTAAGCATAAATGCTTAGTGAGTTCCCCAATATACACTTACACACATACGCCTTTCCAGGCCCTGACCTTCCGGTCCTCAATACAACGCCTTCCGGCCCATAACATAATCGCCTTCCGGCCCATAACATATTGCCTTCCGGCCCACATATCATACATAGCACATATAACAATTAACTTACCACACATAGCATACATATCACATATCATATCTGACCTTCCGGTCACACAGTCAAACCCTTCCGGGTACAGTATAGTGAGAAGACTCACCTCGTATATGCTGAAAGCTAGCAACTCCTGAAATGACTCGTGCACAACCGACGAGCTACAACCTCCCTATAACATTACGTAACTCATTAATACTTATTTCTTCTAAGTGTGACTATCCCTAAGAAGTCAGACTTAGGTCAACTTTGGTCAACGGTCAACGGTCAGCGGTCAGCTCAACCGGACTCGGCGAGTACCATGGCGACTCGGCGAGTCTAGACGTCTTCCAACTTTCTGAGATTCCTTATCTACTCGTCGAGTACCCTCCTCGACCCGACGAGTTACTCCTGGAAGAATCGCGGGGCCACCCCGACTCCACTCGCCGAGTCTGAAGAACAACTCGGCGAGTCCCAGTAAATCTTCAAGCTACTCGCCGAGTCTGAAGAACAACTCGGCGAGTCCATGCCATGCAGACGAGTAACTGCTTCCTGAATTACGTATGGTCCCAAGATATACAACCATGGGACCCTCTGGACGTCTAAACATCTCTTTACTGTGGGTATAACATCTGGGTAATAACATAATAACCCATTTAATCACTAAATGGGTTTTTCATAAACCCTAGGTTCATAGGCACATTAACTAACATAATTGATCCGAGTATTACCTGAGAACGTTCTCTCTGTGTCCCCCAAACCTCAGGACTCGATCCTCCTTGATATTCCTTTGACCAATTTCTTCTTCTTCTTGTCTAACCAATTCTTCCAAGTTCCAAAAGCTTTCTCTCCTGCTCTAGACGTTCACAGCGATTAGGGTTCTTCTCAATCGACCAAAAGACTGAAAATGACGGCCTAAGAGGCGTTAAATACGATCCAAACTGAACGGTTAGGGTTTCTGCTGAACAGCGTCGACTCGCCGAGTCCATATCTGGACTCGTCGAGTCCAGTCGCGGACCCGCGACCAAGTCTGCGATCCTACTCGGCGAGTCTAGGCTCCAACTCGCCGAGTCCCCTCTTAAATCACCCCAAAAACATAATTTTAATAATACCTGAGATTCCGGGCTGTTACAACTCTCCCCCACTTGGATTAGACTTCGCCCTCGAAGTCTCACTCTGCAAATAGTTCCGGATGCTGCTCCCGCATTTCGCGCTCCGGTTCCCAAGTCATTTCTGATCCCTTACGGTGTTGCCATTGAACCAACACCAGAGGTACTTCCTTGTTCCTCAGAACCTTGATCTTCCGATCCCTGATCGCCACTGGTCTCTCCGCGTAATTCAGGCTCGCATCCACCTGAATATCCTCCAATGGAACCACTGCCGACTCATCGGCTATGCACTTCCTCAACTGCGATACATGAAAAGTGTCATGGATCTGACCCAACTCCGCTGGCAACTCCAACCGATAGGCTACCCGGCCTACCCTTGCAACCACACGAAATGGCCCAATATACCGGGGCCCCAATTTGCCCCTCTTCCTGAATCGAATCACCCCTTTCCAAGGAGAGACCTTCAGGAGAACGAAGTCGCCGACTTGAAATTCAAGCTCGGATCGGCGCTTGTCTGCATAACTCTTCTGTCGGCTCTGGGCAGTCAATAATCTTTGTCTCACTTGTTGAATCTGCTCTGTCGTCTGGAGTATGATCTCCGTGCTGCCCATCACTCTCTGTCCCACCTCTCCCCAGCAAATGGGAGTCCGACACCTCCTACCATACAACAGCTCGAAAGGCGGCATACCAATGCTCGAATGATGGCTGTTGTTGTAGGAAAACTCCGCCAATGGTAAATACGCATCCCAACTACCCCCGAAGTCTAACACACACGCTCGGAGCATGTCCTCCAGTGTCTGAATTGTCCGCTCGCTCTGACCGTCTGTCTGGGGATGGTATGCGGTACTAAAATGCAACTTAGTACCTAGCTCCTCATGGAATTTCTTCCAGAACCTGGAAGTGAAGCGCACATCGCGGTCTGACACAATCGAGATCGGCACTCCGTGCCGAGATACCACCTCTTTCACGTATATCTCCGCTAACTTTTCCGCTGAAGAACTCTCACTGATGGCAAGGAAGTGTGCACTCTTCGTCAACCTATCCACAATCACCCAAATTGCGTCTACTCCCCTAGCAGTCCTTGGCAATTTGGTGATAAAATCCATAGTGATCTGTTCCCACTTCCACTCGGGGATCTCCAATGGCTGTAGCTTGCCATGCGGTCTCTGGTGCTCAGCTTTAACCCTACGGCAGGTCAAGCACCTCTCAACGAACCATGCCACGTCCCTCTTCATACAGGGCCACCAATATTCCTTCCTTAAATCCAAATACATCTTTGTAGCACCGGGATGGATCGAGAATTTCGATTTATGAGCCTCTTCCATCAACGTAATACGCGTACCGCCCACGAACGGCACCCAAATCCGACCCTGAAACGTCATAAGGTCTCGACTATCCTTGACAAACTCTGAGATTAACCCCACAACCCGCTCTTTCTTCTGCATTTCTGGTCGCACAGCCTCAGCCTGTGCCCTACGAATATCATCCAATACAGGAGTCATCACGGTCAGTCTCAAGCACACATCTCGCCATGGAGTGCTCTCCGCCCTGCGGCTCAATGCATCGGCTACCACATTAGCCTTGCCTGGGTGGTACAGGATCTCACAATCATAATCCTTGACCACATCCAACCACCTCCTCTGACGCATATTTAGGTTGGGTTGATCCATCAAATACTTCAAACTCTTATGGTCCGTGTATATCGTACATCGAACCCCATACAAGTAGTGACGCCAAATCTTGAGAGCGAACACTACTGCCCCCAACTCTAAATCATGCGTGGGATATCTCGCCTCATGAGGCTTCAGCTGCCTCGACGCATAAGCTATCACATGACCCCTCTGCATCAACACTGCACCCAATCCCGAAATCGATGCGTCGCAATATACCACGAAATCTTCCATCCCTTCTGGAAGAGCTAATATCGGGGCTTCGCACAATCTTTGGCGAAGTGTCTCAAAGGAGGTCTGCTGCTCGGGCCCCCATGAGAACGTAACACCCTTCCGGGTCAATCTGGTGAGTGACACAGCGATCTTGGAGAAATCCTTGATAAATCTCCGATAATACCCTGCCAACCCAAGGAAACTTCTGATCTCAGAGGGTGACTTCGGCACCTCCCAACTCATCACCGCCTCAACCTTGGCCGGATCGACCAATATCCCTTTCTGATTAACCACATGTCCTAGAAACTGGACCTCCCGCAACCAGAATTCACATTTGGAGAACTTTGCGTAAAGTTTCTCCGACCTCAATACCTCAAGGACCTCCCTCAAATGCTCCTCATGCTGCTCTCTCGATCTCGAATACACCAGAATGTCGTCGATAAATACGATCACCGACCGATCCAACATCGGCCTGCATACCCTGTTCATGAGATCCATGAACACAGCCGGGGCATTGGTGAGTCCAAAAGGCATCACCACAAACTCATAATGCCCATATCGCGTCCTAAACGCTGTCTTCTGGACATCTTCATCCCGTACTCTCACCTGATGGTAACCTGACCTCAGATCGATCTTGGAAAACCAAGATGCTCCCTGCAACTGATCGAATAAATCATCGATCCTCGGCAACGGGTAACGGTTCTTGACCGTTAGCTTGTTCAACTCCCGGTAATCAATGCACATCCGGTGTGAACCATCCTTCTTTTTGACGAACAGAATAGGTGCTCCCCATGGCGAGCTGCTCGGCCGAATGAATCCCTTCCCCAGCAACTCCTGGAGTTGCGAGGACAACTCTTGCATCTCTGGAGGTGCAAGACGATAGGGCACTTTAGCAATAGGTGCTGCCCCCGGAACCAGATCAATACTAAACTCTACTTGCCTTACAGGCGGTACTCCCGGCAACTCCTCGGGAAAGACATCCGAAAATTCGCGCACCACCGGAACTTCCTCAACTGACTTCGGTTTCTCGGAAACCTCCCGCGTATCCATCACATACGCCACAAAACCTTTACAGCCCTGCCGTAGACACTGCCTCGCCCTAGCGGCCGAACAAAAAGCTGATCCCGAACGGGTACCCTCGCCGTACACCGAAAGAACTCCCCCTCTAGGGTCTCGTATAGTCACCAACTGACGCTCACAGTCGATGACAGCGCCGAACCGGCTCAGCCAGTCCATGCCCACGATGACACAGACATCCCCCATCACGATAGGAATCATATCAATTGGGAATCCAATCCCGAAAATCTCTAGTACACATCCCCGAAGAACCTCCGTAGCACAAATCACCTTCTCGTCAGCTATAGAAACTCTCAAAGGTCGACTCAACGACTCACGACTAACGCCGATATGCTGACTAAAGGCTAAGGACACAAAGGACCTACTCGCACCCGAGTCAAATAACACTAAGGCAGGCACAGAGTTCACAAGGAAAGTACCTACGCATATAATAACATAAGCATAACATCTTGACATTAAAATAAATACATGAATTACAACATACCTGCCACAACATCGGGCGCAGCGCGGACCTCCTCCGCAGTCAGCTGAAAGGCTCTCCCACGAGCCCTCGGGGCCTCGACCTTCACCGGTCGGGTCTCAGTAGTCCTGGCAACAGGTGCAGATCCCTGACGAAGCTGAGGGCACTCGGCCTTCCGATGGCCGGTCTGGTTGCAATGAAAGCAAACCATAAATCCCTTGGGACACTCCCTAGCAATGTGTCCCTCCTTGCCACACTTGTAGCAAGCACCGGCTCGACACGCCCCATCGTGACCCTTACCGCACTTTACGCAAGTGCGGTTCTTCGAACCTCCGGTCCTCGAATCGGCGGACTTGATCCGCTTGGCTGCCGGCTGAGACTAAGCCGGTCGCCGGTCTGCCTGCTGAGACTCGGCCTCCTCCCTGGCCTGAGTCTCTAACTCGATCTCACGCTTCCTGGCATTCGCCTGAAGCTCAGTAAAAGTATGGTAAGTGGAGTTTGACACAAACTCCCGGATCTCCCTCCTCAGAACACCTAAGTACCGGCTCATCCGAGCCTGCTCTGTGGCCACTAGCTCGGGGCAAAACTGATGGGTTTTGAGCATTCTAACACTTCCTAAGTGTACATGCAACCCTAATAACCTTGGATCTATGTTTGTCTAATTTGTCATGCAAAGTTGAATTCCAAGGTTATATCCTATCTAGCATACATGGGGAACAATTTTAACATAAAATATAGATAGAATAACTTACCTTGTTGTTGCTTGTGTTCCTTGAAACCTTGTGAGCCTAGCACCTCAAGTGGTGATGCCTCAAATGCTTCACACAACACCAAATGCTCTTGGAAGAACTTATGAGAGAATACACACTCTTCAAAATCGGCCAAGCCCCCTTATTCCTTAGTGTAACCGATTTGGGAGGAGATCATATTACTTATATAGTGTTGACACATCTAGGGTTAAACCCTAATGTGTCATGACTCTTCATTTCCATGACCCATGGGTTTGTAACTCCCATGGAGCATCCATGGAGCATCCTATGGGTGGAACCCAACTTGATGATCCATGGAGCCTTTTAGCCCACTATACAAGATATGGATGATTTACTTAATCAACCCATATATTTAATTAGTTATCTTTTGATCACTTAATTAATTCTAAATTAATTATTGATCAAACTAATCAAATAATATTATTAATATATTAGAGCTTATAATATATTAATAATCTCCAAGCGTTATTTCTCTCATTTAGTTTATCCAATTGCATGGTGCCATGCAACCCAAATGGACCATGCCGGGTCGGGTCAAGTACATACCAGAAATAGTTATGGACTTAGACACCTTATCCAACAGTCTCCCACTTGGATAAGTCTAGTAACTATTACTGCAAGTATGACTTCAGGAACCGATCGGCAATCGTAGCTCTTTACAAGGTTTCTTGAAACTTGAGAAGATGATGGTACGCCATTTAAGATAAGTGATCATATAATCCTCTGTTCTAGATATCAGTCGGACAAATACATGGAACAATGTCTTACTTATTGTCCAACATTTGTTTCCCGATTTCCGATTTGTTTGACAAAGAACTTTATTGAACACATCAATCTAGTTCTGACCGGGCCCGGTACATAGGTCAAAACAAAATCATCGAGGGGCCCAGATATCAGCTTCTAATCCAAGAAGGAACAGATAAACTTCGACTCATATGTTTGTTCTACTACTTATTGAATTACACATAAGAGCACGATTTTATAACATCGAGTTACCAATGCGTTTTTCGTACAATTAATGCATAACCAACTCGTAAGTAACAAATCATATCTCTAGGTTTAAAGACTTATATGATATTACCGTCTCACGATCACTCGAGATAGAATTCCATGAAGTGATTCCAGTGAGCGTGGGTTGAGTCCAATGCTCAGAACTTATGAGCACTCATGATTGTTGTAGCCTTGTCCCAGACCTCTACAATCAAACATGACAGTCTTGATTCATACCTACTTCCGACATATGACCGACTGTGGAGGTTTGAATAATATGTTAAACCAAACAAAATTATTCTGGAAGTCAAAACATGCAAAAGAAATATAGTAAACGATCGACAAGAGATAGCAACACTTTACTCATAAATAAAACACTTTTTATTTATCATCAAATGTCAATTACACTTTACAAATTTCAAGATTATCTAACTACTAAATCTAATATCATCCTTCAGCCCTATGCTCCGAGCATGCTGGAGATGCTTAACCCGAGTCAGTCCCTTTGTGAAGGGATCTGCCGGATTCTCATCTGATGATACCCTCTTTGCCACGAGGAGTCCTTCTTCGATCCGATGTCTGATGAAATGGTATTTTCTGTCGATGTGTCTGGATCTCCCGTGATCCCTTGGTTCCTTGGCTAAGGCAACAGCACTTTCACTATCACAGAAAATTTCCATCGGCTCTTTAATAGCTGGTACAACTCCAAGGTCTCCAATGAAGTTCCTCAGCCATAACGCCTCCTTTGCTGCTTCACTAGCTGCAATATACTCTGATTCACAAGTAGAATCTGCCACTGTCTCTTGCTTGGAACTCTTCCAAGAAATTGCTCCTCCATTTAGGGTAAAGACCCAGCCCGACTGAGAGCGGAAGTTATCCCTATCAGTCTGGAAGCTAGCATCACTATACCCTACAACTCTCAAGTCATCACTCCCACCGAGGGTAAGGACCCAGTCCTTAGTCCTTCGTAGGTACTTGAGAATATTCTTTACCGCAATCCAGTGTGCCTTGCCAGGGTTCCCCTGAAACCTGCTAACCATGCTCAAGGCAAAGGCTACATCAGGTCGAGTACACGTCATAGCATACATGATCGAACCTACAGCCGAAGCATAAGGTAATCGACTCATTTCTGCTATCTCAGCATCAGTGCTAGGGCTTTGTGTCTTACTCAGCTTGGTGCTACTCTGGATGGGCAACTCTCCTTTCTTGGAGTTTTGCATTCTGAATCTCTTCAGAATCTTCTCCAAGTAGGTACTTTGACTAAGTCCAATTAATCTTTTACTCCGATCTCTCAAGATTCTTATCCCCAGAATATAGGCAGCTTCACCAAGGTCCTTCATAGCGAAACACTTTCCAAGCCAGGACTTTACTTCCTGCAAGGTTGGAATGTCGTTTCCTATGAGTAGTATGTCATCCACATACAATACCAAAAAGCTAACTATACTCCCACTAGCCTTGACATATACACAAGATTCATCTTCACTCCTAGAAAAGCCAAATTCCTTGACCTTTTCATCAAAGCAAAGATTCCATCTGCGAGGTGCTTGCTTTAATCCATAAATGGATTTCTCAAGCTTACACACTCTATTAGGGTACTCGTTACTGACAAAACCCTCTGGCTGGCTCATGTAAACATCTTCAGCCAACTTTCCATTAAGGAAAGCGGTTTTGACATCCATTTGCCAAATTTCATAGTCATGAAATGCGGCTATAGCTAACAGAACCCGAATAGACTTAATCTTGGCTACCGGAGAAAAGGTCTCATCATAGTCCACTCCAGGAATTTGAGAGAAGCCCTTTGCAACCAGCCTAGCCTTATAAGTGTGTACTTTACCATCCATGTCGGTCTTCTTTTTGAAGACCCATTTGCACCCTACAGTCTTTCGACCTGGTACATTCTCAACCAAGTTCCAAACTTGATTGTCATACATGGATTGTATCTCGCTATCCATAGCCTCTTTCCATTTAGCAGACTCGGGGCCTGCTATGGCTTCCTCGTAGCTGTTAGGGTCATCTTGACTTACTAGTGTCTCATCACTAATAAGTGTCTCACCTTCTGCAGTAATATGGAATCCATAGTAATGCTCAGGTGCACTCCTAACTCTCGTGGAACGCCTCAGAGGTACAGATTCGTCAATTGGCTCAACAAGAGTTTCCTCCTCAAGTTGAGGGCTAGAGTTTGAAGTTCCTTCACCACTTGACTCTTGAATTTCTTCAAGATCAACTTGCCTCCCACTGTCTCCTTGGCTTATAAACTCTCTCTCTCGAAAGACTCCTCTTCTTGCTACAAAGACCACATTGTCACTAGGTCTGTAGAAGAGGTAACCAAAGGAATGCTGTGGGTAGCCGATGAAAATACACCTTTCGCTTCGGGGTTCGAGCTTATCATGAGTCTCGCGTCTCACGAAAGCCTCGCAGCCCCAAATCTTGATGTGGTCTAGTTTAGGTACTTTACCAGTCCACATCTCGTGAGGAGTTTTGGCAACTTTCTTTGTAGGGACTAGATTGAGGATATGGGCGGCAGTCTCTAAGGCATACCCCCAGAATGATATTGGTAGCGAAGCTCGACTCATCATGGAACGAACCATGTCCAACAAGGTTCGATTACGCCTCTCAGCCACACCATTCAACTGCGGTGTCCTGGGAGGTGTCAATTGTGAGACAATCCCACATTCCTTTAGATAGTCGAGGAACTCTGAACTAAGATACTCACCACCTCGATCGGATCGAAGCATCTTAATGTTCCTGCCCAATTGATTCTCGACTTCCTGTTTAAATTCCTTAAACTTCTCGAAAGTCTCTGACTTATGCTTGATTAAGTAGACATATCCATATCTACTGTAATCATCGGTAAAAGTCAAATAATAACGATTAGCATCTCTTGTGGCATGTTTGAATGGTCCACACACATCCGTGTGTATAAGGTCCAACAAACCTTCACCCCTTGCACACGAGCCTGTGAAGGGTGACTTTGTCATTTTTCCAAGTAAGCATGATTCGCAACTATCATTTGACTTTAGGTCAAACGACTCCAAGACTCCATCCTTTTGGAGTTGGCCTATGCGTTTCTTGCTTATATGTCCAAGACGACAATGCCATAATGATGCTTTATCCAAGTTATTATTATTAGTAGAATCAATACACAAAACATTATTTCCTAAGTTATCTACAATAGATACAGCTTCATACACACCATCACAAGGTAATGCTTTAAAATAAAGTACATTATTAAAGAAAGCATTAATCGAACCAACTTCATTATCAAACGAAAAGGTGAAACCTTGTTTGTACAATGCATGAAGGGAAATAATATTTCTTGCCATTTCTGGCGAATAACAACATTTATTCAAATCTAAATTTAACCCACTACTTAGCGATAAAGTATAAACTCCAATCTTGGTGACAGGTGTAACTTTCCTATTCCCCATGATTAAGTTTATTCTTCCTTGCTCCACATTCTCACTTCTTCCTAGTCCCTGCAAGTAACAGCAAATATGAATTCCGCAACCTGTATCAAGGACCCAAGATTTCGAATGGGGTGAGTTATTAGAAATGATAGTGTAAATACCTGCATGGTTGGGTTTGACTTTCCCATCCTTTACATCTTGCTGGTACTTTGGGCAGTTCCGCTTCCAATGAGCTTTTTCGTGGCAATAGAAGGATTCCTCCTCTTTTGGGTCAGAAGAAGGAGTAATGAAACCTTTCTTGGTTCCACTTGAAGAAGAGCCATCAAGGGTCCGAGCCTTGGTACCCTTTGAAGATCTCTTTCTCTTCCTCCCTCGACTCTGCCCGATTGCCAAGACCGGATTTGTCTCTGGAGTAGGAGTGATAGCAACCGACTTCCCCTTAAGACCTGTTTCTGCGGTCTTGAGAAGTCCCTGAAGTTTGCTGAGAGTGACTTCTTCCTTGTTCATGTGATATGTCATGCGGAATTAATCATAGCACGATGGTAAGGAGTGCAAAATGATATCTATTGCAAGCTCCTCAGGGAAGTTCACATTGGGCTTCAGCAACCGATCCACATACCTTTGCATTTTCTGCATGTGGCTCGTGACGGACTCTCCGTCCTTCATCATGGTCGTTATCATGGAGCAGATGACTTCGTACCTCTCTTGTCGTGCACTTTGATGGTATCTTTCCATCAAATCTTGGTGCATTTCATAAGGGTAGAAGTCTTCATAAGACTTTTGGAGTTCAGCTGTCATGGTGGCTAACATGATGCAAGCCACCTTGGTTGCATCTCTTTCATGAGTATGAAAGTCAGCGATCTCCTGGGGAGTTGCAGTGGACTCGTCAATTTCCTTAAGCTCCTTGTCAAGGACATATTCTTTGTCCTCGTAGCGGGTAATCATCCTGATGTTTCTGATCCACTTATTGAAGTTGGATCCATCAAAGGTGACTTTCCCACACAGACTCATAAGAGTAAAGGAGCCATTAGGATTCGAGCCAGAAGCATTAGTTGAAGACATCTGAAAAGAAGAACGAGTTTAGTTTAGATTTAAGAGTGTCCTTAATAAAACACCCAAATGTAATATTAAGGCTAGGATCCAATCACAATATAGTATAACTTAGAAGAGGTATGCCGTAATCTAAGCTATACCATATTTGAAAGGTAGGTGAATGACGATTCACCAATTTCCACCACGAAAACCGAAATATTAAATATTTAGTTTTTATTGGTTTTAGAAATTCCTAGATTCTTTGAGATCCATTGAACTTTTCAAAGGCATGTTTCGATCTCGGGAGTGCCCTCCAGGTTTTGTGACTGGGATGCCGAGGATCACAAAACGAGGTGTGAAGTAACCATGCAAATCACTTGGTACCCTTAAAGTTTATCACTCAATCGATGTGCCGGTTAACCACACACGCTCCATCGATACTATAATAAACCCTAAGTCACCCTTTACCTACCTTGTTAAGTCCAAGTTAGTGTGCCGGTTAACCACACACGCTCCACCAACGACTTAATCAAAGTGTAAAGTGTAATTTCATGGAATAGCACCTTATTCACATTTTTCCTAAAGTAACTAAGATTGGGAATTTAATAAAACATTTAGTTACTTTATAATATTCATCATACTTTGAATGAGAATTAATAAGTCCTTGTCTTACCCGTTCGGCTAACGACCCTCCACCGATCAAGCAAGCGGTGGGTGAGAGTGGACACCCATTAAGTCACCATTTTATAGGCAACAACCTTATACCCACCTTATAGACCGGCTTCGTGAATGAGGCGTACTAGCGGTAAGACGACTTTGTTCTTATACATATATATATAATTATTAAATCATAATAATATAAGTATAAGGGTTGAATTTTAACTTTTAAAATTCTAGGGGTTGGAACTAAAGTTTTAACTTAACTTTACTTGTTCCAAAACTTGAGGGCAAGTTTTGTAATCTTTCAAAACTTTTCATTTCTTGTAACTTATGAGTTTAATAGAGTAATAAAATGAGGACTTTTCATTTTTCTAACTCTTGTGTTCTTTTAATGGTTTTTTTTAATCCAAGAGACTTTTGGTTTTCCATAACTTGAGGACAAGTTATGGACTCCATTAAAACACATTATGATCATGAATTAATCTACCACATAGGTTACAAATAATTCCTATGATCATCTAAACATCATAAGAACAAGAATATGAATATGAACATAATCAAAAATTACATAAAACTTTGTAATTTTGATAACTAGTTGTTGTAAATGAATTAGCAAAACATTACACCACCAAAAACAAGTTTATATTGACTAAAACAGTTTAGGGTAATGTTTCTAATTCATTTTTCCAGCAACTGAATCGAAATTCTGCACTCATTCGACCCTACTCGCCGAGTGCATGAACATGACTCGCCGAGTTGGTTGAAGATACTCATGGACTCGACGAGTCCCCCCTATGGACTCGACGAGTCCGATCGCAGACAGCAAAATTTCGATTCTGTTTTTCAACTTTTAAGAACAAATAAGAACAAACAAGCCTAGGCTCTGATACCACTGATGGGTTTTGAGCATTCTAACACTTCCTAAGTGTACATGCAACCCTAATAACCTTGGATCTATGTTTGTCTAATTTGTCATGCAAAGTTGAATTCCAAGGTTATATCCTATCTAGCATACATGGGGAACAATTTTAACATAAAATATAGATAGAATAACTTACCTTGTTGTTGCTTGTGTTCCTTGAAACCTTGTGAGCCTAGCACCTCAAGTGGTGATGCCTCAAATGCTTCACACAACACCAAATGCTCTTGGAAGAACTTATGAGAGAATACACACTCTTCAAAATCGGCCAAGCCCCCTTATTCCTTAGTGTAACCGATTTGGGAGGAGATCATATTACTTATATAGTGTTGACACATCTAGGGTTAAACCCTAATGTGTCATGACTCTTCATTTCCATGACCCATGGGTTTGTAACTCCCATGGAGCATCCATGGAGCATCCTATGGGTGGAACCCAACTTGATGATCCATGGAGCCTTTTAGCCCACTATACAAGATATGGATGATTTACTTAATCAACCCATATATTTAATTAGTTATCTTTTGATCACTTAATTAATTCTAAATTAATTCTTGATCAAACTAATCAAATAATATTATTAATATATTAGAGCTTATAATATATTAATAATCTCCAAGCGTTATTTCTCTCATTTAGTTTATCCAATTGCATGGTGCCATGCAACCCAAATGGACCATGCCGGGTCGGGTCAAGTACATACCAGAAATAGTTATGGACTTAGACACCTTATCCAACAAAAACATCGCCCTCTCATGGAACTTCCGCGTGATCGCCGCCACCGAATCAGTACCCTGCTTGAGGGTTAAGAACTCCTGAACCAATCGTTCCCGCTCCACCGAGGGAACGTACTCATCCCTGAACATGGTAGTGAACCCCTCCCATGTCACTGCCGCAGTCTCTGCTAAAGTGAAGTTCGCCGTCACGAACTTCCACCAGTCCTTGGCTCCCAGACGGAGCTGGTTCAAAGCGAACCGTACCCTCAGGTGCTCCGGGCATGAACAAGTGTAGAAGCACCCCTCTATATCTGCGATCCACCTCATCGCAGCAATCGGATCCTGCGTCCCGTCGAACTCTGGTGGCTTCGTGTTGCTGAACTCTCGGAACAGCAATGAATCACCCCCCTGTGGCCTAGCAGCGGCCACAGCTGCGGTAGCTGCAGCGGTTGCAGCCTCAGTCAATGCGGCGTACCGCTCGTCGAACGTCTCCATCAGGGTGGTCTTGATAGACCCAAACATCTCCGGGATCTCAGCCCGGATCGCCGCCGCCACCTCCTCGTGGATCATCTGACGAATATCCTCGTCACTCACACCGCTCGTACTTGCCCCGTGCCGCGGTCTAACCATGATATCTCTGAAATACAACATAAAACTATCAGAGATTCTACCGAGTATAATCATACTCGTCACGCAACCCTACTCAGTCCCAGATATCCAGGGATTCCTACTTGGGCCTCCCACTGACCCGGTGTCCTCGGTAGTACGGGCCCAATACTACCGACCACACCGCATCAATGTTCATCCCAAGTCCTCCTCCCCAAACTCCAGATAGTGAGTACTCTACTTCTGATACGCTCTATCTACCCGCATACTAGCAAAGCATCTCATATAGGCAACTTCCCTAGACTAAGGCATCACAATTCAGGCCACTCTAGTCCTATCATGAATACCTAGTCTTCTAGCATGCATAACAATTCATATCATATAATATTGTAAGGTATTTTGGGGATCTTTACCGTTCGGGCGCTGACTGATCGTACACACTGCTTCTTTCTTGCTTACCACAAAACCATTTACAAAGTTATGCCTTTATTTGAAAAACTTCCTCAAATCCTCGGTTTGAGTTCAGATACCCCCCCTAAGGTGCACCCGAATCCCTCAAACCAAGGCTCTGATACCAATTGTAACAACTCAAATTTTTCAAACAAAATTTTCAATTTTAAAACATAATTGTTTCCATTAAAACAAGGCATAATTAGTTTAATTATTCAGTCAATACAATTATTCAAAATCCCAAGATCATAAAAACAATCTTCAGTGTGTATCGATCATGCCGGCGCCTTCCCACGGTCCTCGCTAGTACCTGAAATACATACACAATAACTGTAAGCATAAATGCTTAGTGAGTTCCCCAATATACACTTACACACATACGCCTTTCCAGGCCCTGACCTTCCGGTCCTCAATACAACGCCTTCCGGCCCATAACATAATCGCCTTCCGGCCCATAACATATTGCCTTCCGGCCCACATATCATACATAGCACATATAACAATTAACTTACCACACATAGCATACATATCACATATCATATCTGACCTTCCGGTCACACAGTCAAACCCTTCCGGGTACAGTATAGTGAGAAGACTCACCTCGTATATGCTGAAAGCTAGCAACTCCTGAAATGACTCGTGCACAACCGACGAGCTACAACCTCCCTATAACATTACGTAACTCATTAATACTTATTTCTTCTAAGTGTGACTATCCCTAAGAAGTCAGACTTAGGTCAACTCTGGTCAACGGTCAGCGGTCAGCTCAACCGGACTCGACGAGTACCATGGCGACTCGGCGAGTCTAGACGTCTTCCAACTTTCTGAGATTCCTTATCTACTCGTCGAGTACCCTCCTCGACCCGACGAGTTACTCCTGGAAGAATCGCGGGGCCACCCCGACTCCACTCGCCGAGTCTGAAGAACAACTCGGCGAGTCCCAGTAAATCTTCAAGCTACTCGCCGAGTCTGAAGAACAACTCGGCGAGTCCATGCCATGCAGACGAGTAACTGCTTCCTGAATTACGTATGGTCCCAAGATATACAACCATGGGACCCTCTGGACGTCTAAACATCTCTTTACTGTGGGTATAACATCTGGGTAATAACATAATAACCCATCTAATCACTAAATGGGTTTTTCATAAACCCTAGGTTCATAGGCACATTAACTAACATAATTGATCCGAGTATTACCTGAGAACGTTCTCTCTGTGTCCCCCAAACCTCAGGACTCGATCCTCCTTGATATTCCTTTGACCAATTTCTTCTTCTTCTTGTCTAACCAATTCTTCCAAGTTCCAAAAGCTTTCTCTCCTGCTCTAGACGTTCACAGCGATTAGGGTTCTTCTCAATCGACCAAAAGACTGAAAATGACGGCCTAAGAGGCGTTAAATACGATCCAAACTGAACGGTTAGGGTTTCTGCTGAACAGCGTCGACTCGCCGAGTCCATATCTGGACTCGTCGAGTCCAGTCGCGGACCCGCGACCAAGTCTGCGATCCTACTCGGCGAGTCTAGGCTCCAACTCGCCGAGTCCCCTCTTAAATCACCCCAAAAACATAATTTTAATAATACCTAAGATTCCGGGCTGTTACAGTCTTCCAAGTAGTTAAGCAGCTCACCCTTTCCTATCAATGTACCTTTCATTGATTAAGGTGCCTTGCCTTTTATGCGTTCAAATGAGAACTCATATGACTCAAATGCATAATTAACTCAACTGGAATGGCACAGAAACAAAATAGTGTCAACACGATAGGTTGTAAACCTCAACTCGTGTGCTAGTGATGATCGATAAGGTCTATTTTGATTTGTTCTTGAAGCCTTTCAAGACCATTGAGACTCCCACTGACTACTTGACATATAAGATTCTCTTGTCAATAAACATTTCTTGACAAACAAATGTTCAAGAGTTAGTGTAGCTTTTATCAAAACACTTCATAAATTGGTCCTAGTTGGTCTTTGTCTTATCCAAGACATCACAGCTTACCAATTTCAAATGTGCGAGAACAAGAAAACCTTTTTCCATATTCTACATTTGATGAATGTTATAAACCTTCTTAATACTTGTCACTCATTGTCACAATCTTAACTTTAAGACTTGTTATTGGAACGAAGTATGATTGACTTCTTGATTTAACCATTTCTTCAATCCTTGATTCCTCTTCTTAAACATACAATTGTACTAAGACTCACTTGAGGGTCAATTGAGATATGGTTCTTAATCATCAAGACCTATCATAAAGCATAAAAGGTACTCTCCCTTCTTCTTAGAATAGAGAAACTTTTATCTTTCTGCCTACTTGATTCTTCTTATTCGTTCTGCTATTGATTTAAACCTTTTCAATCAATTCATAATTACACCTAATCTTATAAGTATAATCATATTTACTAATCCTTTAGTAAAACATGACGAATATCTTTGTTACTCTTATGGTGGACTTTGATCAACACACAACTTTGTGTACTCGATCTCCTAGTCCTTCACTTGACACTTTGTCAATGAATTAGTCTAATTTCCAAATATGAAATTTCTCATTCATCGTGCAACCAAGTTGCATGATTCCAAGATTCTTTCCAATTGAAACTTGGGCGATGAGAAACTCTCCCTATTTGGTAAATTCTCTACATTTCCATAATTGACATAAATGAGAATCAAATCCATTATTGCTAATAATAGAAACATTCAAACATCAATTTTTCATATACGCCATTGCAAGGATAAATAAATAATATAAAATCAAAATTTATTTTATTGCGAAAAAATTTGTCCTTACAATGCAATTCATTGAAAAACTATGCTAATACATCTTTCTTAGCAATCTAATTCTAACTCTAAGTAGTAGCTCAAGAATCTAATCTTCGAGAAATGCGATCGAAATCCATTCCTTCACGGTTAGATTCTGCTCACTTCTTCCCTTAAGCTTCCTTTCTTTTCTTCGATCCTACAAAACATCAATTGTAATCTTATCACATTATGTATTAAGAATCTAGAATAGAAGCTTAAAAGAGTTAGTCAATAGATTTTACCTAAAGCAGAGCCATACGTTTCGACTCTCCCATCTCTTAGATCTCTTAGGTAAATAGGGCAGCTTCGTCTCCAATGCCCATTCTCATGGCAATAAAAGCAAATTGACTCTTTTGGAACATGACACGGAACTACTTCAGACATTGCCTTTCTCTTATGATCAAACTTTTCGATCATGGCATGTCTTTCGTTGCCATTGTCTATATCCATAGAGGTCTTGAAGGCAGATTCACCAATCAACTTTGCTTTTCTATTGCGTCAAACCATTGCTGATTCAGCAGCAATAAGCATATAGGTGAGATCTATAAGGGTCACGTCGCGGTTCATCATATAGTACTCTCTTACGAACTCACTATATGAGTTAGGAAGTGACTGAAGAACCCAATCAACAGCCATCTCCTCACAAACAATGGATCCCAACATTCTTAGCCTATCAATGTGTGACTTCACACCGACTTTCCTTCTTTATGTTTACTTGCCAAAAGGGCTTGAGTGAGCTTGAACTTTTCAAGCCTTCGAACTTGTGGGTTAGGGAGAACAATTGGAGGAGGTGGAGGAAGTGAAGCATGATTTTTTGTTCCTCGATCGAATCGTGGAATATCATCTTCATGTGGAAAGCTTGTTCCACGGGATTTGGGAAGACCATAGTTGTCGAACTTTGACATCTACAAAACGGGAGAAAAAGAATTCAAGTTAGTTGATTGATTGAGTCCTTAGTAAATCACCCAAATGAGATACTAAGGCTAGGACCCAACACAATATTCTACAACTCAGGAGAGGGATGCCGTAACCCAAATTGCAGAACATTTGAAGGTAAGTGAATGACGATTCACTAATTTCCACCATTAAAAACGAAAAAAAATAAGTTTTAAATCTATAAAAATTCCTAGATCCTATGAGATTCATTGAACATTTCAATGGCATGTTTAAATCTCGATATGCCCCTCTTGTTTGTGACTGGGATGCCGAGGATCACAAAGCGGGTGTGAATAACCATGCAAACTACATGGTGCCCCCACATGTTATAGTCACCTATTCGATGTGCCGGTAAACCAGGCACGCTCCACCGAACTATGACAAACATTGAGTCACCCTTTGCTACCTTTGCTTAGAACCATTTAGTGTGCCGGTAAACCACACACGCTCCACTAACGTCTTCGCAAGGGCACAAAGTGTAATTTCATGGAATTGTATCAATTCACTTTGCCTAAGTAACTAAGATTGAGGATTTGAAAAACATTTAGTTACTTTTATACTTCACTATACTTATAATGGAAAGTTTCGTCATATCCTACCCGTTCGGCTAACGACCCTCCACTAGTCAAGAGTGCGGTGGGTAAGAGTGGAACCCATTCAATCGCCATTTTATAGGCAATTTCCTTAAACACCCCTTATAGACCAGCTTCGTGAATGAGGCCTACTAACGGTAAGACTGACTTTTACTGATACATATATATAATGTTAGACTTTTAATGTTATATATAGTATAGGGTATATTTTACACTTTTAAAATACTGGATGGTTAAATTTAATAATTATACCTTTAATTCAATTAAATTGTAAAACAAAACTTTTATGAATTTGTTAAACCTCTTTTAATTATACACCTTAATTAATTAATAAAACCATAAGGGTGTGATTTGAACTTTTTCAAAACAATATTAGGGTTTTAGAATTTAACTTTCCTAAATTAAACATTTTAATCAACTTTTAAACTCCAAAACTTGAGGGCAAGTTTTGAAACATATCAAAACATTAGGGTTTAGAATTTAAATATTCATCAAAATTAAACTATTAATCAAAATTTAAATTCCAAAACTTGAGGGCAAGTTTTGAACCATTTCAAAACATTAGGGTTTCAACTATTTAAATTTCAAAACAACAAAACTTTTGAGGTCAAATTTAAACTATAAAACCTAAAGGGGAAAATGTGATACTTTTCATAACACAAGGATCAAATAACAAATAATCTAAATTAACAATTAATCACATAATTATCCATATTTGATTTATTTAGTGATTTCTTGCAAAACAATTTATCAATTTAATCAAAATAATTAATCAATTATCACATAAGGAAACAAATATTTTATTAATTGATAAATATCTTCAATTAGATCAAGAATATACTCATATATATCAAAAAATCGGATTTATATTGATCTAATATAATAAGGCAAGTATCCTCAAGCAAAAACATCAAGAAATCCCGGTTTTCCCTATTACCGACCAGCCGACTCGTCGAGTCAGGCATGGACTCGTCGAGTTAGCATGAACTCGGCGAGTTCATATATGGACTCGGCGAGTTCAACCCCCAGAATCCCAAAATTTCGATTTTCAGTTACATCAAGCATCAATACAATAGAAAACCATCAAGGCTCTGATACCACTGATGGGTTTTGGTCATAAGAACATCCTATGTGCTCATACAAACTCTAATGCTTGGATCTAGGTTTCTCTATTGTACATGCAAGTTATCCAAGACTATAAACCCTAGATCTAGCATATGATAATCAATATAACATATAATTAGGTTTAGATCATACCTTGATTGTTATGTAGCAATAACAATCCCAATTCCTCCTTGTATTGACTTTAGAAAGCTTAGAGTCACAAATGTCACTCTTCTAATGGTTCACAAACACCAAGAGCAAGAGGATGAAGAGGAGAGAGGATGGAGGCTGCCCTAAAACGTGTGAAACCCTAGAAGGTTGCTTAGCCACGTTTTTAGGTCATAAGAGATCTATATATATAGGAGGCTATTATGGTTATCTAACAAGGAAACCCTAATTTGGATGCTTAATCCCTAAGCAACCCATGGATCCCTTTCCTTAAGGCCTTGGACGATTTCCCCATGGGTTTCCCATATAATTCGTCCACTCCTTAATATAAGGCAATCCATGGCCCAAATTGCAATTATCTTATAATTACAATTCCAGTCCCTTAAGTTTAATTAATCTCTTTTAGTCACAAAACTAATCACCAATTAATTATTGACTAATATTAATTAAACAATATGATTTCTCCTTTAATATATTATTCTCATAATATATTAATAAATCATATTTAATCCTTTCTCTCCATAATTCATCCTATCAAGTTGCTTTGGTGAAGGCAACCCAAAAAGACCATGCACCATCGGGTCAAGTACATACCAAAATAGTTATGGACTTAGACACTAATCCAACAGCATCAGCATTCACCCCAAGTCCTCCTCCCAGGGGCCCAAATCCCAAGTACTATATTCTCAATAATCATAGGCTATTCTCTAGCAGATCTCTCATAAACTCCTCGCTGCTATCTAATCACTCTCAAGCTTCCCCTAGCAGCAAGACTCCTAGACTAAGGCATCACAAATCAGGCCACTCTAGTCCTAATAAGAATACCTAGTCTACTCTAGCATGCATAACATAACTCATCATATATCATAGCATAACATATCTCATAACACTTATTGTAAGGGTATTTTGGGAAATCACCGTTTGGGGCGCTGGCTGATCGTACACATGGCTCTGCTCTGTTTGTTTCAAAACTCTTTTACTCTTTGAAAATTAATTTCATTATCAAAAAATTTCCTTAGATCCTCAGTTTGAGTTCAGATACGCCCGAAGGTGCGTCCGTGTCCCTCAAACCAAGGCTCTGATACCAAATTGTAACACCGTAAAAATTTAAACAATTTTTCACATTTTCAAAACACATTCCCATTCATAATTATTTTAAAGATCTCAATGTATCACATCTCAGTTCATAAAACATTTCCCAAGATCAAAAGAACATATAAAACTCCGTGTGTGTGTACGAATCATGCCGACGCCTTCCCGCGATCATCACTAGTACCTGAAATACATAACACAAAACACTGTAAGCATAAATGCTTAGTGAGTTCCCCAAAATACCACACATAACACATATTAGCCACTCGAGGCTATAACTCTGTGGTCCCTTGGGCCCTAACTCTGTGGACCCTCTGGTCCTAGCTCTGTGGACCTTCCGGTCCTAACTTTGATATACACACAACATAAATCACATAGAAATAATGCAGTGCAACACATCACGTAGATAGCATACAAGATACTCTATCACATAACTCTGGTTACCTACTCAAGGTAAAGTATAGTGAGAAGACTCACCTCGGGTGTCTCGGTAAATCCCTGACTTGGTAAAATCTGGTCTAGCCTCCACCTAATTACATGGAATAAATACCCTAATCAATACAACTCTCAAAGGCTAGACTAAACTCTCTCTCTTGGCACTCTCAGAAGGGTAAAAGACCATTTTACCCCTCTCATGGCTTGAAGACCCAAATATTGACAAAACCCTAGAAGTCAACAAAAGTCAACTCTCTCCGAGTTACGTTGCGCGTACCAGATGTGTACGTTGGGCGTACCCGACAGTCTCTCAGAATCGGGGAACGCCACCCCGTACGTTGCGCGTACTGGGATTACGCCCGGCGTAATTCCCAGTTTCAGTCTTCTTTGATTTTTGGGTCTTAATCAGTTAAGACTTGCGTCCAAATTCCAGATCTGACTTCTCTACTACGACTTAATCCATAAAGTCGGTGACTTTAAGCCTTTACATGGCTGTGGAAGTCACCAACACCCAAACCACTCCATTTCCAACCTTTAAAGGTCCATATCTCATGCATGAACAACTTTTGACAACCAAGACTGGATATTTATCACATAAAAACCCTAAATGAACTTGCATGGGACAGATCTCGGCTTCTAAGAGCTCAACAACTCATAAAGCTATCAACTTGGGGACAAAAACCCTAAAACTTCTCTTTACAAAATATGAACAGAAAAGATGTAAAGCTTGAAGATTTTTACCTCAAAATGAAGCTTCTTTCACTGCTAATCCCGGATCCACAAGCTTGAGCTCTAACTCTTCCTTTTCCAAGGCTTTCACTTTGCCCCAAATGGCCAAGAACACACTACAAAGCTTCCCTAGACACTCCCTTGCTATATGAACGAGATTTAGGATTTAGAAAGGATAATGCTCTGGAAGAAGGTGGCCAACAAAGGGCCATAAGGTTCTTTAAATAGGGAGGCTCAAGGATTAGGGTTTCTTTTCTGGGCCGGGTACGCCCCGCGTACACATTGGTACGCCCCGCGTACCTGGCAATCCTTCACGATTAGAACGCGGACAAGTACGCTGAGCGTACACCCCAGTACGTCCCGCGTACCTGCCAACCAAACATCTTCTTATCAAGGGCTAAATATGAAAATCACTCAAAGAAGAAGGTTCACAAGGTATACCTGATTTTCGAGATGTTACATATGAACTCACCAACTTAATTGTTGACACTCTTTTCAAAACTACTTGTATTCTCAGGAAACCAGTAAACAAGTATCCACAAGTTTTGAGAAGACGGAGATTCATAGACTCATGTCTCTTGTTTTTGCATTACATTTTGGTGTCCATATTCAATGATTTGAACACAGATGTAAAAAATTATATTTTATCAATGTAATGGTTGTTGTGCTTTGATTACTATTATACAATTGTTGTGATACTTAAACATGATGTCCTCTGCCTCCGAACGTTTCCGCCGTTCCGGTTTGGGGGTGTGACACTATGATTCGGGGGATTCAGTGCTTCAGGAAACAATCAAAGGATTGAGAAGATCCTTAACTACAAAAAAGAGTGTTGATGAAATTCTCCGTCTCACCAAGGAGATTAATCAACAACTCTTCAACTCAGAGATTCCAACAAACCAAGTGGTACAGGCATAACTTCTTCGTTCTAACTCCGATTTTGACGTTCTTTATATGCATGGAAAGGTAATGAGATGATCTTACACATCTATAAACCCATCCTTGCCTTAAAACTTTCTGAATAAAAATCCAAAATTTATAAAAGCCCAAACTAACACTTTAGCGAAATACTCCTTGGCGCCAAAACACATAGCGAAATCCCGGATCATTCAAATTACATTACCCACACCCAGATGGGTCTAAATCTCTTTTCCTCAAAGGTCATAAGCCTAATGATACTCGGTATTCGGGTCGCCACCCCCAACATAGTAAACGATTCGGAACCGGGCGTCACATAAAGTACAACTCTTCACAGCCAAGGTATAACATAATTAAGAAGTTATGGTTTAAAATACTCATTTCCACCATTGATGATGGATTGTAACCATTCAAGGATAAAATAGCAATCTCATGTTGTTATAGGTTCAAATTTGGGAATAAAGATAAGAGTTATACCTTCTTAGCCATAGATTTGATCCATAGATCCAAATTCTAGCTTCCTTTGAAACACATTAACAATTAATCCTAGTTGTTCCACCTAAATTTCAAAATTAGTAACATGAGCTTATCCCTCCCCCTTGAATTTCGTTACCCCTTCCAAAAGATATTAAATATAGCTCTTCTATTTCATAAATAAACCCCTAATTCTACATCTTTTTACTAAGACTGTGTTTGGCGCGCCACAGCTAGCTGATAAGCTAGCTTATTTTTCGAGCTTTTTTATGTTGTCGTGTTTGGTAAGCCAAAAAGTAGCTGATAAGCTAGCTTTTTGAAAAGCTACTTAGACTAGCTTTTTAGGAGCTTTTTTAAAATTTTCCAAATACACCCCTTAATTAATTATAGAAACACATATTCTTACATGTCCTTTTATGTAATTTTATATATTTCAGCTAGCTTTTCAGCTAGTTTTACCAAACGTTATTTTTTATCACTTAGCTTTTCAGCTATCAGCTAGCTTTTTATTTAACAGCTTGCTTTTTAGCTATCAGCTAGCTTTTCAGCTAACAGCCAGCTTTTCAGCTAGTACGCCAAACATAGCCTAAATGGCTTGACAAGTTTACTCTAAGCACGAACCCAGTTTACTATTGGTGATATTAGCCCCTCGTCTTATTTTGTCTTCTTTCTAGATCCAAAACTTATTTTAGTTAAAGTCACATCATATATTTTGTAAAATTTATTGAAACCACTTATAATTCATTTATTAATTTAATTATGATCTAATTATTATTATTATTTATTTTATTATTTCCGAAGTTTTATTTTCTCACACAAAAAAGGCAAAACTCATAGATCCAATTTTGAGGATATGACTCATATACACTTCGCATATACTGGAGTAGCACTACAAAATTTATATATATATATATATATATATATATATATATATATATATATATATATATATATATATATATATATATATATATATATATATATATATATATATATATATATTCACATGTATGTTTATATGTGTTTTCATTTGAATGATAACTCCTAACTTTTGGTCACCGAGATAACTTTTTAGTAATTTCCATGGTAAGGAATAATGTGACTTTCTCAGTAACCGTAAATGTCCGCCATTAACATGTCTAATAATAAGTTAAATAGCAGACTAAATATTTACCAAGAAAAATTGAGTATTCTTTGCACAAAAGTTTCATTATAAAAAGAAAAGAAAATGTATAATAATCGAACTTTGGGTTTGTATAGAGCTAGCAGGTTAAGCCTAAAAAAGGGTAAACCATATTATTTCAGCAAGTTACATCGAATATGCTCTAGGGCCTATTGCATGTGAATTAACGTGGAACGTCAACGATATTTTGGACGTGCATGGTTTGAATATTGTACACGTGAGCGATGTAAGCTTATATAATCAGACATAACCTAAACAAGCTATCCTCTCTCTGTCTAATCAACACTATCATGCACCTCAAAGCACATATAACAGGTACATAAGGCATCCTTCCTAGATCCTTAATCCTAATCTAGCATGCTGATCTACTAGCTGATAATCATAACATAAACTTGTATGGGTACTTTGGGGAAAACCTACTTGAGCTCGGCCAGTCGCGCACATCACACACCGTGTTCTTTCTCAAAACTCTTTAACTTAGATTTTAGAAAACCGTTTTCTTTGTAAAAATCTTTGAAATCCATCGGTTTGATTCCAGACACTCCCTAGGGTGTGTCCGAATCCCTCAAACCAAGGCTCTGATACCAACTTGTAACATCCCAAATTTCGAGTCCAAAAATTTCAATTTTGATATAACGATTTAGAAAACATTTATAAGAAAATATCATCAAATCATATCATTTCGTAAAACCATAATCTCATGTCTGAAATTGTATCATAAAATTTGTAACAATGTTAGAGTACAATCCAAAGAAATCTCATAGTGCGGAAATCCAATGCGTGTGTATGATGTGCAGCTACTGCGCCGACTCCTTCCCATTCGCTGAAGTGGTACCTGAAACAAAACTGAAAACTGTAAGCACGAAGCTTGGTGAATTCCCCCATCGTACCACATACAATACAATCACACAACATACATACTGTCGGGCAATTTTGGGGTGCCCGACCTACCCGGTACGACCATTCTGGGGTGCCGACCTACCCGTGTCAAGCCATCCTGGGGGGCTGACCTACCCGTGTCAAGCCATTCTGGGGTGTTGACCTGCCCATGTCAAGCCATTATGGGGTGTTGACCTACCCTTCGATCCTAACCACCGAACCTCGGGGACTATTCCATCCTCTACTGCTACTATCACATATATCATAACGTAAATATACTTTCAGACATATCGGGGGTGTCCGACCTACCCTTCGGTCCTAACGACCGAACTTGGGTACTATTCCCCTCCTACTACCACTATCGCATATAACATATCATTCCATCATATAAACATATCATAACATACTGTCAGACATATCTGGGGTGTCCGACCTACCCTTCGGTCCTAACCACCAAACTTGGGGACTATTCTCCCCCTACTACCACTATCACATATAACATATCATGCCAGCATATAACATATCAGGTAGTAACAAACCTAGATGAATATCACAAAGATAACCATCTAACATACAACTCCTACTGATGGGCTGACATTGTGGTCGTAGACCCACCGCTACTGGAAGGTAACTCACCTCGTAAGGATGACTGCTGAAATACTGATAGGGAAATGTTTGACCGCTGCTCCGGTAACTCCCCGGCTACAATTCCACAAAATACACTTAGTCAGAAGCTGATAACTACTCTTAGGGTAAAATGACTATTTTACCCCTAGCCAAAGTCAATATACGAGTCAAATTCAACCTCCAGCTGACCTGACTCGCTGAGTTGGGCCGCCAACTCGCCGAGTCCCTATTCTTTCATCTGTCCCCCACCCGAATCAACTCGTCGAGTTTAGCAACGACTCGACGAGTTGTCCTTCTACAATGACATCAAATAAACCTTCATCCGACTCGCCGAGTTGTATGAAAAACTCTTCGAGTTCACCTTCATCCTATGAACATGTCTAGTATGCGACTCGCCGAGTTGTATGAACAACTCGTCGAGTCTATCTTCAAGAGTTGGGAGATTGCCTTGGACTCGCCGAGTCTGTTCATACACTCGTCGAGTCCTATATTTTCCTAGTCCAAAACAAACCCTTAGCAGGCTGAGTGTTCCTTCCACCCAACCGAAACTGTTTCTAGAAGATAATTTTTAGGGAAAAAGCGTCCCGACTCGCCGAGTCACCCAAGTGAATCGTTGAGTCCCTCCTTGTCCAATTTCATAAAGTCGATTATTAGGGGTCTTAACGCATCTAGACTGTAGATTTGGTCCCCTAATGTCCATTTTGCACGTAAAGTTTCCAAGTTGATGCACATGCAAGGGGTCTTTGGCCCAAAAAGCTATCAAAAGTGATCTAGGAGGTGCATGGGGATCTCGTGGCCATAAGGTTGGCACCTTTATGCCATGAGGCCCCTCCAATGACTCAGATCTTAAGTAGCATCCCATGAATCATTTCACAATCTCGAAAATGGCTTGAAAAGCCTTAAATGCACCCGTAAATCTAAACCCTAAAGATGATTAAGCAAATGGAAGACCAAGACAGGGGTATTTTACCTTGATTAGGATGAAGATGGTACTAGATCTTTGAATCCCCAAGCCCCAATTCGAACTCTCATGTCTCCTCCTTCTTCTCAACCTTCACAAGTCACCAAATGCACCAAAAGGGCCTTAGATCTTCACAAAAATGATTAGGGTTTCAATATGAGGTAATCTGAGAGCATAAGGGACGATGGAGGCTGAATAAGTGCTTTAAATAGGGTACAAACCCTCAGATTTAGGGTTTTACTCATACCGCACCTACTCGTCGAGTCAGTCTCCCGACTCGTCGCTTAGGTCACTTAAAATGTCTGCGGATCCTGACTCTACTCGACGAATTGGGCCTCCAACTCGTCGAGTCCCAGAGAAAAACATAAGAATACTTCGAATTAATTGCATACCAGGAACCGGGTGCTACAAACTTGGGACCCAAGAAAAAAATCTTCAAGAAACCGAGTCATCAGAATCCTATCTCAAAGCCAAAGAGGACCGGACCTTCCCACGTCTGCGTAGATATTGGGCACTATATGAGAGAATGCAAAGATCGTAAATCAGGACCTGTTGCACATGCAATCACGCAAGTGACTGACATGGTGGCAAGTGTGAACCTTGGAGAGATTTTTATGATCTCCTCCCTTACCCGAGCAATCTGTGCTTGAGGATGGTTCGTGGACACTGGAGCCACTCTGCATGTTTGTGGGCAACGAGAGAACTTCCGCACTTACCGCCCAATGCCACATGGGATGGTCGTCATTTGTGCTGATAGGCACAGAGCTGAGGTTCTAGGAAGAGGTGATGTTCGTCTGAAGTTCACACGTGGTGAATGGGTAACCATTCGAGATGTTCTTCATGTTCATACAATCTCTAAAGGGTTGGTTTCTACGGATAATTTTGACAAGGGTGGGTTCAAGATGGTGCTTGATAGAGGCAAAATCATGATCACTAAAGGTAGAAGATATGTTGGGAGAGTGAATAATTGTTCAGGGATGTATCGTTTGTGCCTTAGTGATGAGGTTAGTGTGAGTGATCCTAGTTTAGAGAGTGGTGGTTCTAGTGTTGCAAGTATGTCAAGTGTTGATAATGATGTAATTGGTGGATTGGTTGCTAATATGAATGAAGTGAACTTTTTTGGTTATTTTGTTTGTTCAATTTCTTTATGGCATAAACGTTTGGCTCATACTAATGTTAAAAACATTGAAAAAAATGCAAACTAAAAGAATCTTAAAATATGACACAAAATATTTTGAAAAATGTGAAACATGTGTGAAATCAAAGTTCACTAAGAAACTATTTCGATAAGTTAAGAGAAACACATCATTGCTTGAGTTCATTCATTCTGATATATGAGAATTAAATGGAATCCTTACTCGAGGAGGAAAAAGGTATTCATCAGATTCTGTGATGACTTCAGTCGACCAATCGGGTCAACCAAACAATCTGTGGGGAGAAGCACTATTGACTGCTTGCTATGTTCATAATAGGATCACTAGTCGTGTGATTCCTACAAGCCCTTATGAGTTGTGGAAAGGTAGAAAGCCTAACCTAGACTATTTGAAAGTGTGGGGGTGTGTTGCTTATTATCGGACTCCTGATCCTAAGCGAACCAAATTGGGAGCATGAGCTAATAAGAGTATATTTATTGGATATGCTTACAATAGCAAGGCTTACCGGTTATTAGATATTGAATCAACTGTTGTTGTGGAATCCAGAGATGTGGAATTATTTGAGGACAAGTTTTCTAGGGATAAAGAAAACTCTAGTCATACAACACCTACAAGTACTTCTCGAGAAATACTCCCACCTCCTCTTATTGTAGAGGAACCAAGGAGAAGTACTAGGGCTAGAATAGAGAAAAGTTTTAGAGACAATTTCTATTCTTATTTGGTGGAAGGAACACAAAAGAAAGTGACGAGCAAGGTCATCTTTACCATTAATTTGGATGATGGTCCTAAGACCTTTACTGAAGCCATGACGTCTCGAAATGCTCCTTTGTGGAAGGAAGCCATCAATGACAAAATTGATTCAATCATGGGTAATGGAACTTAGGAGTTAGCTGATCTACCCAAGGGGAGAAAACCCATATAATCCAAGTGGATATTCAAGAGAAAGTATCATCCAGATGCATCCATATCTGCCTATAGAGAAATATTAGTTGCTAAGGGCTATAGGCAGTAAGAAGGTATCAATTATTTTGATACCTATGCCCCAGTTGCTAGGATTAGTTCTATTAGAACTCTCATAGAAATATCAGCTTTGAAAGGGTTGTACATTCATCAAATGGGTGTGAAGACAGCCTTTCTAAATGGTTATCTCAAGGAGGAGATTTACTTGGAGCAACCTGAAGGTTTCGTGATACCTGGACAAGAAAACAAAGTGTGTAGACTTGTTAAATCCTTGTACGGGTTGAAGCAAGCTCCTAAACAGTGGCATGATAGATTTGACACCACTGTGACCGCCTTTGGTTTTCAGCACAATAGTGCTGACAGATGTATTTATTCCAAATATACATCCGATTACATAATAGTTATATGTCTTTATGTTGATGATATGCTGATCATTGGCACTCACCTAGAAGGTATTCTTGTTGGATTAGTGTCTAAGTCCATAACTATTTTGGTATGTACTTGACCCGATTGTGCATGATCCTTTTGGGTTGCCTTCACACTGGTGACTAGACAGGATGATTGTTGAGGAGAGAGGCTGGTTTATTGTTAAGAATAATAAATTAGGGTATAAATATGATTTTTTGATATATTATGTGAATAATATATTAATTTGGAATCATATTATTAATTAGTATTTAATCATAAATTAATTTAGAATTAATTTTGGGATTAAAGTAACTGACTGAAAGTGCAGGGGCTATTTTGTAATTATTTAATAGTTGAGGCTTTGGGCCATTGATCACCTTTATTAAGGCTTGAATGAAAATCCTAGAAGGATCTAGGAGTTTTCGTCCAAGGGCTTAAGGAAAGGAGTCCATGGACTTGCTTAGGCCCTAAGCTAAGGGATTAGGGTTTACACCTTGAAACCCTAGTTAGCCTTAAGTATAAATAGCACCCTAAGGCACTAAGATTTCGTCCAAGCTTTGGGAAACCCTAAAAGGGACGAATTCTAGGTCAAGATACCCTTCTCTCCTCTCTCCCATATTCATCCTTTCACCTAGTGTGTTTGTGAGCCATTAGAGGTACTACACTTGTGGTACTTGCTTTCAAAGCTAAGGAGATTCAAGGAACTAGTTGTTATTACTATATAACAACAAAAGGTATGTATTCTATTCTTCTATGTAGATTTCGAAAATAGTACTAACATGCCAGGTTTCTTTTTGTGTTCATAAAGTTCTATAACTAATAGTGAAAACATAGATCCAACTCTAGGGTTGCATGCACACATAGGATTGTTTGTATAAAACTCATTAGTGGTATCAGAGCCATTGGTTTTTGTTTTCAACTAGCTTTATTCAAATTTATGAACTTGACGTATTAGGGTTTATGGCCAATAAACCCTAAGAGGCATGAATTTCAAAAATTAGGGTTCTTGAACCCTAATTTTCGAAATTTGTCTAGGGTTTCTCAAGCCCTTTCCTTAGCCTCCAAGATTTGAAATCTAGGGTTATCCAACCCTTGGATTTCGAAATTGCCTCCTTCCCCAAGGTTATATCCTAAATTTTAGGGATTTGGATAATGCTATATGTTGTAATTATCCTTTAAATGTTTAAATTTGGTAATTAAAGATTTTGATTTATCCCATCCCATAATTTCGAATTCTAGGGGATTTAAGGGATTAGATTAAATTAATTGTTTAATTTAAAAGATATCCTTACCAAAATAAAAGATAATTGTCAAATTAATTAGATAATCATTTCCTTATGTGATAAACTTTATTTGAATTATTTGATAGATTATCTTGCAAGAAATTGAATTAGGTCATATTTAGATAATTACTAATTAATTGGTTAATTATTATTATTTGTAATTTGATCTAGAATGTTCTTGCTTATGTTTTGAATAGTTTCAAAACTTGCCCTCAAGTTTTGGAATTTAAATTGTTTGATTAAAAGGTTTAATTTTGAAAGTCTAAATTCTAAAACCCGTAGTTTTGAAAAGTTCAAATTACACCCTTATGGTTTTGTTAAGTTAATTAAAAGTATAATTAAAAGAGAGTTGATAAATCCATAATCATATGGTTTATATTTAATCAAGCTAAAAGTGTAATTTATTAAATTAAACCACCTAGTATTTTAAAAGTGTAAAATACACCTTATACTATATAACATTAAAAGTCTAATATCATATATGTATAACTTAAACTGCTAGTCTTACCGTTAGTAAGTCTCATTCACGAAACCGATCTATAAGGGGGGTATAAGGTTATGGCCTATAAAATGGTCGTTTAATGGGTGTCCACTCTCACCCATCGCTTCCTTGATTGGTGGAGGGTCGTTAGCTGAACGGGTAGGATAGGGCAAACCCTTTCCATTAAAAGTATAATGAAGTATAAAGTAACTAAATGTTTTACAAAATTCCCAATCTTAGTTACTTTAGGCAAAAGTGAATTGATGCAATTCCATGAAATTACACTTTGTGCCCTTGCGAAGACGTTAGTGGAGCGTGTGTGGTTAACTGACACACTAAATGGTTCTAAGAAAAGGTAGCAAAGGGTGACTCAATGTTTGTCATAGTTCGGTGGAGCGTGTGTGGTTAACCGACACATCGAATAGGTGACTGTAACATTGGGGGCACCATGTAAGTTTGCATAGTTATTCACACCCTATTTTGTGATCCTCGGCATCCCAGTCACATATTGAGAAGCATATCGAGATTTAAACATGCCATTGAAAAGTTCAATGAATCTCAAAAGATCTAGGAGTTTTCAATACATTTCAAACTTAAGTTTCCTTTTCGTTTTTCATGGTGGAAATTGGTAAATCGTCATTTACCTACCTTCAAATATTCTACAACTAGATTAGGGCATCCCTCTTCTAGGTTGTAGAGTATTGTGTTGGATCCTAGCCTCGATGTTTCATTTAGGTGTCACGTTAAGGATTCTAATCAACTTAACTTGAATTTTATCCCGTTTTGTAGATGTCTAGTTATGACTATCATGGTCTTCCCAAATCCCATGGAACAAGCTTTCTAAACGAAGATGATATTCCACGATATGATCGAGGAACAGGAGATAATGCTTCACTACCTCCACCTTCTCCAATTATTCTCCCTAACCCACAAGTTCGAAGGCTTGAAAAGTTCAAGCTCACTCAAGCCCTTTTGGCAAGTAAACATGGGTAACCTGTGTGTGTACACGTCTTAGAGATGTAGTCACACATTGATAGGTTAAGGATGTTGGATGTCGAGATTTCAGGTAAGTTGGCTGTTGACTGGGTTCTTCAGTCGCTTCCTGAATCATATAGTGAGTTCGTTAGAGAGTACTATATGATGGATCATGACGTGACCCTCATTGATTTGACATATTTGCTTATAGCTGCTGAATCAGCAATGATTTGGCGAGCTGGTCAAGCAAATTTGTCTGGTGAATCAAACTCCCAAACATCAATGGACATTGAATATGGTGACATTGGAGATCCAGAAAAGGTAAATTCTGAGATAGTTCCTTGTGCCATTCCAAAAGAGCCCATTTGCTTTTATTGCCAAGAGAAGGGGCATTGGAGACGAAGTTGCCCTATTTACCTGAGAGATCTAAGAGATAGGAGAGTCAAGATGTATGGCTCTACTTCAGGTAAAATCCATTAACTAACTCTTTTAAGTTCCTATTCTAGATTCTTAATACATGATGTGATAAGATTACATTTTGATGTTTTGTAGGATCAAAGAAAAGAGAGGAAGCTTAAGAGAAGAAGTGAGGTGAATCTAATCGTGAAGAAATGGATTTCGATCACATTGATTGAAGATTGGATTCTTGAGCTACTACTTGGAGTTAGAATAGATTGCTAAGAAATATGTATTAACATAGTTTTTCAACTGAATTGCATTGTAAGGACAAATTTTTCCGCAATAAAATAAATTTTGATTTTATATTATTTATTTATCCTTGCAATGGTGTGTATGAAAACATTGATGTTTGACGGTTTCTATTATTAACAATAATGGATTTGATTCTTAATTATGTTGTTTGTGGAAATGTCAAGAATTTACCAAATAGGGAGAGTTTCTCATTGCCCAAGTTTCAATTGGACAGAAACTTGGAATCATATAACTTGGTTGCGTGATGAATGAGAGACTCCATATTTTGGAAATTAGACTAATTCTTTGACAAAGTGTCAAGTGAAGGACTAGGAGATCGAGCACACTAGGTTGTGTGTTGATCAAGTCCACCACAAGAGTGACAAAGATATTCATCATGATTTACTAAAGTTTAGTAAATATGATTATACTTATAAGATTAAGTGTAATTCCGAGTTTATTGAAAGAGTTTCAATGAATAGCAGAACGAATAAACAAGAATCAAGTACGCAGAAAGATAAAGTTTCTCCATTCTAATAAGAAGGGAGAGTATCTTTTATTGTGTTTTATGATAAGTCTTAATGATTAAGAACCATATCTCAATTGATCCTCTAAGTGAATCTTAGTGCATTTGTATTTCTAAAAAGAGGAATCGAGAAAGATGGAAATGGTTAAAATCAAGAAGTCAATCATACTTCATCTCACTATCAAGTCTTAGAGTTATACTCCAAGATTGTGAATTGAGTGAAAAGTCTTAAGAAGGTTTATAACACTCAACAAATGTGGAATTTGGAAAAGTTTTCTTATTCTTACATATTTGAAATTGGTAAGCCGTGTTGTCTTGGATAAGACAAAGACCAACTAGGACCAATTATGTGAAGTGTTTTGTCTTGATAAGAACTACACTAACTCTTGAATATTTATTTTGTCTAGGAAAGTTTCCTAACAAGAGAATCATGTATGTCAAGAGGTCAGTGGGAGTTTTAATGATCTTGAAAAAGGTTTCAAGAACTAATCAAGAATAAACCTTATCGATCATCACTAGCACACGACTTGAGGTTTACAACCTATTGTGTTGACATTATTTTGTTTCTGTGCCATTCCAATTGAGTTAATTGTGTATGCGAGTTCTATGAGTTCTCATTTGAATGCATAAAGACAAAGCACCTTGATCGATGGAAAGTACATTGATATGTAAGGATAAGTTGCTAAACTACTTGGAAGACATGGTGGGCACTCGTGTTACCATAAGGCAAGAAATCAAGATTAAGAAAGTTCAGTCCATATGAGTTTGGATTTGTCGCAAACTTGGTTTGAGAAAATTCACATGGATAGGAACACATACACCATAAAATCTAAGTGTCATAAGATACCATCCTTCATGAAAATGACTGTGAGGAAATGCTTTCACTAAGAGAGATTTTAAAAGGATAGCAATTGTGAAAATTGTATTCTCAAATTCGATTATGGTTACGACATCCCTTTCCATAGTTCAAATTGTGAGATTTGGCAATTAAGTCTGAACATCTGGGACTTAGTAACATAAGTTCTGAATTTGTGTAGACACACATGTGAGCTTTCTAAGACAAAGGTGTATAAGTTTAAGAAGCTTAGATTAAGTATTAGAAATATGAACTTAAGAAATTCAATAAGCATTGTTTTCAGGAAGTTCAGCTGTTTTCTGAATACATGTCAAAGCTAGTGGGAGCATAAGTGTTATACTTATATGATAATAATCATCATGATAGTGGGAGAATAAGTGTTATGCTTGTATGATTATTATGGAAAGTATTGCAAGTTAGCAATATTAATTATAGAAAACAAGAGTTATAGTTTGCAAAGTCGTAAGGGTTGAAAAGTTGTTTTGCTATAATTGAGGTGAGAGAATATTATGCTCCATTTCAAATCTAAAGGCTTAGATTGTGGAATGTTAATAAATTTAGTCAATGATACATAGTGTGTTCTCAAATTTCGATTATGATTACGTCATCCCTCTTCATAGTTCGAATTGTGAGAACGTGACACATAAAATATTATGGCAGAAGATTGATAATGTAACGACCCAAAAATCAGGGGTAAAAATTTCATTTTTAAATATATTATTATAAAACCAACAGTGTAAGTAAACATCCATAATATCATGTCATGTCAAAACCAAAGTAGAAATAACCAAAATATGTTATCATAAAACAATATCATAGTGTAACCCCAAAGATCTCGTGTGCGGAAAACCATAGTGTGATGCGCTGCGATCAAGTCGGCTCCTTTCCTTTAAACACGAAGTACCTGAAACCAAAACTGAAAATTGTAAGCACGAATCTTAGTGAGTTCCCCAGAGCATACCACACACCACACATACACATATACTAGTAATAGATCACATAGGCCATGCATACAAAGAACCAACAAGAATGCCATGGGCTACCCCACATGGACTTTACCTAGGACTGCCATAGGCTTCCCCACATGGTCTTACATCCAATGCCATGGGCTACCCCACATGGTCTTTACTTGAACTGCCATGGGCTAACCCACATGGTCTTACACCCAAGGCCATGGGCTACCCCACATGGTCTTTACTTGGACTGCCATGGGCTACCCCACATGGTCTTACACCCAAGGCCATGGGCTACCCCACATGGTCTTTACTTGGACTGTCATGGGCTACCCCACATGGTCTTACACCCAAGGCCACAGGCTCCCCCCGGGGTCTTCGTGCAAAACATACGATCACAATACATATCAAGACACAGAGTAATTGCACGTATATCATAAACACATAATGGGTCGGCCTTGGTGCTGTAGACCCATGGGTGTGGTGAGAAGACTCACCTGGCACTGCTGAAGTCCCGCAGATAAAACTCCAGCTGCTAGATGACAGATTCTCGAACTGTCAACACCAAAATAACACCCAATTAATGATTGGGTCCCAACACATAATCATAAATACTTACTTGGATAATTACTACATTACTCCAAGGTTGGGTTTATGCAAGCCTAAAGCCCAATCCTTAGGCCCAAAGTCCACTAGGAAATCAAAGCCTAGCATATGGCCTACTTTTCCAAATTGGGCCCACGCCTATACATGGTCTTATTCTAAGGCCCAACATCATATAATCATTAAGGCCCAACTATGGCCCATCTATGGCCCAATTTTCCAAATTAGGCCCAACCATTTACATGGGCCTTACCTTAGGCCCATTAAATTATTTTAGTCCATATGATTATTCTTGGATGGCCCATTAATAATCTAATCATCAAGGCCAAAAGAAAGGCCCAATAATAAACCCAAGTAAAATTAGGGTTTCACATAAAATGATGTTTAGGGTTAAGTTTCCTACTTAACCCATTAAGGACTTAATCCATTAAGTCCAATATTGCTTAGATTAATTTCCGCCAATTATTATTATTTAATATTCCAAGTTATTAATAAGTCCCGTGCGTCTCGATTAATTCCCCAAAATTAGGGTTTTGATGGCATTACGGTTTTCCAAACCCTAATTAGGGTTCCAACCCAAATACTAGCCCCCTTATTAATTTTTTGGGCTTTTAGATCAATTAGGGCCTTATTGGGCCTATTAAGCCCACTAAAATATTATTGAGGCCATTAGGGTTTTAAAGGATCCATCAGAGTCCATTAAGCTTCATTGGGCCCATTTGAGCTTCTTTGGGCCCATTAGGGTTTCAAGCACCCCAAACGAATCAACACTATGAGGCTAATCACACCGCCACCCGACACGGCGGCCGGTGGCGGTAGCCACCACCTCACGGTGGTGGCTTGATTTTTCCTTTTCACTATTCCAATTTGTTACAATTACAATGCCCATCCGATCACACACCCTAATCTAATTACAAACACACATACACACGAAAATACACCATTTTGTTTTCCAATTAACTCCAAAACTTACACTTTAGCCCTTGCCCTCGGAAATTCTTTACAAAGTGGCTCCCAAAATTTACACTTAACCCCCAACCTTCCACAAATTATGACAATTTACCCCCATGGCTAACATCCCTTAATTACTATGGATTTAGGGCTCGTATAAAATAATATAAAAATACACTTCTCATTCCCGAGGTACATTTATTTAATAAACAAACGGGGTGTTACAACTCTCCCCTAGTTAAATTAGAATTCGTCCTCGAAATCATTCTTTAGCATTCCTTATACGCCAACTACTCAAGTAACATGGTTGCAATGTTGGGCCCACTCTAGCCTTCCAAGGGTAACCGTGACCAATCTTCGCAAATCCCTAACATCCACAGGTAAATGAATTCCTCGTAACATGATCACATCTACTTCGTCTAAAATTTGTTGTCTCAGGAGGGTCTGAATCCATAACAACCCACCCATACTTAATCATTATCGTCGAAACCGGTCCACTTGTTTCTCAGATGTCTACTCATCTCCTGATAACTCAAGGCTCCCACTAGAAAAATAGAATCACATATCCACTTATCCCTGTGATTCACTTATTCTTGGCCAAAACTCAGATAATCTCGTTAGAAGTGACTAGCATAACTCAAGCTATCAGTGACTCTAACCATACATGAAATCCCAAAATACCATTACTGCTTGAGACACTGAACTGTCTGAAGTAGTATGCTGCGCCCTGGCTGTCTTCCAAGATCTACCACGACCTCCTTGGTCTCAAATTGTTCATCGGTCATCTGAAACATTGGATTCCATCCTGGTCGTTGAGTTAAAAAGATCCTCACTTAGTCGTCTCACACTACTCCTGAACGAAATCCTTCTCTAGAACTAGTTGCCGCAAGTTATCATGCCATTACGACTCTAATAACCTCTTGGTCCAACCAATCGGGTCCATACGTCGAATTCTGACGTCACCAACTACAGGCAACAAGTGATTGCTATCTAACCGATGGTAGCCTTATATCACAAACAATCTTATACAGTTCATTGCTTCCCTGATCCCACAACTGTAGTGGCACTCCTACAGTCGTATCACTGACTCAACCTGATCTAATCCTTATGGGTAATTCCGACATCCAATATGTGGATTTCTATATCCTTACTGCTACACCCGAACTGGTGGGTACTACTGTTCCTTCCGTGTCTTAACAACGTGCTCATTCCATCAATTAACCAAGTGAAGGTTGCGGCTACACCCGTAGTTTCACGACACTCTATCACTCTCTGACCGCTAGTGAATGCTACGGCTACCCCCGTAGTCTTACAACACTTTCCAAAATATGTGACTGCTAGTGAATGCTACGGCTACCTCCATAGTCTTACAACACTTTCCAAACTGGTCGAACACGCACTCGACCTAACACGCAACTGAACTTGAATCCTAACTGGAACTCTAACCTCGTTCCTGAAACCTGCTATCACGTAAACCTACTGTATCAGCATCGTACCCATGCATGTGATCAAAGCGTTACAGTAAACCACGAAATCATCTACACCCTCTGGCAGGGTGAGAATCGGTGCCTCGAACAACTGCTATCTGTGAGTATCGAAGGCTGCCTGCAGCTCAGGCCCCCGACGAAAGGCCATCGATTCCTTGGTTAGTCGGTTCAAAGGAACTGCAATCTCGAAGAAGTCCCATGTAAATCTCCGGTAGTAACTTGCTAGACCCAGGAAACTCCGAATCTCATATGGAGACCTCGGAATCTCCCACTGCATCACGGCCTCTATCTTGGCCAGATCATCTAGAATACCCTTCTGGTTGACAAGGTGCCCAAGAGATTGCACCCCACGCAACCAGAACTCACATTTGGAGAACTTTATAAAAAGTCTCTCCCCCACTTAGATTCGACTATGTCTTCACTGCATGCAAGAATTGAAGGATTTCCAATCCTTCCTGCTTCTTAGTATCTCCTTGATGACAACCTGTACTTACCAGTGCTAGCGATCCATCACCAATCAAACCTTAAGATCGCCCATCCTCTGAAATCTTGATGAGTGCTATTGAAATCTGGTCCAATCTAACACCTCAATCCATCTCCCATGTTGTCAATTGAATGTCTCAATCTTCACTCTGGCTGACGTATCCTCGTTCTCATTTCCAATCTTGCAGTACCACTGAACTCTAACCGAACACAGCCCATGCGAAAATACAATTATCTTGAACATGCGATGACAACCACTTATGCATCTAACACTCGCGACTGATAATACCCTTTTCATGTCACCAGCTCTGTCCTAGCAATGGTAGTGCCTTGAACTCCAAAGTTCATCCATAGACAATTACCGAACATACCTGAACAATGATAGAACCCCTGAACACTGACTTCACTGGAGAACTATCACTCTAACCCTGACCGAGGATCTTCCAAACAACACTCCTGCATAGATCTTGAAAAAGATCCAGAATGATAACGGTACACGCGGAATCCGCTCTGCAAGATGCATCCCTATGTGGGTTCATCAAGGACTTTTCGGCATGCAGGATGGCATATATGATCCTTGATAGCCCAAATACTACCAGGAAACCGACCTAAGATCTAACTTATCCAAACTTACTCATAACTCCAACACGATACGTATCCCCAACATCCATCTAATAGCAATAGAAGATTACATACCCGCAACATCTGGAGGAATACTAATCACCTTCTACTGACATGACCAGCCCCGCTACCCTGTAGTAGCCTAACCCTTGGAGCGACAAACTCCCTTGTGCACTATCTTGTACGTGTTGCACTGACTGTAGCCCTGCTGACCCTTCACTCAATGATCAGAAGTCATGGATCTCTTCCCTGGACCCTTTACTATACTCACTTAGCACGAACCTTTTCTCAAAGTGCTCTAAATCGATCTCGTATCTATATACTCTTGGAAGACATATCCTTCAGGGTCTGACACCCTGTCACGCTCGCTAGCTCACTTACCAATGGCCAAGCTGCAACACTGGAACATCCTTTGTCCCCAAATCGGGTCACTAACTCTTCCCTGAAGCTTCTTAGATTCTCCAAGACTCTCACTGATTCGAGTATGGATCCTGTGCTTTCAGTAGTACGGGCCCATACTACCTTCCACACCTATCCATACTTTCCTCAGCAATCCTCCCGAATCCTCTAAGTCACCTACCCCATTGATGCACCAAATATCCGCTAAACAACAAAACAATATCCACCGAAGCACCTCCTAGGCTTCCCCTAGGATCCCAACCTCACGAAACCGTCCTACTAACTCACTGAAGCACGTCCTAGGCTTTCCTAGATTCTCAACCTCGCTCTGCCATCAGCTGCTAAAGAACTCCCCACGATGCCAATCATCTACCCCCTGGATGTCGTCACATCCACTTCGTAGCTGACTCCCATCACTTAAGAGTTCCACAAATCACAAAGAAGGCAGCATTCATGCAGTTGCACTCCGACCCAAAGAACTGCCATAAAACATTCAGTCCACATATCACAACTCGCGCTATCCACATCCACCAATCCTCACTGTCGGCTGCCTTATGCATGCAAATTATACACATAACAGGATCCAATAGACTATCGAATAATAGACTCTATCCTAGGACCACAACCAAACAAGGAATAGGAAATAAGGTCAAATCTATTATTCTAAGGCTATAAGATCCTCACCGTATACAATTTTAAAAACATACACATAGCAGTTACAAATACCAATTATCACTCTCATTCCAGCATGGCATCCAATATTCCAATCAAATTATTCTATCCTCTAATCAGGAATTTGTACATGCAATTCAAAGGCTCATACAATCAGGCATAACCTAAACAGGCTATCTTATCACTGACTGATCAGTACTAGCATGCAAGTCTACAAGCACATACAATAGGCATATAAGGCATCCTCCCTAGATCCTTAGCCCTAATCTAGCATGCAGTTCTCATAATCATATCATATCACAACATACAACAACATGTATAGGTATCTTGGGAAAACTTAATTGAGCTTGGCTGATTGCACGCATCACACTCCTTGTTCTTTTCAAAGTTCTTTCTCTTTTCAAATTATTTTCAAACTCCTTTTATAAAATGATTTTACTTTTGAAAAGTTCCATACCAAGTCCTTAGTTTGAGTCCAGACACACCCGAGAGTGTGTCCGAATCCCTCAAACCAAGGCTCTGATACCAACTTGTAACGACCCAAAAATCAGGGGTAAACATTTCATTTTTAAATATATTATTATAAAACCAACAGTGTAAGAAACCATCCATAATACCATGTCATGTCAAAACCAAAGTAGAAAATAACCAAAATATGTTATCATAAAACAATATCAGAGTGTAACCCCAAATATCTCGTGTGCGGAAAACCATAGTGTGATGCGCTGCGATCAAGCTGACTCCTTTCCTTTAAACACGAAGTACTTGAAACCAAAACTAAAAACTGTAAGCACGAAGCTTAGTGAGTTCCCTAGAGCATACCACACACCACACATACACATATACTAGTAATAGATCACATAGGTCATGCATACAAAGAACCAGCAAGAATCCATGTGCTACCCCACATGGACTTTACCTAGGACTACCATGGGCTACCCCACATGCTCTTACATCTAATGCAATGGGCTACCCAACATGGTCTTTACTTGGACTGCCATGGGCTACCCCACATGGTCTTACACCCAAGGCCATGGGCTACCCCACATGGTCTTTACTTGGACTGTCATGGGCTACCCCACATGGTCTTACACCCAAGGCCATGGGCTACCCCACATGGTCTTTACTTGGACTGCCATGGGCTACCCCACATGGTCTTACACCCAAGGCCACAGGCTCCCCCGGGGTCTTCGTGCAAAACATACGATCACAATACATATCAAGACACAGAGTAATTGCACGTATATCATAAACACATAATGGGTCGGCCTTGGTGTCGTAGACCCATAGGTATGGTGAGAAGACTCACCTGGCACTGATGAAGTCCCGCAGATAAAACTCCAGCTGCTAGATGACAGATTCCCGAACTGTCAACACCAAAATAACACCTAATTAATAATTGGGTCCCAACACATAATCATAAATACTCACTTGGATAATTACTACATTACACCAAGGTTGGGTTTATGCAAGCCTAAAGCCTAATCCTTAGGCCCAAAGTCCACTAGGAAATCAAAGCCTAGCATATGGCCTAATTTTCCAAATTGGGCCCAGGCCTATACATGGTCTTATTCTAAGGCCTAACATCATATAATCATTAAGGCCCAACTATGGCCCATCTATGGCCCAATTTTCCAAATTGGGCCCAACCATTTACATGGGCCTTACCCTAGGCCCATTAAATTATTTTAGTCCATATGATTATTCTTGGATGACCCATTAATAATCCAATCATCAAGGCCCAAAAGAAAGACCCAACAATAAACGCAAGTAAAATTAGGGTTTCACATAAAATGATGTTTAGGGGACTTAATCCATTAAGTCCAATATTGTTTAGATTAATTTCCGCCAATTATTATTATTTAATATTCCGAGTTATTAATAAGTCTCGTGCGTCTCGATTAATACCCTAAAATTAGGGTTTTGATGGCATTAGGGTTTTCTAAACCCTTATTAGGGTTCCAACCCAAATACTAGCCCCCTTATTAATTTGTTGGGCTTTTAGATCAATTATGGCTTTATTGGGCCTATTAACCCCACTAAAATATTATTGAGCCCATTAGGGTTTTATTGGGTCCATTAGAGTCCATTAAGCTTCATTGGGCCCATTTGTGCTTCTTTGGGCCCATTAGGATTTCAAGCAACCCAAACAAATCAACACTACGAGGCTAAGCACACCGCCACCCGACACGGCGGCTGGTGGCAGCAGGAGGCGGTAGCCACCACCTCACGGTGGTGGTTTGATTTTTCCTTTTCACTATTCCAATTTGTTACAATTACGATGCCCATCCGATCAACACACACACACCCTAATCTAATTACAAACACACATACACACGAAAATACACCAATATAGCCATCTAATGGCAACAAGCGGTTGTTGATGGTGGCAGCCACCACCTCATGGTGGTGCCAGTGGATTTTCCTTATTCTCCGGCCAAACAAATCTAAACACGCAAACACACCAATCACGGGAACATACCCACACAACTCACAGCCACCTCCTACGGTGGCTGATGGTGACGAGCCAAGGCAGCGATGACAAGAAGTATAAAGAAATGGCAGCAGACGGTGGTTCGACAGCAACAACAGTGGCACAACAATGACCTTGGCGTTAGGAAACCGCTCTTAACGGTGGCTCACGACCCACACACGACGGGTATGGCTTGCTCCACAGTCCTCCGGTTACCCATAACTTCCGATGGCACGAACTTGACTAGGCGGCGACGCCCAAAACACAGCAGGGAAGAAGGAGAACGGCGGCAACGGACTTCAACGGCAGGGGCTCCTCCCTAGTTCGTTCCTCCGACAAGAAGGTCACGGCATCCGACAGTGGACGCGTATTCCATCAGCAGCAACCACAACGACAACGAATGTGGTGGGTTTGTCGGTCTGGCAGCAGCGGTTCACTGTGGTCCTTATCGTTCATGGGATCGCTGACAGCAATGAATCTTTGATGAAGCAACAACATTTGGAGGCTGTCTTCCTCCCCTAGTCGGCCTCTGATGTTGACAGTAACAAGGGAAATCTGATGATCCTAGGCGGCCGGGAAAAACGAACGAAGGGGATGGTGGTGGCTGCATCTGATTTTCTTAGAGTTAGGGTTAGCATAGGTTTTCATTGTTTAAATATGTTACACCTTAAGAGGGTAACGGGTGGGAAGGATGGTGCCAGGTTTAAACTCGTGTCCATACAAACTTAAATCCAAAAATCCAACTTCATCCCCTCCTCACCATTTTGTTTTCCAATTAACTCCAAAACTTACACTTTAGCCCTTGCCCTCGGAAATTCTTTACAAAGTGGCTCCCAAAATTTACACTTAACCCCCAACCTTCCACAAATTATGAAAATTTACCCCCATGGCTAACTTCCCTTAATTACTATGGATTTAGCGCTCTTATAAAATAATATAAAAATACACTTCTCATTCCCGAGGTACATTTATTTATTTAATAAACAAGCAGGGTGTTACAGATAAAGTATCACATCTTTATGTAAGACATTATGCATCGTGTCCCAAATGCTTCGGGTATAGGATCGATTGCAAATGCTATAATATTTGACTATTTTAAAATTTTCCAAATGTCTAGCGCATTAAGAGGGAAAAAGGACTAGAATCGGTTTTGACTAAAATAATTAAACAACTATCAAAGGACGATCCAAAGTTCGCTGAAGATTGGTTGCTTGTGAGTAGTTGGAAGTATGGTATTGGATGGACCATATCGACATTATTATGAATAGATAAGATTCTATTAAGAATGAGTTGTCGTATGGCAAATATGGAAATGTTTCCATATTGGGAGTTGGATATTGAGAATCTATGTCTAGATTAGAAACTTTTATGCAAGAAGGATGTTCAAAGGAATGTACTTTGAGTGAGAGACATCATATCTATAGAATTGTTTCTGATAGAGATTGGCCAAGTCTTGATGATTTTGAGCTATGACTTTATGAAAGGATCATTGCATAAAATGTTAGAATCTAGCATATTCTATAAGTGACAAGAATTTGATATTCTTATACTTATAATAAGGATTGGGAGTTGTGAAATGAGTATGATTGGAAATGTGTTCATTTGATCTATTTCACAAAGTAAGGACCATAACTAAACATTGTGTACATGCTAAGAGCATGGGACAATTGTAGTAATAATTCAAGTAATAAGTTAATTAACCGAAACAACAAATAATGAGTAATCGATATGGTGATAAATAAAAGGTGTTTTATTTATACTCAAAGGTTTGGGACCATATAGGATTAGTATTATTCTTGTGTTTCACTTTGCATTTTTTGACTTCATGAATAATTAATTATTTCAGAATAATCAAATTATTCGAATGGTCCACATTCGTTCATATGTTGGAAGTAGGTATGAATGAAGACTGTCATGAATTGGTTTGTAGATTGTCTAAAGTGTATTAGACATAGCAAAGGTTTGCTGCAACGTTCGTGAGTGCTTATGAATATGATTTTGAGCATTGGATTAAACCCACACTCACAAGAATCACTTCATGGATTTTATCACGAGTGATTGTGAGTCGATAATATTGTATATTCTTGAAACCGAGACGTGTGAGTTGTTATTTGCTGGTCGGTTGCACATTGATGATAAGTAAACGCACCAGTAACTTGGTGTTATAAAACTTATTGTTGTGTGTGATTCGATGAGTGAGTACAAGCAAGAATTGAGTCGAAATTTATCCGTTCCTTTTTCCCAAAGTGGGATAAAAGTGATATCTGTGGGCCCCTAGATGATTTAGTGATGACACCCTAAGCGCTTGACCAAGTCGGGACTAATTTGATGTGTTCAATTGTAGTCTGTTGTCAGTCGTCATAAATCAGAAATCGGAAAACAACACATAGACTGAGAGAATGATTTCAATCCATGTCTCATGTCTATACGATATCAAGAATGGAGGAATATATGATCCCTTATCTAAAGGACACGCTTCTAATAAGATCAGAGTTGACAGCGGCTTTGAAAGCTTCGATTGCTAATCAGGATCTGAAGTCATACGCAGAATAGTTATTAGACTTATCCAAGTGGGAGACTATTGGATTAGTGTATAAGTCCATAACTATTTTGGTATGTACTTCACCCGATTGTGCATGGTCCTTTTGGGTTGCCTTCACATTGGTGACTAGACATGATGATTGCTGAGGAGAGAGGCTGGTTTATTGTTAAGAATAATAAATTAGGGTATAAATATGATTTTTTAAAATATTATATGAATATTATATTAATTTGGAATCATATTATTAATTATTATTTAATCAGAAATTAATTTAGAATTAATTTTGGGATTAAAGGAACTGACTGAAAGTGTATGGGCTATTTTGTAATTATTCAATAGTTGAGGCTTTGGGCCATTGGATCACCTTTATTAAGGCTTGAACGAAAATCCTAGAAGGATCTAGGAGTTTTCGTCCAAGGGCTTAAGGAAAGGAGTCCATGGACTTGCTTAGGCCCTAAGCTAAGGGATTAGGGTTTACACCTTGAAACCCTAGTTAGCCTTAAGTATAAATAGCACCCTAAGGCACTAAGATTTCGTCCAAGCTTTGGGAAAACCTAAAAGGGATGAATTCTAGGACAAGATACCCTTCTCTCCTCTCTCCCATATTCATCCTTTCACCTAGTGTGTTTGTGAGCCATTAGAGGTACTACACTTGTGGTACTTGCTTTCAAAGCTAAGGAGATTCAAGGAACTAGTTGTTATTATTATATAACAACAAAAGGTATGTATTCTATTCTTCTATGTGGATTTTGAAAATAGTACTAGCATGCCAGGTTTCTTTTTGTGTTCATAAAGTTGTATAAATAATAGTGAAAACATAGATCCAACTCTAGGGTTGCATGCATACATAGGATTGTTTGTATAAAACCCATCAATTCTTGAGACTAAGAAATACCTATCCTCGAACTTTAAGATGAAAGATCTTGGAGAAGTTGATACAATTCTTGGTATCAAGGTGAAAAGGACAGGTGGTCAGATTTCTCTTAGTCAATCTCATTATATACTGAAAGTTTTGACAAAGTTTCAACATTTGAACATTAAAGAATTCAACACTCCTTTTGATCCAAGTGTGAAACTAAAGGTTAATTTTGGTCGAGCAGTGGCTCAACTAGAAAGGTCTCGACTTTATGGAAAGAGGAAAGGTGTTTTCAGCTCAAAGTGACCTTTATAGCCATACAAAGGCATAAAGGTCTCGACTTTATGGATTAAGTCATATAAGAGGAGTTAGATCTGGATTTTAGACGAATGTCTTAACCGATTAAGGCCTGAATAAGTTGAATAAAGAAACTGGATGTTACGTTGGGCGTAATCCCAGTACGCGCGGCGTAAGGGGTCGCGTACCCCGATTCTGTGAAGGCTCTGGGTACGCCCAACGTACATGTTTGGTACACGCAGCGTAACTCGAAGGGTTGACTTTTGTTGACTTTTAGGGTTTGGTCAACTTTAGTGCCTTTGAGTCAAGTAAGGGATAAAATGGTCTTTTGCCTTTCCTGAGAGTGATTAGAGGGATTGGTCTAGCCTTGGGATATATGTTGATATCGAGTGTTTATTTCATAAGATTAGGCGGAGGCTAGGTCCTATTTCACGGAGTTCGAGGTTTCTGAGTTACACGAGGTGAGTCTTCTCACTATACTTACCCAGAGTAGTGTTATGTGTTTGACCAAAGGGTCTTATGTGCTATGTATGAGAATATGTGCTATGTGATATATATGTATGTTATATGATTTGATAAGACCGGACCGGAGGGTCCAACGATATAGACCGGACCAGAGGGTCCAACGATTCAGACCGGGCCAGAGGGCCCAACGAGCTATGACCAGACCAGAGGGTCCAACGAGCTACAGGACTGGAGGGTCCCGCTGAGACACATCGACCGGAGCGTCGTGCTATAGCCTCGAGTGGCGTATGTGTTGTATGCGGTATTTTGGGGAACTCACTAAGCATTTATGCTTACAGTTGTGTTATGTGTTTCAGGTACTAGCGAGGACCGTGGGAAGGCGCCAGCGTGAACCGTACACATGAAGTGGATATTTTTCTATGATCTTGGGAATATGTTTTGAGAAATAACAATTGTGAAATACTCTTTGAGAATTTTTTAAATGTAATTTTGGTTGTTGAAAAATGAAAATTTTGTTTTGAAAATTACGTTGTTACAGCGTTTGTGAGGAAGGAGAGGCCATTTTTGATCATTTTGTTGGTGTGATTTCAAGAAGGAGGTAACCAAGGCAAGAGGAGGCTGATGGAGGTGCGATTCTAGTGATTTTAGAGTTCAGAGACTTCATCTTGAGGTATTTATTCGGACATTCTTCAGTTTTGGGTGTTGATTCATAGAGTTAGGGTTTTCTAACCCCTTTAGAGGATGGTTATGTGGAGCAATTGGTCCCTTCTCGAGTTTATGCTTTGGATCTGGACTCAAAGAGGTCCAGAGACCTTAACCCTTGGAGCTTTATGAGTTATTTTGGGGGCCATGGACTTAGGATGTCATTTTTGGGGCTAAATCACCAAGTGACACCATCTAGATGATATATGAGTGTCAAGGTCTGAACTTTACATGATTATCATGCTTGGGAAGGCCAGATCTATGGATTAAAGGAACAGATCTGACCTCAGGAGGTCAATGGAGTTTGTGCATGGCATGAACTCGCCGAGTCCAAAGATCAGACTCGGCGAGTAGGGTTAGGGTTTCACATAAATCACTCAGTGACTAGACATGCCGAGTTGGGGGAATAACTCAGTGAGTCAGAGGGGGATTAGAGTACTGGAGTTCAAGGTGGAACTCGCCGAGTTGTTCTTGAGACTTGGCGAGTTGAGTCAGGGTGGCCTTGCGATTCATGCCAGGTGTGACTCGTCGAGCAAGGGGAGGGACTCGACGTGCCAAGCGGGACTAAAAGAGTTAGTGGACACGTGTATACTTGCCGAGTCGCCCAAGTGCACTCGACGAGTCGGGTCAAAGTTTGGCCATTGACTTTTGTTGACTTTTAGGGTTTGGTCAGCGATGTGGCCTTTGGGCCAAGAGAGGGGTAAAATGGTCTTTTACCCTTAGGAGGGTGCCAAGAGAGGGTTGAGTCTAGTCTCGAGAGTTATATTCATGAGATTATTTGCCTTATGTGTTAGGCAGTGGCGAGTTCGAGATTCAAGTGTGAGGATATTTGCTTTCTGCTTACCAGGTGAGTCTTCTCACTATACGTTACCTTGAGTGGTAGTTATGTGTGACCGGAGGGTCTTATGTGATTACATTGAGTATTATGTCATATGTGATATGCTATGCATCATGTCTTTTTGATTTATGTTATGCGGAGTTTATAGACCGGACAGGAGGGTCCAACGATACAAACCGGACCGGAGGGTCCAACGATACGGAACTGGAGGGTTCCGCTGAGACACACCGAACGGAGGGTCATATTGTAGCCTTGAGTGGCATATTTGTTGTATGTGGTATTTTGGGGAACTCACTAAGTTTCGTGCTTACAATGTTTTGTGTTATGTGTTTCAGGTTATCACAAGATCACGGGACGGCACCGACTCGATTGTACACACCAGAGGAAGCGTTTGTTTTGAGGATCCTGGTTTATTAATTGATTGAACAAAAGATTCATGTATTTCACTTTAAACAAAAAGGAGATTTTTGTGAAAAGTATTAAAGAGATAAATGATTTTAAATGAAAAAAATTTGTTTTGAAAATTTCGGTGTTACAAGTTGGTATCAGAGCCTTGGTTTGAGGGATTTGAATGCACCTTCGGGTAAGTCTGGACTCAAACTGAGGAAGTAAGAAAAGTTTTCAAAGAAATGATTTTCTAAAGTGAATAAGAGTTCAATGGGAAAGCGAGAAAGAGCATTGTGTACAATCAGCCAGAGCCCAAACGGTGATTTCCCAAAATACCCTTACTTTTGTGTTATGAGATATTTATGATACACTTTATGAGATATTATGCATGCTAGAGACAGGCTAGGTACTTCATATCTTAGGACTAGAGTGGCCTGATTTTTGATGCCTTAGCCTAGGAGTTGCTGTTATATGTGATGTGCTTTTGAGTATGTGATGAGTGAGAATATTCAGTTGGAATCCTTTTAGGGGATTTGAGTAGTGGAGTAATATAGGGGATATGCCTAGATGAGTACCATGGTGCTTATCGAAAGAATAGTTAGAACCCGCGAGGGGTAGAGTTGCAGAGTTCGGTGGTACTTTCGAGGATGAGCAGAGCAAGCGGAGTTATCACCCAGAGTGAGTTCTATGTACTCTTCGATGCCCGAATGCTGCTTGCTTCGTGCTTTGTAGGACTCTCGATGATGGGAGTCGGCTACCAAGTGAATATGACGATATTCAGGAGGTAGATGGCTGGCATCATTAGGAGCTCTTCAGCGGTTGATGGCGGAGAAGTGGGAGGACCAAGGAAGAGCCTTGGGAGTAACCTTAGCCAGATAAGTACGCTGGCGGAGTAGAGCATTTCGCTAAGGAGCGAGCACGCGTGGAGGAATTAGTGAACGAGAAGGTTGAACAGCTACTTAGGAGCTCTAGGATGGTCCGTGTGGAAAGTATGGGTAGATGTGGCAGGTAGTATGGGCCCGTACTATCGAAAGCAGAGGACCCATACTCGATACAGGGAGTATTCTGAAGGATCTAAGTAGCAGATTGAGGAGTGATGTTATGGTTCGTGTACCATACATCGGAGCAGATTGAGGAGTGATGTTATGGTTCGTGTACCATACATCGGAGCAGATTGAGGAGTGATGTTATGGTTCGTGTACCATACATCGGAACAGATTGAGGAGTGATGTTATAGTTCGTGTACCATACATCGGAGCAGATTGAGGAGTGATGTTATGGTTCGTGTACCATACATCGGAGCAGATTGAGGAGTGAAGTTATGGTTCGTGTACCATACATCAGAGCAGATTGAGGAGTGATGTTATGGTTTGTGTACCATACATCAGAGCAGATTGAGGAGTGATGTTATGGTTCGTGTACCATACATCGGAGCAGATTGAGGAGTGATGTTATGGTTCATGTACCATACATCAGATCAGATTGAGGAGTGATGTTATGGTTCGTGTACCGTACATCGGAGCAGATTGAGGAGTGATGTTATGGTTCATGTACCATGCATCGGAACATATTGAGGAGTGATGTTATGGTTCATGTACCATACATCGGAGCAGATTGAGGAGTGATGCTATGGTTCGTGTACCATGCATCGGAGCAGATTGAGGAGTGATGTTATGGTTCGAGTACCATATATTGTAGCAGATTGAGAAGAGATGTCATGGGTTGAGTACCATGGTTCTTAGCAAATGATGCTTCTGATTCTCCGGTTGTCCGGTTAGGATTGATTTTTTGAATTTGGAGGTGATGAGGTTTTAGGCCTGGGGGCCATGATTGAGTCCGAAGAGGCATCCCTGAGAGGGAGGTCGAGAGCACTTCAGAGTATTCTGGTAAGATGCCATATGTAGTCACAAGACTCAAGGATTAGTGGAAACAGCAATTATGGGGGATTGCAGTCCGAGTGAGCAATTAGCCGATGGAGGAGATGTCACCTTCTGTGACCTGAGGGGTGCTATTTATGTCTCCTGTAGGAAACAGGAGAGGCGTGAGATTTCAGTTTTGGGTTTAGGAGTAAACCCTACAGGTTGACATTGATGGCGATTTTTCCACCAGAGTATCAGGCAACATGTCTTCCGCGAAGAAATGATCTACCATGAACAGGTAGTCAGTGGGGACTGAGATGTTCATGGACCACATTACACCCTAATTGAGTAAAGTAGGGCGTGTGGTAGCGGTATCAGCGGGTAATCCAGTCGAGTGTATCAGAGCGGTGGCTCTTCTATTTATGATGAGTATTGAGTATGGTAGAGGAGTCCCTATTCTTGTGATGATTCATGTGTTGTAACGGAGGTTGAGAAGTCAAGGATGGGGAGTATGATGATTTATTGTTTCAGTCTAAGAGTCAGTGATAGTACAGGACAATTGAGATGTTCGATATTGGGATGGTATGAGACTTCGAATGGCTAGAGCCAGTCGTAATGAGAAGTTCCTGAGGATTTCATCGGAGATGTAGGGAAATTCAGGTTTCTTGATCTCTACATGGGGAGATCGTTGGGCGTTGTGTGGCACCTTCCAAGCGTAGGTGCGATCTTTCTGGTGTAAACCGTCTGTGGGGTAGATTGTTGATGCGTCAATTGGTGATGGTCCGAACCCTAAGTGGGGGAGAACCGGGTATTTTATTGAAAGAACCAGAGATTTGTGCAAGAGCGGTTAGGGGTTGGATACAGAAAACCTGCGACTCGAATTCATGAGACCAGGGTCATTGGTGATCAAGGAAAGGTGCAGAGTGTGATAATGCATATGATATATGTCTGAGAAAGGGATGAGTGTCTCCACGGCTGGTGGCCAATGTTCAGGAATCTAGTGGTGGTCAGGGCCGTTTCAAGTGGAAGGCTCGTAATGATGGTATGGGCAGTTGAGAACTTCTGGATCGAAGTATGGATTGTATATGCCTTTTTTTGGGGTGGACAGAAGATCATCGAGCAGCCAACTCCTGGGCCGGTATGTGTATTCTTGTGTGGATTTTGAGCAGTAGAGGAAAGGGTTTCGGAGGATCATCAGTGTGTTCTGAAGCGTTAGCGCTTTCTTTGTATTCCAATTGAGTGTTTGGATACACTGAAGTTGCGCATTGGGAAAAATGAAGAATTATTTATGGGGTTCAGAGGAAATGTATTGTTGTATATGTATGGTGCTGGGAGTAGGAGAATCAGTGGTAGAGGCAGGACATTGTGATGCTCTGTAATGGTGTTCGGTGTTACCCGGGTATAACGTCCCGATTTCGGAGTTATTTAGAATCTTGAGTTTGAGACGACTAGTGGTGTATCATGTATCTACGGTTCCAGTGGGAGCCCTTCGGGTATTGACATCAAGAGGGATTATTTGAGGAAGTGGATCTTCGCAGAGGTAGGTGCTATGTTATAGCGGTTGCCGCCAGAGTCTGTGATGCATATTTGGGACAAGTGTGTGTAACTATCTATGATAGTCTACGGTGCATGAGTTAGTGAACGTAGTGTGGCGTTGTAATGAGAATGAGAGTATGGGGTGAAGCTACGGGGAGCAGTAGTATTCACTAGTCAGAGGGTGTTGTGATGCTACAGGGAGCCGTAGTACTCACAAGTCAGAGAGAGAGAGTCATGATACTACAGGGAGCCGTAGTATTCACTAGTCAGTTGGTGTTGTAGTGCTACGGGGAGCCGTAGTACTCACTAGTTAGAGGCTGTCATGATGTTGCGGGAAGCCATAGTACTCACTAGACGGCAAGAGAGTGTGATGATGGAGTGTTCTCCGATCAGTGTATGGTGCAGAAGAGTTTTAGGCTTGAGTAGCCCTAGTGTTGAGTTTTTGGAGCCTGGTGATTAAACCGGGGGCGAGACTGGGGTCTCCGTCTCTGTCGGGAGAGTCAGCGAGATGCGCAGGAGATATGCGCAGCAGACACCAGAGGTCAGAGTTGAGTCGATCTTTGATTGGATTGTATTTTTTCGTATGAGGAGAAGAGAATTTCGTGACTTGCGTGTCACTGGGCCGGGATAGTGGTCACGGGGAGGAAGTTAGTGAGATATTTTGGATCATGTTATGTGTGACCTTTGGAGGTTCAGCTGTGGAGCCAAAAGCTGGCCTGGTGCTCAGTATCGAAGAGGGATATGAGAAATGAGCTAGAGTTTACCATGGTGATGTCTGAGGACACTTCGGAGCGAGCGAACGATTTAGACGCTCGAGGACATGCTTCGGGCATGTGTATTAGATTTTGAAGGGAGTTGTGTCACGAAATTGCCCTTGGCAGAGTTTTCCTACAACAACAGCCATCATTCGAGCATCGGTATGCCACCCTTTGAGCTGTTGTATGGGAGGAGGTGTCGGACCCCCATTTGCTGGGGAGAGGTAGGGCAATGTGTGATGGGTAGTACAGAGATCATGCTTCAGACAACAGAGCAGATACAACAGGTCAGACAGAGGTTGTTGACCGCTTAGAGTCGTCAGAAGAGTTATGCGGGCAGGCGCCGGCCCGAGCTCGAGTTTCAGGTCGGCGACTTCGTGCTCCTGAAGGTCTCTCCTTGGAAAGGAGTGATCCGATTCGGGAAGAGAGGCAAGATGGGGCCACGATATATTGGTCCTTTCAGGGTGATTACGAGAGTAGGCAGGGTAGCCTACCGTTTGGAGCTACCTGCAGAGTTGGGTCAGATTCATGACACCTTCCACGTGTTGCAGCTGAGAAAGTGTATAGCCGATGAGTCGGCAGTGGTGCCATTAGAGGATATTCAGGTAGATGTGAGCCTGAACTATGTTGAGAGACTGGTGGCGATTAAGGATCGGAAGATCAAGGTTCTGAGGAACAAGGAAGTGCGTCTGGTGCAGGTCCAGTGGCAGCATCGGAAAGGGTCAGAGCTGACTTGGGAGCCGGAGCGTGAGATGTGTGAGTAGCATCCAGAGTTGTTTGCAGAGTGAGACTTCGAGGGCAAAGTCTGATTCTAGTGGGGGAGAATTGTAACATCCCGATTCCCAGGAATAATATTTATTCATTTATTTTGGAGTTTGTGGAGGAACTCGGCGAGTTGGTGCTTAGACTCGCCGAGTAGGGTCGCGGATTTTCATCCGGGTTCATGACTGGACTCGGCGAGTCCACTCTTTTTAATGAAACCCTAATTTCCCGGGTTTGGGACCTATTTAAAGGCCCTTAGGGCCGTCATTTGCGGCTACCAAACCCCAGAGAGAAACCATAAGAGGTCTAGATCATTTGTAACAACCCGAAATCCAGGTAAGCTTTATACCCCCTTTTATTTTGAGAGATTGGCAAAATTAGTCCCTTAAGTTGTATGTTGGTTTGGTGAGTACGCTGGGCGTAGTGAGGTGTACGCCGCACGTACTCACGCGCTTATTTTGGACGCAGACTCGCCCGGGTACGCTGGGCGTACCCAAGGGTTACACTGGGGGTAGTGAGCCCAGATGCAAACCCTAATTTCTGGCGTGTGCACTATAAAAGGAACATGTTGTCCCTTGCCCTAGCCACCATATCCCCTTGAGTGAGTCCTTAGAGAGCTGAGATCCGTGCTTAAGCTTGTGTGTGTTTTGAGCTTGAAGTTACATTTTCAAGGTGAAGAAGGAGAAGAAGGAGCCATTGTTGGAGCTAGAAGTTGAAGAACAAGTGTAGATCCGTGTTCTACAGTGGTTGGAGATCCCTTTTGAGGTAAAAAGCTCAGAGCTTTCCTTGTTCTTCATAAGTTTTGTTTTGTGAGCCATTTTTAGGGTTTTTGGTTCAAAGTTTGAGACTTTAAGTGCAAATAGTCTCCATGAGCTTAGATTTGGCCTTATCTTGTGTGTATTGTGTTGAGGACTCATAAAAATCCAGTCTTGTTTGTGGATCTAGTGTCATGCATGAGTTATAGTCCCATTATGGAAAGAGGAAAGGTGTTTTGAGCTCAAAGTGACCTTTATAGCCATGCAAAGGCATAAAGGTCTCGACTTTATGGATTAAGTTGTATAAGAGGAGTTAGATCTGGATTTTAGACGAATGTCTTAACCGATTAAGGCCTGAATAAGTTGAATAAAGAAACTGGGTGTTACGTTGGGCGTAATCCCAGTACGCGCGACGTAAGGGGTCGCATACCCCGATTCTGTGAAGGCTCTGGGTACGCCCAACGTACATGTTTGGTACGCGCAGCGTAACTCGAAGGGTTGACTTTTGTTGACTTTTAGGGTTTGGTCAACTTTAGTGCCTTTGAGTCAAGTAAGGGATAAAATGGTCTTTTGCCTTTCCTGAGAGTGATTAGAGGGATTGGTCTAGCCTTGGGATATATGTTGATATCGAGTGTTTATTTCATATGATTAGGCGGAGGCTAGGTCCTATTTCACGGAGTTCGAGGTTTCCGAGTTACACGAGGTGAGTCTTCTCACTATACTTACCTAGAGTAGTGTTATGTGTTTGACCAGAGGGTCTTATGTGCTATGTATGAGAATATGTGCTATGTGATATATATGTATGTTGTGTGATTTGATAAGACCGGACCGGAGGGTCCAATGATATAGACCGGACTGGAGGGTCCAATGATTCAGACCGGGCCAAAGGGCCCAACGAGCTATGACTGGACCAGAGGGTCTAACGAGCTACGAGACTGGAGGGTCCCGCTGAGACACATCGACCGGAGGGTCGTGCTATAGCCTCGAGTGGTGTATGTGTTGTATGCGGTATTTTGGGGAACTCACTAAGCATTTATGCTTACAGTTGTTGTGTTATGTGTTTCAGGTACTAGCGAGGACCGTGGGAAGGCGCCAGCGTGAACCGTACACATGAAGTGGATATTTTTCTATGATCTTGGGAATATGTTTTGAGAAATAACAATTGTGAAATACTCTTTGAGAATTTTTTAAATGTAATTTTGGTTGTTGAAAAATGAAAATTTTGTTTTGAAAATTACGTTGTTACAGCGTTTGTGAGGAAGGAGAGGCCATTTTTGATCATTTTGTTGGTGTGATTTCAAGAAGGAGGTAACCAAGGCAAGAGGAGGCTGATGGAGGTGCGATTCTAGTGATTTTAGAGTTCAGAGACTTCATCTTGAGGTATTTATTCGGACATTCTTCAGTTTTGGGTGTTGATTCATAGAGTTAGGGTTTTCTAACCCCTTTAGAGGATGGTTATGTGGAGCAATTGGTCCCTTCTCGAGTTTATGCTTTGGATCTGGACTCAAAGAGGTCCAGAGACCTTAACCCTTGGAGCTTTATGAGTTATTTTGGGGGCCATGGACTTAGGATGTCATTTTTGGGGCTAAATCACCAAGTGACACCATCTAGATGATATATGAGTGTCAAGGTCTGAACTTTACGTGATTATCATGCTTGGGAAGGCCAGATCTATGGATTAAAGGAACAGATCTGACCTCAGGAGGTCAATGGAGTTTGTGCATGGCATGAACTCGCCGAGTCCAAAGATCAGACTCGGCGAGTAGGGTTAGGGTTTCACATAAATCACTCAGTGACTAGACTTGCCGAGTTGGGGGAATAACTCAGTGAGTCAGAGGGGGATTAGAGTACTGGAGTTCAAGGCGGGACTAAAAGAGTTAGTGGACACGTGTATACTTGCCGAGTCGCACAGACTTTTTGGGTGCTAAGATCCAAAGTCGAGAGGGAAACAGCCCAGATCGTATGCTAAAGTCCCTAAGCAATCACTTAGTGGAAAAGGAAGTGATCGAGCGATGACAACCAGGAGGTGGGCTTGGAAGCAACCATCCTTTGAAGAAAGCGTACCCAAGTGCACTCGATGAGTCGGGTCAAAGTTTGACCGTTGACTTTTGTTGACTTTTAGGGTTTGGTCAGCGATGTGGCCTTTGGTTCCAAGAGAGGGTTGAGTCTAGTCTCAAGAGTTATATTCATGAGAGTATTTGCCTTATGTTTTAGGCGGTGGCGAGTTCGAGATTCAAGTGTGAGGATATCTGCTTTCTGCTTACCAGGTGAGTCTTCTCACTATACGTTACCTTGAGTGGTAGTTATGTATGACCGGAGGGTCTTATGTGCTTACATTGAGTATTATGTCATATGTGATATGCTATGCATCATGTATTTGTGATTTATGCTATGCGGAGTTTATAGACCGGACCGGAGGGTCCAACGATACAGACCGGACAGGAGGGTCCAACGATACGGAACTGGAGGGTTCCGCTGAGACACACCGACCGGAGGGTCATATTGTAGCCTTGAGTGGCATATGTGTTGTATGTGGTATTTTGGGGAACTCACTAAGCTTCGTGCTTACAGTGTTTTGTGTTATGTGTTTCAGGTTATCATAGGATCACGGGACGGCACTGGCTCGATTGTACACACCAGAGGAAGCGTTTGTTTTGAGGATCCTGGTTTATTAATTGATTGAACAAAAGAGTCATGTATTGCACTTTATAAAAAAAGGAGATTTTTGTGAAAAGTATTAAAGAGATAAACGATTTTAAATGAAAAAAATTTGTTTTGAAAATTTCGATGTTATAAAATACCCGGATACACATCCGATAAAGGGCCGACCTTGGTTTCTTAGACCCTGTTGATATAATGAGGATAAATCACCTTGCAATGCCGAACCGTAGAGATAAGATCAAACCCCCGAGTCACAGTCCCGAACTCCACCACCTATAACCACCATAGGACCAAGTCCAGAAATTCCCAAATTACTAAAATACCCTCAGGAGTCAAACTAGTCAACCCTTGGTCAAAGTTAAGGTCAATGCTCAAGGTCAACAATCCATGTTGACCTAACTCATCGAGTTCATCCAGCCACTCGTCGAGTCCCTACATAGCTTGTTAACTCGCCGCGTCCTAGACAATCTTCATCAGACCCGCCGAATCACTCATCCGACTCGCCGAGCCCACGACCATCTTCATCGGACTCGCCGAGTTGACCATGCGACTCGCCGAGTCCCTTCAGTCCTTCTTCCATATAGAGGCTTTTTAAGCCATGCTAAGACTCCAAATTGTAGATCCAGCTTCCCAAGGCATGTTTATCACGTAAAGTTGCAAACTTTACGTGCATGCAAAGCTCTAAAGTCTTAAAATGACAAAACCAAGTTTGTAAAGAAGTCTCACACTTGAGGGAAGGTTCATGCTTGACAAAGCTAACAACTTTATGGACCTAGGGAGCAAAGAGAGCTCAGATCTGAAGTTGCAACTTCAGATCTTAGCTCAAACACAATAAAAGCTTCCTAAGAACCACCCAAATGAGATCGAAGATGAAATAAGTCCGAGATAACAACTTAATACCTTCAAAAGGGTGCTAACTGAAGTCGATCTCTGATTCCCACGAGTTCCTTGCTTCTAATCACTTGTTCCCCAAGCTTTTCTCACCAAAATCCTTCTTCAAAGCTTAAACACACAACAATGTAGCATACACACACGAATTAGGGTTTTGGAACGTCAAGAGGCTGTAAAGGGGAGGCTGGGGAGGTCAATGATCCTTTAAATAGGGTGTAAAACCCTGAAATTAGGGTTTTCCTCCAGCTCCTACTCGCCGAGTCCCTTCTTGGACTCGGTGAGTAGGTCACTTAAATACGTGGAGTAGACCTTGAATCATGAGAATTTATAACCATAAATTGATTCTTGGGAAATCGGGGCATTACATTTGGAGACATCTAAGCAACGAAGATGTTGTAAAACTTTGCCTATATGATCTAGAGGTGGTGCCGTCTTAAGTGAAGATTAGTGGTTTATCTTCTAAAGGGTCATGAAAAGGTTTTATAGCGCATGACCATATTAGCACTCAGAGAGAACACAAAGACGACTTGTGATGTGTGGGGGTAAACCGGAGAGGTCTTAAGGTTCATTGTTTAAACCTATAAGGATACCATCGAATTGGTCTCTCCTTGTTTGTTCTCATTAAACTAGGTTTAATCTTCGTGACACCCAAGTGACATCATCTGTCTGAGTGAAAGGAAACTTTCCAATTTGGTGGGTGATTGTTGGAAATTATAGAGGATAAATTGCAAGTTGGCAAGTTTCTGATCGAGGTCGTTGTCTCAACCAAACATAAACCAAATAACCTAGGTAGATAGGGTAAGTCGAGTCGAATCTACAAGGAGTTCGTGGTTAAACATTGTGTCAAAGTAATAAATAAAGAGAAAAGTATTACTAGCAATTATCACGGAAAAGATTAAAGTAAAAATCAAACTAAAAATTGGAGATTTATTAATTAAAATGAGAAAACTAGAGTACTCCCGGTTCAATTATAGACAGTTTAGATTCACACACTTTCTTCCCTACAATCCTAGTTCAATTACTTAAATGCAATTGTGGTTTATTATCTTGTAACACATAATTTTGGGCACACAATATATTCATTCAACTAGTTGTCTTACTCCCTATGTCTAGATGGATTAGGAACAATTAGTGAATCAGCAATAAAGTGTCTTACAATTACCTATTACCATATTAAGTTCAATATCATAAGTTGGAATAATATATGTTGATTCAATCATTTGTCTTTATTCTTAAACTACTTGAACTTGGAACAACTGATGAATTAACAATAGACTATCTTAAGTATGACATCAAACAAATTCATACAACCCAATTTCAATTATCATTACCAAAGATTATCACATGAAGCATAAAACAACAATTGAAATTGACTAGAATCAAGTAATAATCAAGTGTGTTCATCAAAAGGTCCTAAGCATCCCCGGACGTAACCCTAATGATTTAGCCTTCCATTAAGTTCATAAAACAAATAACTTGATTAAAATGAATAAAATGCATAATAGAATTCATAAACAAGCGTAGAATCGTCAAACAAATGTAGCCTAATGATTATTAAAGTATAGAACAAATAAACCTTGGGGAAGAAGAAATAATTCTGGAAAATAAAGAATTGATGAAGATTAACCAATGAAATAATCTTCACTTATAGCTTGATGATGAATTGAATCGAATCTTGCATTGAATCCGGATTGAAATGGAATAGATTTGTGTTTCCAAATGTTTCCAAGGGTTTAGAAGCCTCAAAAACGCAGGAAAAGACTCTGAAATTCGAAGGTGGGAACCCCAAAAACGAATGCATAAGTCCCTATTTATAGTGTGGGAAAAAAATAATGAAATTGGGCGATGTGGGACGTTGGATGTCCTAGGAGACGTCTTAGACGTCGTGTATAACGCCCATGCGTTATTTGTGTGTCCTTGCATGCCATCTGTCGTCCTTTAAATACACTAAAAAATGGCCAAAAATGTCAGACGTCTTAGACGCGTTCTAGGATGTCCTTCCTTGTTTTCTAAACTTTTCAAAACACACCGTTCCAACACGAGACGTCCCTAAAACGCCAAGACGTCCTAGGGAACGTCTTAGACGTCATGTAAGACACCTACGGGGTCCTTCCTTCTTTTCTGCTCTGAAATAACGACCACATGCTGACCGTTTGACCTGGACGTCCTAGGGGCGTCTTAGACGCCTGGGGGCGTCCTTCATCTTCCGTGCAAGTTTTGGTGGTCAAAACGACATAACTAGCAGAAACACAAAACACGAAAGTTGTAGAAAATCTTTTCTAGTTTCCAGAACTTCTTTACTCATATCAATCGGAGCTCTAGAACTTGAGATATGACCAAACAATTGAAACATGGTCAATTTTCCCAACAACGTTTCTTCATTCCTTTAGCAATCCGTTTTACTTGCAGGTTCCGCTCAATTTTAGTACAATATATTGACTTGCATATGAAGTTCAACAACTCATCAAAGTAGTGTCATTCTTGGACAATTATACATCAATTCAACAGATTTATGACAATTTAGTACATTCATAAAATGGACTTATCAGTTTCCACTATCCCACATTGGTGGGGGAAGAAACTTTTAGTGGGTTTATATGCTTAATACCTTGATAGGCCTTCAAAGGCATTAGTGGATCAAGGAATGGGCCAAGCCCACGCGCGTGCCTAGCTTAGCCTAGCACCAGCTGACGCCGCGAGTGCGCGATTTAGGCACACTTTGCACTTCGCACGACGTATCGGTCGCTGGGAGCTGAGGAGCTTTCATTTTTGGCGAGTTCGGGTCAAGTCGGCTTGACCGGTCCGGTCAAACGGTTGACAGAGTTGACTTCATGGATAAGGTGACGGGACATTCTAGAAGGATCAGGAAACGGATTGCTTGGAGAGCAAGTTGTCACCCTAGGGTTTTTGGGGCCGACCTATGGGGGCCCGTTTCATGCCTTCTAGGGTTTCAATACCTATAAATACTGCTCCCTAGGAGCCATATTGACCACTCACGAAAATCAGAGCTCTCTCCCACTCTCTGCGTTTTTTCTTTTAGTTTTCGAGTATTTGCTCTGTGTTTATCGATTTCCAGTGCTGTTGGAAAGTCGATAGATCTGCATTAAATCCTGGGGTTTTACTCTATTACTTACAGCTAGTAGAAGCGAAGTAAAAACCTTTAAGGACAGGAGTCCGATCCGTGCAATTATCTGAAGTTCAAGATCAGCCATCAACAAGTCGGTTTTACTTTTCTGTCTTGCGTTTAATTTTGTCCAACAACAGGACACTCTTCTTCTACCTTTCTTATAATCAAATCTAATCGAGAATGATTAATCTGGTTTTAGAAGAAAGTTGGTAAATATAGTAATAATAATTGGATCTATTATTTGCAACTAATCGACATATAATTCTCCATATTATTTTTCGGTTTCCTTGTGTGTCTATTCGTTTGCTTTTCAACATAAATGACATAATCCGATTAGGATGAGAATTGATCAAAGCAAAAAAATTGAATTTTTTAATATAATAGACAAAACTGCAAAGGTATTCAAAAAACTTTGGATAGGGTCCAAAAAGTTTTCGACTTTCTAGGAAGGTCCAAAATCAAGATTTTACTTTTGTTTTGGTCCTAAAATATTTGAAAAGACGATTTTACCCCTTATCATTTCTTTTTTACATTTTTTTAAAAAAAGAAAAAGAAAATCACTTACCCCTCCCTACCCGTAACCCCCCCTTCCCACTTTCACTCTCATTTACTCTCTCGCCTCTTTCTCTATATCAGTTTTCCTTTTTCCATGTCATTGCAATTGTTGGTGGTGGTGTTGGGCTGTGATATGGAAGCGTGAAGACAACCGGAAATGGGTATGACATCAGCTATGTAATGTCTCGATTTCTTGATGAAGAGCTTGTAGTATCCTCCTTCTCTGCGTCTTCCCCTGTATTTGTATTTCCATGTGATGAAGGTAAGACCATCAGTTTCAGTTCATATATTCTGATGAAAGATGGTGGTGGTGATATGGCTCTATGGCGAGTTAATTATTATCCCCGAACAACAGGAGGGATTTCAAGGCCCTATTTTAGGGTTTTCAAAGTTCGATTTTAGGGTTTCCAAGGTTTGATTTTAGGGGTTTCATCATTTCCATAACCTCTTTCGCGACACCATCTCTTTAATCTGCAACATAAATTCAAAACATATCTCTTTAGTATGGTACACACAAGTTAGTGAAATTAGGAATTCATAAACGAAGCTAGAATGTACAGGTGATAAATTAGGAAAATATAAACAGGAATTAGCTCCTGATATATGAGCTCTTGGGTGTTTAGTAAGGAAAATGATCACCGGAAACCAGTTTGGAATTGCTACAACATCGAAGATCTTTTGATTGAAAATGGCATTGGAGATAATGATCAAAACATATGTTAAATGGTGGGTTTATGGTGGTGTTTTGCTATGACTGGATGTTGATGATAGGGTAATCAATGATGTATGATGTAGGGGTCCGGCAATCATAAGATGGTGGTGATGGCGGTTGAATGACTTCAGAGAGAGAGAGAGAGAGAGAGAGAGAGAGAGAGTTGGGTGAGATTTTATTTTTGTTTTTATTTTTAATTATTTATATATCAAAATAAATAAAAAATAGAGAAAATAAAATGAAAAAGGGTAAAATTGTCTTTTTAAGTGTTCAGGGACCAAAAACCCTGGAAAACTTTGATTTTGGACCTTCCATGCAAGTTGAAAACTTTTTAGACCCTATCTAAAGTTTTTTGAATACCACAATGACCAATTTTACAGTTTTATCAATATAATACTTATAACAAAATATGATAGGTTTAGGTTGATGCCATTTCAATTCGGTTTTTATGGATCATGCACTATCATACTAAAATTTACAACCTCATAGTATCAAACATATCTAAACAAAATTGCATACTCTTATGAAAAACTAATATGGCCTATGATAAAGTTTAATAAAACGTATCAAAATTAAATCCATAAACCTCTTCACTAGACAATCTTGTTTTTACCATTAACCATCGATAATAACAACGGCCATGGCCATCAATTAAATCTCACAAGCTCTAAGCTCGGATGCTTTGTTCTCATGATTTTAATCATTAAATATCAACTTCTTATTGAATTTAATCATTTATATCTATCCTAATAAATAAAGATAATTTTGCCAAATGTCAACTTCTTATTGAATTTAACACATGTCATTTTCTTAGAATTTTAAAATTATATTTTTTTCACTTGTCATTTTTGTATTTTTTTCATTTTTATTCAACTTCCATCTATTAAATATCACCTCATAGTAATTAATGTGAATTAATGTATATATAGTAAACCTTCCAGTTGTGAATTCTTATTTCTATTTAATGAATTTCATTTGTGAATTTATATTAATTAGTTTTATTAGTATAGATTAATTAAGACAAATTACATAAATGATCATTGTGGTTTATTCTATTTATTTGGAAAGTTCATTTTAAAAAATACTTAATTTTTACACATTCACATTCAACATGATTTTTTAAAACATGATAATATTTTTTATTAGTATATATTGAATTACTTATTTATCATTTCATTTATATTTATTTTAAAATTTTATTTTAGAAAATACTTAATGCTACAACTTATATTTAATTTTTTTAATCAACCCGTGTAATACATAGGTCTCATACCTAGTATATTATGTATATAAAATAATATGTTCGTACACAATTGAATGATAACCACTTGTCAAATTAAACTTTATGAATAAACACGACCAAGTAAAAATATGAACATATACGGTAAATTAAATATATTCTAGGTTTTTTTTTGGTTCATAGATTAGTCCTCACCAATATTATATATCTTGTATCTTTTAAAAGCTATGATCGATTTAATAAGGAAGGGATTGAGCTGTTTTCTATATCAGATTATTAGATATTAAATGAAAATTATTTTTCTATAAATGAGCGTTGATCAATATCTGAAATTGGTAAAAGATTAACTAATATTTCTATAAATAAATTAATGACATATTGGCTACATGACGACACAAACATATTTTCCTTATTTCTTTATCGAGAAAATGATGTTTCACAAATAACACGATTATCACGCGAATCGTGGAAGATTGTAAGGAATATACTCAAAATTATAATAAGAGAAACTGAAAAACTATTAAAATTAATGGTCAATATATACTTTACTTTTAAATCCCAATCATATATATTATCTTTACATAAGCTTAATCATGGTGTTAACTTTTAACATTGAGATTTTCTACTATGTGTTCGAAACACACATATAAAAAACATTAATTATCACAAATATTATCATACTTAAAGATGAAATTCATTTATTATGGAATATATTGTCATAATAGAAGTATGAAGGAGCAGAGCAGATAGATGGGATCATGGGGCGAAGAAAGTCAGAAACTGTGAAATCATGGGAAGGAGCCGATATAAAGTTGAGACGTGTTGGAGTGCATTGAAAAAACGTAAATAGGGGTTTTAAATGGTTGTTATTTTATGTGGAGAAGATCTAAAGGTTGAGATTGAAGAGAAAGTTTTAAACGAACTCTATTCATAAATATATAATTGGATTAAAGTAATTACAAATCTTAGTTACAAATAGGTCTGACAATTCTCGACACGACACGTGACACGACACAAAATAAACGAGTTTGGGTTGGGTTTGTCAAAAAATATATGGGTTGACCCGCCAACCCGTTTAGAATTTTAATAAAAAAAATTATATATATTTTTAAATGTGTTAAATATTATACACTATACAGTTTATACTTTATACTAAGATAGTATACTCGATACCATTGACCATTTGACATTTGGCTTATGCCCTAAATAATCTCAGTATCTCACAAACAAAATCAAATAAGCCCTTTCTCGTTCTCCCCTCTGTGATGAACGACAGAAGGAACTCATGAAGAATGACGACATGAATGATTGAATCATTATCGAACGACGTCGATGCATGAACGTGAATGACAAACACACAATGCGGTAGACAATCAATTTGTTGCGATTTAACTCACGAACACACGAACTCAAATCTGACCCACAAACCTATCAACCTGTGAACCCGTATAAATAAGTGGGTTGACAGGTCATATATGAGTTTATGTTCGAAACTCGCCAACCCGTGACTTGTATAGTTAAATGGGGTCGTGCTCGGGTTGGTATATTTTGACCTGCCAACCCGCAACTCGTCAACCCGAACATAACACGATTGCCAAACCTAGTTACAAATCGGTTATACAAATTTCATACCCTTTTATCTTTAGAGAGGTGGGTATGGGCAACGCCACAAGGGGCGTTATTGGGTGTTATTGTGTGTTATAACACGTGAACACCGCCCCCTTCCCCGTTATCAGACGTTATTAACCTGCGCGTTACTCCCCGTTATCATGACAACATGTTATAACGCGTTTTTTTTTGTCTTTTTCCTAATAACGCTGGTGTTGCCGTTGCCCACACCTACCAGTCTTACAAAACTAATTTTGTGCACGGAAAGGGGAGAGCTTCGTGATGACAAGTTTATTAACGGACATGGGCTAAAATGACCACTGAGTTAATTACTTCGAAAGATCAAGAGATGGAATTGGGCTAAAGCCCAATTATATATTTTGATATTTTTAGCCTCTTTTTATTTATTTTTTATTTTATAATTCAATTTTAAAATCTAACTTGAAAACTTGATTAATATTTTCCTTATTTCAATTTTAAAATGTAACATTTTCTTAAATAACATATGTCATTTTTCTAGTATTCTATACAATGTTTACTATAACAATTACTTTTAAAACTTTTTTTTTTTGATAAATTTTATTTTAAAGTTTACATATAATTTACAAATAAAATCATAAATTGTCACCTCAAACATGGCAAATTAGTACTTAGTAAACAGTTATAATTTATTATATATGATCATAATATCATGCATTAAACTTCTTTGTCAATTCTAAGTAATATGATACCGAAGTAAATTTAATAATGTAATCATATTTTGATAGAAAAATAAGAAAATAACTATATCGCTCTTCTTTTTTTCTCAAAAATAACGAAGATGATAAAATATTATGTATAGTTATAAACACAAAATAAAAAACTAAAATACTATGATCATTATGAAATTATTATAATATCGGAAATTAAAATTAAACATTTTAATTAATCTAAAACATAATAAAAATTAAGAAGATAAATATTAAATATAAATAAAATAAAATATTATAAAATAATTATAGCTAATTATATATTACCCAATAACTCAAAATACAATCAATAAAATCTATTGGTTATAATTAACCGGAAAAACTGCATCTCCTATAACATAAATTCTATATTATCCATTAAAGATTAAAGATTCTTACAATACCCATCTCATTTTAATGGATATCTTTTAATAGTATTCACCTTTCAACAGAAAGAAAAAAAAGAAAAGAAAATTCGGCACAGGGTTATGCGGAACCATAAACACCTCTGCGGAATGTGAACACCTCTGCGGATCTTGGTTTTTTTCATTTTTTTTCGTTTTCTTGTTTTTTCATTTTTTTTTTTTCATTTATTAATATTTTTTTTAATAACATAAGGTATTATGTGATTATTACGTAAGAAAAAATTGTTTTTATTTTTGGTTTTATTATTGAATTACACTTTTATAAAAGCTGTGTGTTTAATAAAAATTATACAAATATTCTATGTTTTTTATAAAATTACACATACCGGTATTCTGAATAATAAACATACTTTAAGTAGGTTACAAAACATACTTTAGAAAACATAAACATACAACATTCATAATAAACTTCGTTGAAGGCTCCGTGGATCCTCTACAGCTCTACGGAATCTTTGTTTTTTGATTTTCTAATTTTTTTTTTGTTTTTTTTGCGTTCATTTTCGTTTATTAATATATATATTTTTTTAAATACACTAATACCTTATGTGATTAATATGTAAAAAATTCTACAAAAAAATGTTAAAAATAATGAAATATTTTATGTAATACGTTTGCTTCTGAGGAACCGAAACACCTCGGCGGATTGAGTTTTTTAACTTTAATTTTTTTTTCCGTTTTTTCTAGTTTTTGTTTTCGTCTATTAATATTAGTTTTTTTAATACACCAATACCTTATGTTTTATGTAAAAATCTTGACAAAAAAAGGTTAAAAACAATGGTCCGCAGTTTTTCACATTATTTCTAACGTAAACCTCATCTCCATTAACTAACTGCCAATACTCTCCCGTACACAAAATAATAAAACTCATTTTCCAAATCACTCTCCACAAACACAATGAAAAAACAACTTCTACTGGTAATTGAAACTCACAAAAACCTACTAAAATACGTCTATAACTTCTATAACTGATCCGCAGAGGTGTACACCAATCCGCAAAGGTGTATACTGATCCACAGATGTGTACATTGATCCACAGATGTGTACATTGATCCGCAAAGGTGTACGCTAATCCGCCGATAACAGTTCTTTGGATTCTCAAACAGTTCTGTGGATGATATTAAACATAAGTTCATTATTTTTTACCTTTTTTTGTCAAATTTTTTTACATAAAACATAAGGTATTAGTGTATTAAAAAAAACAAATATTAATAAACGAAAAAAAAAATAGAAAAAACAAAAAAATGAAAAAATAAAAATTAAAAAAACTCAAGATCTGCAGAGGTGTTTCGGTTCCTCAGAGGCAAATGTATTACATAAAACATTTCATTATTTTTAACATTTTTTGTAGAATTTTTTACATAATAATCACATAAGGTATTATTGTATTTTAAAAAAAGTTATATTAATAAACGAAAACGAACGCAAAAAAAAAACCAAAAAACGAAAAAAAAAAAAATTAAGAAAATCAAAAAATAAAAATTTCGCAGAGCTGTAGAGGATCCTCAGAGCCTTCAACGAACTTTATTTCAAAGTATGTTTATTATGAAGGTTGTATGTTTATGTTTTCTAAATTATGTTTTGTAACATACTTAAAGTATGTTTATTATTCAGAATACCGGTGTGTGTAATTTTATAAAAACATAGAATATTTATATAATTTTTATTAAACACAGAACTTTTATAAACGGGTAATTAAATAAGGAAAAGGTAAAACAAAAACAATTTTTTTTACATAATAATCACATAATACCTTATGTGATTAAAAAAATATTAATAAACGAAAACGAAAAAAAAATGAAAAAAAACCAAGATCCGTAGATGTGTTTATGGTTCCACAGAACTCCCTCTGCGGAATCTGTGGTCATTTTCTGAAATATTCATTTTGGTGGTCATTTTCTTCAAACTCACCTTACATTTTGATCATTTGCTGAATTTTCTGAAATAAACAAAATTAAAAAGAATTGTAACAGCACAATCCTATTCTATAGAAAAAAAAAAAGTAAAAAAAGTGTTTATGAAACTTATAACAACACTGTTTGAATCGGAACAAAACCCTTTATTTATGTAGCAAAAGGGGAATTAACAACGGCAGCAAGACAGGCATCACCGTTGTAACAGCTGCAGTGCCAAGCCAAACTCCTGCTCTTCACCAAGCGATCCTGCACTCAATCGATCGACGCCGAGGGAATCAAAAGCAGTAGCAGCTATGGAGGTGGAATTGAAAGGGATGTTAACCGATCTCCAAAATCTCAAGACTTCATTGTCGGATCCATCTCATCAAGCTTCCATTGATCAAGTAACTTCCTGTAAAATTTGAATTCATCCGTTTCTTGAATTGCATGTAGTCTGTTTGTTCCTTATGAAGTTCGGATGAAATCGATTAATCCGGTGTGGTTTTCGTGTTAGAAATGTTGCGAATCAGGGGTTAATAATTTAATATCGATGCTTGCAAAACCCTAAATTTCTTATTAGGATTTTTAACATTTTCGTTAATCAGTTAACGTATGTTCTTCTGGATCGGAATAAAAACAAAATGAAACTAGAAATTATTCAATTCCGTTGCTTGTGTGGAATCTATCCCATCTAACTTACACAATGCTACTTCAATATATGTTTTTTGAAGCTAATCTGATCATTGGACATGCATAATGAAGTTACTGGTAGTTTCAATCGATCAATTCCATGATTTTTGTTTCTTTCATATTAATTAGTAATCACACCAACTTAACAGAATGCTTATCTAACTATGTTAAGTTGAAATGTCAGCACGCCTTTAGCATAATAAGTTGATGAATTCCGATACGTTTCACCTTTGTTGTAATCAATTATGACTTTTGTGGTGGCAGATTCGATTGCGTGTAGAGAATCTCACCAGTCTTGCAATGGCTGGATCAACTCGCCGATCAAAAGTCAAGGTTTTGACTTTTGTCTAGATCAATATTCTATATCAGCTGCAACTAATTTCTGTAAACCAAAGTGATTGTAAATTTGTAATGATGCTTTTGATTTGATGTCAGGATATGAGTGCAGAGGTTGTAGACAGCAACCCTTATAGCAGGCTCATGGCACTGCAGCGGATGGGTATTGTGGACAATTACGAAAGAATACGAGATTTTTCAGTTGCCATAGTTGTCTGTACTGAACCCATCTTTTCAATTCATCATTCTTTTGACTAAACTACCCTTCCATTTTTCACACTTCATTGAATTGATTACATTGTTGTTTGTACATACAGGGTATTGGTGGGGTAGGTAGTGTTGCTGCTGAAATGCTTACAAGATGTGGTATAGGTCGTCTTTTGTTGTATGATTATGACACAGTGGAATTAGCCAACATGAATAGGCTATTTTTCCGACCTGAACAGGTGTGAATGTGATTATAATAATTTATCATACAATATTGTTAGGGTTGTAAACTGTAAACTACTTTTGTATATAAGTTGTAACATGTATATGTATATTTCTCAGGTTGGTATGACTAAGACTGATGCTGCTGTTCAAACTTTATCAGAAATAAATCCGGATGTGGTTCTTGAGGTAATATTTGAACAGAACTAATAACATCACAATCACATATCCTTTTTTGTAAGTTGTGACTTACTTTCACTTTCTAATTTGTTTAATATTGTCAGAGTTTTACCATGAACATAGCAACAGTTCAAGGTTTTGAAACTTTTGTTTCAAGTCTCAAAAACAAATCTTTTCGCCAAGATAAACAAGGCACTGGAGTTGATCTTGTTTTGAGCTGTGTAGATAATTATGAAGCAAGGATGGTTGTAAATCAGGTGACATATATATAAGTGGATTTTTTTTTCTTTTTTATTGTCCACTCAATTTTTGTGCCTTTCTTTAAATAGTTGAATTCTAACCTAGTTTTGTTTTTACAGGCTTGCAATGAACTGAATCAGACTTGGATGGAATCTGGTAAGTAAATCATAAATGAACTTTTTTTTTTTTCCTCATCATTTTGGAAAACTACCATAAAATTCTTTTGAGGGTATTTTAAAATAAGAATAAAAATGAGGGATCGAGTTTTTCTTGGGCAGGTGTGTCTGAGGATGCTGTTTCAGGTCACATACAGTTACTGATACCTGGAGAAACTGCTTGTTTTGCATGTGCTCCTCCTTTGGTAAATATAATGAAATATATCTTTTATTGAGTTTATTAATTTGACATACATATATATACATATAAACTGTATATAAAATGTAATTTTCCTTTTGTTTTAGGTTGTAGCATCTGGGGTGGATGAGCGAACACTAAAGCGTGAAGGAGTGTGTGCTGCATCTTTGCCTACTACTATGGTCAGTAAACTCTCCACTTTTTTACTTTTAAACTCAAGCAAATCGGTTGCTTTTTGTATATTTACTTTTAATCTCTATGAAAAAAATAAATAAATCATATTGTGTACATTCTGGTTTTTATGGGTAACAATTTGAATTATTTTTATAGGGGGTTGTTGCTGGGCTATTAGTCCAGAACACACTCAAGTTCTTGTTGAAATTCGGACAGGTCTCACCCTACTTGGTAAATATTACACAACTCTCTCTATTTATTTTAAAATTTTTAATATGTTGTTGTTTTTTTTTTTTTTTTTTTTTTTTTTTTTTTTTTTGTACTAATCTGATAAACATTATTGATATTGATATTATCAGGGATACAATGCTCTAAAAGATTACTTCCCAACAATGTCAATGAAGCCAAATCCTCAATGTTCAAATGGACCTTGCCTAGAGCGACAGGTAAATCTTTTTTTATTTAAAGATTTTTTGAGGTTGTTGGCTGGTTATAATTTATAAATAATTAAATATTATATGCAGAAAGAATACATGGTTGTGAAGCCTGCAAGGGATGCAGCTGCTAAAGCAAAGATGGAGGAAGAATTATCAACAATAGAAATCCCAATCCATGCAGAGAATGAATGGAATATAAGGTATAACTGTTTCTTTTGACTTAATGACTTAAGCACTTAATCTTATTTTTTTGCCTTTTCTTTTCAGTGTTGTTGATGATTGCGAGGTTGATGTTGTAAATGCACAAACTTCAGGTTACAAAATAGTCAATTTGGGTTTAATATTTTTATTTATTTATTTATTTGATTGCTAGCAAGTGTAGTGGATAAATAAAGGAATTAAAAAACTTTTGCAGATGTGCTTCCGGAAGGTCTTACCCGGGAGCTTCCGGATGCAGATGTGTATCAGCAGCCAATGGTCTCGAAAGAAAGTGTGGAGACTGTAGATGATCTTGAAGATCTCAAAAGACAACTTGAGGCTCTTCATGCTGACTAGTTTTCTCATTTTAGCATACAAAATTGACTGATAAAATCAACAACAATTTTGGCTTATTCCTACTTTTTGTTTTCATATTTTAGACTTGTTTTTAATTTTATAAAAACTTAATACTCTTTTCTTTACATTTTGCTCCAACAAACACTTCAACCAAAAGTATTTTTTTTATTTACTTCTTCATTTTTTTTGGCTAAACTAAACAGGCGGGTCTTCATGCTAATTAGTTGTCATTTTTCAGAAAACTAAAAAAAATGTTATTTTTTTTTAAATAACTCAATTAGAAATATCAGTTTAATAAATTTCCCTATATCTAATCTAACAGCTACTGTATATTGTGTACTTGTATGCTAATTAGAAGAAGTTAGCACTATGACTATGAATTATGAAGTTGCTTATAATTACATCAAAATTTATTGTCTTTTATGGACAAATAATATTCAAAGATTGTATACAATATCATATTTTATTTGAAATTGCACTTGATAATGGAATAATTTGCCTCCAAACTTAAAAAGAATCTTCATTGTTTGCCCCGAGTTCTGTCACAAAATAATTTCAAATTTTCAATCATGTATTCATGGTAGCCATGACAAAATCACTACTTTTGCATTGTTTTATCTGATATAAGATGGTCAACAAACATGCTAATTTGTCTTTTCTCAAAACCTATAATACAACATGCAGCTGTTTTTTTTTACTTAAGATGCTTCATATTTTTTAGTTTGTAAATGAAACTGTCTATTTGGTTATAAATTATTGTAATTTGGTATTAGTTTTTACATAAAGCTAATAGCAAATAGCAATCAAGTTCGATTATTATTTTACTTCAATATAATTTTGTTTATAATTGTTACAGAAGGTTTGCATGTGGCTATTCAATAAGCTATTTCACATGATGTTTTTTGGGGAGTTAAAGCGGGCAATCACGGCTTCAAGGCGTCCCATATTTCCATGCGGATGATGTCATATCCCTTTGTGATGGGTCACTTCATAATGCCCAAGCTTTGATTCGAATCCACCATAAGCTTATCCTCTTGAAATGTGTTTTAAGTAAATTGGGGATTTTTTTACATGTCTTGTTCCAATTCATTAGTAAACAATACTTACACATAGATCAAGGATTCCAATCCAACGGTTTATGACATCCAAAAACTACGTTACGCTTAATGTGCATCACAAATATTTCAAAATGAATTGTACTTTTCAAATCAACATTGAATCGCTTTCAAATTTGAATCCAAAGGAAATTATGAGCTAAATTGATGACATTTACTTGGGGGTAAAACCATTAGAAAGTTAAATTATGTCACAATCGCATTTCACGACCTCATTGAAGCTATAAGCTAGCTCGAAAACTTCATTGTTCAGCATTTGAAGGCGGTTGTAGTGGTGGGGTGGGATATGGCAGTGCCATTTATCATTTAATAATATATAAATTAATTAAAGGAAAAATATGTAATAAAGTAAAAAGGATATAAATGTCATTTTACAAACGTAAATGACCAACCAAACAAAAAATGAAACTATAAGGACAAACATATAGTGAATTAGATAGTTGTACTAAATCAACATGTTTGACAACTACATGGACCAATTGTAAAAAAGTCCTACATCTGCAATTATATCTGTATAAAAGTTTAAATATTTACCGCAACAAGTTGTCTAACAAAAAAAAACTTATCAATAGCGATCACAAGTAACAATTTTAACGATGACCTTAAATGCACGAAATTGCAATGACGACATGAGGAGCTACAATGAAGACATTACTACCTAGAATGACTACTTTTGTCATCCTTAAAACCCATATTTCTTGAACTGATTCTTTAATATTTTTGTTTTTAATTTCAGTGGCAATAATGTTATTCTGTTCGTTTGAAAATGTTGTCAAGTAATTATTAAAAGCCTTTCTTTTGCTCAGACGTCTTGGTAACAAATCTTTCTTCCAAACCTAAATATTTTAGACAAAAAAAAAAAAAAAAAAATTACCCTTCGTTTTTTGAAATATGACCATACTACCCTTCATTGTCGCGGCTTACCCCACAGATATGCCAACACAGACTAAGGACACATATGTCTTTCCAATACCAAGTCTGTGTCAGGTCATTTTGCATGGGAAGAAAGGCTACTATACACATCTCTTTGGATATTTTTGATTCTTCTACAAAAGTATTCAAAAAATACACTACAACTCGTTATCAATATTTTATTATTTTTCTACTTTTACAGACTACAGTAAAGACTTACAAAAAGTTTTACCCATGGACTTATATTAAACACATGATTTGGATACATGTCGTTATTAAAAATGTTTTTTTTTTCTCATTTTATATTAAAAAATTTACACTTTTCATATACGTACATACAAATAAATCCTTTACAGATCCGTCTATGATAATGCACTTTAATCGAATAAATTTTTTATTATCAAAAAAATTTATATAAATATAAACCACAATAAATGGATAAAATATAATAGCATCCAAAAAACAGGTTTATATAAAGCCGTATAGCAGTGCTTCTCTTTGCCACAATGGAAGATAATGAGAAGGAATTACAACTCCTCCCTATAAGTATGCCTTATGCCACACCCTCCTACTCATGTGCCTCACCATGGCCATCGGATCTCATGGCTTTCCGATCAGACGACCTCCAACGTTCCTTGGATAGTGGTGGTGCAGGTGGAGGACCTTCCCTGGACCTCCAACTGTCCATCAGTCTCCGGCCAATTAAGCCGCCGTTTGCGGCGGAGACGGTAAAATGGCGAGTGGCGGAACAAATTCATAGCGCCGCCATGGAGAAGGCATACGCGGAGCGCGTGAAGGAGATGACACGGCGGGAAATAGAGTTGGCGCAGTCGGAATTCGCACGTGCGAGGCACATGTGGGAGCGGGCACGTGAGGAGGTGGAGAGAGTAGAGAAGATGAAGGAAAGGGCCACGCGCCAATTTGATTCATGTATGGAAATCACTTGTCAAGCTTGCAGGAAAAAGTTTAGACGTTAAATATTTTCTTTTAATTCATCACTTATAAATGAGCCATTGTTATTATAAAAGTAAATCAATTTTCTTACATAAACGTTCATAATTTTTCGAAAAATCTAGAAAAGAATGGTTAAAGATTCAAAAGTATTTAACAAGCTACTATGACTCAATCGATCACAAATGTCTTATTTGTCAACTTGGCCGGTCGAAGGGTTGGACCGGGAACCATGGAAAAGAGTCGGACAACTAGCACTGATTTATGTCTATTTTTGAATCGGAACAAATCGATCGGTTTTTACAAAAACTCGGTTGAATCGGTTAAATCAAAACGGTTGAACTAGTTAAGTTAAATAAAAACATATATAAATAAAACATTTTACATAACAAACTTTTGTGGTCTTTTTATATTTATGTAAATTTCTCTAAATAAAAACACATCATACATATTATGAATAAAAAATTATTTTCCAAAAGAGACACTACAATAAGATTTTAATAAGAGAATAATATTATGTAGTTACTCTTTTGACGAATAGTTTTTTTACGGTGAAATAATTATTAGATTTTATTATTAGTGATTATAAAAAAAATTATTAGTTATGAATAAAATAATTATGTTTAGACCTTATATTTGTATTGAATGTTTATACAGTTTATGTAAAGTAATTAATACCAATGTCTTTTTTTAATAGTAAAAAATTAATATTGGTATTTAGTTTTAGAAATTTAAATTAATTTATATACATGTATTTAATATTTTAATATTATCATTTGTTCTAAATTAAATTTCTTAATAACTTTCATTAATTCAAGTTTTCAAAATTTTGCCAAGTATTAATAATATTTATGCATAATTAATTTGCACAAAAAAAAAACTTTGTAATTTATACTTCTTAAAATTCAAGAGATGACTAATATACTTTATAATAGAGTATTATATATATATATATATATATATATATATATATATATATATTTTTTTTTTTTTTTCTTTATCATAAAAATATTATTCTCTTATTAAAATCTTATTATATTATCTCTATGTGGCAAATGGTATTATCTTACCACAATTTTTTTTTTCTAACAAAAGGTTTTGTTGCATTATAATCTTGTCGTATTCTCGTTATTTAACAGAGATTATTATCTTACTATAATCTTCTAGTGGGTTTATCTTATTATTATTATTATTATTATTATTATTATTATTATTATTATTATTATTATTATTATTATTATTACATCATAGATCATATTATCTTATTATAATTCAAATATATCATCTCTCTTTGACACTAGAACAAATTACTTGTTTAAAAATAATTTTTTTTATAACATCTTATCGATATATATATATATATATATATATATATATATATATATATATATATATATATATATATATATATATATATATTAGACATAATCAACTTTTTTTTTTATATCTGGTTTTTTTTCCAAAAAATAATTTTTTATGTAATTTTCTGATCAATGTTTCAATCTTATAGTAAAATAGAACATTATGCCAGAGAAAATGTATTAAATTAATATCATTTATCAAATAGAAAGAATATATAAAATTAATACAATTGCTGATTTTCTGATTAGATGTTTTAAAATTATGACATTTTTTGTTGAGAAAGTAATGACTTTATTTTTAATATGCAAAAATTACAGAAAAATTTCTAATGAATAATGGCTAAAATCAAAGATTGTCGGTTAAATCCCAAATATTAAACAATTTTCGGTTTTTTGTCATTTTTTGTAAACAATAGCTGATTTTTTTTGATAAAAAGTGGCATGATTTTATCGTTAATAAATTTAGAATAATGAGATTTTTATGATTTTTTTTTATATTTGCATTATCAATATTATTACTTTGTAGGTTTCTGTATAAAATACAAGAAAAAGTTGTAAATATATGTCTGATTGTCATTGATTTGATATGGAAAAAATGAAAAGAATCATGTAAAACAAAAAAAGAAGCAGAAGTGATATGAACGATGACAACGTGTTCCGTTTGAAACCTTTTCATGTGCAAGTTGAATATTGTTGGAATGGAATCATTGTATCTATGTTGGTGGTTAATTCATATGGCAAGTAGCTGAAATTGCAGGTTTGAAATTGGAATAAGAATTGTAGTTAGAACTAAGAATACGAATAAGAATGTATTCATTATTTAGAACAAACAGTTATAACAATTGTATCCAATTTTGATTTTCAAAAAGTTTGTTCTTATTTATAGAAAAACTTGTATTTAATAATTAAATTATATCAACTTTTTGTTGACCCTTTCTCACCGGATGCCTTTACAATAGTGATATGAGTAAATTACATTTCTTTTATCCCTATGGTTTATATATATATATATATATATATATATATATATATATATATATATATATATATATATATATATATATATATATATATATATATATATATATATATATGGTTGTTACCATATATCCGTGGTTTTCGAAAGTTGCACGTGTGGTCCATGTGGTTGTTACCATCTAAAACACTCTATTAGGCCATTAGGTACATGTGGAATGACAAAAATACACCTCTTTTTTGTATTTTTATTCTGTCCTCTTTATTATGTTTATATTAGGGTAAGTTACACGGATGATCCATGTAGTTTGGGAGAATCTGCACGCTTAGTCCCTGAGCAAGATTTTTAACTCGGAAGATCCTTATTATTAAAATTCGTAACTCGCATGGTCCCTCACTTAACAGTGCATTTGTTTTGTGGTTAGAAACCCCCACGTGACAAGCACGTTGGGAGTATTTTTATCATTTCATATCTCTCAGACTTTAAACCTGGTTTATTTGCCTTCCTCCCTCATTTCTTTCTCAATCATGTTCTTATCCTCCCACCTTTCTTCTCATAGTTGATAGAAAATCAAACATGGTGAATTGCAATTGTGGTGCTATAGGTGTTATACGGACTTCAACTACGAAAAGAAACCCAGGTAGGGCATTTTATGCTTGCCGTATGATGTTGTAATTGTTTTGGGGGATTTTCTATTATAACCCTAGTATGTGTATGTGCTAATCGAAGCTATTGACAATACATGGACCAAAGTCTGGCTTTTATTAAGTGACTAGATGAAGAAAATCATGGTCATGAGGTGGAAATAAAAAATGAGAGACTTCAAATCCGAATTCAAGAACTTGAAGTCCAAAATCGAAATCTGAAGACATTGTTAATAATTAGTTGGTTTTTGTTTCTTGGGATAATTGTTTACAAGTTGTAGTGTTAGGTTTAAGATCAAGTGATGTAGTTGCAGTTGTTTACAATGCATTGTAATGAATCTTATTTGTATCAAGAGTACCCTTTTATCAATGAAAATGATATTATGTTGAACTTGATTGTATTTTACAATTTATGAAGTATGTTGGGCCCATATTATGCAGATGAGTAGAACAAATGACCAAAAGCAATCCCGAAAGAAATCACCAAAAAATGAGCAAAATAGATGACAAAAAAAAAGTAATCCCAAAAGCAATCAAAAGATTAAATTGTTTGTCAAAAGCAAAGTACACTACTAAAACTAGATACTACAATTAAAACATTGTTTGTCAAAAACAATCAACACAACCGTGACAACGTAACCTAGTTCAAAATAAAACAATTGTAACATCGTAAATTTTCAAACATTTTTTTTTTCATTTTAAAATCACATAATTCTCATAAACACGTTTCACAAAAACCCAGAGTGTCAAATTATCAAAAACACATATCCATAATTGTTTGAATAAAAATCTAGGATCCTCAAAAACATAACTCCATCTTGTGTGTACAATCAAGCCGGCGCCTTCCCGCGATCCTGAAAAGCATCTGAAACACATATCACATAACACGGTAAGCACAAAGCTTAGTGAGTTCCCAAAATACCATACATATATCATTAGCCTCTCATGGCTATATATCGAATAAGACCCTCCGGTAAGTATGTCTCAGTGGAGACCCTCCGGTCCCACAACTCGGGTGGACCCTCCGGTCCTAACTCAGTAAAGCTCAGAATAATACACAACATAAATCACAAAGATACAATGCAGGATATCACAATACTCAATATAAACATACAAGACCCTCAGGTCATACAAAGTTACCACTCATGGTAAGTATAGTGAGAAGACTCACCTGGTAAGCAAGCAAATAAACCTCGTACACGAATCACCGGTCTAGCCTCCGCCTAACACATACCATAATGATCTCTAATTAATAAACGACCCTCAAAGAAGCTAGGCTAAAACCACTACAAATTCACAGAAGGATAAACGACCATTTTACCCTTCCATGGCCTCTATAGTCCATAATTTTACCAAACCCTAAAAGTCAACAAAAGTCAACCGCAATGCGTATGCTGGGCGTACTACCTCGCCATGCATGTATCGGGGATCCTTGATGCTACGCTGCATGCACTGGGAGTATGCTCGGCGTACGTCCCAGACTTGCTTTTTCCCACTCCCTTGGTCTTAATCCATTAAGATCATAGCTATATTCTCAGATTTGGACTCCCTAAAGGCTAATACTCTATAAAGTTCGTGAATTTGAGCCTTTGCATGGCTGGGGAAGTCCCAAACCCTTAAACTCTCACTCTTTACTCCCAAAAATGCTCATATCTCATGCATGGGGTGGTTTTAACGTCCAAGACCTCATTTTTATGAATCCACTCCACTAGAAACACTTAAAGGGACTGATATTCGGCTTTGGAGTTCAACAACTCATAAAGCTTCAAGCTTTGGGACAAAAACCCTAAAATGAACCATAATATGCACAAATAAAAAAGGATGAGAAAGCTTTGAGCTTTATACCTTCAAATGATGCTCCAACCACAACTCAGATCCAAAGCCTGGATTCCAACTCTATTCTCTTCAATGCTGCTTCTTCACTCAAAGAATCCCATAAGAACACTTAGAAGCTCACAAATGGTCACTCAAGCTAAAGGGGCGGAAATTAGGGTTTTGAGAGGGTTGAGGGCTGGAAATGGTGGCCATAAATCAGGCCATCATGTTCCTTAAATAGGGACACACCCCCACAATTAGGGTTTTCACTACAAGCCTAGTACGCCCAGCGTACTAGGTGGCCTTCGCGTCCAAATCATGCACATGAGTACGCTGAGCGTACACATAATTATGCCCTGCGTACTCGTCTGCCACCCATTTCTTAATAAGGACTAAACTTGCCAAAACTTCAAACTATCATATCGTCTTCGTTATAAGTCCGTTTCCAATGAACCTCATATCTATGGAAAGTGGCGAGAAGCCCTACGCTTCTAGTAACTCGTCACAACCTCAAGGCTTCCTCATGCCCGGGTTGCAGCTCACGAGCCCTAAATCACAGACGATCCAAAACAGGATATTACAATTCTCCCCCACTTAAATTTGATTTCGCCCTTGAAATAGATCCTTATCATTACTCAGATTCAATCTATTAGCCTGAGAAGTACAACTGAATAGTCGGAACATAAACGATCTACCCAAGAAAACCGAAATCAATCAAAACCCTCCAACCCGAAGAAGAACGAACCCTTCATCGTTGCAGAACCAACTCTGCCTCTCCAAAACTTGGAATCTATAGTGGTATTTCTCCCCCAACTGGCCGCTCATGCAGAATATCACCATGTCATTCGCTCATCGAATAACATACCCAATAAAACACCTCCAACTCTGATTACTTTGTCGCTACCGACGGAACAGTCGTTGACCATAATTAGATGCTGAACACTTATGGCCGACATATCGGTTGATTCTGACCGAAACCCAAAGAAATAGGGGTCACCTCGCACCAAGGACCAACCACAAATACTGTTGGGTCAAAAATATGGTTTATACTTTGCTTTTCTAGGAAATTGTATTTTTCTGTAATGTTTATGAGTTTACAGTCAGGTTTACGGCCTAATGGGTGTTTACGGCCGTAAACAGGTTTACGGCCGTAAACCCATTTACAGCCCATGTTCACCAAGCCCATATTCTCCAAGTATAAATATAGGTATTAGGGTGAGGAGTAAAGGGTGATGAACCCTAGAGAGTTTACGGCCAGAGAGACAGAAGAACTATTGTGTGTTAGTGTGTGTGTGAATCTCTTGTATCCGGATCATCATTCTATTCATTAATACATTGAGATTCATCATCATCATCTTCTTCTTCTTCTCTTCTATTTGATCTGACATCATCCGTTTGATTGGGATTCTGCACCATCAAACGGATCTGATTGACACACAGGCAGATTAGGGACTAACAATTGGTATCAGAGCAGTAAACTGATATCAAACCTATTCGATCAAGATTTTGAGTATAAGTTATTATTCTCGCTGTTTGATCTTCGAATTCAACATTCTAGGCATTGAAGGAACTGTTTTACCTTGACAAATTCGTGTTTTGAAGGCCTTTTGAGAGTTTACTGCCAACCGTTAACTCAGTTTACTCTCAGAATAGAACAAATTCAGAAAGCGTAAATACTCAATATTCAAGTACCGTATTAAAGAACAGTAAACTCCAAAACAGTGAACTCGTACCGTAAACTAAGTTTACGGTAGCAAACAAGCCAACCGTAAACTCCGATTACGACCGTAAACTCCCTTTACGACCGTAAACTCTTACTTTTCTAAATTAATCGTAAACTGTATCTTGGCACTGCAAATTACTTCAATTTCAGATGGATTCTCAAAGTCAAACTCAATTCCAAGAACTTGATGCTGTTATGGGCACGACTACTCGTATTCCACGGTTGATGTCTGCTGAAGGCTTTCCCGAGTGGAAATACAGGATTGAAAAATACATTAAGATGAAAGATTTCAAGATATGGAGAAGCATTCTTAGAGACCCTGTCAGAATCACAGTAACTATTGGAGGTCAATTGGTTGACAAATCAGTTGATAACTATACTGATGAGGATTTTGAGTTGATTGAAGAACAGGAAAGAGCTTTAGCCACCTTAACCATGGCATTATCCCCTGATATTGCTCAAGGTTTTCGTGAGTACACTTCAACTAAAGCTCTGTGGGAAGCCTTGATTGAAGTCTATGAGGGCAATGAAGATATGAAAGAGAGTCGACATGACATGCTGAGACAGAAATTCAACATGTTTAACTATATCCCAGGAGAGACTCTTGAAGCCCAATTGCAGAGATTCACCACACTCACAACTGACATGAACATTTCATGGATTTTCTTGACCAAGTCAGAGATCAACAAGAAACTTTTAAATGCTCTTCCTAGGTCATGGGATATGAATGTCGCTGTGATTAAGAAAACCAAGGATTTAAGTCGTCTTTCTCTTGCAGAAGTCATGGCGGTCATCAAGGCATGTGATATTGATGACAAATAAAGAGAAATCAATCATGTCAACTCTTATTCTACTGCAAATCTTGGACTTTCGTCCAATAATGCTTTATCATCCTACATGCCTCCCTCAGGTCAAGCCTTCACAGTTTAACAACCTCAGATTCAAACCTTTAATGCTATAACCCCCATCCCTCACCATCAGACTCAGAATTTGTCATTTGCCAATCCTCAACCCATCTCTCAACCAAAATCTACTCCAAATGTGTCGGTCAAAGCCTCTACCTCGAACTCCAAAGAAACTGATGAAAATCTGGTTCTAGCTGCTGGGCTAGTCAATTGTTACAATGCCTTGGTGGCTGGAGATCTTCCACCTCAACTATCATTTGCTGATTTGGACCAGATACACCATGAGGATGTAGAGGAGATGGACATAACATGGAAAATTGCCATGGCTGTGTTCAGAGCCAAGCAATTCGCCAAGAAAACTGGGAAAAATAACTAGGCCATGAATGCAGACAAGAAGGTGGGTTTCAACAAAAGCATGATGAGGTGTTTCAATTGCCATGAGCAAGGTCATTTTGCTCGTGATTTCCCTAAACCAAATCGCAGGATCAACAACAACAGGTAGATGATCGCAGTAGGAAACAACCATGCAGGAACTACAGCTAGCGGAGAAACAGCTATGGTAGCATAATGATTTGACTGGGAGGACCAAATTCAAGCCTTGAACATCTCAGGGCCAGAAAATGCTCACCTAGCTCAAATCGATGATGTCTCTTCAAAGAATGCTGATGCTGATCCCGAAGCAGAGATGACGGAGCTTCAGTTTTCCCTAATGGTATCTACCTCTTCCGAGCCCAATAAAAGCGAGGTAAATATACCATCCTGTTCTTTTGCTTGTAAAGAATATGTTACACTTCTTCGTGATGAAATACAAGTCTTACGTAGACAAGTAGAGGACCTTAAGTATGAGGGCTATCAACTTAGAAAAGGAAAAAAACCTCTTAAGGCCCAACTAGAAGCTAAAACAAAGGATTTCAGAAAAATTCAATCAAAATACAGTGAAAAATGTGAAAATAAGGGTACCGACAAGTGGAATAAGGCTGTCCAACAACTTTGATCCCAAATCACTCTTAAAGTTAGCTATTATTTTTGTTTTTGTTAAGTTTGTTCATAGTGTTCTTCTAATTTAAATATAAGGGGGAGAATTAAAAATAAAAAAAAAACAAACAAAAATCAAAAAATTCAAAATCAACAATAGTGTTATTTATGTTTTATTTCTTGTTCAAGAAAATCAAAAATCCAAAAATATTTTTGTTTCTGTGCTAAGTTTTCTTTTAGTTTTGTTTTGTCTTGAAAAGTGAATTCAGGTGAAGATTAAACTCATGGAGTTTGTGTTGAAGATTTCTGAGCCAAAGCCTCGTCCGTGAGCATCGAAGAATTCGCATTTGAAGGAGCAAGAAATGCAGATTATTCTTTCGACATTCAATCCTTCAACCCCAGAAGAAAGGTCAAGCTGACTTGAAGAATATGTGACGGATTGCATTGAAGCCTCCTCAATTAGTCTGCTGCTATCTTAAACCTGCTGAAGTGATCTACAAGTTCAGTTCTCTCTGATGTTCTCTCTAAAGATTCTCAAGCTGAAAGCGCTATCTTTCAAGAATCAGTACATCAAGCCTCCTCACCCAATGTGCGTTTAATGCCAAATACTGAAGAAAAGGCCTAGTATCTCAAAATGAAGTTAGTTAAAAAAAATTTAGTTTATTTTTAATTTTTAAATTTTATTTTATCTTTTTATTTTATTTTATTTTATTTTTAATAATCCTCAAAAGGTTTTTATTTTAATTTTTTTTTGGAAATTGGACCGGAAACCTTTCAATGTATGCGGCCTTTGAAAAGTCAATGCGGTATAAAAGAAAGAGTTTACCCCAACAAACTCCTTTTACTGCCCCCTTTCATTCACCGTAAACTGCTTTCTCTCTCTCTCTCTCTCTCATATCTTCGAAAATTAACTGTAAGATTTCTCAAAATCGTTTACTCCTCGTCAAAGGTACGTTAATTCCCACCCTGAACTTGTAATTTTTGGTTTGAATCGACTTAGAATCATAGGCAAATTTTGCGAGTGAAGACTGTCGGAGTTTACGGTGTTTGAATATTCATACACCGTAAACCCCTTTTTCTGTAAATTCATAGACCGTAAACAACTTTGGCTTCATAGACCGTAAACCTTGTTTTGACCTTTGCGACCGTAAACGGTCCCTTGGTCTTACGATCGTAAACTAGATTTGACCTTACGGCCGTAAACCCTGTTTACGGTCCGTTGACCTAGTTTGACCGTAAGCATCTGTTTGACTGGTCTTGACCGTAAACCCCTATTGTCTTGGTAATCATTTCAAATTTAAATATCATGTTTTTCTTACTTGGCTTGTTTAGTGCAAATAATGGCTTTCCTTAAAACAGCTGAGATGCACAACCTTGCAATAGTATTAGGCGATCCTCCAGAGGCTCACAAAGACTTCATGTCCATGATGTACCGCCTTCGTGAATGCCGCTTGGCCTATGCTATAACAGTAAATCCTGTCATATATGGAAGTCTGATTCAAGAATTTTGGAGGACAACCAAGGTGGTTGAGAAGAACAAGGAGATGACTATTGAAGCGGTAGTGAAAAACTGCAATGCCGGAATCTCAGAACAATATATCAGAGACACACCGATGATTCTTGATGATTCTGACTATCCAACTGAAGCCGATGCTGCAGAAATTCCAAAGATTCTTGAAAGAATGGGATATGAGGGATCTTATCCTCCTCCTGTGAAGAAACTCTTACCTCTGTACTGGCGCTTTTTGGCTCACGTTTTTATTAGTTGCGTGTCAAGACGGAGATCGGGAGCCGATGAAATCTCTATCAGAAACACAGGAGCGATAGTATCCTTGGCATCCGGAAACAAATTCAACTTTTCAAAGTATATCTTTGATGAGTTCTTAGTAAATATCGGTGCCATGACTCTGGGAAATAGAGACTTCTTTCTGATGTATCCCCGATTCGTTCAAGCTTTTATTGGCGATCAATTTCCAGACATGGTCAAGTCTGGTGAAAAGATGGATACGAAGTCCCTAGGCCCTCACACCGTTGGCCTTATTAAACAAAATAGAAAGGGCAAAGTGGTATTTCAAGGTCTTCATCCCTTGGTGAAGTTCGGACAATTTGATGAGATAAATGAGTCTTCCGAATCTCATGAAACTTCTAAAAAGACTCAATCAGAACCGACTTCATCAGAGAAGGTGTCCTCTGAGTTCATTATCACTGCTTCCGAATATGAAGATGACGAGAATCCTACTCAAGTGACTCAAGTTGATGATGAACTTGAACTGCAATCTGTTCAAGTTGAGAGTGATTACAATGAGGAATCAAGAAATGATGACAAAGAAGATGAGAATGTTGATTTATCGGGATTTGATCGAGATGATATTACACAGAACTTTGGTGGAAATGACAAATTTTTGTCTGAGTTGAACCTCGACAACTTGCTTGATGATGTCAATGAAGCAATTCCTGTGACCACTAAGACAAGGATTGAAGAAGATGTTTTTGTAGTCTCTCCTCCTACTTCAAGTCCAGTGGAAGAAATTGTAATTCCTACGGTTACGGTGTCAGAGATTCCTCCCCTTGACACTGGCCTACCTACATCATTGCCAATGGAAAAGGATCTTGCCACCTCTCAAGCCACTCCTCCTCCTAACAAACGCCGCAGACTTGTATTGAGGTTAGCAACTCAGGGCACAACGACATCAAGTGCAACAGCTCCTCCAACAATCACACCAGCTATTGTCTCAACCGAACCCATTAGTGAGGGTCCCAGTAATGTTATTGAAGCTGGTGGTCCTTTGTTTCAAGCAGGTCCTTCATCTCCTAGACCAAACGAAGATGATGTTTCAATCAAACTTGCTTATCTATTGGCTGAAGATCAATTTCCGACATCATCTTCTCGTAGCAAGGGAATTTTTATTGAATATGACAATACAAGAAGTGACTCTCCCTCTCTCTATGGACTTCAAAGCCAGCTCGACGCCATCAAGCAGAAAAATGTTGAACTTGATCAACGAAATATTGAGCTAGTCATAAAGGTTGCTGATCTTCAATCTGAGAATACCGAGCTTAATATTCAGATGGTCGATTTAAATGAAGAAAATAATCTGAAGACAAAGAAAATTGCAGAACTTCGGGCACAATATGGTTGTCTGGCTGCAAGTTTTCTTGAATTACAGAAAAAGCTTGAGAGCAGGTTTGGTGATGATTTTAGTATAACTACTAATGAACCTCAGGTTTGGGAAACACGTTCTAGTACAATTAAAATTGAACACATACAGATTGTCTGTAGATCTCGCTGCTCGATTTAGGTGGACAACAATATCCCTGGTTGTAGTCAGTTAAATGGTCATAAGAAAAATCTATTTAAGAATTAGAGCCAATAATGATAATAAAGTTATAATTAGATATATGCATGTGTCATGTCATTGGTAAATTGTCCAAGTCTTGTCACAAATGTTTCGTGTTTTAGTGGACCACAATACTGGTGATCGATCAGACGAAGATGTGAAGATAAGGGTACCGACAAGTGGAATAAGGTTGTCCAACAACTTTGATCCCAAATCACTCTTAAAGTTAGCTATTATTTTTGTTTTTGTTAAGTTTGTTCATAGTGTTCTTCTAATTTAAATATAAGGGGGAGAATTAAAAATAAAAAAAACAAACAAAAATCAGAAAATTCAAAATCAACAATAGTGTTATTTCTGTTTTATTTCTTGTTCAAGAAAATCAAAAATCCAAAAATATTTTTGTTTCTGTGCTAAGTTTTCTTTTAGTTTTGTTTTGTCTTGAAAAGTGAATTCAGGTGAAGATGAAACTCATGGAGTTTGTGTTGAAGATTTCTAAGCCAAAGCCTCGTCCGTGAGCATCGAAGAATTCGCATTTGAAGGAGTAAGAAATGAAGATTATTCTTTCGACATTCAATCCTTCAACCCCAGAAGAAAGGTCAAGCTGACTTGAAGAATATGTGACAGATTGCATTGAAGCCTCCTCAATCAGTCTGCTGCTATCTTAAACCTGCTGAAGTGATCTACAAGTTCAGTTCTCTCTGATGTTCTCTCTAAAGATTCTCAAGCTAAAAGCGCTATCTTTCAAGAATCAGTACATCAAGCCTCCTCACCCAATGTGCGTTTAATGCCAAATACTGAAGAAAAGGCCAAGTTCTCAAGATGAATTCATTCATTGAAGATTCATCAAGTTCATCTTGAAGTCGTGAAGAATTTGAAGATTAATGCTGAAGCCAAGTTCCCATTGAAGATTAACAAGAAGAGCCAACTACTTTTTAGGGGGATCTTGTTGGGTCACTTAAGAAAAGAAAAGAAAGCTATAAACCAAGGGGGAGATTGTTGGGTCAAAAATATGGTTTATACTTTGCTTTTCTAGGAAATTGTATTTTTCTGTAATGTTTATGAGTTTACGGTCATGTTTACGGCCTAATGGGTGTTTACGGCCCATGTTCACCAAGCCCATATTCTCCAAGTATAAATATACGTATTAGGGTGAGGAGTAAAGGGTGATGAACCCTAGAGAGTTTACGGCCAGAGAGACAGAAGAATTATCGTGTGTTAGTGTGTGTGTGAATCTCTTGTATCCGGATCATCATTCTATTCATTAATACATTGAGATTCATCATCATCATCATCATCTTCTTCTTCTCTTCTATTTGATCTGACATCATCCGTTTGATTGGGATTCCGCACCATCAAACGGATCTGATTGATATACAAGCAGATTAGGGACTTACAAATACTTCTATCAGAACCCATATGAAGAGTGCACCTCAATACTCTGCCCTCAACACTAAATGAAGACATGCCGATCCACGTGGAAACCAAAACCCTACACTAGGTCCGACCTCCCGTCAGAAAAATCATTTCACTACCAACCCCAGGATGCTTCAGCTCTAGCCCCGAACTCGATGACCATGCCTGACCGAACTATCCACTGATATCCGGAAACATCACTCCAGCTGCCTCTCAAGTCTTGTCACCAAATCTGAATACAAGATTGATTCTTGGCCCAACAGTTGGACCACCAAGGCTACTCTAGCACATCCAATGATACGACTCCACAGCCGATCGATCCAACCGAGCTATCTCAACCAATCACACTTGAACTATAAAACCACGAAGTTAGCTTTACCTCAAGCGACCTGTACAACCAATTCAAAGCCGCACCTCACCTTTGCCCTTTGTCGTCCACTACTTGCTTATTCATGTGTGTCGTGGTCCTCCTCAAACCAACAAACTGATTCTCCCTAGTCTAAAACATCAGATGAGAAACATTCCCACTTAGAATGAATCCATCCGAAGAATCCAAATCCCAACCTGCTCGTCCTCCATACAGATTGAGCCTAAACTCAACACAAGAGTCTGGTCCGACACATAATTGGAATCACTTTTATCCAATCTGATACTCAACTCATGACCCATGTTTTACCTAGTCTCGCCCCTCGTCGGGCCACCAGGTCCCCACGAACTCATTTGGAAAGGCTACCCAGGCCTAAGAACGTCTCTACCTCACACCCTGACTAGTAAAGGCTATGGATCCCTGTAGTTTTACAACATTCTCTCACTGAATAACAAGTGATACAGCTCCCCGCAGTCCTATGACACTTTCTCTCACTGCCTTGTGAATACTGTGGCTCCCCACATGTAACGTCCCAAAATTCGTACCCAAAAATTTTCTTTAAATCATTACCAAAACCATATTCATAAAAACATATCATAAGTCATAACATGAATTCAGAGTATCATTTCCAAAACATATTTTCATTATCAGAGTAAAACATCCCAGGCTGACTAATCAATGGTGTGTGCCATGCGATCATCCCGAGCTCTTCCCTCCGCTACCGGAAGTACCTAAAACCAAAACTGAAAACTGTAAGCACGAAGCTTAGTGAGTTCCCCAACCTACCACATTGATGGGTTTTAGCCATATGAACATTCCTATGTGCACATACAAAACCCTAATGCTTGGATCTAGGTTTCTCTAATTGAACATTCATAAATCCAAGACTTCTAAAGGTTATCCTATCATAATAACAATAAGAAATCAGAATTATAAGTTTACCTTGAATCACTTGCTTGATCTTCTTGTCCTTGGAGCTTTAGAGTCACAATTGTCACTCCTCTAATGGTTTACAAAAACCAACTAGCAAGAGGATGATTTGAGAGAGTGGGGAGGGAGATGAAATTCGGCCAGGGTTCTTCCAAGGGTAAGAGTCTTGATTTCATCAACCCTATGGGTCTATTTATACTTGTAAGGCTCCTAGGGTTTCACCTTTAAACCCTAATTGGATAACTTAGGCCCTAAGCAATCCTAATCCCCTTCATGATAAGCCTTTGGACGATTTCAAGGCCTATCCAAAGTCCTTAAACCGTCCACCCTTTATCTTTAAGGAATTACAGCCCAAAGTATAACTATCATACACTTGACCGTTTATGCCCTTCTATTTAATTAATCTCCTTAAGTCACCAAATTAATTCCTAATTAATTTATGACTTATATTAATCAAATAACAATATTGTTATTCCTTATATTATTCTTATAATATATTAATAATATTCCTTCTCTCATTATAAATCATCCTGTCAAGTTGCTATGGTGAAGGCAACCCAAAAGGACCATGCACAACCGGGTCAAATACTTACCAAATATAGTTGCAGCCTTAGACACTATTCCAACGGTCTCCCACTTGGATAAGTCTAGTAACTATATATACAAGTATATTCTGATTAGCAATCATAGCTTTCAAAGACGCTGTCAAACTCTGATCTTATCAATCTTGTCCTTTAGATAAGGGATCGTACTGTCCTCTGTTTAGATATCATGTGTAACAGCCCGAAATCTCAGGTATTATTAAATTATGTTTTTTGGGGTGATTTAAGAGGGGACTCGGCGAGTTGGAGCCTAGACTCGCCGAGTAGGATCGCAGACTTGGTCGCGGGATCGCGACTGGATTCGACGAGTCCAGATATGGACTCGGCGAGTCGACGCTGTTTTGCGAAAACCCTAACCGTTCAGGTTTGGGTCGTATATAACGCATTATATGCCGTCATTGTTCGTCTTTTAGTCGATTGAGAAGAACCCTAAGCGGCTGTGGGCATCTAGAGCAAGATTGAAGGCCATTGGTGACTTGAAGAAGTTGTGGTGCAAGGAGGAGAAGAGTTTGGCTAAAGGAACTGCAAGGGATTCGAGTTCTGAGGTTTGGGGACGCAGAGGGTGCGTTATTCAGGTAACATCTCGGATCATTTCTGTTATTTTGATGTGTGCATGGATCTAGGGTTTATGGAACCCATTTGGTGATTAGATGGATTATTACCTTGTTACCCAATCGACTATAACCCTGTATTAGGACCTTTAGAGGTACAGAAGGTCCCATGCTTGAGTATTTCGGGACAAAACTTATCTCAGGAAGCAGTTTGATCGACTGCATGGCGTGGACTCGCCGAGTCCGATGAACAGACTCGGCGAGTAGCTTGGAGATTTACTGGAACTCGTCGAGCTGTTCTTCAGACTCGACGAGTGGAGTCGGGGTGGCCCCGCGATTCTTCCAGGAGTAACTCGTCGGGTCGAGGAGGATACTCGACGAGTAGATAGGGAATCTCAGAGAGTTGGAGGACGTCTAGACTCGCCGAGTCGCCATGGCACTCGCCGAGTCCGGTCGAGTTGACCGTTGACCGTTGACCAGAGTTGACCTACGTCTGACTTCTTAGGGATAGTCACACTTAGAAGATATAAGTGTTAATGAGATATGTGATGTTATAGGGAGGTTGTAGCTCGTCGGATTGTGCACGAGTCATTTCAGGATTTGTTAGCTTTCAGCTTTTACGAGGTGAGTCTTCTCACTATACTGTACCCGGAAGGGTTTGACTGTGTGACCGGAAGGTCAGGTATGATATGTGATATGTATGCTATATGTGGTAAGATATTTGTTATATGTGCTATGTATGTTATGTGGGCCGGAAGGCGAATATGTTATGGGCCGGAAGGCGTGGTGTTAATGACCGGAAGGTCAGGGCCTGGAAAGGCGTACGTGCGTAAGTTGTATATTGGGGAACTCACTAAGCGTTTATGCTTACAGTTGTTATGTATGTGTTTCAGGTACTAGCGAGGACCGTGGGAAGGCGCCGGCGTGATTGATACACACTGAAGAATGCTTTTATGATCTTGGGATTTTGAATATTTGTATTTGACAGAATACTTAAACTATTTATGCCTTGTTTTGAATGGAAATAATTATATTTTAAAAATGAAAAATTTGTTTGAAAATTTGCGTTGTTACAATTGGTATCAGAGCCTTGGTTTGAGGGATTCGGGTGCACCTTCGGGGGTAACTGAACTCAAGCCGAGGATTTGAGGAAACTTTTTAAATAAAGGCATAAACTTTTGTAAATGGTTTTGTGGTAAGCAAGAAAGAAGCAGTGTGTACGATCAGTCAGCGCCCGAAGGGTAAAGATCCCCAAAATACCTTACAATATTATATGATATGAATTGTTATGCATGCTGGAAGACTAGGTATTCATGATAGGACTAGAGTGGCCTGATTTGTGATGCCTTAGTCTAGGGAAGTTTGCCTATATGAGATGCTTTGCTAGTGTGCGAGTAGATAGTGCATAACAGAAGTAGAGTACTCACTATCCGGGGTTTGGGGAGGAAGATTTGGGATGACTGCTGATGCGGTGTGGTCGGTAGTATTGGGCCCGTACTACCGAAGACACCGGGTTAGTGGGAGGCCCAAGTAAGAATCCCTGGATATCGGAGACTGAGTAGGGTTGCGTTAGCGAGTACGATTATACTCGGTGGAGTCTCTGATAGTTTTATGTTGTATTTCAGAGACATCATGGTTAGACCACGCCACGGAGCGAGTACGAGCGGTGTGAGTGACGAGGAGATTCGTCAGATGATTCACGAGGAGGTAGCGGCGGCGATCCGGGCTGAGATCCCGGAGATGTTTGGGTCTATTAAGACCACCCTGATGAAGACGTTCGATGAGCGGTACGCCGCATTGACTGAGGCTGCAACCGCTGCAGCTACCGCAACTGTGGCCGCTGCTAGGCCACAGGGGGGTGACTCGTTGCTGTTCCGAGAATTCAGCAACACGAAGCCACTAGAGTTCGATGGGACGCAGGATCCGATTGCTGCGATGAGGTGGATCGCGGATATAGAGGGGTGCTTCTATACTTGTTCATGCCCGGAGCACTTGAGGGTACGGTTCGCATTGAACCAGCTCCGTCTGGGAGCGAAGGACTGGTGGAAGTTCGTGACGGCGAACTTCACTTTGGCAGAAACTACGGCAGTGACATGGGAGGGGTTCACTGCCATGTTCAGGGATGAGTACGTGCCCCCGGTGGAGCGGGAACGATTGGTTCAGGAGTTCTTAACCCTCAAGCAGGGTACTGACTCGGTGGCGGTGATCACGCGGAAGTTTCATGAGAGGGCAATGTTTTGCCCCGAGCAGGTGGCCACAGAGCAGGCTCGGATGAGCCGGTACTTGGGTGTTCTGAGGAGGGAGATCCGGGAGTTTGTGTCAAACTCCACTTACCATACTTTTACTGAGCTTCAGGCGAATGCCAGGAAGCCTGAGATCGAGTTGGAGACTCAGGCCAGGGAGGAGGCCGAGTCTCAGCAGGCAGACCGGCGGCCGGCTCAGTCTCAGCCGGCAGCCAAGCGGATCAAGTCCGCCGATTCGAGGACGGGAGGTTCGAAGAGCCGCACTTGCGGAAAGTGTGGCAAGGGTCACGATGGGGCGTGTCGAACCGGTGCTTGCTACAAGTGCGGCAAGGAGGGGCACATTGCTAGGGAGTGCCCCAAGGGGTTTATGGTTTGCTTTCATTGCAACCAGACCGGCCATCGGAAGGCCGAGTGCCCTCAACTTCGTCAGGGATCTGCACTTACTGCCAGGACTACTGAGACTCAACCGGTGAAGGTCGAGGCCCCGAGGGCTCGTGGGAGAGCCTTTTAGCTGACTGCGGAGGAGGTCCGCGCTGCGCCCGATGTCGTGGCAGGTATGTTGTAATTCATGTATTTATTTTAAATGTCGAGATGTTATGCTTATGTTATTATATGCGTAGGTACTTTCCTTGTGAACTCTGTGCCTGCCTTAGTGTTATTTGACTCGGGTGCGAGTAGGTCCTTTGTGTCCTTAGCCTTTAGTCAGCATATCAGCGTTAGTCGTGAGTCGTTGAGTCGACCTTTGGGAGTTTCTATAGCTGACGAGAAAGTGATTTGTGCTACGGAGGTTCTTCGGGGATGTGTACTAGAGATTTTCGGGGTTGAATTCCCGATTGACCTGATTCCTATTGCGATGGGTGATGTCTGTGTCATCGTAGGCATGGACTGGTTGAGCCGATTCGGCGCTGTCATCGACTGTGAGCGTCAGTTGGTGACTATACGAGACCCTAGCGGGGGAGTTCTTTCGGTGTACGACGAGGGTACCCGTTCGGGATCAGCTTTTTGTTCGGCCGCTAGGGCGAGGCAGTGTCTACAGCAGGGCTGTAAGGGTTTTGTGGCGTATGTGATGGATACGCGGGAGGTTTCCGAGAGACCGAAATCAGTTGAGGAGGTTCCTGTGGTGCGCGAGTTTTCAGATGTTTTCCCCGAGGAGTTGCCGGGAGTACCTCCTGTGAGGCAAGTAGAGTTTGGTATCGATCTAGTTCCGGGGGCCGCGCCTATTGCTAAAGTGCCTTATCGTCTTGCACCTCCAGAGATGCAAGAGTTGTCCTCGCAGCTCCAGGAGTTGCTGGGGAAGGGATTCATTCGGCTGAGCAGCTCGCCATGGGGAGCACCTATTCTGTTCGTCAAGAAGAAGGATGGTTCACACCGGATGTGCATTGATTACCGGGAGTTGAACAAGTTAACGATCAAGAACCGTTACCCGTTGCCGAGGATCGATGACTTATTCGATCAGTTGCAAGGAGCATCTTGGTTTTCCAAGATCGATCTGAGGTCAGGGTACCATCAGGTGAGAGTGCGGAACGGGGATGTCCAGAAGACAGCGTTTAGGACGCGATATGGGCATTATGAGTTTGTGGTGATGCCTTTCGGGCTCACCAATGCCCCGGCTGTGTTCATGGATCTCATGAATAGGGTATGCAGACCGATGCTGGATCGGTCAGTGATTGTATTTATCGACGACATTCTGGTGTATTCTAGATCTAGAGAGCAACATGAGGAGCATTTGAGGGAGGTCCTCGAGGCATTGAGGTCGGAGAAGCTTTATGCAAAGTTCTCCAAATGTGACTTCTGGCTGCGGGAGGTCCAATTTCTAGGACATGTTGTTAATCAGAAAGGGATATTGGTCGATCCGGCCAAGGTTGAGGCGGTGATGAGTTGGGAGGTGCCGAAGTCACCCTCTGAGATCAGGAGCTTCCTTGGGTTGGCAGGGTATTATCGGAGGTTCATTAAGGATTTCTCCAAGATCGCAGTGCCGCTCACCAGATTGACCCGGAAGGGTGTTGCATTCTCATAGGGGCCCGAGCAGCAGACCTCCTTTGAGACACTTCGCCAGAGGTTGTGCGAAGCCCCGGTATTAGCTCTCCCGGAAGGGATGGAAGATTTTGTAGTATATTGCGACGCATCAATTTCGGGACTGGGTGCAGTGTTGATGCAGAGGGGCCATGTGATAGCATATGCGTCGAGGCAGCTGAAGCCTCATGAGGCGAGATATCCCACACATGATTTAGAGTTGGGGGCAGTAGTGTTCGCTCTCAAGATTTGGCGTCACTACTTGTATGGGGTTCGATGTACGATATACACGGACCATAAGAGTTTGAAGCATTTGATGGATCAACCCAACCTAAATATGCGTCAGAGGAGGTGGCTGGATGTGGTCAAGGATTATGATTGTGAGATCCTGTACCACCCAGGTAAGGCTAATGTGGTAGCCGACGCATTGAGCTGCAAGGCGGAGAGCACTCCATTGCGAGATGTATGCTTGAGACTGACCGTGATGACTCCTGTATTGGATGCTATTCGTGGGGCACAGGCCGAAGCGGTGCGACCAGAAATGCAGAAGAAAGAGCGGGTTGTGGGGTTAATTTCAGAGTTCGTTCAGGATGGTCGAGGACTTATGACATTTCAGGGCCGGATTTGGGTACCGTTCGTGGGCGGTACACGTATTACTTTGATGGAAGAGGCTCATAGATCGAAATTATCGATCCATCCCGGTGCTACGAAGATGTATTTGGACTTGAGGAAAGAGTATTGGTGGCCCTGTATGAAGAGGGACGTCGCATGGTTCGTTGAGAGGTGCTTGACCTGTCGTAGGGTTAAGGCCGAGCACCAGAGACCGCATGGCAAGTTACAGCCATTGGAGATCCCCGAGTGGAAGTGGGAACAAATCACTATGGATTTCATCACCAAATTGCCGAGGACTGCCAGGGGAGTTGATGCAATTTGGGTGATTGTGGATAGGTTGACGAAGAGTGCACACTTCCTTGCCATCAGTGAGAGTTCTTCAGCGGAGAAGTTGGCAGAGATATATGTGAGAGAGGTGGTATCTCGGCATGGGGTGCCGATCTCGATTGTTTCAGACCGTGATGTGCGTTTCACTTCCAGGTTCTGGAAGAAGTTTCATGAGGAGCTGGGTACCAAATTGCATTTTAGTACCGCATACCATCCCCAGACAGACGGTCAGAGCGAGCGGACGATTCAGACGCTGGAGGACATGCTTCGAGCGTGTGTGTTAGACTTCGGGGGTAGCTGGGATGCATATTTACCCTTAGCAGAGTTTTCCTACAACAACAGCCATCATTCGAGCATTGGTATGCCACCTTTTGAGCTGTTGTATGGTAGGAGGTGTCGGACCCCCATTTGCTGGGGAGAGGTGGGACAGAGAGTGATGGGCAGCACGGAGATCGTGCTTCAGACGACAGAGCAGATTCAGCAAGTTAGACAGAGGTTATTGACCGCCCAGAGCCGGCAGAAGAGTTATGCAGACAGGCGCCGATCCGAGCTTGAATTTCAGGTCGGCGACTTCGTTCTCCTAAAGGTCTCTCCTTGGAAAGGAGTGATTCGATTCAGGAAGAGGGGCAAGTTGGGTCCCCGGTATATTGGGCCATTTCGTGTGATTGCAAGGATAGGCCGGGTAGCCTATCGGTTGGAGTTGCCAGCGGAGTTGGGACAGATCCACGACACCTTTCATGTGTCACAATTGAGGAAGTGCATAGCCGATGAGTCGGCGGTGGTTCCATTAGAGGATATTCAGGTGGATGCGAGCCTGAATTATGCTGAGAGACCAGTCGCTATCAGGGATCGGAAGATCAAGGTTCTGAGGAACAAGGAGGTACCTCTGGTGTTGGTTCAATGGCAACACCGTAAGGGATCGGAAATGACTTGGGAGCCGGAACGTGAGATGCGGGAGCAGCATCCGGAACTATTTTCAGAATGAGACTTCGAGGGCGAAGTCTAATCCTAGCGGGGGAGAGTTGTAACAGCCCGGAATCTCAGGTATTATTAAATTATGTTTTTTGGGGTGATTTAAGAGGGGACTCGGCGAGTTGGAGCCTAGACTCGCCGAGTAGGATCGCAGACTTGGTCGCGGGATCGCGACTGGACTCGACGAGTCCAGATATGGACTCGGCGAGTCGACGCTGTTTAGCGAAAACCCTAACCGTTCAGGTTTGGGTCGTATATAATGCATTATATGCCGTCATTGTTCGTCTTTTAGTCGATTGAGAAGAACCCTAAGCGGCTGTGGGCATCTAGAGCAAGATTGAAGGCCATTGGTGACTTGAAGAAGTTGTGGTGCAAGGAGGAGAAGAGTTTGGCTAAAGGAACTGCAAGGGATTCGAGTTCTGAGGTTTGGGGACGCAGAGGGTGCGTTATTCAGGTAACATCTCGGATCATTTCTGTTATTTTGATGTGTGCATGGATCTAGGGTTTATGGAACCCATTTGGTGATTAGATGGATTATTACCTTGTTACCCAATCGACTATAACCCTGTATTAGGACCTTTAGAGGTCCAGAAGGTCCCATGCTTGAGTATTTCGGGACAAAACTTATCTCAGGAAGCAGTTTGATCGACTGCATGGCGTGGACTCGCCGAGTCCGATGAACAGACTCGGCGAGTAGCTTGGAGATTTACTGGAACTCGTCGAGCTGTTCTTCAGACTCGACGAGTGGAGTCGGGGTGGCCCCGCGATTCTTCCAGGAGTAACTCGTCGGGTCGAGGAGGATACTCGACGAGTAGATAGGGAATCTCAGAGAGTTGGAGGACGTCTAGACTCGCCGAGTCGCCATGGCACTCGCCGAGTCCGGTCGAGTTGACCGTTGACCGTTGACCAGAGTTGACCTAAGTCTGACTTCTTAGGGATAGTCACACTTAGAAGATATAAGTGTTAATGAGATATTTGATGTTATAGGGAGGTTGTAGCTCATCGGATTGTGCACGAGTCATTTCAGGATTTGCTAGCTTTCAGCTTTTACGAGGTGAGTCTTCTCACTATACTGTACCCGGAAGGGTTTGACTGTGTGACCGGAAGGTCAGGTATGATATGTGATATGTATGCTATATGTGGTAAGATATTTGTTATATGTGCTATGTATGTTATGTGGGCCGGAAGGCAATATGTTATGGGCTGGAAGGCGAATATGTTATGGGCCGGAAGGCGTGGTGTTAATGACCGGAAGGTCAGGGCCTGGAAAGGCGTACGTGCGTAAGTTGTATATTGGGGAACTCACTAAGCATTTATGCTTACAGTTGTTATGTATGTGTTTCAGGTACTAGCGAGGACCGTGGGAAGGCGCCGGCGTGATCGATACACACTGAAGAATGCTTTTATGATCTTGGGATTTTGAATATTTGTATTTGACAGAATACTTAAACTATTTATGCCTTGTTTTGAATGGAAATAATTATATTTTAAAAATGAAAAATTTGTTTGAAAATTTGCGTTGTTACATCATGCAGACATTTCTATGGAACCAATTGTCTAGCATTTGGTTTCTCGATCTCAGATTTATTTGACATACAAGTTAATCGAACACATCAATTCAGTTCTGACCGGGCCCGACACATAAGTCAAATCAAATCATCGAGCGGCCGAGATATCGCTTTTAAACTCTTAGGATAAAAGAAACAGATAAAATTCGACTTATATGCATTTACTTATTCATTAACCAACTATACACAACAATGCGTTTTATAACATCAAGTTACTGATGCGGTTTTGCATTATCAATGTACAACCAATTAACAAATAACAAACCATATATCTAGGTTTTAAGAGTATATGATATTATCGTCTTGCGATCACCCTTTTATTTATCACATTCCATAAGGTGATTCCAGCAAGCGCGGGTTTGTTCCAATGCTCAAAACTAGTTCATAAGCACTCATGAACGTTGCAGCAAACTTTTGCTATGTCTAATACCATTTAGACAATCTACAAACCAATTCATGACAATCTTCATTCATACCTACTTTCAAAATATGAACGATTGTGGACTATTTGAATAATTCGATTATTCTGAATAAACTCAATTATTCTGGAAGTCAAAACATGCAAAATGAAACAATAGTTAAACAATTAACATAAGACAGTAACATTACTCATAAATAATACTCCTTTATTTATTCATCAAATGTTAATTACATTTATCTATTACACGTTTCTACTACTATCTAATCTATGCTAATATCATCCTTCAGCCCAATACTCCTTTGCATCTTCTGCAAGTGCACGGTTAGAGATTCACCATGACCCATTTTGGCGGAGATCATGTTAGTGAAGATCTCGTAACGTTCCTGCCTCGAGTTTTGGTGGTATCTCTCCAACAAGTCTTGGTGCATTTCGTACGGATACATGTCCTCATAGGAATTTTGGAATTCGGCATTCATGGTGGCTATCATGATGCAATGTACCTTCGTTGCATCACGCTTGTGAGTTTCAAAAGCAGCCATTTCAGCCGGAGTGGCGATTTCTGGGTTGATCTTCTTGAGCCTCTCATCGAGGACATACTCTTTGTCCTCATAGCGAGCAATTGTGCGAATGTATCTTATCCATTCGCTAAAGTTCGTCCCATCGAAAGTCACCTTTTGACAAAGGCTCATCAATGTGAACGAGCTAGCAGCAGCGTTGTTCGCGTTCGACATCTACAAATAGAAAGGACAAAGATAGATTAGAATTTGAATCCCTAATTATTACCCAATAAGAAAATTAGGGCTAGGATCCAACAGCAATATTTACATATTAGAAAAGGGATGCCGTAATCTAACATGCAAACAATTTGAAGGTAAGTGAATGACGATTTACTAATTCTCCACCATGAAAACCTAACCTTAAGTTCTAAATGTATTGAGAATTCCTAGGTTTGGATGAGATTCATTGAAACTTTTCAATGGCATGTTTAAATCTCGATATGCCCCTCTCGTTTGTGACTGGGATACCGAGGATCACAAAGTGGGTTTGAATTACCATGAAAATTCACATGGTGCCTTCATTGTAACAATCACCTATTCGACGTGCCGGTAAACCACACACGCTCCATCGAACTATGATAAACAATGAATCACCATTTGCCACCTTTGCTTAGAACCAATTAGTGTGCCGGTAAACCACACACGCTCCACTAACTTCTTAGCAAGGGTGCAAAGTGTAATTTCATGGGATTGCATCAATTCACTTTTCCTAAAGTAACTAGGATTGGGAAATTTTTGGAAAAACATGTAGTTACTTTATAGGTTCATTATACTTATTAATGAGGAGAGAGAGGTGCCCTATCCTACCCGTTCGGCTAACGACCCTCCACCGATCAAACAAGCGGTGGGTGAGAGTGTTCACCCGTTAAGCGCCATTTTATAGGCAACAACCTTATATCCACCTTATAGACCGGCTTCGTGAATGAGGCCTACTAACGGTAAGACTAGCATTTTAATTATACATATATACATATTAATCTTGTAATATTATATTAGTATAGGGTTGAATTTTAAACTTGTAACATTCTAGGGTTTGAAATTTAAATTGTCAAAATTAAACTTTTAATCACAAAACATAAATTTCAAAACTTGAGGACAAGTTTTAAACCTTTTAAAATATAAGGGATCAAATAACAAATAATCCAAATTAACATTTAATCACATAATTATCCATATTTTTTATTTATTTAATTATTTCTTGCACAACAATTTACCGATTTAATTAAAATAATTAATCAATTATCACATAAGGAAATTAGTATTTAATTAATTGATAAATATCTTCAATTAGGTCAAGAATATACTCAAATATATCTTAAAATCGGATTTATATTGACCTAACATGATTAAGGTAAGTTTCCAATAGATAAACAGCAAGAAATCCCAAAATTAGCTCTTTCTGACGCTCAAACTCGCCGAGTACCACAATGGACTTGCCGAGTTGAGCCTACTCACCGAGTACCACCATGGGACTCGCCGAGTTCATCAGGCAGAGGACAAAAAACGGATTTTGCAAGCAACAAACAAGTAATCAATGCATCAATTCAATAGAAACCAATCTAGTCTCTGATACCACTGATGGGTTTTAGCCACATGAACATTCCTATGTGCACATACAAAACCCTAATGCTTGGATCTAGGTTTCTCTAATTGAACATGCATAAATCCAAGACTTCTAAAGGTTATCCTATCATAATAAAAATAAGAAATCAGAATTATAAGTTTACCTTGAATCACTTGCTTGATCTTCTTGTCCTTGGAGCTTTAGAGTCACAATTGTCACTCCTCTAATGGTTTACAAACACCAACTAGCAAGAGGATGATTTGAGAGAGTGGGGAGGGAGATGAAATTTGGCCAGGGTTCTTCCAAGGGTAAGAGTCCCGATTTCATCAACCCTATGGGTTTATTTATACTTGTAAGGCTCTTAGGGTTTCACCTTTAAACCCTAATTGGATAACTTAGGCCCTAAGCAATCCTAATCCCCTTCATGATAAGCCTTTAGATGATTTCAAGGCCTATCCAAAGTCCTTAAACCGTCCACCCTTTATCTTTAAGGAATTACAGCCCAAAGTATAACTATCATACACTTGACAGTTTATGCCCTTCTATTTAATTAATCTCCTTAACTCACCAAATTAATTCCTAATTAATTTATGACTTATATTAATCAAATAAAAATATTATTATTCCTTATATTATTCTTATAATATATTAATAATATTCCTTCTCTCATTATAAATCATCCTGTCAAGTTGCTATGGTGAAGGCAACCTAAAAGGACCATGCACAACCGGGTCAAATACTTACCAAATATAGTTGCAACCTTAGACACTATTCCAGCACACATACCCTGCACAAACACATACAACATATACTGGGCCACGCCCACTACCTCGGGCCTCACCAGCTACAACGACCTTGCCGCTCCAGGCCCCGCCTGGCTTCGAGCCCCGCTCGGATACAGATCTGTTTCACTTAGGCCTCGCCTGTCACTGGGCCTCGCCCGCTAACATATACTAAAACATAAGCATATCACAATACATAAGCTTAACATATACTAATGGATCCTGTCCTAAGGCCTCGCCTATCTTGGGCCTCGCCCTTGTCCTGCTACTGATGAGTCATGGAACCCCGTTCACGCTCCTATTGATAGTGAGATACGGGCCCAACCCACATTCACTCTTTCCCTAACTTGGGCCTCGCCCCTGTCCTCCTGCTAATGAGATGTGGAACACCGTCCACACTCTACTATTGGTAAGATATGGGACCTCGCCCACACTTACCTCCCTACCAGGCACATACAAGTATCATACAAACAACATGTATACTCTATCATGCAAACCATTCCTTGGGCACCCGCCCGCTATCGATGGACCTTGGTCCTAATTATCACACTGGCATACCGTGCCTAGGGCTAACCCCTGGGTCTTCCTACTCATATCTACATGGGCCGACATTGTGGCCTTAGACCCATTCACACAAAGGGAAACTCACCTGGTACTTCTGAACTTGCTGGTAATCCCTCTGGCCGCTGTCTGACAACTCTCTCTCTGAACTGCTGCTCCACTAGCTCCTCGAGCTACCAATATCAATATAACACTTAGTCTAACTGTCCTCCGAAAGTCAACTAAGTCCACTCTGGTCAAATTCAACCTTCCAGGTCAACCCTACTCGCCGAGTCTGCTTACTGACACGCCGAGTTCCTAGGCTCAGAATCCTTCCATTCGCGACTCGACTCGCCGAGTCAGCCCCTGACTCGCCGAGTCTACTGATTTCTGAGCCTGTCCTGTCCAAATCACTGAGTCTCCACTCAACTTACTGATTCGAGTCTTAACTCGAAGGGTTTGGGGTTTCGCGACTTGACTCGCCGAGTCCAAGAACAGAATCGCTGAGTCCAAGGCAATCTTCAACAGACTCACCGAGTTGTTCATCCAACTCGTCGAGTTCCTCCTAATCTTCATACTACTAGCCGAGTCCACTCGAAGGACTCGCCGAGTCTATTCAGTCCTTCGTACATTCAGAGGCTTTTTGAGTCATGCAGGGACTCCAAACTGTAGATCCACTCCTCCAAAGCCTATCCCTCACGTAAAGGTGCAGAATTTACGTGTAGCTAAGGAGATCTAGGCCCAAAACACTCCAAACTCGGGTTTAAGACAACCATGCTTCACCTACACCCCCAAGACTGATACTTTATGACTCTCTAGACCAGAATACACTTAGATCTGAAGTAGTAACTTCATATTTGGGCTCTAACTCAAAATGGTTCAAGAACATGGCATAAAAGCCCCAAATCTCATAACAAAGGGAAAACTATATGCAAAAGAGTGAAGGTAACGACTTCTTACCTCCAAATGCTCTGAAAAGTCACACCAACTCTGGATCCAAAGCTTCCTCTTGCACCACTATGAACTTCCTTCTCTTCCAAGCTTCAAATCACAACACCAAGGCTAGATCTTTGCTCAAAAACAGATATGGTGGCTAGGGTTTGATATTCTGGATGAGAGAAGCTGTAAGGAACCCTAAAGGAGAGAATGAGATGCTTAAATAGTGCACAATGTCCTGGATTTAGGGTTTCCCTCTTCAGACCGGACTCGTCGAGTCCTCTTTGCTGACTCGCCGAGTCGGCTACTTAATCGATCCCCCGGATCCCGCTCCGACTCGTCGAGTTCCTCCCTGGACTTGACGAGTTGACCCTTTGACTTAGGGTTTTCCTTTCCTTTCTTGGTCTTTCTGATTATGGGTGTTACACCACAGTCTTACGATACTCTCTCTCTCTCTCTCTCTCTCTCTCTCTCTCTCCCTCTCTCGCTGACTCACGAATGCTACAACTCTCAACAGTCTTACGATACTCTCTCTCTGACTCATGTATGCTATGGTTCCCTGCAGTTATACGATACTCTCTCTAACCCATGTAGGCTACGGCTCTCCATGGTCTTATAATATTCTCTCACTCGCCATGGGCTCATCCCATGGTTTTTCCCCGACAGTCATAAGTGATTACTCTCACCTGGATCCGCTCACTCTCTTATCACCCCACAATCTCATCATCAAGTCGTCACCACACTGAGTTCATTATCTAATACTCTGCGGTCCAACATAGTTAGGTGCACACACCTACCCAGATTATGCATCACTACTCTTGATGAAAGTTTTCGTAGACAAGGTATTTTCCTCAGTACAGTTCACACCCCTAGATAATCCCCATCTGGCGACAATTACTGATGGTCTCACCTCAAGAAATATTGTCACTAGACGTTCTAATTGTCGTCTGACAGACCCAACTCTTATAGTAATCCAACAAATTAGGGCATCATACTCAGATACCTTGATACACCATCACATAATCTCACAATGTCTTGCCACGACCACTGATCTTCCTCCCACACAACTTGAAGCCTTGAATTACTCCAACTCACAACTTGAAACATGGAGGAATTGTCAATGATTGAGAGCGTGTTGACGACAATATAAAACCTCATCCTCTATCGATCAAGCCCATGCAAAACTACTCATACCGACCCTGAAGTTGATTGAAAAATCAACTGATGCTCTTCTCGGAGTAAAAATAACAATCCATACGCTGAACTATCAATCTCTACGAAACCGAATCTTGACCTTGGCAACCCAACCGTTTCAAAACTAAAACATTGGCATACCTGAAGAACACAGACCACAATCAAATTCATGTCCAACGGACGAAGGAACTCGACGAGTCACATAGATGCACTCGACGAGTTGGGTCAACATGGACTGTTGAATCGAGTGTTGACTTCCGTTGACTTTTACGGTTTGGTCAAGTTATGGATCATGGAGACCATGGAGAGGTAAAATGGTCTTTCAACCTTTCTGAGAGTTAGCAAAGGGGTTATATTAACATCTTTAGAGTTATGGTTATAAATTGTTAATCAAAGATGATTATGATATGTAGGTAGAGTCTAGACGATCGTGGAGTACGAGGCCTACTTGCTCACGTAAGAGGTGAGTCTTTTCACTATACTTACCTGAGTGGTAATTTTGTGTGATGGTAAGGTCTTATTTGAGTTATCAACCGTAGGGTCTTATGTGCTTATACTAAGTTATGTGATATCATGCATTGTCTTTGTGATATATGTTGTATGTTATTTCTGTGCCTTATTGAGTTTGGACCGGAGGGTCCAAACCTGAGCTGTGAGACCGGAGGGTCTTCACTGAGATACCATACTGGAGGGTCTAACCCGATCTATGAGACCGGAGGGTCCTTACTAAGACACCAGACCGGAGGGTCCAACCCGAGCTGTGAGACCGGATGGTCTTCACTGAGACACATGACTGGAGGGTCCTTATCGAGTATAGGCATGAGAGGCTAATTATTTGTGTGTGTAGTATTTTGGGGAACTCACTAAGCTTCGTGCTTACAGTGTTTGTGTAAAATGTGTTTCAGGTACATCTCAGGATCGCGGGAAGGCGCCGGCTTGATTGTACACACCAGTTAGAGTTTATGTTGTTTTGAGGATTCTTAGATAATGTGAAACATTTTATTGATTTATGTTTTGAGAAACGTATATAATTGGGTTTTGAGAAATGTGAGATTGTGATATATGTGATTTTAAAAAATGAAAATTTTATTTGAAAATTTTAGAGTGTTACATTACATCTATTTTGCATAAACCTGGTTTATGTTCACCTTGTCAACTTGTAACTTCCGAATTTCCAGGTATCATATTTTAAATGTTATTTTGAGTTATGAAAAGGGACTCGACGAGTTGACGCTTAGACTCGTCGAGTAGGATCGCGTTTGATGACTGGATTAATGAACGGACTCGACGAGTCGGTGCTGAAAAGAGAAACCCTAAATCTCCGGACCTATGCCCTATTTAAGGGACCTTATAGCCCTCATTTGCGGTTACCAGTCTAGTGAGAGAAACCCTTGAGAGCTTGAGCGAGTTGTGTGAGAGAGATAGCTATTTTGATCCTTTTTGTTGTGGTTTTGCAAAGAAGAAGGTGTTTCCAGCAAGAGAAGGTCAAGGGGATTGTGATTCTGTGGTTTTCAAGCTCAGGTCTTCATTGTTGAGGTAGTAAATCGATCCCTTCTTCTGTTTTGTACATGATCCTTGAACTTAGGGTTTTCTCTACCCCTTTATTGGCTTGAATTGATGCATATGTTGTCCCTTTGAGTGTTAGACTCTGGATATGGACCTTTAGAGGTCCAGAGAGCATTATCCATCCTGCTTTATGTTGTTCCATGGAGGAAATGAACCTAGGATGCCATTTTAGAAACCATTTCACCAAAAGAAGCCTTGGGTGCGTTGCATGAGTGGCAGGATTCGACCTTTACGTGATTATTGGATATGGGGAAGTCAGATCTATAGGTTAGAGAGGCATATCTGACCTCAGAAGGTTGATTGGGTGATTGTCATGGAAGAAACTCGCCGAGTCCATAAGGGGACTCGACGAGTTGAGTAGGTTTGCCCCGCGACTCGTGACCGGTTGTTGTCCGTCGAGTGGAAGGTTCACTCGACGAGTCGAGTAAGGTTTAGAAAGATTCAGAGGACACTCTTGGACTCGCCGAGTCACCTATGTGCACTCGACGAGTCTGGTCAAAGTTTGACCGTTGACTTTCGTTGACTTTTAGGGTTGGGTCAACACTTGGACTTTTGGACCATTAGAAGGGTAAAATGGTCTTTTAGCCTTCTCAGAGAACATACGAAGTGAGTTTTCTCACTATACTTTACCTAGAGTGGTAACTATGTGTGACCGGAAGGTCTTATATGTTATGCGGAGTATGTAATATGTGTTGCTATGTGATATGTATGTGTTATGCTATGTTATGAGTACTATGATATGGACCGAAAGGTCAACAGTGTATGGACCGAAAGGTCAAGATGACGAGGACCGGAAGATCATACGGGTAGGGCCGGAAGGTCTACCAGAGTTGGGATAGAAGTCCCCTGATACACAGGGATCAAAAGATCCCATAGAGTTATGGCCTCGAGTGGCGTATGTGTTGTATGTGGTATTTTGGGGAACTCACTAAGCATTTATGCTTACAATTTTATGTGTTATGTATTTCAGGTACTAGCGATGATCGCGGGAAGGCGCCGGCATGATCCGTACAAACTGGCAGGAGATTTGTTTTGTGATCTTGGGATATGTTTTTATCGTGATGACATTTGTTAAACTTGAGAATTTGAGAATATTGAATGAGTTTTATGTTATTTGAAAAATGAAAAATTGTTTTGAAAATTTACGTTGTTACACAACTCTCAAAAGCACATCAGTTACCTTTTGCTATAAATGAAAAATGATCTCAACATGTTCTTGATTTAGTTCACTGTGACTTATGGGGACCGACTCCTATTACTTCAACAAATGGTTATCATTTCTTTGTCATTTTTATTGATAACTTCTCATAATTTACTTGGTTTTACCCATTGTGTGTCAAATATGATTTTTTCTCGGTGCCACAAGCTTTTGTTAGTCTTGTTCAGACTCAATTTTCCACAAAGTTCAAAATATTTCAAAGTGATGGTGGTACTGAGTTCGTGAATCATCAAGTCAAGCAATTCTTCACATCGAACGTCACTCAACACCAAATATCATGTCCATATGTTCCTCAACAAAATGGACACACTGAACATAAACATCTTCATTTAATTGAGACAGGTCTAGCCATGCTTTTTGGTGCCAATGCTCCTGCAACACTTGCATTCGATGTGTTCTCTTTGGCTTCCTTCATTATAAATCAACTGCGTACAAAAATATTGGATGGGAAGACCCCTTTCACACTCCTGCTTTACCCCAAGCGAATACTACAACCCCAACTGAAATCGCCTCACCCTCAACCTTTGTCATCTACTACTTATTAGTTTCATACGTCTTGCGGTCCTTTCCATACAAACGAACTGACCCACACAGGTCTAAGACATCATATGACACACAATACCCCTCAAAATGGAACCCACCTCTAAGTCCGCAATGTCATTTCTCCTTCTCAATACACCACTAGAGCCAAATCAAACTTGAGAGTCTGTCCCGATGCAGAATTGGAACCACTTTCCCTAGAGAAGCACTCAACTCACAACCCATGACTTCTAACTCACACGTATATCCCTTCTCTAATTTCTTCTGATTGCAATAAACACACCTTAAATCAGAATACAGCGATTGCCAACCATTATGGAGATCCTGCCCTCGTTCCTAGCCCGACCACCAGGATCCCCTATCGTCGTGTATGGCTGAAGACGATTAACCCCTAGCATCCTCTATTGATCCCGTCACCACATCTGATCAAGCTGGGTCTTTTATGGAACATGACTTCATTGCTCCAGAGTCACCAACATCAGAATCTGCTTACCACCAACATCTCCGATCACTTCTATCACTTCGGCCAATCCTATGGTTACTCGATTTCATGCAGGTATCGTCAAGCCTAAACATGTTATGTGTAACAACGTAAATCTTCAACTAAAATTTTCATTTTAAATCACAAAATTCTCATAACACATTTCACAAAAACCTCATTTAATTAATTTACAAATCACAATTCCATAATTGTTTGACTAAAATCTAGACTCCTCAAAACATAACTCTTTCACTGGTGTGTACAATCAAGTTGGTGCCTTCCTGTGATCCTGAGAAAACCTGAAACACATAACACATAACCCGGTAAGCACGAAGCTTAGTGAGATCCCCAAAATACCACACACATCACATTAGCCACTCGAGGCTAACAAAATACGACCCTCTGGTCAGTGTGTTTCTGTGGAGACCCTACGGTCCCACAACTCGGGTGGACCCTCCGGCCCTAACTCAATAAGTTTATAACAATAAGCATAAACCACAAAGAAAAAATGCAGAGTACCACAATACTGATGGGTTTTGGTCATAAGACATCCTATGTGCTCATACAAACCCTAATTCTTGGATCTAGGTTTCTCTATTGTACATGCTTTGAATCCAAGACTATAAACCCTAATTCTAGCATATGGAAATCGATATTAACATATAATTAGGTTTAAGATATTACCTTGATTGTTATGTAGCAATAACAATCCCAATTCCTCCTTGAATTGACTTTGGAAGGCTTAGAGTCACAAGTGTCACTCCTCTAATGGCTTACAAACACCACGAGCAAATGGAGAAGGTATAAAGAGAGAGGGGAGGTATAAGAATTCATCTCTAGGACCTCTTGGGAAGGCATTACATGAATTCATGAGCCAAGGGGGTTTATATAGGTGTACAGATAGGGTTTCAGTCATTATCCTTATCTAGTTGCTTGCTTACCAAGCAACCCATAAGATAATCCTTGAATCCTTATCATAGTCGAATTCTAAGGCATTATCACCTTAAATTCGTCCATCCTATACTTTGGGTAATTCTTACCTTATTTTGTAACTATCACATAATTACAATTCAGCCCCTCTAGTTTAATTAATTACATTTGATCACAAAATTAATTCCTAATTAATTATTGACCAATATTAATTAAACAAATATGCTTTCTCCTTGAATATATTATTCTTATAACATATTAATAAATCATAATAACCTCTCTCTCTATTTATTTCTCCAATCAAGTTGCTTTGGTGAAGGCAACCCAAAAGGACCATGCACCATCGGGTCAAGTACATACCAAAATAGTTATGGACTTAGACACTAATCCAACAGTCTCCCACTTGGATAAGTCTAATAACTATTCTGCGTATGACTTCAGATCCTGATCTGCAATCGTAGCTTTCCAAAGCCGCTGTCAACTTTGATCATATCAGATACGCGTGTCCTTAGATAAGGGATCATATATTCCTCCATTCTAGATATCGTATGAGACATGATTTCTAATCATTCTCTTTGTACTATTTCTCGACTTCTGATTTATGACGACTGACCAATTGAACAAATCAAATTAGCCCTAGCCCGGTCGAGCATTTACGTTTGTCATCACTAAACCATCGAGGGGCCCAAAGATATCACTTTCATCCTACTTTGAATAAAAGGAACGAATAAACTTTGATACAATGCTTGCTTGCACTCACTCACCGAATCACACACAACAATATGTTTTATAACACCAAGTTACTAGTGCATTTACATATTATCAATGTGCAACCGATTTGCAAGATACAACTCACACATCTCGGTTTCAAGAATATAAGATGTTATCGTCTCACCAATCACTTGTGATACAATTCATGGAGTGATCCAAGTGAGCGTGGGTTTGATCCAATGCTCAAATCATATTCATAAGCTCTCATGAACGTTGCAACAAACATTTGCTTATGTCTAATACCTTATAGACAATCCACACACCAATTCATGACAGTCTTCATTCATATCTACTTCCAACATATGAACGACTGTGGCCCGTTTGAATAATTCGATTATTCTTAATTAACTCAATTATTCTGGAAGTCAAAACATGCAAAGTGAAACATAAGAATAATACTAATCCCATATGGCCTCAAACCTTTGAGTATAAATAAAACACCTTTTATTTATCTCCATATCGATTACTCATTATTTGTCGTTTCGGTTAATCAACTTCTTACTTGAATTACAACACTTGTCCCATGCTCCTAGCATGCAAACAATGTTTACCTATGGTTCTTACTTTGTGAAATAGATCACATTGAACACATTTCCAATCATTCTCATTTCACAACTCCAAATCCTTTTTCCATAAGTGAAAGAATATCAAATTCTTGCTACTTATAGAATATGCTAGATTCTAACGTTCTATGCAACTTATCCTTTCGTAATGTCACTGCACCAAAGTCACAAAGACTATTGCCAATGATATTACAAAGTCTTCTATCGGAGATTGTTGCAAGAAAATTCCTTAGATATGATGTTTCTCACTCAAAGTAGATTCCTTCGAACATCCTTTTGTATAAAGGTTTCTAATATAGTCATAGATTTTTCAATATTCAATTCCCAATATGGACACGCTTCCATATTTTCCATATGACAACTCATTCTTAATAGAATCTTATCTATTTGTATTGATGTCGATATGGTCCATCCAATATGGAAACATTTCCATATTTTCCAATACTATACTTCCAACTACTCACAATCAACCAATCCTCGTCGAACTTTGGATTGTCCTTTGATAGTTGTTTAATCATTTTAGTCAAAATCGATTCTAGTCCTTTTTCCCTCTAAATGCGCTAGACATTTGGAAATTTTAGAATGGTCAAACATTAAAGCATTTGCAATCGATCCTATACCCGAAGCGTATGGGACACGACGCATAATGTTTTATTTGCTATGTTCTCAAAATTCGAATTGTGAAGAGGAATGCCATAATCATAATCGAAATTTTTAGAACATACTATGTACTTTTGACTAAATTTATTAACATTCCACAACCTAAGACTTTAGATTTGAAATGAAGTATAATATTCTCTCCCTTAATTATAGCAAAACAACTATTCCATCCTTACAACTTTGCAAAGAATTACTCTTGTTTTCTATAATTAATATTGCCAACTTGCAATACTTTCCTTAATAATCATACAATCATAACATTTATGCTCCCACTATCATGATGATTATTGTAAAACATAACACTTATGCTCCCACTAGCTTCGACATGTATTCATAAACATCTTAACTTTCAGAAAAAAAAAACAATACCTATTGAATTTCTTAATTAAGTCCATGTTTCTAATACTTAGTGCTTTGATAATCCTTTATCAAGGCTTCTTATACTTTCCTTAGATAGTTCATATGTGTGTCTAAACAATTAAGACTAATTGCCAAACCTCACAATTAAAATTATGGAAAGGGATACCGTAACCATAATCGAATTCGAGAATGCAATTTTACAATCACCATCTTCTTAAAATCTTTCTTAGTGAAAGCATTTCCTCACAATCATTTTCATGAAGGAGGAAATCTTATGACACTTAGATTTAAACGGTGTATGTGTTCCTATCCATGTGAATTTGTTAAAACCAAAGTTTACGACAAATTCAAACTCATATGGACCGAACTTTCTTAATCTTGATTTCTTTCCTTATGGTAGCACAACTGCCCACCATGTCTTCCAAGTAGTTAAGCAGCTCACCCTTTCCTATCAATGTACCTTTCATTGATTAAGGTGCTTTGCCTTTTATGCGTTCAAAATGAGAACTCATAGAACTCTCATGCATAATTAACTCGATTGGATTGGCACAGAACCAAAATAATGTCATCACGATAGGTTGTAAACCTCAACTCGTGTGCTAGTGATGATCGATAAGGTTTATTTGATTTGTTTTTGAAACCTTTCAAGACCATTAAGACTCCCACTGACTCCTTGACATATTAGATTCTCTTGTCAATAACCATTTCTTGACAAACAAATATTCAAGAGTTAGTGTAGCTTTTATCAAAACACTTTATAAATTGGTCATAGTTGGTCTTTGTCTTATCCAAGACATCACAACTTACCACATTTAATGAATGTCATAAACCTTCTTAATACTTTGTCACTCAATGTGACAATCTTAACTTTAAGACTTGTTTTTGGAACGAAGTATGATTGACTTCTTGATTTAACCATTTCTTCAATTCTTGATTCCTCTTCTTAAACATACAATTGTACTAAGACTCACTTAGAGGATCAATTGAGATATGGTTCTTAATCATTAAGACCTATCATAAAGCATAAAAATGGTACTCTCCCTTCTTCTTATAATGGAGAAACTTTTATCTTTCTGCCTACTTGATTCTTCTTATTCGTTCTGCTATTGATTTAAACATTTTCGATCAATTCAGAATTACACTTAATCTTATAAGTATAATCATATTTACTAAACCTTTAGTAAATCATGACGAATATCTTGGTTACTCTTATGGTGGACTTGATCAACACACAACTTTGTGTACTTGATCTCCTAGTCCTTCATTTGACACTTTGTCAATGAATTAGTCTAATTTCCAAATATTAAATTTCTCATTCATCGTGCAACCAAGTTGCATGATTCCAAGTTTTTGTCCAATTGAAACTTGGGCGATGAGAAACTTTCCTTATTTGGTAAATTTTTCGACATTTCCATAATTAAGAATCATATCCATTGTTGCTAATAATAGAAACATTCAAACATCAATTTTTCATACACGCCATTGCAAGGATAAATAAATAATATAAAGTCAAAATTTATTTTATTGCTGAAAATTTTTGTCCTTACAATGCAATTCATTGAAAAACTATGCTAATACATATTTCTTAGCAATCTAGTTCTAACTCTAAGTAGTAGCTCAAGAATCTAATCTTCAAGTAATGCGATCGAAATCCATTTCTTCGCGGTTAGATTCTGCTCACTTCTTCCCTTAAGCTTCCTCTCCTTTCTTCGATCCTACAAAACATCAATTGTAATCTTATCACATTATGTATTAAGAATATAGAATAGGAGCTTAAAAGAGTTAGTCAATGGATTTTACCTAAAGCAGAGCCATACGTTTTGACTCTCCCATCTCTTAGATCTCTTAGGTAAATAGGGCAACTTCGTCTCCAATGCCCCTTCTCTTGGCAATAAAAGCAAATTGACTCTTTTGGAACAGGACATGGAACTACTTCAGACATTGCCTTTCTTATGATCAAACTTTTCGATCATAGCATGTCTTTCGTTGCCATTGTCTATATCCATAGAGGTTTTGAAGGCAGATTCACCAATCAACTTTGCTTTTCTATTGCGCCAAACCATTGCTGATTCAGCAGCAATAAGCATATAGGTGAGATCTATAAGGGTCACGTCGTGGTTCATCATATAGTACTCTCTTACGAACTCACTATACAAGTTAGGAAGTGACTGAAGAACCCAATCAACAGCCATCTCCTCACCGACAACGGATCCCATCATTCTTAATCTATCAATGTGTGACTTCATCCCTAGGACGTGTGCACACACCGACTTTCCTTCTTTATGTTTACTTGCCAAAAGGGCTTGAGTGATATTGAACCTTTCAATTTTTCGATCTTGTGGGTTAGGGAGAACAATTGGAGGAGGAGGAGGAAGTGAAGCATGATCTCTCCTTCCTCGATCGAATCGTGGAATATTATCTTCATGTGGAAAGCTTGTCCCACGGGATTTGGGAAGACCATAGTTGTCGAACTTTGACATCTACAAAACAGGAGAAAAACGAATTCAAGTTAGTTGATAGATTGAGTCCTTAGTAAATCACCCAAATGAAATACTAAGGCTAGGACCCAACACAATATTCTACAACTCGGGAGAGGGATGCCGTAACCCTAATTGAAGAGTATTTGAAGGTAAGTGAATGACGATTCACTAATTTCCACCACTAAAAAAGAAAAATAAATTTAAGTTTTAAATCTATGAAAACTCCTAGATCCTTTGAGATTCATTAAACTTTCAATGGCATGTTTAAATCTCGATATTCCCCTCTTGTTTGTGAATGGGATGCCGAGGATCACAAAGCGGGTGTGAATAACCATGCAAACTTACATGGTGCCCTCACATGTTACAGTCACCTATTCGATGTGCCGGTAAACCACACACGCTCCACCGAACTATGACAAACATTGAGTCACCCTTTGCTACCTTTGCTTAGAACCATTTAGTGTGCCGGTAAACCACACACGCTCCACTAACGTCTTCGCAAGGGCACAAAGTGTAATTTCATGGAATTGCATCAATTCACTTTTGCCTAAGTAACTAAGATTGGGAATTTTATGAAAACATTTAGTTACTTTTATATTTCATTATACTTAAAATGGAAGGTTTCGTCCCATCCTACCCGTTCGGCTAACGACCTTCCACTAGTCAAGAGTGCGGTGGGTAAGAGTGGATACCCATTCAATCGCCATTTTATAGGCAATTTCCTTAAACACCCCTTATAGACCAGCTTCGTGAATGAGGCCTACTAACGGTAAGACTGACTTTTACTCATACATATATAATGTTAGAATTTTAATGTTATATATAGTATAGGGTGTATTTTATACTTTCAAAATACTAGGTGGTCTAATTTAACAATTATACTTTTAATTCAATTAAATTGTAAACCTAAACTTTTATGGATTTATTAAACTTCTTTTAATTATACACCTTAATTAATTAATAAAACCATAAGGGTGTGATTTGAACCTTTTCAAAACAATACTAGAGTTTTAGAATTTAACATTCCTAATTAAACTTTTAATCAACTTTTAAATTCCAAAACTTGAGGGCAAGTTTTGAAACATTTCAAGACATTAGGGTTTTAACCATTCAAATTCCAAAACAACAAAACTTTTGGCTTCAAATTTAAACTATAAAACCTAAAGGGGAAAAATATGAACCATTTCATAACATAAGGATCAAATAACAAATAATCTAAATTAACAATTAATCACATAATTATCCATATTTGATTTATTTAATGATTTCTTGCAAAACAATTTACCAATTAAATAATCAATTATCACATAAGGAAACAAATATTTTATTAATTGATAAATATATTCAGTTAGATCAAGAATATAGTCAAATATATCATAAAATCGGATTTATATTGATCTAATGTGATAAGGTAACTATCCATAAGCAAAAACAGCAAGAAATCCCGGATATACCTTTGTCTGACGCACCGACTCGCTGAGTCACCCTCTGGAACTCGCCGAGTAGGGCTGACTCGCCGAGTCCAAGAGTGACTCGCCGAGTCAGGTCGAACAATGAGGCCGAAACATGTTTTTTAGTTACATCAAGCATCAATACAATAGAAACCAATCAAGGCTCTGATACCACTGATGGGTTTTGGTCATAAGACATCCTATGTGCTCATACAAACCCTAATGCTTGGATCTAGGTTTCTCTATTGTACATGCTTTGAATCCAAGACTATAAACCCTAATTCTAGCATATGTAAATCGATATTAACGTATAATTAGGTTTAAGATATTACCTTGATTGTTATGTAGCAATAACAATCCCAATTCCTCCTTGAATTGACTTTGGAAGGCTTAGAGTCACAAGTGTCACTCCTCTAATGGCTTACAAACACCAAGAGCAAATGGAGAAGGTATAAAGAGAGAGGAGAGGTATAAGAATTCGTCTCTAGGACCTCTTGGGAAGGCATTACCCGAATTCATGAGCCAAGGGGGTTTATATAGGTGTACAGATAGGGTTTCAGTCATTATCCTTATCTAGTTGCTTGCTTACCAAGCAACCCATAAGATAATCCTTGAATCCTTATCATAGTCGAATTCTAAGGCATTATCACCTTAAATTCGTCCATCCTATACTTTGGGTAATTCTTACCTTATTTTGTAACTATCATATAATTACAATTCGGCCCCTCTAGTTTAATTAATTACATTTGATCACAAAATTAATTCCTAATTAATTATTGACCAATATTAATTAAACAAATATGATTTCTACTATAATATATTATTCTTATAACATATTAATAAATCATAATATCCTCTCTCTCTCTCTCTCTATTTATTTCTCCAATCAAGTTGCTTTGGTGAAGGCAACCCAAAAGGACGATGCACCATCAGGTCAAGTACATACCAAAATAGTTATGGACTTAGACACTAATCCAACAAATACACATATAAGCACATAAGACATCTTAGTCACGCAAGGATACCAATCATGGTAAGTATAGTGAGAAGACTCACCTAGCAAGCAAGTGAGGCAATAACCTCGCACTCAAATCTCGAACTAGCCTCTGCCTAACACAAATGATGAATATCTCTAATTCTTACTCTTTTCACAACTCTAATAACCGAAGGCTATTCTTTCTCTCTCTAACTCTTGAAGTGGATAAAATACCATTTTACCCCTCCATGATCTCTATTACTCATGTTTGAACAAACCCTAAAGTCAACAGAAGTTAAGCTCAAGTCAACAATCGATGTTTGACCCGACTCACTGAGTGCACCTATGTGAATCGTCGAGTCCACCCTTTTCCTTAGAAGTTTCATGAAGGTCCATCTCAACTCATCGAGTTGACACCCAACTCGCCAAGTTATCTCATGATCAAGCTTATCGGGACAACCCTCATCGACTCGTCGAGTCGGCTCATCGACTCGGTGAGTCCATTCAAACTCGTTCCCCATTCAGATGATTCTAAGAAAATCTACCACTCCAAACACTAGATCTAGCATCTCAAGACTCAGTTGTCACGTAAACCTTCGATATTTACGTTCATGCATGGTAATTTTGCTCCAACATACTAAAACATGCTCTCACAAGGTGTTAAGCACAAAACCCACATGTGGATGAATAAAGTTGGGACCTTTTGACTCTAGGGACCTCACAAGGTCCAGATCTGAGGTTTAAACCCCAAGATAACTATATATGCTCGAAATCCCATTAAAATGTGGAAGAAACCCTAATCTTCCATAAAATGAGATCTAGGAAATTAAATAAGAAAGGTGCAAGCTTTTACCTCCTACTGTAGCCCTTGCATGAAGATACACCAGATCCAACCGATTCTCTTGCTTCCTTGGAGGATAATCTCATTTTCTCCTCAAGAGATGAACTAGGTTACTCCAAGTTTAGCTTCTAAGACTCTCATAGCTCACTACACATGTTTAGGGTTTTATACAAGAAGGCTAGGCAGCTGGGGAGGCAGAAATGAGGCATAAGTTCTCTTATATAGGCCCCAACCCTGGGAAATTAGGGTTTCTCTGCCCAACACGAACTCGACAAGTCGGCTCTCTGACTTGTCGAGTCCAATCATTAATCCCACGCGGTCAACTCGACTCTACTCGACGAGTTGGACTCACAACTCGCCGGGTCGCGTAATAAACTTCAACATTCAAACACATGAGTAATATACCTGGGAGTCCGGATGTTACAATTCTCCCCACCTGAATTAGATTTCGCCCTCGAAATCAGTCTTAACACCACATAGATCGAATCCAACAACCTGAAAAGCACCATCGGAAGGATCTCATATCACACAACTATCTTCCTTCAGGAACACCTAAATCCCAACAGGAACTCCTAAACCCCAAAAAGGACAACCCCTCTGTCACTACGATACCCGATCTGACTCTCTAGAATCTGGAAACTCTAGTGTCCTGTCTCACTACCAGACCGCCCTTTCGAGATATCACCATGTTATTTGCTCCTCGAATAACAAACCCTGATAACACATTGCCCCTCTGATTCTGTTGTTGTGACTGATAGAAACAAGCCAAAGACCAATAATTGGCTAATGATCCCTCATACCAGACATACTAAATGATCTAGATCATACTCCAAGGAACGAAAAGGTCGCATCACACTAGTGATCAATCCACTGTACTGCAATCAGAATCCATCTGATCAATGAACTCTCAACACCCTGTCTTCAGACACAAGAAAATGATCATGATCTCTCAGAAGCATAATTTGACATCTAATAATCATAAACCCCAACTCCCTTCTCAAATATCCCCTTCAACACTAAGCACCAAGTCAACTCCCGAACTAATAGTTAAACCTCCAAAGGTTACCCATTTCATACCCCAACACATCTCATTGACTTCCTTCTCACAGTAACTATCGCGGCCCAGTGTGATACGCAAGTCATGAAGATCGCTTTACCCCAAGTGAATACTACAACCCCAACTGAAATTGCCTCACCCTCGACCTCAGTCGTCTACTACTTATTAGTTTCATACGTCTTGTGGTCCTTTCCATACAATAAAACTGACCCACACAGGTCTAAGACATTAAATGACACACAATACCCCTCAAAATGGAACCCACCTCTAAGTCTGAAATCTCATTTCGCCTTCTCAATACACCACTAGAGCCAAATCAAACTTGAGAGTCTGGCTAGACGCATAATTGGAACCACTTGCCCTAGAGAAGCACTCAACTCATAACCCATGACCTTTAACTCACTCGTACATCCCTTCTCCAATTCCTTATAATTGCGATAACCACACCTTTACTCAGAATACAACGGTTCCCGACCATTAGGGAGATCCCGGTCTCGTCCCTAGCCCGACCACCAGGATCCCACAGACTCAATTGATAAGGCTATACAAGCCTAGGAACCCCCCTGCGTCATGTGTGACATCCCCATTTTCACAGCCATAAAAGACCGATTTTGTTTATGCTTTATAAAAATCAGAGTACTTCATTTCATAAAAATGTTGCGGAATTTGTTCCCAGAAAAACATGGTAAATACGTTATTAAAACATTTTCGAAGAAACGTATTTATTTCATTTTAAAACATTTGGGATGTCATCGTTAATACAGAAACATAAGCATAAACAGAACTTACAATTATTTACACTAGTGATCTACATCTCTTTAAATCTCTCAGTGTAATGTCACTTCATATCAACACCTGTGATATAAATAAACTGAGTGGGTCAGGTTGGGAAACCTGGTGAGTACATAGGGTTTTCAACCCACAATAATATAATTATTATGTTCAATCATCAAACAATTAACCCAATTACCCATCCCCATTATCTTCTTTATTCTTTAGGATCTCCCCTAAGAATCAGCTATTTCTCATTCATTCATTCCTAAGGATCATCCTAAGGAAACAACATGAAGTCCATTGTTGCCAATGACACATTGGTTAAGCGCAGCTGCTAATCTTGTCACTTAGGCGCAACTGCCAGGATTGTAACATTTTCTATGAGGTGCTTCTGCCGGTATTGACCTTTAAACGCTACTGTCATGGTCATAAGGCTCCCCATTAGGCGCAGGTGCCGATACTGTCCTTAGAGCGCAGCTGCTAGGACGTTTACCGTAGATCTAAAACATCTACGGGTTGTGGCGCAGCTTCTAGTGCTCGTCTATAGGGTACTAGGTCCACTGCTGCCAATGTATACCTATAGGGCACTAGGTCCATGCTACTAATGTTCCTCTATTTCAGCTTTTATCCCTCATCATTCATCTACCCATGTTTTACCCAACATATTTTGTAGATATAAAATAAATATACAGTTTAAATCCTTTAAAACATGTATAAAACATTCATCCAGCATAGACAACAAGTATTCAGATAATATGCACACATAGCACGTAGTTTATATAAAATACTTCATATCTATGTGTAAGATGAAAGAGACCATGCACTCACTTGATTAGGTGGTGACTCCGCACTCGGACAGCGCTTCGATACTCTCAAAACGATATTCCTTCGATAAAACCTAGTATCGATACCACTAGGGTTTAGTTTAATGATAACCGTGACAAACTAATTAGTCCGAGTATTATTAAGTGTTAATAATACTCGATATAACTCATAATAATAGCCCAAATAATTATTTTAAGGACCTAATAACATTCCTATAATTATTTGAAAGCTATATTAAAAATTGCGTAAGCGTAGCACACTTACAACGAATTTTATCAAAAACCGGGACTTAATTGGAGCAGCGTTTCGAAACCGAAAAACTCCTTTTTCTTGGGACTTCGGGAGCCTTGGGGCTTCCTTAGGGTGCTGGGGGTTTAACTAGGGCTTAGGGGGGTTTATAGAACTTAGAGAGAGAAAGAAGTTAGAGAGAGAAGTGAAAAAGGTGTGAAAAATGAAGAACCATCGGCCCCCTTTTATAGCCCTGCGAGGCCTCGGTACGCTGGGCGTACCTCGGACCTACGCGGAGCGTAGCCATCGGATAAGAGCGCCAGCGAGCTTCCAGCTGTCTAACACTCGGAGTAGATTAGGGCGAGGGTACGCGGGGCGTACAGACTTCGGACGCAGGGCGTATGCGAAGGGCAACGTGTCAAGATCCGAAGCGTGTTCCTTCATCAGCGATGGGTGGCCCAGATGCAGCCACATCATCAACCTCGCAACAGACTTCGTGGATTCATGATTCAACTTTAAAAATTTGTAACTTTGTCATACGAACTCCATTTTTGACGTTCTTTATATCCAAGCAAAGGTGGGAACGTACTCTACAACTTTCGTTTAGACTCCGTCGGCTAATTTTGGCTCGATTTTAAATTTTATATTATTAACGGGCCGGGACAGGATTGGCCCGTTAAATCCTCATAACTTCTTCATCCGACATCCGTTTTCGCCCATCTTTTTCTCGTTATGCTACTTTTAACGAGATCTTTGATTCTCCTTCAGGTCATGTCAGCTAAAAACCGCTCGATCTAATATTCGAATTTCGGGCTGTACACTGCTAGTCCGAAACTTCGAAAAAGCACAACTTCTTCATACGAAGTCAGATTTGGGCGTTCTTTTTATCGATGTTCTTAGTTTAACATATTCTACAAATTTCGTTTAGATTGATAAGGCTAAATCTCGCTCTATCGTAAATTCACTATTTACGCTTTCCGGTGCCGTGCCGGTTCCGTCGCGAAACTTCGACGGGTCATAACTTCTTCGTTATAACTCGGATTTCGGCGTTCTTTATATGTACGGAAACCTTGCGAAATATCCTACATCTTGGTTAAGATTATTTATTATAAATAATCTTTTGTAGAAAAGTCGTTTTCGACCCCTATTGCCTCTAATTTGACTAGCCCGGATTTGCGGGCGTTACATCATGCCCTAACTAGTGAATACTACGTCTCCCCGTAGATTCACAACGCTTCTCTATTATTTGTTGGCTAGTGAAAGCTACGGTTCCTCGCAGTTCCACAATACTCTTCTGCTGACCAGCAAAAACTACGGCTCCCCATAGTTTCACAACGCACCCCCTCTGACCAGTGAAAGCTACGGCTCCCCGTAGTTTCGCAATGCTCGCTCGTTGTTTGGTGAATACTATGGCTCCCTGAAGTATCACCACACCCTTTCGCTGACTGGTGAATACTGTGGCTCCCTGCAGTATTACCACACCCTCTCACACTAGCTCATGGATGCTATAACTCCTCGTAGTCTTACAACACTTTCTCTTATCAACTCATGATGTCATCCTCAAGTTGACTCCACACTTCATTCACTAACGCATGCTCCGCGACCCAACATAGATAAGTGCACACACCCATCCAAAATAAGCATCACTATTCCTGACGACAACCGCCATGACAAAACCCCATTTTCCCGCAGCAATTCACATTCTTAGATAATCTTTCTTGATGGCAATTAGCCGAAGGGCTCCCACTGGAACCTTAGATACTTGATACACCACTTGCCATCTCTTAACTCAACACTCAAAATAATCCGAAATTTAGGACATCATACTTGGATACCTCAGTACACCATCACAGAACCTCACGATGTCTTGCCTCAACCACTGATCTCATACTCACGGCATCATACTCAAATACCGCAAAATACCCTCTCAGAACCTCACAACCGATCTTCCTCTCACACAACTTGTAACTTCAGAATATTCCATTTCTCAATTTGAAACACAGAGGCATCGTCAATGACTTAGAACACATTGACGACAATCTGAAACTCACTCCTCTTGTTGCTCGAAACCCATCCAATATTGCTCATACCGAATATGAAATTGGTTGTCCAATCAACTTCTGCCCTTCCCAAAATGCATATAACAACCCATACATCTAACTAGAAATTCTCAACCGTCGAATCTACCCTTACGTGCCAACCATCTCGAATTTTCCATTATAACCTCAAAGAGTCCCTAACCATCATAATGTCCCTGACTTGCGGTCACTCGTTGTGGATACACTCATCCTTTCCTAAACATGCACATCATGAATTACCTCGCTCTGCACCTCGCCTCTATCACCAATAACCCTGGTCTCATGCATCAGTACTGCAGGTCTCCATACCCCGTTCTCTAGTCGTATTTGAACAAATATCTGATCCTCTTAATAGAATACTCGGTTCTCCCACACTCAGGGTTAGAACCATCACCAATTGGCATACCAACGATCTACTCCATAGGCCGCTTCACCAGGTATATCACTCTTGACTCTTGGAACGTACCACATAATCACTTCAATGAACTTCCTGATGGAACCAAGCAACTCCAACTATCCCTTAACTCAGACAAGAATCTCAGAATCCTCCCGACGTGACTGCCTCTAGTCATCTCGAAGCCTCATACCGATATACCGCCAGACACCCCAACTGTTCTGAATTAGTCCCGACTCTTGGTTCGGAAATAATGCACTATCAAACACCTTGTATCTGACTCCTCGACCAACCTACCATCACGGGAATCATCATAAAATCAAGAGAACGCACTCTCACAGTCGATACACAATGAAGGCAACGAGGATCACCGCCTCGATATACTCCTCTTAACCACCTGAAATTTCCGCTAAAGGCATGCCTCCCTCAAAAGGCACCTCCCTAATCTCTATTGGATTAGATGTCTAAGCCCATAACTATTATTGGCATGTACTCGACTTGAGAGTAGCATGGTCCATTTGGGTTGCATAAAACTAGGACAATTTGTTAGGATGGACTGTTGAGTGAAGGTTATATATGATTCGTTAATATATTATAAGTTATAATATATTAATATGAAATCATATGTTTTAATTAGTATTGATCAAGAATTAATTTGGAATTAATTTAGTGATCAAAAGAGACTAATTAAATATATGGGGACTAATTATGGCAATTAGATATATTTATATGGGTTGGGCTTATGATCCATGTTGGACCAAGTTTATGTATGGATACATAAAGAGTTGGGCCATATGAACCATGGATCATAAGACCCATGGATATGGATTTGGGTTATACCCATGACCCTTGGAATCCAACATATAAATATGTTAGTTCATGACCAAAAATGCGTGCTTCTTTTCTTAGAGAAATATGGAGGTGTTTTGGTGCATGGATCTCTCTCTCAAGAGTCACCTTTGTTCTAGGTGAGTTGTGATTCCATTTGAGGTGTAACACTTGGGTCACTAAGTTCTTAAAGTCCAAAGTCTTTCTAGCAACACCAAATACATCAAGACTTCAAGCCACATAAAAGGTATGTTACTCTGAGTAGTATCTTGTATTGTTTATGAAAAATTGCATGCTAGTTATATGTTTAATGCCTTGGAAACCAATTGCATTTATAATTAGTGAAAACGTAGATCCAAGGTATTTAGGGTTGTATGTGCGCCATAGGATGTTTGTAACATCCCAAAATTCCAGGCCAAACATTTCGTTTTCAATTAAGTTATTACATAAAACCACCAGTATAAAAATGTTCATAATAATATGTCATATCAAAACCAGAGTGTCAATAATCAAAATATAGAATCATGAAACCATATCAGAGTGTAATCCCAAGGATCCCGTGTGTGGAAAACATGATGTGATGCGTTGGCCGGCTCCTTCCCTTTGAAAACGAGGTACCTGAAACCAAAACTAAAACCGTAAGCACAAAGCTTAGTGAGTTACCCCATCATACTACATACCAAACAACATACGTACTGCCAGGCAATTCTGGGGTGCCTGACCTACCCATGTCAAGCCATTCTTGCATACCAACCTACCCATGTCAATCCATTATGGGGTGCTGGCCTACCCTTGTCAGGCCGTTCTGGGGTGCCGACTACCCTCCGGTCTATCTCAACTAGAAATGGGGACTATTTCACCCCTACCTCTATCATACAATTACAAAATATAATCATACGGTCAGGCATATCTGGGGTACTAACCTACCCTTCGGTCCTAACGACCTAGTCAGGGAAAAGCTATTCCCTGCTACTACCACTAACACACATGGCATATCACATAAGCATATGTCATAAGCATATCACATAAGCATATCTCATAAGCATATCACTTAAGCATATCTCATAAGCATATCACTTAAGCATACCAAGATAATTATCACAAAGACAATTATCTACCAATTACTCCTGTTGGTGGGCCGACATTGTGGCCTTAGACCCACCCCTACTAGAAGGTAGCTAACCTCACACTACTGAAGTCTCGTAGACACAATCCCACACTGCTGATGTCCCGCAGACTCAACCCCAGTTGTTGGATGACAGATTCCCGAACTGTCAACACCAAAATAACACCCAATTAATAATCAGGTTCCACTACATAACCACGAGTACATACTTTGGATAATTACTACATTACTCCAAACTTGGCTTTATGCAAGCCCAAGGCCCAATCGATAGGACCAAAGTCAACTAGGAAATCAAAGCCCAACACATGGCCCGATTTTCCAAATTGGGCCCAAACCTTTATAAGGTCTTACCATAAGGCCCAACCATTTGGTCCAGTCTAATATTCAACATTCTAATGGCTAAATATCATATAATCATAAAGGCCTAAACTATGGCCCAATTTTCCAAATTGTGCCCAAACCCCTTACATGGGTCTTACCTTAGGCCCATTAAATTATTTTAGCCCCTTAGCTTGTTCTTGGATGGCCCATTATTACCCCAGCCAACCAAAAACCCTTCAACTTAGGTCCGAAATTCAGCCAACAGCCCCTGCTTCTATAAATTGTTTTCAACTTAGGTCCAACATTTACTCTTTAGCCCCTAACTCCACAAATCCTTTCATATTCCGTCCAAATGGTACCAAACACCCCCTGACTCTAAAATCCTTACATAATCGCTCCTTAATTACATTTAACCCCCAATACTCCAAGAACCATAACATTTAGTTCCCAAAACAAACATCTCACTGGATATTATGGATTTTAGGGCTGTTACTCTTTCATAAATTTATTTATTTAATAAACGGGGTGTTACAATGTTGTAGTATACTAAAACCCAACAGTGGTATCAGAGCCATGAGTTATTTTCAATTATACTTGATGCTATTTGCAAGAAAAATCAATTTTTTTTGGAATCTGCTAGTTCACTACGAGGTGGTAAAATTTACCACGAGGTGGTCACTGTTCAGTGAATTTTTTTTTTTAGTTTTTTGGCTTGATTTGGATTAGGATCATTACCAAAAAATGTTTTTGTTCATAAAATTTGATTTTGTTGTTATGGTAATGTTGATTCTCTTCCAATTATTAGATAATTGTCATAATTTCAAGTTTTGTATTAGTTTATATGAATATGCTAATTTCTTGAAAATTGATGACTTGAATTATCTTGTTCTTATGAGTTATTTTAGATTAATAAAGAATTTTTGTGATAATTTTTTTCGATCCAAATTGATCTAAAAGTTGTTCATAATATGTGTTTTTGTAACTTGTCCTCAAGTTATATGAAAGGTCTCATTTATGAATTTTAAAACTCATAAAATTTACATAAGTTATGAAAATGAAGAGTCTCATTTTCTAATGTTTTAAAGTTTTCCATAACTTGTCCTCAAGTTATGGAACTTGAAGACTTTTTTCCATTAAACTAATTTAAACTCATAAGTTATGGAAACCAAAAGTTTTTTGAATTGTTCAAAACTTGCCCTCAAGTTTTGCAATTTGTAAAGTTTTCCCCCATGAATACTTTAATTCCAAAATTAAACCCTTAGAATTTCAAAAGTTAAAATTCAACCGTTATACTATTATAATATTATAGGTTTAATATATATATATATATATATATATATATATATATATATATATAAGAACAAAGTCAGTCTTACCGTTAGTAGGCCTCATTCACAAAGGCGGTCTATAAGATGGGTATAAGGTTACTGCCTATAAAATGACAGTTTAATGGGTGTCCACTCTCACCCACCGCTTCTTTGGCTGGTGGAGGGTCATTAGCCGAACGGGTGTGATAGGACATTAATTCTCCCTTCATTGAAAGTATAATGATAAATATAAAGTAACTAAACTTTATTAAATTTCCAATCTTAGTTACTTGAGGAAATTGTGAATTTGGTGCTTACCCACAAAATTACACTTTGTACCTTACCAAGTCGTTGGTGGAGCATGTGTGGGTAACCGGCACACTAACATGGACTACTAAGAGTGGAAAAGGGTGACTTAATGTTTATCATAGATCGGTGGAGCATGTGTGTGTAACTGACACATCGATTAGGTGATAAATGTTAAGGGTACCAACTTAGTTTGCATGGTTATTCGCACCTTGTTTGTGATCCTCGGCATCCTAGTCACAAACTTGAGAGGGCACAATCGACATTTAAACATGCCTTTGAAAGGTTCAATGAATCTCAAAATATCTAGGAGTTTCAATCCAATTAAAACCCAATACCCTATTATGTTTTTCATGGTGGAAGTTGGTGAATCGTCATTTACCTACCTTCAAATATTTCATATCTTGGATTACGACATCCCTATTCCAAGTTATAAAATATTGTGTTGGGTCCTAGCCTTAATATCTCATATTGGGTGTAATATTAAGGATTTAAATCAACTAACTTGAATTTCTCCCATTGTCTAGTTCAGACAACTATGATCTTCCCAAATCCCTTGGAACAAGCTTTCCAAATGAAGATGATGTCCCGCGATTGGATCATGGAAATCATACTTCTCTTCCTGCACCTCCTCCAATTATTCTCCCTAATCTACAAGTTCTGGAAAAGTTCAAGGTCACTCAATCGCTATTGGCAAGCAAAGTCTATATGTGCTTACATATTGAAGATGCAGGTACATATTGACAAGCTGGGAGAGTTGGGTGTCAAAGTCTCGAGGAAGTTGGCTATTGCCTGGGTTCTTTAGTCACTCCTTGATGACAGATCATGACATGAACCTTATTGTTCTTACATATTTGCTTGTTGTTGCTGAATCAGCAATGATTTAGGGCACTAGTAAAGCAAAGTTGTTTGGAAGATCTACTTCCCAAACTTTCATGGACATTGATAATGGAAACATTGGAAGTCCAGAAAAGTCTTCTCTTTCCAATGGAAATGGATTGGCCATTGTCAACCCGGTTGACCAAATGGTAAAGAGAAAAGCTAAGTCTGAGATAGTCTCATGTACCATTACCAAAGAGTCCATATGTTTCTATTGCCAAAAGAAGGGGAATTAGTTGCAATGCCGCCCAATTTACCTGAAAGTCCATAAGGATGGTAAAAGTCAACAAATTTGACTATGCTTCAGGTAAAGTCCATTATCTGACTCTATTAAGTTCCTATTTGGAGATTCTTATTACATGATGTGACTAGGTCACATTTTGATATTTTGTAGAATCGAAGAAAGGAAGCTTAAAGGAAGAGTAAGCTGATTTTGATCGTGAAGAGATGGATTTCAATCGCATGATCTGAAGATTAGAATTTTGAGCTGTTGTTGAGAGTTATGATAGATTGCTTAGGAACAGATAACAATATAGTTTTCATTTGTATTTGCATCGTCAGGATAAGTTTTTCTACAAGTTTTAAATAAAATAAAAGTTTTGATTTTATTTATTTTAAATATCCTTATAATGGCATTTGTGAAAAATTGTTATTTATATGATTCCATTGATAGCAACATTTGAAAATGGATTTGATTCTTTCGTTTGTGGTAGTGTCATAATTTACCAAATAAGGAAATATTCTCATCACCCAAGTTTCAGTTGGATAGAAACTTGGCATCATGAAACTTGTATTGTATGTTGAATGAGAATTTTCATCTTTGGGGAATTAAGACTAATTCCTTATTCACATGTATATGTGAATCAAGTGAAGGACTATACAAACAGGTACACTTGGTTGTGCGCTGGTCAGGTCCACCAAAAAGATTGATAAGGCTATTTGTCATGATTTACTATAGTTTAGTGAATATGGTTATGCTTAAAATTTTAAGTGTAAGTCTAAAACATAGGAAAAGTTTCAATGTAGGACAGAACGAATGAGAAGAATAAAATTAGGCAGAAAGATAAAAGTTGCTCAAATCTGAAAAGATGGGAGAGTACTTTAGTATCATGTTTTATGATTAACTTAGTGATTATGAAACCATATCAAAATTGATCCTCTAAGTACATCTTAGTGCATTCGTATGATTAAGAAGAGGAATCATGAATTGTTGAAATGGTTAAATCAAGAAGATGAATCATACTTCGTTCCAAAACAATTCTTAGAGTTATACTCCAAGATTGTAACTTGAGTGACATATCTTAAAGAAGGTTTGTAAAACTTGTCAAATCTAGAGTAAAATGTTTTCTTACTCTTGTACATTTGAAATTGGCAAGTTGTGATGTCTTGGATAAGACAGAGACCAACTGTGACCAATTATGTGAAGTGTTTGTCTTGATAAGAATCCGCACTAACTCTTGAATGTTTGCTTTGTCAAGGAATGGTTTTTGATAAGAGAATCTTATATGTCAAGAGGTCAATGGGAGTCCTAAAGATCTTGAAAAGTTTCAAGAACTAACCAAGAATAAAACCTATTTTTAAACACTAGCATAAGACTTGAGGTTTGTAACCTATTGTGTTGACATATTCTTGTTTCTATACCCATTCCAGTTAAGGTTGACTGTGCAAGTGAGTTCTATGAGTTCTCAATTGTTTGCATAACTACCTGAAAGCAATGATAGTCCCTTGTGCTGCTAGGTGGCAAGGAAATTAAGATTAAACAAGTTCAGTCCATATTAGTTTGGATTTGTCATTAACCTTGTCTTGTGATTATGGTTATGACAAATTCACATGGATAGGAACACATACACCATACAATCTAAGTGTCATAAGGTTTCTCTTCGATTCATGAAAATGATGGTGAGGAAACGCTTCCACTAAGTTGATTTTAATTAGTTAGCAATTATGATATTTACATTCTCAAGGTTGTTAGTGGAGCGTGTCTGGTTAATCGGAACCCTAACATAGACTTGTGAGAAATGGCAAAGGTCTAAACAATCGAGACTATGACTACGACAACCCTTTTCATAGTTCTAAAAATTTTTTAGACACACATGCGAGCTATATAAGAAAAGGTGTATGATTTTGATAAAGTCTTATCAAAGCATAACGTATCATAAATCTGAACTTTGGTAAGAAAGTCAATAAAGTATTGATTTCTAAAAGTCCAGCTGATTTCCGAGTACATGTCAAAGCTAGTGGGAGCATCAGTGTTATGCTAATAATCATCATGTTAGTGGGAACATGATGATTATGATAAGTGTTGCAAGTTAGCAATGTTATTTATAGAAAACAAAAGTTTCAATTGGGAAAAGTTGTTTGGCTATAATTAAGGGAGAGGAAATTATACTTCATTTCAATTCTAAAAGCTTAGATTGAGATTTTAATCATCTTTAGTCAATGATATATATATATATATATATATATATATATATATATATATATATATATATATATATCTATATATATATATATGAATTTCATGTTGGAATGGTTCAACATAAGGAAATTCTATATATATTGCGTTCTCAAAATTCGATTATGAGTACAACATCCCTCTTCATAGTCGAATTATGAAAACATGGAAAATAAAAATATTGCAGAAAAAGAATGGTCTAGGATCATGTCTTTATTTGAGACATCATGAATCGTGTCCCATATTCTTCGGATATAGGATCGATTACATGTGCTATAATATTTATCCTTTATAAAATGTTCCAAATGCCTAGGGAATTTAGAGGGAAAAAGTACTAGAACTGGATATGGCTAAAATGATTAAGCAATTGTCGAGGACAATCTGAGGTTTACCAAAGATTGGTTGCTTGTGGACAATTGGAAGTATAGTGTTAATTTTGGAAGAACTATATTGACATATTCTAAAAGGAGGCAACTCTTGTTCAGAAGTGATAGTCAAAATGGAATATGGAAATGTTTCCATAAGTGGAAGTTATTCATTAAATCTGTGTAAGATTAGAAAACTTAATGTAGGAAGGAAGTTCAAAGGAATGTACTTTGAATGTGAGACTTCAGTTCCATGGAATTGCTCTCCATTGGAATACTTTGTAAATGTCTGTTGCCAAGTCTTTGTGACTTTTTGTGCATAGTCATTACAAGAGGATCGATGCATATAACTTTAGAATCTAACAGATTTCAGTAAATGGCAAAGAATCTTGTATTCTTACATTTGCAGTAAGGATTTGGGATTGTGAAATGAGAATCATTGGAATCATGTTTAATTGGTCTATTTCACAAAGTAAGGATCATAGACATACATAGTGTGCATACTTGGAGTATGGCATAACTATTGTTTGGAGAAACATAGTGTGCATGCTTGGAGCATGGCATGACTATTGTTTCAGATTCAAGTATAAAGTTGATTATTCGAAACATTATACAATAAATAATGAGTAATCAATATGATGTTTAAATAAAAGGTGTTTTATTTACTCTTAAAGGTGCTTGGGGCCATATTGGATTAATATTATTCTTGTGTTTCACTTTGCATGTTTTGACTTCCCGAATAAGTAGGTTATTCAGACTCTCCACAGTCAATCATACTTTGGAAGTAGGTATGAATCAAGACTGTCATGAATAGGTCTGTAGTTTGTCTAGTTGGCCTAGATATAGCTGCAGTATTCATGAGTGCTCCTGGAATAAGATTCAAGTATTGGATTAAAACCATGCTCATTTGATCCACTTAATGGATTTTATCACGAGTGATCATGAGACAATAATATCTTATATTCTTTAAACGGAGACATGTGAGTTGTAGTTGCGCGGCGGTTGCACATTGACATATGTAAACGCAACCAGTAACTTGGTTGTTATAAAACATACCGTTGTGTGTAATTTGATGAGTAAGTACAAGCTAACATTTGGGTCAAAGTTTATCCATTCCTTTTACCCTTGGAGGGATAAAAGCGATATCTGTGGGCCCCTCAATGATTTAGTGATGACGAACGTAGGTGCTCGGATGGGCATGGACTGATTTGATTTGTTTAATTAGTCGGACGTCGTAAATTGGAAATCGGGAAACAACAAATGGACAGAGAGAATGATTATAATCCATGTCTCAGTCCATATGATATCTAGAATGGAGGAATATATGATCTCTTATCTAATGGACAAGTCATTGACTAGGTCAGAGTTCGACAGTGGCTTTTAAGAGCTATGATTGCTAGTCGGGATCTTGGAGTCATATTTGCAACAATAGTTTTAGACTTATCCAAGTGGGAGACTGTTGGATTAAATGTATAAGCCCATAACTATTATTGGTATATATTTGACCCGAGAGTAGCATGGTCCATTTGGGTTGCATAACACCAGGACAATTTGTTAGGATGGACTCTTGAGTGAAGGTTATATATGAGTCGTTAATATATTATAAGTTATAATATATTAATATGAAATCATATGTTTTAATTAGTATTTATCAAGAATTAATTTGGAATTAATTTAGTGATCAAAAGAGACTAATTAAATATATGGGGACTAATTATGGCAATTAGATATATTTATATGTGTTGGGCTTATGATCCATGTTGGACCAAGTTTATGTATGGATATATAAAGAGTTGGGCCATATGAACCATGGATCATAAAACCCATGGATATGGATTTGGGTTATACCCATGACCCTTGGAATCCAACATATAAATATGTTAGTTCATGACCAAAAACGTGTGCTTCTTTTCTTAGAGAAATATGGAGGTGTTTTGGTGTATGGAATTCTCTCTCAAGAGTCACCTTTGTTCTAGGTGAGTTGTGATTCCATTTGAGGTGTAACACTTGGGTCACTAAGTTCTTAAAGGCCAAAGTCTTTCTAGCAACACCAAATATATCAAGACTTCAAGCCACATAAAAGATATGTTACTCTGAGTAGTATCTTGTATTGTTTATGACAAAGTGCATGCTAGTTATATGTTTAATGCCTTGGAAACTGTGACATCCCCATTTTCACGGCCAGAAAAGACTGATTTTGTTTATGCTTTATAAAAATCAGAGTACCTCTTTTAATAAAAATGGTGCGGAATTTGTTCCCAGTAAAACATGATAAATACGTTATCAAAGCATTTCCGAAGAAAAATATTTTTATTCATTTTAAAAAATTTGGGATGTCATCGTCAATACAGAAACATAAACATAAACAGAACTTACATTTATTTACACTAGTGATCTATATCTCCTTAATCTCTCAGTCATGTAATGTAACTTCATATCGACACCTGTGATACAAATAAACTGAGTGGGTCAGGTTGGGAAACTTGGTGAATACATAGGGTTTTCAACCCACAATAAGATAATTATTTTGTTTAATCATCAAACAGTTAACCCAATTACCCATCCCCATTATCCTCTTTACTCTTAAGGATCTACCCTAAGAATCAACTATTCAACATTTATTTATTCCTAAGGATCATCCTAAGGAATTGGCACGAAGTCCATCGTTACCAAGGCTTATAGATTACAACTGGTGAACATGTAGTCCAAAACATCTGGTAAACACTTAGTTCAAAAATAACTAGTGAATACACTTAGTTCAAAATACCTAGTGAACACACTCAGTTCAAAAATACCTAGTGAACACACTCAGTTCAAAATACCTAGTGAACACACTCAGTTCAAAATACATAGTGAACACACTCAGTTCAAAAATACCTAATGAACACCTAGTTCAAAAAACACCTATAGGTTACGAGCCTACTAGCGTTCCACTAGACTATCTAGTAACGTCCATGGTCGTCATCTATACTCCACTAGATGACTAGATCACTGTCAACATTGATGTCTTTCATCGTATTATCACACAACAACTATTTCATCTTCCATGTTTTACCCAACATATTTTGTAGATATAAAATACATATACAGTTTAAATCATTTAAAGCATGTATAAAAATCTTTCACCCAACATAGACAACAAATATTCAGACAATATGCACACATAGCACGTAATTTATATTAAAATACTTCATATCTATGTGTAAGATGAAAGGGACTATGCACTCACCTGAAAGGTGGTGACTCAACACTCGGACAACTCTTCGATACTCTCAAAACAATTTTCCTTCGATAAAACCTAGTATCAATAGCACTAGGGTTTAGTCTAACGATAACCGCGATAAATTAATAGTCTTACTATTATTACTATTATATAAGCGTTAAACGATATTTATATAACTCATAATAATAGCCCAAATAATTATTTTAAGGACCTAATAACATTACTATAATTATTTGAAAGCTATATTAAAAATTACGTAAGCGTAGCTGACTTACAACAGGTTCTAAAGAAAACCGGGCTTTGCTTGGAGCAGCGTTTCGAAACCGAAAGACCCTTTTTCTCGGGACTCCGGGAGCCTCGGGGCTTCCCTCGGGTGCTAGGGGTTTACCTAGGGTTTAGTGCGGGGGGGGGGGGGGGGGTTGGAACTCTAGAGAGAGAAAGATCTTAGAGAGAGAGTGAAAAAAGGTGTGAAAAATCTGGAAGAGTTCGCACCCTTTTATAGCCTGCGAGGCCTCGGACTACGCTGTGCGTAATCCTTGGCTACGCGGGGCGTAACTTCGGATAGGGTGCCACCTCGGATCCAACTGTCTCACACTCGTCGGAAGGATAAGGACAAAGGTACGCGGGGCGTACCAGATCTCCTATGCGAGGCGTAAAGCGAGGCTACGTGGCTTGATCTGAAGCGAAGCCGTGGTCAGCAAGCAACGGCTCAGATGCGGCCACATCATCAACTTCTCGCAAATTTCACAGTTTTACACTCTGACTTCTAAAAATCATATCTTTCGCATACGAGCTCCGTTTTTGACGTTCTTTATATCCACGCGTAGGCAGGAAGGTACTCTACAACTTTTGTTTAGACTCCGTCGGCTAATTTTGACTTTATTTTAAAAGTTATATTATTAACAGGCCGAGACAGGATTGGTCCGTTAAATTCTCATAACTTCTTCATCTGACATCCATTTTCGCCCACCTTTTTTAGTAGCTCTACTCTTAACGAGATCTTCGATTCTCGTTTAGGTTGTGTCGGCTAAAAACCACTCGGTCTATTATTCGAATTTCTGACTGTACACTGTTAATCCGAAACTTCGAAAAATCATAACTTCCTCATACGAAGTCAGATTTGGGCGTTTTTTTATGGAAGCTCTCGGTTTAACTCATTATATGACTTTCGTTTAGATTGCTAAGGCTAAATCTCACTCTATCATAAATTCACTATTTACGTTTCCCGGTATCGTGCCGGTTCCGTCGCGAAACTTCGATGGGTCATAACTTCTTCGTTATAACTTGGATTTCGGTGGTATTTATATGTACATAAACCTTGTAACCTTGTAACAACCCGCAAACTGACGAATACCACATCGGAAACCAAACAAATACCAGCACATAAACAATACAACACAATATTCACAAGATAATAAAAATATCAAGAAGAAACATACCCGCAGCTGCATCCGGCACTGCTCTGACCTCCTCTGCCGTAAGCTGATAAGCATGACCTTGAGCCCTTGGGGGCTCCGCTCCACCCTGACCTCCACCTGTGATCCTCAAAGTGGCCGGTGCTAGAGCCTGCACCGGTCCTACAGCAAGCTGTGGACAATTGACCCTCAAATGCCCATCCTGATGACAATGATAGCAAATCCTCAAATCCCGAACTGGCGCTGACTGCCGACAATCCCTCGCATAGTGCCCCTCCTTTCCGCACTTGCGGCATGCACCACCAGACCTACAAACCCCGATGTGACCCCTCCCACACTTCCCACAAGTGTGGCTGCTCAGATCCCCCACTCTAACATCAACGGTCTTGGACCGTTTCGGCGCCGGCTGTGACTGCACCGGAGCCTGCCTCAGCTCACGCAACTGCAACTCAATCTCTAACTCACGCCGCCTGGCGGCCTCTTGCAACTCCAACAATGTCCCACACCTCTGCGCAGACACAAACTGCCTGATGTCCCTCTTTAGCATGCTCAGATATCGAGACATCTGAGCCTGCTCCGAAGTGAACTCTGGGCAAAACATCACCCTCTCAGTGAACATCCTGGTTATCTCAGTCACCGACTCCGAATCCTGCTTCAGCTCAAGGAACTCCTGAGCCAATCTCTCCCTCTCAACCTGCGGAACATAACGAGTGACGAACATCTCTCGGAACTGATCCCATGATACTGCAGCCCTCTACGCATCTGAATATGACCCCGTGGTTAATCTCCACCAATCCTTCGCCCCGAGCCTCAACAGGTTCAGAGCACACCTCACCCTCTGATCAGCAGGGCATGAACACGTGAAGAAACACCCCTCCACGTCTGATAACCACCTCATAGCAACTATCGGGTCCTGAACTCAATCGAACGTGGGAGGCTTCGTATTATCGAAGTCCCGATACTGAAAACCCCGACTAGCTCCTCCCCCTGCCGCTGCTACAGCTGCTGTAGCCGCCGCGGCAGCCGTCTCTGTGAGAGCTGCATAGCGCTCATCAAAATACTCAACCATGGTGGTCTTAATCGACCCAAACAGCTCTGGCAACTCAGCCCGGAACAACTCAGCAATCTCATCACGCAGGATCTCATGAATCCTCGCATCCAACTCGCTCGTGCTCATTTGACCGATAACCTCGGGCGCCACCGATCCGCCCGGAACTCTCTCTCCAGCTCCTGATCCTGACCCGGATCTACTCTCATCATGCCTTAGAATCTCCATACTGAAAAACACCACACAAAATCTCAGACTCTTCCCACCATCCTGGGATCCAACTCTCTCCACCCAACCCTAGAGATCATGGTTTCCCTGATACGCGTATGGGTCCTGTGCTTTCAGTAGTACGGGCCCATACTACCTTCCACACCTATCCATATTTGTATGAAGTACTACCACAACGTCCTAGAGAAACATGCATAACAACGCGCAACCCTCACCACTAGAGGAACACTAAAAATATCCCATAAGGAACCCTAGGCTACAGGCATCACAAATCGGGCAACATATCATGAAATCCTGAAGATCCCTAGCCTGTCACTAGCATGCTGTTCTATCAAAGCTCAAAAACAAATAACATGCATGGTATTTTGGGGTTAGTTACTGGCTCCGACTGATCGTACCTCCTCGTCCTCCCTTACTCATTTTGAAAACCATTTTAAATACTCTTTTGAAAACTCTCCTCGATTTGAGACTGGAGTCACACGAATGTTCCTCGAATTCACTCAAACCAAGGCTCTGATACCAACTTGTAACGACCGAAAAATACAACCAATTTTAAATTTTTCAAAAACATCTCGATTCCATTAAATCTTTACAAAAAGGTTTTCAATACAAAACATTTAACGTGTTCCCAGAATCACAATGCTATGAAATCACGAGGAGCGGTACGATCACGCCTTCGCCTTGCCACAGTCTCCTGAAGAACCTGAAAAACATGAAACCACAACTATAAGCCCGAAAGCTTAGTGAGATATCCCTAAAATAGCAACCACAAATACCATACACACATAACATGCCATAACATATCCGATCACAGAACAGCCATGCACTTCGGGTCTACTGTGTGACTGGTCCGCCGCACCGGCCTACAGCCCACCTGGTCCACCCTCTGAGTCTATCCACATACATCGAGTCTACAGTGTGATTGGTTCGCCCGCTCCCGGGCCTTCAATCCACCTGGTCCACTCTCTGAGTCTACAGTATGACTGGTCCGCCCGCACCGGGCCATCAGTCTATCTGGTCCACTCTTCGAGCCTTCGGCACGTCTGGTCCGCCCTTTCGGGGCCTACAGCCTATCCGGACCCCTCGCTGGGCCTTCGGGACAATCGGTCCGCCTTGGGTATCTTGGCCTACAGCACACAGCAGGACCCGCCTCAACCCAACTCCAGTCCAAACAACCATGTGCACATATACATATAATCATATAGCGATTCACAGTCAATAAGCAGATCAAACAGATCACATAACATACCACCATCCTAACCAGGATACCGACCTAACAGGTCACTAACACAACATCTCCCTATCTCTCAGGATACCGATGTCAATCATGTCTCTAACATATACCATCCTAACTCACAGGATGCAAACATATCAAAGAAGTAACATAATAACAACTACCCGGATCTCAATCCGATAATGGCCGGCCTTAGTGCCTTAGACCCTGTTGATATAGTGAGGATAACTCACCTCGAAACTGCCGACTGAACAGATAACCCAAGCTGCTCCGATCACTGATACGATCTCCACCACTAGACAACCACCAATGCACTGAACTCAAAACAATAATCAATAATTACCATAATGCCCCTGGAAACCACTGGTCAACCCTTGGTCGAAGACAAGGTCAAAGTCAACCCCTGAGTGACTCTACTCGCCGAGTCACCTCGAGACTCGTCGAGTTCAACGACTCTGAGTCCACTTGCACACAACTCACCGAGTCATCCCTTGACTCACCGATTCTCGACTCGATTAGAAAACATATTGGGACTCTTCGACAAGACTCGTCGAGCCCAAGAACAGACTCGCCGAGTCTAAGGCTATCTTCAACCTACTTGCCGAGTTGTTCATACAACTCGCCGAGTTCCAGTCCATCTTCATCCAACTCGCCGAGTTGTTCTTCCAACTCGTCGAGTTCCAGCTCGTCTTCAAGCAACTCGTCGATTACATCGGTCTGAATCCATTCAGAAGCATTCCAGGCCATGCAATTGCTCCAAAACATAGATCTAGCCTCCTACAACTCATCCATCACGTAAAATGGCAAACTTTACGTGAATCCAAAGAGATCTATGCATTTTGCACATTAGGGCTAAGGTTTGGGACATGATAGCTTCATCCAACACTCAACACAGGGACTTACATGCATTCCAACTCTCCTCCATTCCAGATCTGAGGTAGCAACCTTAGATCTACCCTCTAAACTCCAACACATCCAAATATCTAATCTCTAATACCCCCAAAATGATGCATCAAGGAAAATGGCAGCTCAAAGACGAAATATTACCTCAAAAGAATGCCCCAACTGCAATGAAACTTGAATCCAAGCAAAGCCCCTTGCTCCAAGCCTCTCCTTCTCTAAGATCTCTTTAATAACCACCTCTCCAAGCTCTAATTTGCTCAACAATGGTGCTTCTCCATGATTTTAGGGTTTCTGGAACTCAAGGGGGTGATAAAGAGGCTGGGAGGAAAACATAATGTTCTTTATATAGGGCTCAACCCCGAGAATTAGGGTTTTCTCCACTCAGCGCCTACTCGCCGAGTCCACCTCATTGACTCGCTGAGTCGGCTACTTAACACGCGACCAAATTGCGACTCTACTCGCCGAGTCCATCCATGGACTCGCCGAGTCACTCTTTCCCAATTTACTCTTTTAGCCTTTCCACTCTACTCTTGATATTTCGGGATGTTACAATTCTCCCCCACTTAAATTAGGCTTTGTCCTCGAAGCCTACTGCAATTCAATCCCAACGATACTCCCACAACGCGCCACCTGGCCTTAACCGGGCCAAGTCCCTCAAGGCATACCCATTGAAACTCAAACACACTTTCTCTTTCCTTACGGTGTCCTGACCACCGTCTCGAGCCGGGCACCGGCTGTACCCTCTGTTAATCACCCTCAACAACCGCGAATTACCCATGAAGCATCACTGCCCCAAATCCCAACAATCACTCGACCCATAAGGGCTAGAAAGCCATGAACCATCGGATCCCCGATCTAAATCCCACTCTATCCATTCCGTGACGACGGAAAGACCCATTCTCAATCTCAGAGCAACTCCCACGAGTTCTCCTCTTGCAATCACATACACATGCTGAACTTTCTCCAGCACCCTCAGGTTGGGAAAACCTGATACACTGATGATATCCTCCAACATCCCCCAGGATGAACCACTAATACATATCCAATACCCTGATCAAAATCACCCTGAGAGCCCAAGGCTCTCTCCCTGCATCCCTTCCGAGTCTCTTGGCTCTACATCTGCGGAATTCCTCCCCAACCTCAGCAGACATCCCAAACCAGATGAGCTTCTATTCCACTGCCGCAAACACGCTACTCAAAAACCATACTCGAATTACTCTAATCATAACTCTGCTCTGCCGCTTTCACTTCCGTGAACTTGCACTCCCTCTCGGAGTTACACTCCTCTCTCACTTCCTTTTCCAAGGAATCCACTTGGCTATATTGCCACTCCGACAAGTGCCACGGTGCTCGCCCAACGCTACACCACCCTTTTTAGCGTATCTGCTATCCATCCAACACACACATACTCGGAATCTCATCGCAGGGACTCTCAAGCCCCTGCACTAACTCCACTAATCAAGATCACTACTCAGGGCCAGACCTTCTAACGCAATCACACTGCAACATACACAAACCATATCCTCAAACTGATCCAACAATACCTGCAGAGTCTTCAGCATGACTGGACCGCCTCACTAGGCCTTCAGCCCATCTGGACCACTCTCTCAGAACCTTCAACCAATCTGGACCGCTCTCAGTGGCTTCAGTTTGGCTGGACCGTTCTCCGAGCCTTCGGCCTGACTGGTATGCCTACCGGCCTTCAGTCTATCCGGACCGCTCAACTAGCATTCAATATTCTGGGCTATCCTCCCCCGAAAGTCCTCCCATGCATACCGTTCTAGCCCTCAAGGGGTTCCGAACTCTAACTCCATCATACATACTCGATCGCGGCCTCCTCCCAGGCCCTCCACAATCAAATGCACTAGGTCTGAATCCCGCCCCGCATGCCCGGCACTTACTCCTATCAGCCTATACTTTGGGCTGACAGAACACTTGCTGAATCCCAACAGCTAAGCACTCTCGAATATTCGTCGATCTCCCAGAGAATTCTCCAATTCTCCCCCACTTGGGCACTAACTATCAACCACCAGTCGCCATCACCGACCTCCTAGAACAACTCTTGCTCAAAGAAAACACTTACACGCGGACTGCTTCCCACAAGCATAAACAACCTCAACGAGATCTCACATCAACCCTGATCAACCTGCTCGAAATAAACTCAATTTACATCTAACCACTCCTCAGAAAGCAGATGCTACCCGGCCTGCAATCCAATGCCGGGTCTCCACTAATAACCCTCATGAATGATAACCAACGGAATTCGCAAAACAATAACCCATCACCAAAACCACAACCCGCAAAATGACGAATACCACATCGAAAACCAAACAAATACCAGCACATAAACAATACAACAGAATATTCACAAGATAACAAAAATATCAAGAAGAAACATACCCGCAGCTGCATCCGGCACTGCTCTGACCTCCTCTGCCGTAAGCTGATAAGCATGACCCTGAGCCCTTGGGGGCTCCGCTCCACCCTGACCTCCACCAGTGATCCTCAAAGTGGCCGGTGCTAGAGCCTGCACCGGTCCTACAGCAAGCTGTGGACAATTGACCCTCAAATGCCCATCCTGATGACAATGATAGCGAATCCTCAAATCCCGAACTGGCGCTGACTGCCGACAATCCCTCGCATAGTGCCCCTCCTTTCCGCACTTGCGGCATGCACCACCAGACCTACAAACCCCGGTGTGACCCCTCCCACACTTCCCACAAGTGTGGCTGCTCGATCCCCCACTCTAACATCAACGGTCTTGGACCGTTTCGGCGTCGGCTGCGACTGCACCGGAGCCTGCCTCAGCTCACGCAACTGCAACTCAATCTCTAACTCACGCCGCCTGGCGGCCTCTTGCAACTCCAACAATGTCCCACACCTCTGCGCAGACACAAACTGCCTGATGTCCCTCTTTAGCATGCTCAGATATCGAGACATCTGAGCCTGCTCCGAAGTGAACTCTGGGCAAAACATCACCCTCTCGGAGAACATCCTGGTGATCTCAGTCACCGACTCCGAATCCTGCTTCAGCTCAAGGAACTCCTGAGCCAATCTCTCCCTCTCAACCTGCGGAACATAACGAGTGACGAACATCTATCGGAACTGATCCCATGATACTGCAGCCCTCTGCGCATCTGAATCTGACCCCGTGGTCAATCTCCACCAATCCTTCGCCCCGAGCCTCAACAGGTTCAGAGCACACCTCACCCTCTGATCAGCAGGGCATGAACACGTGAAGAAACACCCCTCCACGTCTGATAACCACCTCATAGCAACTATCGGGTCCTGAACTCCATCGAATGTGGGAGGCTTCGTATTATCGAAGTCCCGATACTGAAAACCCCGACTAGCTCCTCCCCCTGCCGCTGCTACAGCTGCTGTAGCCGCCGCGGCAGCCGTCTCTGTGAGAGCTGCATAGCGCTCATCAAAATACTCAACCATGGTGGTCTTAATCGACCCAAACAGCTCTGGCAACTCAGCCCGGAACAACTCAACAATCTCATCACGCAGGATCTCACGAATCCTCGCATCCAACTCGCTCGTGCTCATCTGACTGATAACCTCGGGCGGCACCGATCCGCCCGGAACTCTCTCTCCAGCTCCTGATCCTGACCCGGATCTACTCTCATCATGCCTTAGAATCTCCATACTGAAAAACACCACACAAAATCTCAGACTCTTCCCACCATCCTGGGATCCAACTCTCTCCACCCAACCCTAGAGATCATGGTTTCCCTGATACGCGTATGGGTCCTGTGCTTTCAGTAGTACGGGCCCATACTACCTTCCACACCTACCCATATTTGTATGAAGTACTACCACAACGCCCTAGAGAAACATGCATAACAACGCTCAACCCTCACCACTAGAGGAACACTGAAAATATCCCATAAGGAACCCTAGGCTACAGGCATCACAAATCAGGCAACATATCATGAAATCCTGAAGATCCCTAGCCTATCACTAGCATGCTGTTCTATCAAAGCTCAAAAACAAATAACATGCATGATATTTTGGGGTAAGTTACTGGCTCCGGCTGATCGTACCTCCTCGTCCTCCCTTACTCATTTTGAAAACCATTTTAAATACTCTTTTGAAAACTCTCCTCGATTTGAGACTGGAGTCACACGAATGTTCCTCGAATTCACTCAAACCAAGGCTCTGATACCAACTTGTAACGACCGAAAAATACAACCAATTTTAAATTTTTCAAAAACATCTCGATTCCATTAAATCTTTACAAAAAGGTTTTCAATACAAAACATTTAACGTGTTCCCAGAATCACAATGCTATGAAATCACGAGGAGCGGTACGATCATGCCTTCGCCTTGCCACAGTCTCCTGAAGAACCTGAAAAACATGAAACCACAACTGTAAGCCCGAAAGCTTAGTGAGATATCCCCAAAATACCAACTACAAATACCATACACGCATAACATGCCATAACATATCCGATCACAGAACAGCCATGCACTTCGGGTCTACTGTGTGACTGGTCCGCCGCACCGGCCTACAGTCCACCTGGTCCACCCTCTGAGTCTATCCACATACATCGAGTCTACAGTGTGATTGGTTCGCCCACTCCCGGGCCTTCAATCCACCTGGTCCACTCTCTGAGTCTACAGTATGACTGGTCCGCCCGCACCGGGCCATCAGTCTATCTGGTCCACTCTTCGAGCCTTCGGCACGTCTGGTCCGCCCTTTCGGGGCCTACAGCCTATCCGGACCCCTCGCTGGGCCTTCGGGACAATCGGTCCGCCTTGGGTATCTTGGCCTACAGCACACAGCAGGACCCGCCTCAACCCAACTCCAGTCCAAACAACCATGTGCACATATACATATAATCATATAGCGATTCACAGTCAATAAGCAGATCAAACAGATCACATAACATACCACCATCCTAACCAGGATACCGACCTAACAGGTCACTAACACAACATCTCCCTATCTCTCAGGATACCGATATCAATCATGTCTCTAACATATACCATCCTAACTCACAGGATGCAAATATATCAAAGGAGTAACATAATAACAACTACCCGGATCTCAATCCGATAAGGGCCGGCCTTGGTGCCTTAGACCCTGTTGATATAGTGAGGATAACTCACCTCGAAACTGCCGACTGAACAGATAACCCAAGCTGCTCCGATCACTGATACGATCTCCACCACTAGACAACCACCAATGCACTGAACTCAAAACAATAATCAATAATTACCATAATGCCCCTGGAAACCACTGGTCAACCCTTGGTCGAAGACAAGGTCAAAGTCAACCCCTGACTGACCCTACTCGCTGAGTCAACCCGATGACTCGCCGAGTCCCCATACTCAGAACTTCCCTCAATCCGCGACCTAACTCGCCGAGTCACCCCGAGACTCGTCGAGTTCAACGACTCTGAGTCCACTCGCACACAACTCACCGAGTCATCCCTTGACTCACCGATTCTCGAGTCGACCAGAAAACATATTGGGACTCTTCGACAAGATTCGCCGAGCCCAAGAAGAGACTCGCCGAGTCTAAGGCTATCTTCAACCTACTCGCCGAGTTGTTCATACAACTCGCCGAGTTCCAGGCCATCTTCATCCAACTCCCCGAGTTGTTCTTCCAACTCGTCGAGTTCCAGCTCGTCTTCAAGCAACTCGTCGAGTACACCCATGTGACTTGCCGAGTACCACCGGTCTGAATCCATTCAGAAGCATTCCAGGCCATGCAATTGCTCCAAAACATAGATCTAGCCTCCTACAACTCATCCATCACGTAAAGTGGCAAACTTTACGTGAATCCAAAGAGATCTATGCATTTTGCACATTAGGGCTAAGGTTTGGGACATGATAGCTTCATCCAACACTCAACACAGGGACTTACATGCATTCCAACTCTCCTCCATTCCAGATCTGAGGTAGCAACCTCAGATCTACCCTCTAAACTCCAACACATCCAAATATCTAATCTCTAATACCCCCAAAATGATGCATCAAGGAAAATGGCAGCTCAAAGACGAAATATTACCTCAAAAGAACGCCCCAAGTGCAATGAAACTTGAATCCAAGCAAAGCCCCTTGCTCCAAGCCTCTCTTTCTCTAAGATCTCTTCAATAACCACCTCTCCAAGCTCTAATTTGCTCAACAATGGTGCTTCTCCACGATTTTAGGGTTTCTGGAACTCAAGGGGGTGATAAAGAGGCTGGGAGGAAAACATAATGTTCTTTATATAGGGCTCAACCCCGAGAATTAGGGTTTTCTCCACTCAGCGCCTACTCGCCGAGTCCACCTCATTGACTCGCCGAGTCGGCTACTTAACACGTGACCAAATCGCGACTCTACTCGCCGAGTCCATCCATGGACTCGCCGAGTCACTCTTTCCCAATTTACACTTTTAGCCCTTCCACTCTACTCTTGATATTTCGGGATGTTACACCTAAATTACTCCTCTACTTAAAGCTCTCTCTAAAATATTCCTGCTGGATACTCTTACTCCGCACATACTCAAAGCACATCACAGACAACAACAATTCCTAGGCTAAGGCATCACAAATTAGGCAACTCAAGCCATAATATATGAAATAGCTAGCCTATCATCTAGCATGCATCACTAATATCTCAATAATAACTCATAAGACAAATAAGTAAGGGTATTTTAGGAAATCACCGTTCGGTCTCTGGCTGATTGCACACACTGCTCCTACTCGTTTTCTCTTAGAAACTCTTGCTTGTTTTAGAAAAATCATTTCTTTTGAAATTTTTTCTCAAATCCCCAGTTTGAGTTCAGACATACTCGAAGGTGCATCTGAATCCCTCAAACCAAGGCTCTGATACCAACTTGTAACAACGTAAATTTTCAACTAAAATTTTCATTTTAAATCACAAAATTCTCATAACACATTTCACAAAAACCTCGTTTAATTAATTTACAAATCAAAATTCCATAATTGTTTGACTAAAATCCAGGATCCTCAAAAGATAACTCTTTCACTGGTGTGTACAATCAAGTCGGTGCCTTCTTGTGATCCTGAGAAAAACTAAAACACATAACACATAACATGGTAAGCACGAAGCTTAGTGAGTTCCCCAAAATACCACACACCTCACATTAGTCACTCGAGGCTAACTCAATACGACCCTCTGGTCAGTGTGTTTCAGTGGAGACCCTCCAGTCCCACAACTCGGGTGGACCCTCCGGCCCTAACTCAATAAGTTTAAAAAAATAAGCATAAACCACCAATACAAAATGCAGAGTACCATAATACTTTGATAAGCACATAATACATCCCAGTCACGCAAGGATACCACTCATGGTAAGTATAGTGATAAGACTCACCTCGCAAGCAAGTGAGCTAATAACCTTGCACTCGAATCTCAAACTAGCCTCCGCCTAATACAAAGGATGAATATCTCTAATTGATACTCTTTTCACAACTCTAATAACCAAAGGCTATTCTTTCTCTCTCAAACTCTTGAAGTGGATAAAAGACCATTTTACCCCTACGAGGTCTCCATTACTCATGTTTGACCAAACCCTAAAGTTAACAGAAGTCAAACTCGAACCAACAATCCGTGTTTGACCCGATTCGCCGAGTGCACCTATGTGACTCGTCGATTCCACCCTTTTCCTGAGAAGTGTCGTGAAGGTCCAGCTCAACTCGTCGAGTTAACACCCAACTCGCCAAGTTATCGCATGATCAAGCTTATCAGGACAACCCTCACCGACTCGTCGAGTCGGTTCATCGACTCGGTGAGTCCATTCAAACTCGTTCCCCATTTAGACGATTCTAAGCAGATCTACCACTCCAAACACTAGATCTAGCATCTCAAGACTCAGTTGTCACGTAAAACTTCGATCTTTACGTTCATGCATGGTAATTTTGATCCAACATACCAAAACATGCTCTCACAAGGTGTTAAGCACAAATCCCTCATGTGGATGAATAAAGTTGGGACCTTTGGACTCTAGGGACCTTACAAGGTCCAGATCCGAGGTTTAAACCCCAAGATAACTCTATATGCTCAAAGTCCCATCTAAGGTGGAAGAAACCCTAATCTTCCATAGAATGAGATCTAAGCAATTAAATGAGAAAGGTGCAAGCTTTTACCTCCCACTGCAGCCCTTGCATGAAGATACACCAAATCCAACCGATTCTCTTGCTTCCTTGGAGGATAATCTCCTTTTCTCCTCAAGAGATGAAATAGGTTACTCCAAGTTTAGTTTCTAAGACTCTCATAGCTGACTACACACGTTTAGGGTTTTACATAGGAAGGTTAGGCAGCTGGGGAGGCAGAAATGAGGCATAAGTTCTCTTATATAGGCCCCAACCCCGGGAAATTAGGGTTTCTCTGCCCATCACCTATTCGGCGAGTCGGCTCTCTGACTCGTCGAGTCCAATCATTAATCCCACGCGGTCAACTCGACTCTACTCGACGAGCTGGACTCAACTCACCGAGTCATGCAATAAACTTCAACATTCAAACACATGAATAATATACCTGGGAGTGCGGATGTTACATTATGAATCTTTTGACAATCTCTCCTACTGGTCATCTTCATGGTCTACTTGCTTCCAATGATCCTAAAGGTTTTAAATCAGCTTCTAAGCATAAACATTGGCGCGATGCAATACATGAGGAACTAAAGGCGATTTATCAAAAAAAAAACATGGACTCTTGTTCCACGTCCCAAGGACTCTGTTGTTGGCTCCAAATGGTTTTTTAAGACCAAATACAAGTCGGATGGATCGATTGATAAATGTAAAGCACGCCTTGTGACACATGGATTTTCTCAAATTCCAGGTTTTGATATCTCACATAGTTTCAGTCCAGTTGTCAAAGCCATAATTGTTCGACTGGTGCTCTCTATTGCCGTAACAAATAAATGGATTATTTATCAGTTGGACGTAAAAAAAAATTTAATTTTAAATGGGAATCTGATTGAAACGGTTTTTATGGAGCAACCACCCGGTTTCGAGGATTCTTCTCATCCTGACTATGTTTCGTTTAAACAAGGCTTTGTATGGCCTCAAACAAGCCCCAGGGCATGGTTTCAACGTCTTAGTATTTTTTTGGTACAACAAGGTTTTGTATGTACTCAAACCGATACCTCATTTTTCGTCTCTCATTGTGGATCTTGTATACTCTACTTCTTAGTATATGTCGATGATATCATACTTACCCGTAGTGATGAGTCCTCTATACGTCATTTTATTGATCGTCTGCATCAAGAATTTGCCATTAAAGATATAGGGAAATTATCATATTTCTTGGGGCTTGAAGTTGCTTATACAGATGTTGATTTGTATCTAAGTCAAACCAAATATGCTCATGATATATTAACTCGGGCTGGTCTTCTCAATTCCAAACTAGTTGCTACTCCTCTTAGCACAAATGATGTTTTTTAGAGTGCAGGATTACCATTCTCAGATCCTACATATTATCGGTCTTTGGTTGGGGCTCTTGAATATCTCACCATTACTCGCCCAGATCCATGAGTTAGTATCTTCTGGAAAACTTCACACCAAGTTCGTGCCTACTAAGCTTCAAGTAGCTAATATTTTCACCAAACCGCTTCCGAGACTGGTCTTTGAGTCATTTCTTGACAAGCTTCGTGTTGGCCTACCACCCGTTCACTGGAAAGGGGGGGGGGGGGGGGGGGGGGAGAGAAGGGGGTGTTAGAGATATGAGTTGACTTTTTATTATTCTCATTTATTGTAAAAATCGTATATATTGTTAGGGTGATTTGTATTTCCATATCTCCTCTATATTTGTATTATTTATAGCTGATTCAATTGAAAGGTAATTCAACCCAAAAATTACAATCCCATAGTCGTCAAATTTGCCTCCCTGAAAACCGTGCACACAAAAGGATAAAGAGTTGAATAGCAATACTTTTCTATTGTGTTACTAGAACATATTAAACAAATTTCACTTGTGTTCCCTGCTAAAGAAGGCAATTTCTGGGTGTAAACAAAATTCAACCTTTTTGTTTTAGTTTTGTAAAGTTTCTAATGTAAATTTATTTTCTTAACTTATTTATAAATAGTTTTTAAAAAGTTATATATCCAATAACTTCTCAAATTATTTCTATCAAATCACATATTATTTTGAAAATACATATCCATATCGGGAAAAATCAACATGTGAGATAGGAGCTATAATGATTGTCCATTTGACTGACTTGTTTCTTGTCACTGCCATCAAAAACCTTAAGTTCCACAACATTCATTATTGTACTTTATCTGCTTTTTGTTAATTATGGTATCTAATATTTGGTCTGTTAATCTTTGAGATTAAAATCAACAATTACAAACGCATTATAACATCAATTATGTGCTCCTTTCGAGTTTTCTTTAACTGGTGCTTCAAAACAGTCCAAACAAATGAATAACATTAATTATAATGTGTGTGTATCTTTTTTTTAAACTTTGGGGCTTAAAAACAACTTAAACACATGAATAACATGAATTATAGTGCACTTTTCCCCAAAAATAATAGTTTTGGGGATTAATTTCAAATGAAACAATGACTAATGAGTCAGGTTAAACTCAAAATAAGCAAACCCACAATGTAGAAGCTAATGCTAATCATGTGCTGAAAGATTGGCATGATGTAAATTGTTTTTAATTTCATAATTGAGTTAAAAGTCTAGACATATTAACTCATGATTTCAAAAAGGATGATGAGGTTTTAGATTCATCATCAATTATCATAACGAAAAGTAAACACAATCCTCTTTATCTCCCGATACACTTTTTGTTTACACCTTGTTAGCTTTTAGCACCATCCAGCAATTCAACCAAACACCCACTACCCTTGTCTCCTTGGGCCTAGCTAATTCCAAACACTAAAAGATATATATTCATCCTTCGAACATTTTCTTTTCATTATCACGGTCTATCAATTTTAGGACATAATCAATCCAACATAAAAAAAATAATAATAATAATTAAAAGAAAAAACACCTTTTTTCATATCAAAGTTGATGTTTAATTATTCCAAGCCGATTATTTTGTTGTAGGTCAATAGTAAAACACAAAAATTGATCATTCCGAGTTTGATTTTGAATAAATTACTGAAATCGTCCTTGTGATTTGGTTAAAATTGCGCATTTGTTCCTAACTTTTATTTTGCACTCGGACCATCTCTATAGTTTCTTTTTGTTACGTTTTTCGTCCCTATTAGACATAAAAACACTATTATACCCTTATTATTTTTTATTGATATTTAAAAACTCTTAAAGATTATTAAAAGTATTTTATAGATTGTTAAAAAGGTTGGGATCCACACGTCCCCACCACCCCCAGTCTACCCATTCCCCTCTGTAACTTGAAGATATCGATCGTTGTTCAAGGCTTCAAGATATACATCTCTCCCTCTGAACCCCACCTTAAATCAACGATCTTCACCTCAACTCCCCATCGGAGCCTTCTCCTCCCGAAAGTCGTAGCCTCCATTAGCCATCATGTGAACAACTCCTCCAGATGACTGTAACCATAATGCTTGAAACCTGTAACTGTAAAGATGATGGAAACCTGCAACCCTAACGTCTCCGAAACCTGCAAATGTAAAGCCACCGAAAACCTGTAACTCCATTGTTCTTCTCCGCTTTCGCACATTCCCGTCTAATCCAATTTCTTCTTGTTCCGCTGACCACGTGGATTTCACCTGGAAAAATCGATTTCATCATCTAGAAAATTAGTCTTTGATTTATGAGATATCTGGTGAGGTGTTTCATTTTCTGATTAATCCCAATGTGTTTAATCCGACGACGTCATCGATTTCAAATACAAGAATTTGACTCCATTTGTTTTTCGATTTGATTTTTGTGATTTCATCACCGATTTTAGGTTAGGTTTACATTTAGGTTATGATTTTACGGTTTCAGGATTTGACTTTAGCTAGGTTTTAATTTCAGAATTTGATTTTTGTTTGGTTTTGATTTATGTGTTTTGGTCATGGTTTTGGTTTGATTTTGATTTGGTCAAGGTGACGATCAATTGCGGTTGCAGGAAGTGAATGCTAGTTATTGTCGGAGGTGAACATGGTGGTTGTTGGATGTAAATGGGGTGTCACCTGATGAAATCGATGATGTGGGTGGACTGAATAGGCGGGTGGTGGTGTTGCCGAAATAGGTGGGTAGTGGTGTTGGTTATCGGAGGTGATGGGTGAGGGGTTGGCAGTTGGTGGCTAGTGGTCATCGGTGGTGTTTTCTGGTAGCTGGTGGGTTTTTGATGGTAGTAGGTGGTGGTGATGGTGATGGTAGGACCTACTATATTAATAAATATTTTAATATTAATAAATAATATCAAAAAAGTAAAAAAAACTGAAAAAATAAATATAAAGGGTATTATAGTCTTTTTATGTTTACGAGGGACCAACAACGCAACAAAATTAAACAGTAAGGATGGTCCGAATGCAAAATAAAAGTTAGGAACAAACGTGCAATTTTAACCAGACCACATGAACGATTTCAGTACTTTGTTCTTTGATTTTTTTATGTTAGACTCTTTTTTATATAAATTTGATCATTCGATATACACGAATTGTTCAAATAGGAATCATTATAAGGTTATGAATCATGAGAACTACTTATTAAAGGTTAATATTTTGTTTTTTTCTTTAAGATTTTAACATTTAGTTATCATCTAAAAAATATTAAAACATATAAAAGTTGATAATTTTTGTCTTTGTCATCAAAGATCATTATTGATAAATTTTTATAATTATTTTTTGAGGTTATTGTATTTACAATTTAATAAGCAAAAAAATTTCATTTAACTGTTAATGCTATAAAAATATGAAAAAAATATTATATAGTTTTCTTACATCAACTATAGCCTTATGTTTTATGAGTCAGTACGTGAATATCCACGCGTTGTGCGAAATAAAATTATACAGTTAACTCATGGTAATTATATGTTATTGAACTATTTGTCATTTATATCAACTATAAAATAATAAATATTACATTTACGTGATGTAAAATTATAATTAATTTGAACAATAGATAAAATAACACTTATTAAAATCAAATCATTTAATGATTTCTACTCAAACTTTACGTGTGTATAAAATTACTTATATTTCTCAAGTATTTTAATTAACTATTGTTATGATTTATTAATTTTTATTTTTTTTTACAATGTTTTAGTTTCATATTTAAAGTATCAACCATTATTTATAATGTAATATAATTTAGTTTATAATTTATGCTATTTTTAATTATTATTAATATAAATTAATTTAAAAACAATTTAATTGAATTTTAGTTATTATAAAAAATAGTTTTTGGACATATGTTAGTTAATTTGACTTTTAGATTTAGTTTTTTACACTTATCATATTTAATATATTCCTTTAACTATTTAAAAAAAATATATGTTGATTTTTTTTTAAAATTTTATTTGATATTTTACTTTAGGTTTTAAATTTTACATTATATATTTAAATTTATTTGATATATTAATTTAGGTTATGTATTTAACACTATACTGATGTTAACAAATTAAGTATATCATATTGATAATTCAAGAAATTTTCCATTTATGATAATGTTTATAACTACCAAAATATTTAAGTAAATAAATTTAGGTATATTATGTGGAAATATGAAGAGTTGGAAGTTTTAAATGGATGTGATGAAAAGAAAATTGCTCTATTTATAATATAATATTAGGTGAATACCTGCGCGTTGCGCAGAATACAACAATATATTTTAAATATTTACAAATATATGTTTTTTTAAATATATCAATGACGTTGTTATTAGCTCTTATATAATAAATTTTATAATAAGTTGATATAAAAATTGTTTGTTTTGAATTATATGATAATGTAGACATCTTTTAAAATTCTATAATCTTAATTGTCTCAATAACCTTTACATGCAGGTTACTCATAAATAAAATTAAATATAAATTATGGTTTAATGATATTTATAGTTGTTGTTATGATTAATTAATTTTAAAAAGTGTATTTACTTAAGATTTTAATTTATATCATTGTAATTATTTAAAACATCAAACATTATTTTTGTTTTTAAACGTAACAATATAATTTTTGTATATAATGTTACTGTAACATCCCAAAAAACTAGGGTAAAAAATTTATTTATAATATAATCAGAACACTCATTTATCCTTTATTCAAACATTTAGACGCATTTCAAAATACAAACAATTATCAAAGTTCATTCCTAAAATCACGAATTGCGGAAAACACGGGTGTGTGCGCTGCGACCTAGCCGGACCCTTCCCTTTCGAACAGGAAGTACTTGAAACCATAAACCACAAACTGTAAACACAAAGCTTACTGAGTTCCCCAAATACCACATACCATACATAACATACGAGCCATACATAACATACATATCCAACACTTAATAGAAGGTGTTATGTGCCAACCATAGTCTTGCCATTATGCCACAAGCCGTATCATGGTCTACATTGCCAGGTCGGGAGCCAAAACCCTGGGTCTTACAAACAAGTACCAGGAGCCACCTCTTGGTCTTCCATACAAGCATCACAAAGACAACTAGCATACAATCTATAACTACTTAACTAATTAACTACAAGCGTTCAGACTCTATTCTTGCATACAGATTGCCAGATGCCGCCTCCTGATCTTTCATACAAAATGCCAAGGACCGCCCCTAGTCTTCCTATAATACATAAACCAAATGGGCTGGCATTGGTGCCTTCGACCCATAGTACTATGAGGAGACTCACCTCGACAGCTGAACCCATAAATATATCTCTGACTGCAAATCCGCTAGAATCCCCTCATTAACAAACATGAAAACATTCAATTAACATTTGGGTTCCAAACCAAATCCAATAATCCACATATATGGGGTAAAAAGACCATTTTACCCCTCATTTAGTTTGGTCCAAAACTAAGACTCAACTCCCAATCATAAAGGCCTACAAACCAATAACCATCCAAACCCCCGTATGGCCTGATTTTTTCTAAATTAGGCCCAAACCCTTACATGGGCCTTACCCTAAATCCCATTAACTTTTCCCTAATCCAAACACTTGTTTCCAGATGGCCTAACAAAACCCCAAGCAATCCAAGCCCAAACAATAGCCCAAACCCGAAATGACACCACAATGCCCAATAAGGCCCAAATATCCAAATTAGGCCCAAACCCATCATGTGCCTAACCCGAGAAGGCCCAACATCCAAAAAGGCTCAAAATAATCAATGGTCAAACCTGGTCAAACTTCTGGTCAACACTCCATGGACAACAAATCAACAAAACAAAAAAGTCCAACAGGCCGAGTACATCCTGCATACACCCTTTGGGGCCAGTACGCACAGTGTACCAGATGGGTACGCCCAGCGTACTATGCTGAACCTTAATCTTCTCCATTAAGCACTTAACCACTTAAGTCCTTGCTTCAAATTCTAAGATCATATTCCCATGGATGACTTATCACGTAAAGTTGCCAATTTTACTTGCATGCATGACTTAATGGAGCTTTAGAGCTCAAAAGAGCTTAATGAAGGGTCTTAACACAAGCATGAGTCCAAATAAACCATAAAGATCACATTTTTATGCCTTTAGGACACCTAAAATGTCTGAATCTACAAGATCAAGCCTTTGAAACAATCGTAGCCCACAACGACCAACCAAAAGAGGCTAAAATGACCATAATCAACCCCAAAAGAAGATCTAACAAAAAAGATGACAAGATGAAAGTTTTTTTTTTTACCTTTAATAGATTGCAAAAGATGGAAAACTTATGGATCTATAAGCTCCCTTCCAGGTGGTGATTCTTCAACAAACTCCAATCCCTTCAAAGTCCACAAAAATACTCCAAGATCCTTCACAATGACTTAAATGCTCCAAGATAAAGGATAAGGGTTGAGTTTTAGGGTTTAGGAGGCTTAGAGGCTGATAAAAGAGAAGGCTTATGAAGGAAATGAGGTTTAAAAAGGGTCAAGGACCAAAAATTAGGGTTTCATGGCTGAAGGGAGTACGCCCCCACATACCCATTGGTACGCTCGGTGTACTTAAAGACCATTCGCGACCATTCTACTTGATATGCTCTGCGTACACATCTAGTATGCCCCGCGTACTAGATGGCCCTCTAAAACACTCAAACTTCATGCGGCCATAACTCCTTCGTCCTAAGTCCATTTCCAACGAACTTTATATCCACAGAAAGGTGACGAGAAGCCCTACGCTTATACCAACTCACCCTCGCCTTAAAACTTCCCGGAAAAGAACCCATAATTCATAAAGTCCCAAACTAACAAATTACGATTATACCCTTGGGCTCTGAATCGCCATCAAACATTCGGATCACCTAAACTATAACACCCACATCTAAAAAGGGCTAAATCCTTTCTTCCCTAATGCGCTAAGCCTGATGATAACTGACGATTGGGCCACAACCTCGAATAATGAAGCAATCTGAAACCGAGTGTTACAGTTACTTTTAACTATTATTGTTGTAAGTTATTTAAAATAACATATTTGAAAATCCTTAATTATTTTAATTTGGTTTCAGAAATTTAACTTTTTTAAAAATTTATTTGATGAATATTGTTAGTTTCTTTGATTGTAATTATTTAAATGTAACATCCCAAAAATCAAGGCCCAAAAATTTCATTTTTAATTAAGTGGTTTATAAAATAACTTATCGAGACATTGCTAAAATTATGTCAATACATAAAACCGTAGTGTCATGTCTCAAAACCATAACATCAAAAAGTAATGAAAAATCAGAGTACAATCCCAGAAACCCAAAGCGGAAACCATGTGTGTGTGATGCGCTGCTACACCGCCGGCTCCTTCCCCTTCGACGAAGAGGTACCACAAACCAAAACAAAAACGGTAAGCACACAAAGCTTAGTGGGTTCCCCCATCATACCGCATGCCATATAATATCATCGGTATCTTTCAACCGGCAACTGCCATCAGTATCTTTCATCCAGTAACTATCATCGGTATCTTTCAACCGGTAACCACCATCGGTATCTTTCAACCGGTAACCGCCATCTATTTCACCCCTACCACTAGCATACAATAGCAAGATATAAACATACAGTCAGGCATATCGGGGTACTGACCTACCCTTTGGTCCTAACGACCTATGCCAGGGAAAGACTATTCCCTGTCACTACCACTGACACATATATCATATCACGTAGGAATATCTCATGACCAAATCACATAACCAAACCAAGATAATTATCATAAAGACAATTATATACTAAATACCCCTTTGGTGGGTCGGCATTGTGGCCTTAGACCCATCCCTTCTGGAAGGTAACTGTGACAACCCAAAATTTTCTGTTGCTTTGAATGCTTAGCCAGTCAACCCAAATTAGTGTCAGACTTATTCCTAATATCATTTGGCACCATTTAAGGTCTGTTCAAGCATTCTGAGCCCAATACACTTAAGGAATAAGTGTTGGGGTTTATCTGCCGAAGCTATAGTACCATGAACGGGCCTAAATCACATTGACCTGGAGTTCACGGCCAGCACATGGGAGTTTACGGCAGTAAACTCCATGTGGGCCGTAAACTACACTATATAAGGAGAAATGTGGCCATTTGTTTATTCCCTCCTTACCTTTAGGCTCAAATCCTCTCAACTATCATCCCGTTCTTCGTCCCCGATCTTCAAAACTTGTAAGTTACTTGTCCCAACTAGTTGATATACTACTTAAACTAGTGATCTTACATGTTTTCATCCATGAAATTCATGTTTTCATAGATCTTCAAGTTTCACCAAGAACACCAAGAACACACTAGTGGTTTTGACCAAAAATCGACCATTCAAGCTCCTAGATCGTAAGTAATCTTATCCTAACTCATTGTACAATAGGTTTAACATGTTTAGGGCTTAGAAAACATCAAGAAACAAGGATGAATGAGAGTTTACGGCCAAGGGATGTTCTTGGGCCGTAAACTCCCCTTAAGGGTGCAAAGTTGCCCTTTCTTCCTTCCTTATGCCCAGAGCTTAACCTAGAACCAACCACCATTGAAGTAGGGACCTTAAACATCAAGGAAACCATGTCCTCATAGAGTTTACGACCGTAAACCCCTAAGGAAATGGTCCATGGGCCGTAAACTCCATAAAATGGTCATATGGTGCCTCTAACACCCCCTATGGCTTGTATAATTGACTAGAACCTTGCATGCTTAATCTAGGAACACCAAAACATAAAATGAATGGGCAAATATGAGTTTACGGCTATAAACTCATGTGTTTACGACCGTGGAATCCTCCAAAGGTCCATTTGGAACCCCAAATCACTTCCTATGCGCTAGATTCGAGTCTAGCTTAATTCCTTGAGTTGTATTAGACTTTTGAACACCCATTGGCACCACTTCCATGAGTTTACGGCCGTAAAATCATGGGGGAAGTGGTATTGAAACCGTAAACACCCCTAAGGGCCACCATTTGAGGAGTAAACTCCAATTTGAGGCCATACTCTCCTTATATGCAACCCTCGGTACTCCTAGCACTTGTGGTATAGTGTTTCCATGCTTTAGGATGTCCTTACTTGTGTAATTGGTTGTTAAATGACTAATTAGATACTTAAATGTATCATTACTTGTGAAGTAGGATCCGAGTGAGTGGTTAAGTCCTCACTTGACACTTAGCATCGTATACCGTTCGTTCATCCGAATCACCCACGTCAGGTGAGTTCATACCTCTAAATTAACCTTTTAAATAATTTTAACTGTTTTTATGGGGGGGGGGATACAAGTTGAACTATACAGTTATTAGATAAATCACATGTGATTAATAACTGTATAGCAAATGGATTTTTACATGTTAAACTGCTTCATCTAACAAAAGGTTTTCCAATCTCGTTTTCAAATCTTGTTAAAGTATGAATTTCTCTTTTAGATTATCAAAAGTATTCGAAAGGTTTTCCAAAGGTTTTTCAAAGGTTTTCAAAGCTTGTTTTATAAAATGACATCCAGTCATAAATTCTTATTTGTAAAGATTTTACCAAAGTTTTCTTCTATGCTTTTATTTTGTTAAATGCATGCCTATATTTGTATAGTTATATAAAAAATGTTTAAAGGACTTAGAACGGCTAGTTCACCCTATTTCCTTTTCCTCGTTGGGATGTGGTCTGGTGGGTATCGGTTATCCGTCTGAAGGTCGTTTAAATATTAGTTATATATCATGTATACATGTATAGACATAAAGGTTTCCGTCAACTAGTTCATTTCCCTTGGGTAGCGAGGGCGTCCTTCCATTCATCATTCATATACCTGAAGCATTAGTAACTATTATAGGAATAGTTAGGAGATTCTAGTTACTCTTTCTATTATGAAGAATTCCACAAGAGTCAGTTCATTCGGGAGTCTATACTATTACTATACTACTTTAAATAGAATGTGACGTACTATTTCTCGATACGCCGCTTCCAAGCGCCATTGTCGTGTAACCAGAGTCTCCTGGAGGGAGAGCGGGCATCATGTGTATAGATCTATGCGGGACAGACACTCCCAGACCTTGAATGCTAGCTATAGTCCGAGCCGGTAAGGCCCAATGGGTGACATATGTCACTATACATCGCATGACCTGGAGGGTCATCAAGGATTCGATCGTCAATCAGCATGGTTACATACGAGTTCACATTCACCCTTTTATTTAGACTATGCCAGGCATATCGTTCATTCGATACCTTCCTGGAGTCTATGTTTTCCCCTGTTTTAGACTTTACTAGCTGTATCGTTCATTTGATACTGTCTGGAGTCTGTGTCTCTTTGTTTTAGACCTTGCTAGCTGTATCGTTCATTTGATACCCTCCTGGAGTCTATGTTTTACTTATTTTTTTTAGACTTTGCAAGGCGTCCCGCCTGAAGTCTATTGATTTGCTTACTTTTAAGCTTTGCGAGGCATTTCGCCTGGAGTCTAGGTTTTGTTTGCTTCTAAGCCAACAGTGTTCATGCTGAGGAAAAATATGATTTCCCCTTATTATTTCTACTTGAGGATTTTCTCATAACTTCTTTAAAGTAAAAACTATATTTTGTTAATGATAGTACTTTTGGGGAAATTACTCCTTAAACATAAACTATTGGGTCTTGGTAGAAGACTACTTTTATTTAGAAAATATGAGATTTTATGGAAAGAATTCTAATACTCTGTAGATTCTAAACTACCATCTTTCATGAGGTTATTTTGAACAAAAATGTGTATTTATACTAATGTCATTAAATACTTATGAACTCACCAGCATTATAAAAATGCTGATACTCGCTTTCAAAATAACTTGTATTCTCAGGTCATCGATAGACAGGTACATCCTGGGAGCTTTTGCGAAGTCAGCCTAGAACCAAGCTGCATCTATGTTATGCTCTGTATTTAATTTGATGTTATTGTAAAATGTAACCTATGTAAAATTATTACTATTAATGCTATGGTTGTTGTACTTTGATTACTATACTGCATATGTTGTGATACTTGACATGACGTCATCCACCCCAGAACGTTTCCGCCGTTCCGGTTTTGGGGTGTGACAGTAACTCACTTCAACGTCGTGTAGTGTCTGAACCTCCTCTACACCAAGATTGACTCTCCTCGAATCCTCAATCCCTACACAACAATCCTCAAGTCATCAAACAGAACATATGACCCTAACCAGGGTCCATACCATAACCAGTCAAAGTCAACACCTAGTTGACCTGACTTGCCGAGTTGGTCTACCAACTCCTCGAGTCCATGCTCCACTAACCCGATCCAACCCCGACTCCACTCGTCGAGTCTAGCAAGAACTCGTCGAGTTCTCCTTCATTCAAACCATCGGGACCATCTTCATCCAACTCGACGAGTTCTTCCTTCAACTCGGCGAGTTCATCTCCCTTATAAAAACGTGTTGTAACGACCGAAAAATACAACCAATTTTAAATTTTTCAAAAACAGCTCGATTCCATTAAATCTTTACAAAAAGGTTTTCAATAAAAAACATTTAACGTATTCCCAGAATCACATTACTACAAAATCATGAGGAGCGGTACGATCACGCCTTCGCCTTGCCACGGTCTCATGAAGAACCTGAAAAACATAAAACCACAACTGTAAGCCCGAAAGCTTAGTGAGATATCCCAAAAATACCAACCACATACACCATACACGCATAACATGCCACATCATATCAGATCACAGAACAGCCATGCACTTCGGGTCTACTGTGTGACTAGTCCGCCGTACCGGCCTACAGTCCACCTGGTCCACCCTCTGAGTCTAGCCACATACATCGAGTCTGCAGTGTGATTGGTCCGCCCGCACCGAGCCTTCAATCCACTTGGTCCACTCTCCATATACATCGAGTATGCAGTGTGATTGGTCCACCCGCACCGGGCCTTCAATCCACCTGGTCCACTCTCTGAGTCTACAGTATGACTGGTCCGCCCACACCGGGCCTTCAGTCTACCTGGTCCACTCTCCGAGCCTCGGCACGTCTGGTCCGCCCTCTTGGGGCCTACAGCCTATCCGGACCGCTCGCTGGGCCTTCGGAACAACCGGTCCGCCCTGGGTATCTTGGCCTACAGCACAAAGCAGGACCCGCCTCAACCCAACTCCAGTCCAAACAACCATGTGCACATATACATACAATCATATAGCAGTTCACAGTCAACAAGCAGATCAAACAGATCACATAACATATCATCATCCTAACCAGGATACCGACCTAACAGGTCACTAGCATAGCATCTCCCTATCTCTCAGGATACCGATCTCAATCAGGTCTCTAACATATACCATCCTAGCTCTCAAGATGCAAACATATCACAACAACAACATAACAACAACTACCCAGATCTCAATCCGATAAGGGTCGGCCTTGGTGCCTTAGACCCTGTTGATATAGTGAGGATAACTCACCTCGAAACTGCCGGCTGAAAGGATAAGATCCCGTTGCTCCAAGCTCCGACACGAACTCCTCCACTGAACACCAACACACTCAACTCAATAAATACCCTTAATTACCAAAATACCCCTGAAAGACAACTGGTCAACCTTGGACAAGGTCAAAGTCAACCCCTGACTGACTCTACTCGTCGAGTCAACCCAATGACTCGCTGAGTCCCCATGCTCAGAACTTCCCTCAATCTGCGACCTAACTCGCCGAGTCACCCCGAGACTCGTCGAGTCCAACAACTCTGAGTCCACTCGCACACAATTCACCGAGTCATCCCTTGGCTCACCGATTCTCGACTCGACCAGAAAATATTGGGACTCTTCGACAAGACTCGCCGAGTCCAAGAACAGACTCGCCGAGTCTCAGGCTATCTTCAACCTACTCGCCGAGTTGTTCATACAACTCACTGAGTTCCAGGCCATCTCCATCCAACTCGCCGAGTTGTTCTTCCAACTCGTCGAGTTCCAGCTCATCTTTAAGCAACTCGTCGAGTCCACCCATGTGACTCGCCGAGTACTACCAGTCTGAATCCATACAGAAGCATTCCAGGGCATGCAATTGATCCAAAACATAGATCTAGCCTCCTACAACCCATCCATCACGTAAATTGGCAAACTTTACGTGAATCCAAAGAGATCTAGGCCTTTAACACTTTAGGGCTAGGGTTTGGGATATGATAGCTTCACTACACACTTGGACATAGGGACTTTCAGGCATTGCAACCCTTTCTCCATTCCAGATCTGAGGTAGCAACCTCAGATCTAACCTCTAAACTCCAAAACACCACAAGATAAGCTCCCCACAAACTCCATAATGATGAATCCATAAGACTAATAGCCCAAGGACGAGATATTACCTCAAAAGAACGCCCCAACTGCAATGGAACTCGAATCCAAGCAAAGCCCCTTGCTCCAAGACTTTTCTTCTTCAAGATCTCTTCAACAACCACCTCTCCAAGCTCCAATTCACTCAACAATGGGGTTTCTCCATGAAACTAGGGTTTCTGGGACTCAAGGGGTGATAAGGAGGCTGGGGAGTAAACATAATGTTCCTTATATGGGGCTCAACTTCCGGATTTAGGGTTTTCTCCATTCAGCGCCTACTCGCCGAGTCCAATATGCTGACTCGCCGAGTCGGCCACTTAACACGCGACCAAGTCGCGACTCTACTCGCCGAGTCCACCCATGGACTCGCTGAGTCTATCTTTCCCATATCACTCTTTTATCCCTTCAACTTTACTCTTGCTATTCCGGGATGTTACACGTGTCCAGTCTATAACTCACCGAGTTGTATGAACAACTCGTCGAGTCCATCTTCAACGGTTGGGAGATTGCCTTGGAATCGCCGAGTATGTTCATACATGCGCCGAGTCCCATTATTCCCAGGTCCCTTTACGTGTCTAAGCATCCACGGGAATTTCTTCCCAAACAACTGGTCCATCCACAGAATGGATTTGGTGGTCAATACACACCGACTCACCAAGTTCAGAGAACAACTCATCGAGTCCCTTCTTGACGCTTACTATACAGCCGATTTAAATGGGTCTTAACACATCAAAACCATAGATTTGGCCTCCTAATGTCCATTTTATACGTAAAGTTCCAAACTTGGTGCACATGCATGGGGTTTTTGGCTCAAAAATCCATAAAAGGTGCCTACAATGTGCATGGGGCTCTCATGGCCATAAAGTTGGCACCTTTATGCCATTAGACCCTTCCAATGACTCAGATTTGATAGTAGAACCCCATGAATCACTTCATAAATCCGAAAATGGCTTGGGAAACCCTAATGCACCCAAAATCTAAGCCCTAAAGATGAACAACCAAATGGAAGACCAAAATAGGGGGTATTTACCTTGATTGAGCTAAAGATGGAAAAAAGATCTCTAGATCTACAAGCCCAAAATCGAATTCCCAAGCTTCTTCCTTCCTTTCAAGCTTAACAAACCATCCAAAAGCACCAAAATGGCCTTAGATCACACAAAAACGATTAGGGTTTCGATATACAGCTTCTTGGGAGAGATTGAGACGAGGGAGGCTGAGTTAAGTCGTTTAAATAGGGTGCAAACCCTCAGATTTAGGGTTTCCCTTAAACAACACCTACTCGCCGAGTCAGTCTCCCAACTCGTCGAGTAAGTCACTTAAAATACCCGTGGATCACGACCCTACTCGACGAGTTGGGCCACCAACTCGTCGAGTCCCAGAGAAAATATAGAAATGCTTAAATTAAATGCGTACCGAGAATCAAGTGTTACATTAAAACAAAAAAACATTGTTTTTGTTTTTAAAGATAATATTATAATTTTTTTTATATAATATTACTTTTAACTATTCTTATTATTAGTTATCTTTAATCTACTTATTTGAAAATTCTTAATGATTATAAAAAAATAGTTTAATGATTTTTTTTTACAATTTAGATTTAACACTATAATTTATAAGTATTAACTATTTAAAAAAATAGTTTCTTGATTTTTTTCAAGTTTAACTGAAATTTTGATTTAAGTTAACCGTTTAACATTAATTTAAATTCATAACTTAACTATTTTGCATAAAATCATAAATTATACAAAAGTTGTGATTTTAAAATTACAAGTGCTCACATACGATAACATATCTAAACTAATAAGTTAACTATAATATATTAAAAAGTTAAAGTCATAATTTTATAAATAAAAGTAAAATATAATATTTTAATATTATAGTATAGTTAATTTATGATTAGAATTTAGTTTTTGCATTAATTTAAAATTATTAACCAATTTATAATAATTATTAGAAAAAAATTGAAAAGTCATGGATGTTTTAAATGCATGTGATGCAAGTAAAATGCCTCTTTTATAAGTATAGCAGACGAATTCCCACGCGTTGGGCAAAAACACCTATATAGTTAAAATCTTTACAAATATAAGTTTTTTTTAAATATAAAAATAACAATGTTGTTAAATTTGATATAATAATTTTTATACTAAATTGATATAATATATTGATTATTTTGAATTATATGATTATATATACTTCTATTATAACTGCATAATCTCAATCGTTTAAATGACTTCTACGCGCGAGTTACTCATGAATAAAATTAAATATAATATATGGTTTAATATTATTTATAGTTGTTGTTATTGTTAATTAACTTTTTTAAAATTTATTTGCTTAACGTCTTAATTTCTGCCATTATAATTATTAAAACATCAAACATTATTTTTTGATTTTAAAGGTAGCAATACAATCATTTATATAGAGTTATTTTTAGCTATTGTTATTGTAAGTTATTTAAGTTACTTATTTGAAAACTTTTAACGATTATACAGATATAATTAGGAAATATTTTAGTTAAATTAAGATTACAATTTAGGGGTTGTTTGTTTACCTCTTAATTTAAAAATTAAGAGGTAATCTCTCAAAAATTTAGATATCAAGTGTTTGGTAGCCTCTTATTTTTTGTCTCTTAAATTAAAAAAAACGCCTCATAATTTCTCATACTTGAGGTCGTATCTGAAAAGAGTAAGTCATGTGTGTTTCCTATTTTTCCCAAGAACATATTCCTTCTTCTCTATTCTATTTCACTAGACGACCTCTTTCTCCCTCCCAACCATCTCCGATGAACTGCTACTCTCCACCATTGCTCTAGCCACCAACCAGTCACCGCCTCCACCTCCACAAGAGTTATCGCCTGTGCCGCCCTCCACCCCCCTCAAACTCGTCGACATCAACATCAGGTAATGGCTTTCTGAAACGACTACCTCTCTGAAACCTATTTGTGTATCTAAAAATCGATTATAGGGTTAATTTCTGAAACCAATTTCTGAAATCGATTTCTATGGTTTATTTGTGAAACCTATTTGTGCATCTGGTAATGGTTCATTTGAACATTTGAAGTTACTGTGATGCTTTTTCGGTATTGATCTTTTTGATTTTCGTTTGATGTTGATTTATTGAAGATTTAAAGTTAGCTCTATTAATTATTACAGGTAGATTTGTGTTTGTTTGTAGTTTGATCAGTTTTTTTCTCATAAACTTGATTAGTTCTCCTAGATTTGAAGTTAGAAGCTAGTTATCCATGTTTATTCATCGTTACCATTATTGCTCTTGTTATTAAAGGAAGATAATCCACTTCCAAGAGCAATCAACAGTTGAAAAGATATTGGGACTATACTACAATGAATTCAAATGATAATGGTGGAGTTGAAGAAGAGAAATCAAACTGATGTAGAGTCAAACCTATTGTGAATGTTCGTTAACATTTTTTTCCCCTGGTGTATATTTGATGGTTATGGGGATATCACTGATATGGAACACACATAAACATGGTTGTATACATGTAATATGTTCTATATAAGCATATAGTTCATGTTGTTTTTGTAAGCTTGTTTAGGAGGGTGTTTAGAGCAATATACTTTTATTGATTTCATTACTATAAAATCATAATTTCAATGCGTCCTATTAGAACATTGTATTTTGAAAAATCTATTTCGTTATAGCAATATCATCCAAAACAAAGCAATTTTGATTGCTATAATTGGATAGATTTGTGTCTAATTTTGACTTATGTTTAATTTTGTATTTTGTATGGTATTTGTATATACTTTTTATAATTATTAAAGAATTTAGTTTGTTATTTTATAAACAAAAAACATTGAAGTCAACAAAATGTAATATAGAAGGGTAAAATTGTCATTTTTATAATTCAGCACAACAATTAAGAGGTTCCAACCAAACAACATGTTAAAAATTCAAATCTTAAAAGTTCAGACCCTCTTAGAAATTCAGATCTCTTAAAAATCCAGATCTAAAAAATTCAGATCCTGCCAAACAGCCCTTAGTTTTTGTTTTTAGCACCACAATTTATCAAATTTAAGTATTCCCTAAATATTCTTTGGGTTTTTTAAATGAAACTGAAATTTATATTTAAGTTGACATTGTAATGTTATATTGAAATTAACAATTTAAGTATCTTGTCTAAACTATTCAAAAGTTGTAGCTTTAAATAGATAATAGTTTACATACAACATATTAAATCTAGTAAATTAAGTATAATATATTAAAAGTTAAAGACACAACTTTATAAGTAGAAGTAATATATTATTTTAATATTTAAATTTAGTTTATGTATGATTACACTTTAGGTTTGATATTTATTTAACATTATTAACCAACTTATAATTGTTATTAGAAAGACACTGTAATTTATCACTTTTAACTATTATAACATATTCTTTGGGTTGTTTAAGTTAAACTAAAATTTATATTTAAGTTGACCCTTAATTTTATATTTAAATTAATAATTTAAGTATTTTATACTAATTTTTCAAAAGTTGTAGCTTTAAACTGATAATGTTTTACATCCAACAATATATTAAAACTAATAAATTAAGAGTAATATGTTAAAAGTTAAAAAAATATAACTTGATAAGTAGAAGTAAATATATTATTTTAATATTGAAATGTAACAACCATCAAATTCGAACCAATTTAAAACTTTTCAAAACATTAAAACTCAATAGTTAATACAAACTTGTTTTAAAAAATAGTCTAACATCAGAGGTTTCACAGAAACATAAACAAACCATGAGGAGCTATACGATCACGCCTTCATCTTGATGCGATCCCCTGATGTACCGAAAACAATAAACTGAAACTGTAAGCCCGATGCTTAGTGAGTCCCTCAAATACCGATACACTGTACATAACACATATATAATAATATCATGAATTGGGTCCACAGCTTTGTAGACTGGATTACCCCTGGGTCCACAGTGTGAGTCTGGATTGCCTTTTGGGCCCGCAGCTCACATCTGGATTGCCACCGAGCCCACAGTACGAGTCTCCTAAGCTCGTAACTGGAATGCTCTTGAGCCCACAATATGAGTACGGCATGCCCCACCTGGCCCTCAGCTCGTATCTGGAATGCTCCCGGGTTTGTTGGTTACCGCACGGAGTAGTATCCTCAACCCACCCAACATAATATGTCGACATATAACACAAATAATGCGCATACAGATAAACACATAGTAACACAGGTAGTCCTACAGATCTACCTAACTGTCATAGCAAATATCATATAACACTGACTCACACTCAGCATACTACCAACTGTTGGGATATGATATCCAATGGGCCGGCCTTGGTGCCTTAGATCCCTTAGTATAGTGAGGAAACTCACCTTGTAAGTAGTGCTGAAATACTGTAAATCTCTGGTTGCTGTCTCACCGGAAATCCCGAATTGTTACATAATAAAATTACTTGGTTATCACCCAACATTACTTCCTTAAGTAAGTGTCCTAATTACTCATTAAGTCTATTCCTTTTTTTTTGCTGGGCCAAAGACCTACACCAAATCCTTAACTTGATGGTCCATGTCACACAAAAACGGTTAGGGTTTCGATATACAACTTCTTGGGAGAGATAGGGACGAGGGAGGATGAGTTAAGTCGTTTAAATAGGGTGCAAACCCTTAGATTTAGGGTTTCCCTCAAACAACACCTACGCGCCGAGTCAGTCTCCTGACTCATCGAGTAGGTCACTTAAAATACCCGCAGATCACGACGCTACTTGATGAGTTGGGCCACCAACTCGTCGAGTCCCAAAGAAAAAATAGAAATTCTTAAATTAAATGCGTACCGAGAATCAGGTGTTACAAATCTCCCCCACTTATTCTAGACTTCGTCCTCGAAGTCTACTGCTTGATCCTGAAAAGGCTCGGGGTAATGCTCCCTCATCTCGTCCTCTAGCTCCCAGGTCCATTCTGATCCCTTGCGGTGCTGCCACTGCACCTTCACCAGTTCCACCCTCTTGCTCCTCAGATCCCTTGACTTCCGGTCAAGGATTGCCACTGGCCGCTCGATATAGTTCAGACTGCCATCAACCTGAATATCCTCTAAAGGCACCACTGCTGAATCGTCCACCAAACATTTCCGTAACTGGGAGACGTGAAAGATGCTATGAATCTGACTAAGTTCGGCTGGCAGATCTAGCCTATATGCCACCTTGCCCACCTGGGCTATAACCCTGAAGGGTCCAATATACCTGGGGCCCGGTTTGCCCCACTTCCTGAATTGAATGAAACCCTTCCATGGCGACACCTTCAGGAGTACCATATCCCCAACCTGGAACTCCAGGTCCGACCGTCGCTTGTCGACATAGCTTTTCTGCCGTCTCTAAGCAGTCTGAAGCCTGATCTGAACCTGTTGGATCTTCTCCGTAGTCTTGAGAGTGCCACTTTAATACTCCCCATGACTCTTTTCCCAAACTCTCCCCAGCATATCAGGGTCCTGTACTTCCTCCCATACAACATTTCGAAGGGAGGACGATCGATACTTGCATGATAGCTATTGTTGTAACATCCTGAATTTCCAGGTATATTAATTTATTTATTTATTTTGAAAATTGTGGAGGAACTTGGCGAGTTGGAGCCAAGACTCGCCGAGTAGAGTCGCGGATGTTCATCCGGGTTCGCGTCCGGACTCGGCGAGTCCATTAGTGGACTCGACGAGTCCACACTGTTTAATGAAACCCTAATTCCCCGGGTTTGGAGCCTATTTAAGGGCACTTACAGCTTCCCATTGCGGCTATGAGTCCCTTGAGAGAACCCTAAGAGAGCTAAATCGTTGTGAGAGAGAAGAAGTCACTTTTTTTGATCCTTGTATCCTTGGTTTAGCAAGAAGAGGGTGACAAGAGCAAGGAGGAGGTGCGATTCAAGCAGATCCAGAGTTCAGAGACTTCATTTTGAGGTAATAGTTCAAACCTCCTTCAGTTTTAGTGTTGATCTTTAGAGTTAGGGTTTTCTAAACCCCTTTGGAGAGTGATTATGTGGAGAAAATGATCCCTCTTCGAGTTTGTGCCTTGGATCTGGACTCAAAGAGGTCCAGAGACCTTAACCCTTGGAGGTTTATGGGTTAGTTTGGGGTTATTGGACTTAGGTTGCCATTTTTGGGACCAAACCTCCTTTTGATGCCTTGTTGTGGTTATACAAGCATCAAGTTTCGAACTTTACGTGACATTCATGCTTGGGGAGGCCAGATCTATGGTTTGGGGAAACAGATCTGACCTCAGGAGGTCAATAGGGCTTGTGCATGGCATGAACTCGCCGAGTTGTTCTTGAGACTTGGCAAGTAGGGTTAGGGTTTCACGTAAATTGTTCAGCGAGTAGAATCGTCGGGTTGTGGGATGACTTAGTGAGTCAGGAAGGAGTTAGAGGACTGAAGTTCAAGACGGTACTCGCCGAGTTGCTCTTGAGACTCGGCGAGTTGAGTCGGGGTGGCCCCGCGATTCATGGCTAGTATGGCTCGTCGAGTATAGGGAGGGACTCGGCGTGTCAAGCGAGACAAAGGGTTAGAGGACATATGAGAACTCGCCGAGTCACCAGGGTGCACTCGGCGAGTAGGGTCAAGGTGGGACCGTTGACTTTTGTTGACTTTTAGGGTTTGGTTGTCAATAGAGTCCTTGTGACAAGAAGGGAGGGTAAAATAGTCTTTTACCTTTCTGTGGGTGCCAATGGCAGGTTGAGTCTAGTCTCGAGAGTTATATTTATAAGAGTATTTATTTTGTGAATAGGTGGAGGCTAGGCAATATTTTCCATCAAGTCAGATATTTACCGAGACGCCTGAGGTGAGTCTTCTCATTATACTTTACCTAGTGTGGTAACAGAGTTATGTGACAGAGTACTATAGAGATATATGCCAGTGTATTTGAATGTTGTTTATGTGTTGTGATTTATTGTGATATGTGTTATGCATGATTCAGAGTTACAAAGTTGGGAATTTTGGGTCCCTAGAGTTAGGGCCAGAGGACCCACAGAGAGTTGGGGCTGGAGGGCCCCATTGAGACACATTGACCAGAGGGTCAGCAGAGTTACAGCCTCGAGTGGCTATTATGTGTTAGAGTGGTATTCTAGGGATCTCCCTAAGATTATGCTTAGAGTGTTTAGTGTTATGTGTTTCAAGTACCAGTGATGACCGCGGGAAGGCGCCAGCTTGATTCGTACACACACATGGGATTTATGTATTTTGATCTTGGGGGATATTTTGTGAAACAAAGACATGATGTTATGGCATTTTATGAATAAAGGAGTTTGTAAAAATGTGTTTGAAAATGCGAAAAATTGTTTTAATTTTTACGGTGTTACAATTGTTATAGGAGAACTCAGCCAACGGAAGGTAAGTATCCCAACTACCTCTGAAGTCTAAAACACAGGCCCGCAGCATATCCTCCAGAGTCTGGATGGTCTGCTCGCTCTGACTATCCGTCTGCGGGTGAAAGGCGGTGCTAAAATGCAGTCTAGTGCCCAGCTCGTCATGAAACTTCTTCCAAAATTGGCACCCCGTGCCGCGCCACTACCTCCCGAATGTAGATGTCGGCCAACTTTTTGGCTGAAATACTCTCCTGAATCGGAATAAAATGGGCGCTCTTGGTCAATCGATCAACGATGACCAATATCGAGTCTACCCCTTGCGCGGTCCTGGGAAGCTTCGTAATGAAGTCCATAGTAATATCCTCCCACTTCCACATCGGGATATCAAACGACTGGACCTTTCCGTGAGGTCTCTGGTGCTCAGCCTTGACCTTCCTGTAGGTCAGGCACTGTAACACCCCGAGATTCAGGTGCATTTCTTTCAGCCTTATTCTTTGTATATTGGTCATGTTTAGTCCTTGAGTGGAGGGTTATAGCAAGTGAGTACGTTGGGCGTACCAGAGGGGTACGCTGCGCGTACTCATGCGCTTAATTTGGACGCGTAGTCGCCAAGGTACGCTGGGCGTACCCAGAGTTACGCCGGGCGTACCCGACCCAGGTGCAAAAACCCTAATACATCTTGTGCACTATTTAAAGGGTGCTAAGGCTCATTTCTCAGCCTCCATATCAGTGAGTGAAACCCTAAGAGAGAGCCCCCCATCGTCCTTAGTGTGTGAGATTGTTGTTGGAGCTAATTGTGCTTTGGTGGCTTAGTGAAGAGGAAGGAAGGGAGTTCTTGGAAGCTAAAGCTTGAGGTGCCATTTTGGATCTGAGATCTACAGAGAAAAGGGCTACACTTGGAGATATGAAGTTCAAAACTTTCCTCTTATTTTGGTTGTTGTTGCATGTGCCATTTCTAGGGCTAAAAACCCCAAAGGTGGAGACTTTATGAGTGTAAGGTGTGCCATGGTCCGAGATCTGTCCCTATTAAGTGGTATTAGTGGGTTAGAACCATAAAGTTTCCATCTAGGATGATAGTTTGAGGTCATGCTTGTGTAATAAGCCTTTTAGAGTTAAAGGATGGAACATTATGGGAGTTGGTGGCTTGTTCAGCCATGCAAAGGCTTAAAGTCATCAACTTTATGGAATAAGAGGCTTAGACGTGGTTAGATCTAGAATTAGGACGTGGGTCTTAACTGTTTAAGACCTCAAGAGCTGAGAGGCTGAAGCTGGGGACTACGCCGGGCGTAATCCCAATACGCGTCACGTACTGGGTGGCGCTCCCCGATTCTGAGATGCAGCCGGGTACGCTCAGCGTACACATCTGGTACGCGCAGCGTAACCCGGAAAGTTGACTTTTGGTTGACTTTTAGGGTGTGGTCTAGTGTGGTGCCTTTTGAGTTATGAGAGGGGTAAAATGGTTTTTTACCCTTCTGAGAGTATCATAAGAGGACATAGTCTAGCCTTTGAGAGTTATATTCAATAGAGTATTTATTTGACATGATTAGGCGGAGGCTAGGCCAGTGTTTACTGAGTCGGAGAATTACCGAGATACCAAAGGTGAGTCTTCTCACTATACTTTACCTAGTGTGGTAACAGAGTTATGTGACCGAGTACTATAGAGTTATATGCCAATGTATTTGCATGTTATTTGTGCTTGTGATTTATTGTGATATGTGATATGCATGATTCACAGTTACAGAGTTGGGACTTTCGGGTCCCTAGAGTTAGGGCCAGAGGGCAAACAGATATTTGGGGCTGGAGGGCCCCACTGAGCCACATTAACCAGAGGGTCAACCGAGTTAACGCCTCGAGTGGCTATTATGTGTTAGAGTGGTATTTTGGGGAACTCACTAAGTTTATGCTTACAGTATTACGTGTTATGTGTTTCAGGTACCAGTGATGACCGCGGGAAGGCACCGGCTTGATTCGTACACACACATGGGATTTTATGTATTGTTATCTTGGGAGATATTTTGTGAAACAAAGACATGATACTATGACATTTTATGAATAAATGTGTGTGTAAAAATGTTTTTGAAAATGCGAAAAATTATTTTAATTTTTACGGTGTTACAAGTTGGTATCAGAGCCTTGGTTTGAGGGATTCGAGTGCACCTTCGGGCGTATCTGAACTCAAATCGAGGATTTGAGGAAATGTTGATAATAAAATAAGTTTTCAAAAGAAGAACTTACGAGACAAATAGAGCATAGTCGTGTGTACGAACAGCCAGCGCCCTAACGGTGATTTCCCAAAATACCATTACTATAAGTGTTATAAGATATGATGTGATATGTTATATGATGAGATATGCTATGCATGCTAGAGTAGAGTAGGTATTCTTATTAGGACTAGAGTGGCCTGATATGTGATGCCTGAGTCTAGGAGTCTTGCTGCTAGGAATACTTCAGAGTGTTTAGGTAGCAACGAGGAGGTTGTGAGAGATCTGCTAGCGAGTATCATATGATTAGAGAGAGTAGAGTACTTAGGACTTGGGACTTTGGGAGGAGGAATTGGGGTGAATCCTGATGTGGTGTGGACGGTAGTATTGGGCCCGTACTACTGAAGACACCGGGTCAGTGCACAGTTCAAGTAAGAATCTTTGGAGTACCAAGGGACAAGTAGGTTGGAGTAATCGAATGTGAGCATACTCGAGCGAGTCCCTGATATTTTTCTTGTGTTGTATTTCAGAGAGAGGGAGATCATGGTTGGGAAGCGCCACACGCTAGGGACCAGCGGTACGAGTGATGAGGAGATCCGTAGGATCATCCAGGAGGAGGTGGCTGCGGCCATCAGGGCAGAGATACCAGAGATGTTCGGGTCCATCAAGACCACGCTGATTGAGACATTTGATGAGAAATACGCTGCTCTTTCCAAGGCTGCTGTTGCTGCGGCCACTGCAGCTATAGCTGCGACTAGGCAGCAGGGTGGTGATGCGTTGCTGTTCCGAGAGTTCTGCAACACAAAACCACCGGAGTTTGACGGGACCCAGGACTCGATTGCGGCGATGAGATGGGATTAAGACATAGAGGGGTGTTTCTTTACTTCCTCATCTCCAGAGCATTTGAGAGTCCGGTTCGCGCTGAACCAGCTTCGCTTGGGAGCGAAGGATTGGTGGAAGTTTGTTACGGCGTACTTTACGCCTGTTGAGCTTGCTGCAGTGACCTGGGAGAGGTTCACTGCTATGTTCCGAGATGAGTAAGTTCCCCAGGTGGAGAGGGAGCGTTTGGCCCAGGAGTTTCTGACCCTCAAGCAGGGTACTGAGTCTGTTACGGTGATTACGAGGATGTTTCATGAGCGGGCGATGTTCTGCCTAGAGCACGTGTCCTCCGAGTAGGCACGTATGAGCCGATATCTGAGCATTTTGAGGAAAGATGTACAAGAGTTCGTGGCGAACTCAATGTACCGGAAATTTGCCGAGCTTTAGGCAAATGCCCGGAAGAGGGAAATAGAGCTAGAGACCCAGGCTGGGGAGGAGGTTGAGTCTCAGGGGAGGGATCAGCGACCGGTACTGTCTCAGCCAGTAGCCAAGCGTGCCAAGTCCGCTGATTCGAGATTAGGGAACCAGAGGGGCCGCACTTGTGGCAAGTGCGGCAAGAGCCACGATGGGGTGTGCAGAGCAGGGTCTTGCTACAAATGTGGCAAGGAGGGGCATATGGCCAAGGACTGCCCCAAGGGGTTTGTAGTATGTTTTCACTGCAACCAGACCGGACATCGGAAGGCAGAGTGTCCACAGCTGCGGGGATCAGCACAGGGAGCATCTCAGGGATCTGCCCTTGCTGCCATCAGAGCTACTGAGAGCCGGCTAGTGAAGGCCGAGACACCGAAGGCACGAGGGAGAGTCTTTCAGTTGACCGCGGAGGAGGTCCGCGTAGCGCCCGATGTCGTGGCTGGTATGTATTCTTTCGTGTATTTATTTTGATTTTGAGATATTGTCCTTATATTATGTTATGCATAGGTACTTTTCTTATGAGTTCTGTACCTGCCTTGGTGTTATTTGACTTGAGTGCGAGTCGGTCTTTTGTATCTTTGGCTTTTAGTCAGCACATCAGTGTTAGTCGTGAGGTGTTGAGTCGACCTCTGAGAGTTTCCATAGCTGACGAGAGGGTGGTATTTGCCACATAGGTGATCTGAGGGTGTGTACTCGAGATTTTCGGTGTTGAGTTCGCGATTGATTTAGTTCCTATTGCGATGGGAGATGTCTGTGTCATCGTGGGCATCGACTGGTTGAGCTGATTCGGAGCGGTTATCGACTGCGAGCGACAGTTGATGACCATACGAGACCCTAGTGGGGGAGTTCTTACGGTGTACGGCGAGGGTACACGTTCTGGGTCAGCATTTTGTTCGGTCGCTAGAGTGAGACAGTGTCTACAGCGGGGCTGTAAGGGTTGTAGCGTATGTGATGGATACGCGGGTTGATTCAGAGAGACTGAGGTCAGTTGATGAGGTTCCGATAGTACGTGAGTTCCCGGACGTATTTCTTGAGGAGTTGCCGGGCGTGCCTCTTGTGAGGCAAGTGGAGGTCAGTATCGATTTGCTTCCGGGGTCGTGCCTATCGCCAAGGTTCCCTATCGCGTTGCACCTCCAGAGATGCAGGAGTTATCCTCACAGCTCCAGGAGCTGCTGGGAAAGGGGTTTATTCGGCCGAGCAGCTCGCTGTGGGGAGCGCCTATCCTTTTTGTCAATAAAAAGGATGGTTCAGACCTGATGTGCATTGATTACCGGGAGTTGAACAAGCTAACGGTCAAGAACCGTTACCCGTTGCTGAGGATCGACGATTTGTTCGATCAGTTGCAGGGAGCATCTTGGTTCTCCAAGATCGATTTGAGGTCTGGGATTCATCAGGTAAGGGTGCGAGATGAGGACATCCAGAAGACAGCGTTCAGGACTCATTATGGGCATTACGAGTTTGTGGTGATGCCTTTCGGACTCTCCAATGCCCTGACAATGTTCATTGACCTCATGAACAGAGTGTGCAGGCCGATGTTGGATCGGTCGGTGATCGTATTCATCGACGACATTTTGGTATATTGGAGATCTAGAGAGCAGCATGAGGAGCATTTGAGGGAGATCCTCGGAGTTCTGAGATCAGAGAGGATATATGCCAAATTCTCCAAATGTGATTTCTGGTTACGAGAGGTCCAGTTCCTAGGACACCTCATTAACCAGAAAGGGATATTGGTTGACCCGGCCAAAGTTGAGGCAGTGATGAGTTGGGAGATGCCGAGGTCACCCACAGAGATCAGGAGTTTCTTAGGGCTGGCAGGCTATTACCAGAGATTTATTATGGATTTCTCCAGGATCACCGTGCCACTCACCAGGTTGACTCGGAAGGGTGTTGCTTTTTCTTGGGGCCTAGAGCAGCAGGCCTCCTTCGAGACACTTCGCCAGAGACTATGCGAAGCCCCGGTGTTAGCCCTTCCGGAGGGAATGGAGGGCTTTGTGGTGTATTGTGACACGTCGATATCGGGGTTGGGAGCGGTGCTGATTCAGAGAGGGCATGTGATAGCATATGCATCAAGGTAGCTGAAGCCTCATGAGACGAGGTATCCCACCCACGATCTAGAGTTGGGGGCAGTGGTGTTCGCCCTCAAGATCTGGCGTCACTATCTGTATGGGGTTCGGTGTACCATATACACGGACCATAAGAGCTTGAAGTACTTGATGGATCAGCCCAACCTGAATATGCGCCAGAGGTGATTGTTGGATGTGGTAATGGATTACAATTGCGAGATCCTGTACCACTCGGGTAAGGCTAATGTGGTAGCCGATGCACTGAGCCGAAGGGCGGAGAGCGCCCCGATGCGAGATGTTTGTTTGAGATTGACAGTGATGACTCCGGTGTTGGACACCATTCGTGGGGCCCGGTCTGAGGCCGTGAGATCAGAAAACCAGAAGAGAGAGCAAGTTGTTGGGTTGGTATCTGAGTTCGTTACCGATAGCCGGGGGCTTATGACATTTCAGGGTCGTATTTGTGTACCATTTGTGGGCGGGACGCGCACCATCTTGATGGAAGAGGCTCATCGATCGAAGTTTTCGATCCATCCTGGGGCCACTAAGATGTATTTAGACCTGAAAAGGGAGTATTGGTGGCCTTGTATGAAGAGGGATGTCGCGTGGTTTGTTGAGAGGTGCTTAACTTGTCGTAGGGTTAAGGCCGAGCACCAGAGACCGCATGGTAAGTTGTAGCCGTTGGAGGTTCCCAAGTGGAAGTGGGAACATATTACCATGGATTTTATCACCAAATTGCCAAGGACTACTAGGGGAGTCGATGCAATTTGGCTGATTGTGGACAGGTTGACAAAGAGCACCCACTTCCTTGCTATCAATGAGAGCTCTTCCGCAGAGAAGTTGGCATAGATGTACGTGAGGGAAGTGGTATCACGGCATGGAGTGCCGATCTCGATTGTCTCAGACCGAGATGTGCGGTTCACTTCCAGATTCTGGAAGAAATTTCATGAGGAATTGGGTACTAGGCTGCATTTTAGTACCGCATACCACCCCAGACTGACGGACAGAGCGAGCGGATGATTCAGACGCTCGAGGATATGCTCCAGGCATGTGTGTTGGATTTCGGCGAGAGTTGGGACACGTATTTGCCCTTGGCAGAGTTTTCCTACAACAATAACCATCATTCGAGCATTGGTATGCCACCATTTGAGATGTTGTATGGGAGAAGGTGTCGGACCCCCATTTGCTGGGGAGAGGTCGAGCAGCGTGTTATGGGTAGTACCGAGATCGTGCTTCAGACGACTAAGCAAATACAACAGGTCAGGCAGAGGTTATTGACCGCTCAGAGTCGTCAGAAGAGAAATACGGACAGGCGCTGGTCCTTACTCGTGTTCCAGGTCGGCGACTTTGTGCTCCTGAAGGTCTCTCCTTGGAAAGGAGTGATCCGATTCAGGAAGAGGGGCAAGTTGGGGCCCCGATATATCGGTCCTTTTCGGTTGATCGCGAGGGTAGGCAGGGTAGCATATCGTTTGGAGCTACCTGAGGAGTTGGGGCAGATTCATGACACCTTCAACGTGTCGTTGTTGCGAAAGTGTCTAGCCGATGAGTTGGCAGTGGTACCATTGGAGGATATTCAGGTGGATGCGACCCTGAATTTTGCTGAGAGACCGGTGGCAATCAAGGATCGGAAGATCAAGGTTTTGAGGAGCAAGGAAGTACCTTTGGTTTTGGTTCAGTGGCAACATAGGAAGGGGTCAAAGATGACTTGGGAGTCAGAGTCGGAGATGCGAGGGCAGCATCCAGAGTTGTTCGAGGAATGAGACTTTAGGGGCGAAGTCTAGTTCTAGTGGGGGAGAATTGTAATAGCTCGAGATTTAGGTGCATTTCTTTCACCCTTATTCTTTGTCTATTGGTCATGTTTAGTCCTTGAGTGGATGGTTATAGTGTACGTTGGGCGTACCAGAGGGGTACGCTGTGCGTACTCATGCGCTTAATTTGGACGCGGAGTCGCCAAGGTACGCTGGGCGTACCCAGAGTTACGCCGGCCGTACCCGACCCAGGTGCAAAAACCCTAATCCGTCTTGTGCACTATTTAAAGGGTGCTAAGGCTCATTTCTCAGTGAGTGAAACCCTAAGAGAGAGCCTCCCATCGTCCTTAGTGTGTGAGAGTGTTGTTGGAGCTAATTGTGCTTTGGTGGCTTAGTGAAGAGGAAGGAAGGGAGTTCTTGGAAGCTAAAGCTTGAGGTGCCATTTTGGATCTGAGATCTACAAAGAAAAGGGCATACTTGGAGGCATAAAGTTCAAAACTTTCCTCTTATTTTGGTTGTTGTTGCATGTGCCATTTCTAGGGCTAAAAACCCCAAAGGTGGAGACATGATGAGTGTAAGGTGCGCCATGGTTCGAGATCTGTCCCTATTCAGTGGTATTAGTGGTTTAGAACCGTAAAGTTTCCATCTTGGATGATAGTTTGAGGTCATGCTTGTGTAATAAGCCTTTTAGAGTTAAAGGATGGAACATTATGGGAGTTGGTGGCTTGTTCAGACATGCAAAGGCTTAAAGTCAACAACTTTATGGATTAAGAGGCTTAGATGTGGTTAGATCTAGAATTTGGACGTGGGTCTTAATCGTTTAAGACCTCAAGAGCTGAGAGGCTGAAGCTGGGGAGTACGCCGGGCGTAATCCCAGTACACGCCGCATACTGGGTGGCGCTCCCCGATTCTGAGATGCAGCTGGGTATGCTCAACGTACACATCTGGTACGCGCAGCGTAACCCGGAAAGTTGACTTTTGGTTGACTTTTAGGGTATGGTCTATTGTGGGGCCTTTTGAGTTATGAGAGGGGTAAAATGGTCTTTTACCCTTCTGAGAGTATCATAAGAGGACATAGTCTAGCCTTTGAGAGTTATATTAAATAAAGTATTTATTTCACATGATTAGGCGGAGGCTAGGCCAGCGTTTACTGAGTCGGAGAATTACCGAGATACCAGAGGTGAGTCTTCTCACTATACTTTACCTAGTGTGGTAACAGAGTTATGTGACCGAGTACTATAGAGTTATATGCTAGTGTATTTGCATGTTATTTGTGCTTGTGATTTATTGTGATATGTGATATGCATGATTTAGAGTTACAGAGTTGGGACTTTCGGGTCCCTAGAGTTAGGGCCAGAGGGCCCACAGAGAGTTGGGGCTGGAGGGCCCCACTGAGACACATTGACCAGAGGGTCAGCAGAGTTAAAGCCTCGAGTGGCTATTATGTGTTAGAGCGGTATTTTGGGGAACTCACTAAGTTTATGCTTACAGTGTTACGTGTTATGTGTTTCAGGTACCAGTGATGACCGCGGGAAGGCACCGGCTTGATTTGTACACACACATGGGATTTTATGTATTTTGATCTTGGGAGATATTTTGTGAAACAAAGACATGATACTATGACATTTTATGAATGAATGTGTTTGTAAAAATGTGTTTGAAAATGCGAATTTTTTTTTTAACTTTTATGGTGTTACAAGTTGGTATCAGAGCCTTGGTTTGAGGGATTCGGGTGCACCTTCAGGCGTATCTGAACTCAAACCGAGGATTTGAGGAAATTTTGATAATAAAATAAGTTTTCAAAAGAAGAACTTACGAGACAAACAGAGCAGAGTCGTGTGTACGAACAGCCAGCGCCCGAACGGTGATTTCCAAAAATACCATTACTATAAGTGTTATAAGATATGATGTGATATGTTATATGATGAGCTATGCTATGCATGCTAGAGTAGACTAGGTATTCTTATTAGGACTAGAGTGGCCTGATATGTGATGCCTGAGTCTAGGAGTCTTGCTGCTAGGAATACTTCAGAGTGTTTAGGTAGCAGCGAGGAGGTTGTGAGAGATCTGCTAGCGAGTATCATATGATTAGAGAGAGTAGAGTACTTGGGATTTGGGACTCTGGGAGAAGGACTTGGGGTGAATGCTGATTCGGTGTGGACGGTAGTATTGGGCCCGTACTACTGAAGACACCGAGTCAGTGCACAGTCCAAGTAAGACTCTTTGGAGTACCAAGGGACAAGTAGGGTGGAGTAATTGAGTGTGAGCATACTCGAGCGAGTTCCTGATATTTTTCTTGTGTTGTATTTCAGAAAGAGGGAGATCATGGTTGGGACGTGCCACATGCCAGGGACCAGCGGTACGAGTGATGAGGAGATCCGTAGGATCATCCAGGAGGAGGTGGCTGCGGCCATCAGGGCAGAGATACCAGAGATGTTCGGGTCCATCAAGACCACGCTGATTGAGACATTTGATGAGAAATACGCTGCTCTTTCCAAGGCTGCTGTTGCTGCGGCCACTGCAGCTATAGCTGCGACTAGGCAGCAAGGTGGTGATGCGTTGCTGTTCCGAGAGTTCTGCAACACAAAACCACCGGAGTTTGACGGGACCCAAGACTCGATTGCGGCGATGAGATGGGATTAAGACATAGAGGGGTGTTTCTTTACTTCCTCATCTCCAGAGCATATGAGAGTCCGGTTCGCGCTGAACCAGCTTCGCTTGGGAGCGAAGGATTGGTGGAAGTTTGTGACGGCGCACATTACACCTGCTGAGCTTGCTGCAGTGACCTGGGAGAGGTTCATTGCTATGTTCCGAGATGAGTACGTTCCCGAGGTGGAGAGGGAGCGTTTGGCCCTGGTGTTTCTGACCCTCAAGCAGGGTACTGAGTCTGTTACGGCGATTACGAGGATGTTTCATGAGCGGGCGATGTTATGCCCAGAGCACGTGTCCTCCGAGCAGGCACGTATGAGCTGATATCTAAGCATTTTGAGGAGGGATATACGAGAATTCGTGACGAACTCGACATACCGGACATTTTCCGAGCTTCAGGAAAATGCCTGGAAGAAGGAGATAGAGCTGGAGACCCAGGCTAGGGAGGAGGCTGAGTCTCAGGGGAGGGATCGGCGACCGGTACAGTCTCAGCCGGTAGCCAAGCGGGCCAAGCCTGCTAATTTGAGATCAGGGAACCAGAGGGGCCGCACTTGTGGCAAGTGCGGAAAGAGCCATGATGGGGTGTGCAGAGCAGGGTCTTGCTACAAATGTGGCAAGGAGGGGCATATGGCCAAGGACTGCCCCAAGGGGTTTGCAGTATGTTTTCACTGCAACCAGATCGGACACTGGAAGACAGAGTGTCCGCAGCTGTGGGGATCAGCACAGGGAGCATCTCAGGGATCTGCCCCTTGCTGCCATCAGAGCTACTGAGAGCCGGCCAGTGAAGGCAGAGGCACCGAAGACACGAGGGAGAGCCTTTCAGTTGACCGCGGAGGAGGTCCGCGCAACGCTCGATGTCGTGGCTAGTATGTATTCTTTCGTGTAATTATTTTGATTTTGAGATATTGTGCTTATATTATGTTATGTGTAGGTACTTTTCTAGTGAGTTTTGTACCTGCCTTGGTGTTATTTGACTCGGGTGCGAGTCGGTCTTTTGTATCTTTGGCTTTTAGTCAGCACATCAGTGTTAGTCGTGAGGCGTTGAGTTGACCTCTGAGAGTTTCCATAGCTGATGAGAGGGTGGTATATGCCACATAGGTGATCCGAGGGTGTGTACTCGAGATTTTCAGTGATGAGTTCCCGATTGATTTAGTTCCTATTGCGGTGGGAGATGTCTGTGTCATCATGGGCATGGACTGGTTGAGCTGATTCGGAGCGGTTATCGACTGCGAGCGACAGTTGGTGACCATACGAGACCCTAGTGGGGGAGTTCTTATGGTGTACGGCGAGGGTACACGTTCTGGGTCAGCATTTTGTTCGGCCGCTAGAGTGAGACAGTGTCTACAGCGGGGCTGTAACGGTTTTGTAGCGTATGTGATGGATACACGGGTTGATTCAGAGAGACCGGGGTCAGTTGATGAGGTTCCGATAGTGCGTGAGCTCTCGGACGTATTTCCAGAGGAGTTGCCGGGCGTGCCTCCCGTGAGGCAAGTGGAGTTCAGTATCGATTTGGTTCCAGGGGCCGCACCTATCGCCAAGGTGCCCTATCGCCTTGCACCTCCAGAGATGTAGGAGTTATCCTCGCAGCTGCAGGAGCTGCTGGGAAAGGGGTTTATTCGGCCGAGTAGCTCGCCATGGGGAGCGCCTATCCTTTTTGTCAAGAAAAAGGATGGTTCACACCAGATGTGCATTGATTACCGAGAGTTGAACAAGCTAACGGTCAAGAACCGTTACCCGTTGCTGAGGATCGACGATTTGTTCGATCAGTTGGAGGGAGCATCTTGGTTCTCCAAGATCGATTTGAGGTCTGGGTATCATCAGGTAAGGGTGCGAGATGAGGACATCCAGAAGACAACGTTCAGGACTCGTTATGGGCAATACGGGTTTGTGGTGATGCCTTTCGGACTCACCAATGCCCCAGCAGTGTTCATGGATCTCATGAACAGAGTGTGTAGGCCGATGTTGGATCGGTCGGTGATCATATTCATCGACGACATTTTGGTATATTCGAGATCTAGAGAGCAGCATGAGGAGCATTTGAGGGAGATCCTCGGAGTTCTGAGATCGGAGAGGCTATATGCCAAATTCTCCAAATGTGATTTCTGGTTACGAGAGGTCCAGTTCCTAGGACACCTCGTTAACCAGAAAGGGATATTGGTTGACCCGGCCAAAGTTGAGGCAGTGATGAGTTGGGAGGTGCCGAGGTCACCCATCGAGATCAAGAGTTTCTTAGGGCTGGTAAGCTATTACCGGAGATTTATCAGGGATTTCTCCAGGATCGCCGTGCCACTCACCATATTGACCTGGAAGGGTGTTGCTTTTTCTTGGGGCCCAGAGCAGTAGGCCTCCTTCGAGACACTTCGCCAGAGACTATGCGAAGCCCCGGTGTTAGCCCTTCCGGAGGGAATGGAGGGCTTTGTGGTGTATTGTGACGCGTCCATAACGGGGTTGGGAGCGATGTTGATGTAGAGAAGGCATGTGATAGCATACGCATCGAGGCAGCTGAAGCCTCATGGTAAGTTGCAGCCGTTGAGGGGTGCTTAACCTGTCGTAGGGTTAAGGCTGAGCACCAGAGACCGCATGGTAAGTTGCAGCCGTTGGAGGTTCCCGAGTGGAAGTGGGAACAGATTACCATGGATTTTATCACCAAAATGCCAAGGACTGCTAGGGGAGTCGATGCAATTTGGGTGATTGTGGACAGGTTGACAAAGAGCGCCCACTTCCTTGCTATCAGTGAGAGCTATTCCGCAGAGAAGTTGGCAGAGATGTACGTGAGGGAAGTGGTCTCACGGCATGGAGTGCCGATCTCGATTGTCTCAGACCGAGATATGCGTTTCACTTCCAGATTCTGGAAGAAATTTCATGAGGAATTGGGTACTAGGCTGCATTTTAGTACCGCATACCACCCCCCCAGACTGATGGACAGAGCGAACAGACGATTCAGATGCTCGAGGATATGCTCCAGGAATGTGTGTTGGATTTCGGCGGGAGTTGGGACACGTATTTGCCCTTGACAGAGTTTTCCTACAACAACAGCCATCATTCGAGCATTGGTATGCCACCCTTTGAGCTGTTGTATGTGAGAAGGTGTCGGACCCCATTTGCTGGGGAGAGGTCGTGCAGCGTGTTATGGGTAGTACCGAGATCGTGCTTCAGACGACTGAGCAGATACAGCAGGTCAGGCAGAGGTTATTGACCGCTTAGAGTCTTCAGAAGAGTTATGCGGACATGTGCCGGTCCGAGCTCGAGTTCCAGGTCGGCGACTTTGTGCTCCTGAAGGTCTCTCCTTGGAAAGGAGTGATCCGATTCAGGAAGAGGGGCAAGTTGGGGCCCCGATATATCGGTCCTTTTCGGGTGATCGCAAGGGTAGGCAGGGTAGCGTATCGTTTGGAGCTACCTGAGGAGTTGGGGCAGATTCATGACACCTTCCACGTGTCGCAATTGCGAAAGTGTATAGCTGATGAGTCGGTAGTGGTACCATTGGAGGATATTCAGGTGGATGCGAGCCTGAATTATGCTGAGAGACCGGTGGCAATCAAGGATCGGAAGATCATGGTTTTGAGGAGCAAGGAAGCACCTTTGGTTTTGGTTCAGTGGCAACATAGGAAGGGGTCCGAGATGACTTGGGAGTCAGAGTCGGAGATGCGAGGGCAACATCCATAGTTGTTCGAGGAATGAGACTTCGGGGGAGAAGTTTGGTTCTAGTGGGGGAGAATTGTAACAGCTCGAGATTCAGGTGCATTTCTTTCACCCTTATTCTTTGTCTATTGGTCATGTTTAGTCCTTGAGTGGAGGGTTATAGCAAGTGAGTACGTTGGGCGTACCAGAGGGGTACGTTGCGCGTACTCATGCATTTAATTTGGACGCAGAGTCGCCAGGGTACGCTGGGTGTACCCAGAGTTACGTCGGGCGTACCCGGCTCAGGTGCAAAAACCCTAATCCGTCTTGTGCACTATTTAAAGGGTGCTAAGGGTTATTTCTCATCCTCCATATCCGTGAGTGAAACCCTAAGAGAGAGCCCTCCATCGTCCTTAGTGTGTGAGAGTGTTGTTGGAGCTAATTGTGCTTTGGTGGCTTAGTGAAGAGGAAGGAAGGGAGTTCTTGGAAGCTAAAGCTTGAGGTGACATTTTGGATCTGAGATCTACAGAGAAAAGGGTTACACTTGGAGGTAAAAGTTCAAAACTTTCCTCTTATTTTGGTTGTTGTTGCATGTGCCATTTCTAGGGCTAAAAACCCCAAAGGTGGAGACTTTATGAGTGTAAGGTGCGCCATGGTCCGAGATCTGTCCCTATTCAGTGGTATTAGTGGTTTAGAACCATAAAGTTTCCATCTTGGATGATAGTTTGAGGTCATGCTTGTGTAATAAGCCTTTTAGAGTTAAAGGATGGAACATTATGGGAGTTGGTGGCTTGTTCAGCCATGCAAAGGCTTAAAGTCATCAACTTTATGGATTAAGAGGCTTAGATGTGGTTAGATCTAGAATTTGGATGTGGGTCTTAACTGTTTAAGACCTCAAGAGCTGAGAGGCTGAAGCTGGGGAGTACGCCGGGCGTAATCCCAGTACGCGCCGCATACTGGGTGGCGCTCCCCGATTCTGAGATGCAGCCTGGTATGCTCAGCGTACACATCTGGTACGCGCAGCGTAACCCGGAAAGTTGACTTTTGGTTGACTTTTAGGGTATGGTCTAGTGTGGGGCCTTTTGAGTTATGAGAGGGGTAAAATGGTATTTTACCCTTCTGAGAGTATCATAAGAGGACATAGTCTAGCCTTTTAGAGTTATATTAAATAGAGTATTTATTTCACATGATTAGGCAGCGGCTAGGCCAGCGTTCACTGAGTCGGAGAATTACCGAGATACCAGAGGTGAGTCTTCTCACTATACTTTACCTAGTGTGGTAACAGAGTTATGTGACCGAGTACTATAGAGTTATATGCTAGTGTATTTGCATGTTATTTGTGCTTGTGATTTATTGTGATATGTGATATGCATGATTCAGAGTTATAGAGTTGGGATTTTCGGGTCCTTAGAGTTAGGGCCAGAGGGCCCACAGAGATTTGGGGCTAGAGGGCCCCACTGAGACACATTGACCAGAGGGTCAACAGAGTTAAAGACTCGAGTGCCTATTATGTGTTAGAGTGGTATTTTGGGGAACTTACTAAGCTTATGCTTACAATGTTATGTGTTATGTGTTTCAGGTACCAGTGATGACCGCGGTAAGGCGCCGGCTTGATTCGTACACACGCATGGGATTTTATGTATTTTGATCTTGGGAGATATTTTGTGAAACAAAGACATGATACTATGACATTTTATGAATGAATGAGTTTGTAACAATGTGTTTGAAAATGCAAATTTTTTTTTTAATTTTTATGGTGTTACAGGCACCTTTCCACAAACCAAGCTATGTCCCTCTTCATACAGGGCCACCAATAATCGAGACGAAGATCCCTATACATCTTCGTCACCCCAGGATGGATGGAGAACCTGGATTTGTGCGCCTTTGCCATCAGTACCTGGCGCACACCCCCATGATACGGGACCCACACCCTATGGTGAAGATTCAACAATCCCCGACTGTCATAGTCGAAGGAGGAAACCTGACCCACAACTCTCTCACTCTTTCGATGTTCCTCCTTCATGGCCTCCTGCTGGGCCTCCCGAATCTGCTCCAACAACGGAGTAACAACTATGATCCTCAGACAGATGTCCCTGATCGGCGCTGCCTTACGGCTAAGCGCATCGGCTATGACATTGGCCTTCCCTGGGTGGTAGAGGATCTCGCAATCATAATACTTTACCACATCAAGACATCGACGCTGCCTCATATTCAGATTTGGCTGGTCCATGAGATACCTCAGACTCTTATGGTCCATGTAAATGGTACAACGAACTCCATGGAGGTAATGGCGCCAAATCTTGAGGGCGAAAACAATAGCCCCCATCTCCAAATTATGCATCGTGTAATTCGCCTCGTGAGGCTTCAGCTGCCTCGAAGCATAAGCTATAACATGCCCTCTCTGCATCAATACTGTACCCAAAACTGATATGGATGCATCGCAGTATACCACAAAGTCCTCCATGCCCTCTGGCTGGGCTAAGATTGGCGCCCCGCATAATCTCTACCTCAACGTCTCAAATGCGACATGCTGCTCAGGCCCCCAGCAAAAGACCACGGCTTTCCTCGTCAATCGGGTCAGGGGCGCGACTATATTGGAGAAGTCTTGAATGAACCTCTGATAGTTGCTTGCCAGTCCCAGGAAGCTCCGAATCTCAGATGGAGACCTCGGAACCTCCCACCTCATCACGACCTCCACCTTGGCCGGATCAACTGAAATCCCGCCCTGGTTGACAAGGTGCCCAAGAAACTGCACCTCGCGCAACTAGAACTCGCACTTGGAGAACTTAGCATATAAGCTCTCCCTCCTCAAAGTATCCAAAACCTCTCGCAAGTTCTCCTCATGTAGCTCTTGAGTCTTGGAATAAACCAAGATGTCATCGATGAAAACTATCACAGACCGATCCAACATCGGTCTACACACGTGGTTCATGAGAGCCATGAACGCGGCAGGAGCATTGGTGAGCCCGAAAGGCATCACCACGAACTCATAGTGGCCATAGCGCGTTCGGAACGCAGTCTTCTGCACATCCTCCTCTCTGACCCTCATCTGATGATATCCTGAATGCAGATCAATCTTGGAGAACCAAGATGCTCCCTGTAGCTGGTCAAATAAGTCATCAATCCTCAGGAGTGGGTAACGGTTCTTCACCGTTACCTTATTCAACTCCCAAGAGTATATATACATCCGATGAATCCCTTGTCTAACAGCTTGTAACATCCCGAAATATCAAGAGTAGAGTGGAAGGGCTAAAAGTGTAAATTGAGAAAGAGTGACTCGGCGAGTCCATGGATGGACTCGGCGAGTCCATGGATGGACTCGGCGAGTAGAGTCGCGATTTGGTCGCGTGTTAAGTAGCCGACTCGGCGAGTCAATGAGGTGGACTCGGCGAGTAGGCGCTGAGTGGAGAAAACCCTAATTCTCGGGGTTGAGCCCTATATAAAGAACATTATGTTTTCCTCCCAGCCTCTTTATCACCCCTTGAGTCCCAGAAACCCTAAAATCGTGGAGAAGCACCATTGTTGAGCAAATTAGAGCTTGGAGAGGTGGTTATTGAAGAGATCTTAGAGAAGGAGAGGCTTGGAGCAAGGGGCTTTGCTTGGATTCAAGTTTCATTGCAGTTGGGGCGTTCTTTTGAGGTAATATTTCGTCTTTGAGCTGCCATTTCCTTGATGCATCATTTTGGGGGTATTAGAGATTAGATATTTGGATGTGTTGGAGTTTAGAGGTTAGATCTGAGGTTGCTACCTCAGATCTGGAATGGAGGAGAGTTGGAATGCATGAAAGTCCCTGTGTTGAGTGTTGGATGAAGCTATCATGTCCCAAACCTTAGCCCTAATGTGCAAAACGCATGGATCTCTTTGGATTCACGTAAAGTTTGCCACTTTACGTGATGGATGAGTTGTAGGAGGCTAGATCTATGTTTTGGAGCAATTGCATGGCCTGGAATGCTTCTGAATGGATTTAGCCCGGTGGTACTCGGCGAGTCACATGGGTGTACTCGACGAGTTGCTTGAAGATGAGCTGGAACTCGACAAGTTGGAAGAGCAACTCGGCGAGTTGGATGAAGATGGCCTGGAACTCGGCGAGTTGTATGAACAACTCGGCGAGTAGGTTGAAGATAGCCTTAGACTCGGTGAGTCTGTTCTTGGGCTCGGCGAGTCTTGTCGAAGAGTCCCAATATTTTCTGGTCGAGTTGAGAATCGGTGAGTCAAGGGATGACTCAGTGAGTTGTGTGCGAGTGGACTCAGAGTTGTTGAACTCGACGAGTCTCGGGGTGATTTGGCGAATTAGGCCGCGGATTGAGGGAAGTTCTGTGTATGGGGACTCGACGAGTCATCGGGTTGACTCGACAAGTAGAGTCAATCAGGGGTTGACTTTGACCTTGTCTTTGACCAAGGGTTGGCCTGTGGTTTCCAGGGGCATTTTGGTAATTGTTGATTATTGTTTTTGATGGGTTTTAGCCATAAGAACTTTCCTATGTGCGCATGCAAAACCCTAATGCTCAGATCTAGGCTTTCTAATAAACATGCATTGAATCCAAGTCTTCTAATGACTAATTAGGTTAAATAACAACATTGAAACAGATCTAGAATCATACCTTTGAGTTCCTTGTTGATCTTGAGGTCTTGGAGCTTCTAGAGTCACAAGTGTCACTCCTCTAATGGCTTACAAACACCAATAGCAATAAGAATGATTTAGGAGAGAGGAGAGGGGAGGAATTCGACCAGAGGTTCCTTGCTTTAGGAGATCTGTCGAATTCCCTATGCCTGAGGGTCTATTTATACTTGTAGACTCCTTAAGGGTTACAACCTAAACCCTAATTGGATAATCTTCTCTTAAGGCTATCCAAATCCATTCCATAGATAAGTATATGGACGATTTTAGCTTTCCTAAAGCTCTTAGAATCCGTCCATACCATATCCAAATGGATTTACAGTCTAAAGCTTAACTATCAAACAATTGACAGTTTATACCCCTTTATTTAATTAATCTCTTTAAGTCACCAAATTAATTCTAATTAATTCTATGACTTATATTAACAATATATTATTCATTATATTATTCACATAATATATTAATAATATTTACTCTCTCTTAATAAATCATCCTATCAAGTTGCTATGGTGAAGGCAACCCAAAAGGACCATGCATAACCGGATCAAATACTTGCCTAACATAGTTGCAGCCTTAGACACTATTCCAACAGTTTTGAGTTCAGTGCATTGGTGGTTGTCCAGTGGTGGAGATCGTATCAGTGATCGGAGCAGCTTGGGTTATCTGTTCAGTCGGCAGTTTTGAGGTGAGTTATCCTCACTATATCAACAGGGTCTAAGGCACCAAGGCCGGCCCTTATCGGATTGAGATCCGGGTAGTTGTTATTATGTTACTGCTTTGATATGTTTGCATCCTGTGAGTTAGGATGGTATATGTTAGAGACATGATTGACATCGGTATCCTGAGAGATAGGGAGATGTTGTGTTAGTGACCTGTTAGGTCGGTATCCTGGTTAGGATGGTGGTATGTTATGTGATCTGTTTGATCTGCTTATTGACTGTGAATCGCTATATGATTGTATGTATATGTGCACATGGTTGTTTGGACTGGAGTTGGGTTGAGGCGGGTCCTGCTGTGTGCTGTAGGCCAAGATACCCAGGGCGGACCGGTTGTCCCGAAGGCCCAGCGAGCGGTACAGATTGGCTGTAGGCCCCGAAAGGGCGGACCAGACGTGCCGAAGGCTCGGAGAGTGGACCAGATAGACTGAAGGCCCGGTGCGGGCGGACCAGTCATACTGTAGACTCAGAGAGTGGACTAGGTGGATTGAAGGCCTGGGAGCGGGCGGACCAATCACACTGCAAACTCGATGTATATGGATAGACTCAGAGGGTGGACCAGGTGGACTGTAGGCCGGTGCGGCGGACCAGTCACACAGTAGACCCGAAGTGCATGGTTGTTTTGTGATCAGATATGTTATGGCATGTTATGCGTGTATGGTATTTATGGTTGGTATTTTGAGGATATCTCACTAAGCTTTCGGGCTTACAGTTGTGGTTTCATGTTTTTCAGGTTCTTCAGGAGACTGTGGCAAGGCGAAGGCGTGATCGTACCGCTCCTCATGATTTCGTAGTATTGTGATTCTGGGAACACGTTAAATGTTTTGTATTGAAAACCTTTTTGTAAAGATTTAATGGAGTCGAGATGTTTTTGAAAAATTTAAAATTGGTTTTATTTTTCGGTCGTTACAAGTTGGTATCAGAGATTTTGTGATTCTAGGGTTGGGTCGAGAGAGTTGGATCCCAGGATGGTGGGAAGAGTCTGAGATTTTGTGTGGTGTTTCTTTTCAGTATGGAGATTCCGAGGCATGATGAGAGTGGATCCAGGTCAAGATTGGGAGCTGGAGAGAGAGTTCCGGGCGGATCGGTGCCACCCGAGGTTATCGGTCAGATGAGCACGAGCGAGTTGGATGCGAGGATTCGTGAGATCCTACGTGATGAGATTGCTGAGTTGTTCTGGGCTGAGTTGCTAGAGTTGTTTGGTTCGATTAAGACCGCCATGGTTGAGTATTTTGATGAGCACTATGCAGCTCTCACTGAGATGGCTGCCGCGGCGGCTACAGCGGCTGTAGCAGCGGCAGGGGGAGGAGCTAGTCGGGGTTTTCAGTATCGGGACTTCGATAATACGAAGCCTCCCACATTCGATGGAGTTCAGGACCCGATTGTTGGTATGAGGTGGTTATCAGACGTGGAGGGGTGTTTCTTCACGTGTTCATGCCCTGCTGATCAGAGGGTGAGGTGTGCTCTGAACCTGTTGAGGCTCGGGGCGAAGGATTGGTGGAGATTGACCACGGGGTCATATTCGGATGCTCAGAGGGCTGTGGTTTCGTTGGATCAGTTCAGAGAAATGTTCAGCACTCGTTATGTTCCGCAAGTTGAGAGGGAGAGATTGGCTCAGGAGTTTCTTGAGCTGAAGCAGGGTTCGGAGTCGGTGACTGAGATCACCAGGATGTTCACTGAGAGGGCGATGTTTTGCCCAGAGTTCGCTTCGGAGCAGGCTCAGATGTCTTGATATCTGAGCATGCTCAAGAGGGACATCAGACAGTTTGTGTCTGCGCAGAGGTGCGAGACCTTGTTGGAGTTGCAGGAGGCCGCTAGGCGGCGTGAGTTAGAGATTGAGTTGCAGTGCGTGAGCTGAGGCAGGCTCCGGTGTATTTGCAGCCGACGCTGAAATGGTCCAAGACCGTTAATGTTAGAGTGGGGGATCTGAGCAGTCACACTTGTGGGAAGTGTGGGAGAGGTCACACCGGGGTTTGTAGGTCCGATGGTGCATGCCGCAAGTGCGGAAAGGAGGGGCACTATGCGAGGGATTGTCGGCAGTCAACGCTAGTTCGGTATTTGAGGATTTACTATCATTGTCATCAGGTTGGGCATTTGAGGGTCAACTGTCCACAGCTTGTTGCAGGACCGGTATAGGCTCCAGCACCGGCCACTTTGAGGATCACAGGTGGAGGTCAGGGTGGAGCAGAGCCCCCAAGGGCTCAGGGTCGTGCTTTTCATCTTATAGCAGAGGAGGTCAGGGCAGTGCCGGATGCAGCTGTGGGTATGTTTCTTTCTTGATGTCTTGTTATCTTGTGATTATTGTGGGGTAATGTTTATGAGCTTGTACTTTGTATGGTTTTCGATGTGGTATTCGTCGTTTTGCGGGTTGTGGTTTTGGTTATGGGTTATTGTTTTGGGAATTCCGTTGGTTATCATTCATAAGGGTTATTAGTGGAAACCCGACATTGGGTTGCAGGCCGAGTAGCATCTGCTTTTTGAGGAGTGGTTAGATGCAGATTGAGTTTCATTCGAGCAGGTTGATCAGTGTTGATATGAGATCTCGTTGAGGTTGTTTATGCTTGTGAGAAGCAGTCCGCGTGTAAGTCTTTTCTTTGTGCAAGAGTTGTTCTGGGAGGTCGGTAATGGCGACCGGTGGTCGATAGTTAGTGCCCAAGTGGGGGAGAATTGGAGAATTCTCCGGGAGATCGATGAGTAATTGTAAGTGCTTAGCTGTTGGGATTCAGCAAGTGTACTGTCAGCCCAAAGTATAGGCTGATAGGAGTAAGAGTCGGACATGCAAGGCGGGATTCAGACGTAGGGCATTTGATTGTGGAGGGCCTGGGGGCAGGCCGGGATTGAGTATGTATGATGGAGTTAGAGTTCGGAACCCCTAGAGGGCTAGAACGGTATGCATGGGAGGACTTCCGGGGGGGATAGCTCGGAATGTTGAATGCTAGTGGAGCGGTCCGGATAGACTGAAGGCCGGAAGGTGTACCAGTCAGGCCGAAGGCTCGGAGAACGGTCCAGCCAAACTGAAGGCACTAAGAGCGGTCCAGATTGGCTGAAGGTTCTGAGAGAGTGGTCCAGATGGGCTGAAGGCCTGGTGAGGCGGTCTAGTCATGCTGAAGACTCCGCAGGTATTGTTGGGTCAGTTTGAGGATATGGTTTGTGTATGTTGCAGTGTGATTGCATTAGAAGGTCTGGCCCCGGATAGTGATCTTGATTAGTGGAGATAGTGCATGGGCTTGAGAGTCCCTACGATGAGAGTCAGAGTATGTGTGTTGGATGGATAGCGGATACGCTAAAAAGGGTGGTGTAGCGTTGGGCAAGCACCGTGGCACTTGTTAGGGTGGCAATGTGGTCAAGTGGATTCCTTTGTAAGGATAAGAGAGAGGTGTGTAAATCCGCGAGGGAGTGCAAGTTCACGGAAGTGAAAGCGGTAGAGCAGAGTTATGAATAGAGTAATTCGAGTATGGTTATTGAGCAGCGTGTTTGCGGTAGCGGAATAAAAGCTCATCCAGTTTGGGATGTCTGCTGAGGTTGCGGAGGAATTCCGCAGATGAAGAGCTAAGAGACTCAGAAGGGATGTAGGGAGAGAGTCTTGGGCTCTCAGTGTGATTCTGATCAGGGTATTGGATATGTATTAGTGGTTCATCCTGGGGGGTGTTAGAGGATATCATCAGTATATCAGGTTTTCCCAACCTGAGGGTGCTGGAGAAAGTTCAGCACGTGTATGTGATTGCAAGAGGAGAACTCGTGGGAGTTGCTCTGAGATTGAGAATGGGCCTTTCTGGCGTCACGGAATGGATAGAGTGGGATTCGGATCGGGGATCCGATGGTTCATGGCTTTCTAGCCCTTATGGGTCGAGTGATTGTTGGGATTTGGGGCAGTGATGCTTCATGGGTAATTCTCGGTTGTTGAGTGTGATTATCAGAGGGTACAGCTGGTGCCCGGCTCGAGACGGTGATCAGGACACTGTAAGGAAAGAGAAAGTGTGTTTGAATTTTGATGGGTATGCCTTGAGGGACTTGGCCCGGTTAAGGCCCGGTGGCGCGTTGTGGAAGTATCTTTGGGATTGAATTGCTGTAGGCTTCTAGGACGAAGCCTAATAAAAGTGAGGGAGAATTGTAACATCCCGAAATATCAAGAGTAGAGTGGAAGGGCTAAAAGTGTAAATTGAGAAAGAGTGACTCGGCGAGTCCATGGATGGACTTGGCGAGTAGAGTTGCGATTTGGTCGCATGTTAAGTAGCCGACTCGGCGAGTCAATGAGGTGGAATCGGCGAGTAGGCGCTGAGTGGAGAAAACCCTAATTCTCGGGGTTGAGCCCTATATAAAGAACATTATGTTTTCCTCCCAGCCTCTTTATCACTCCTTGAGTCCCAGAAACCCTAAAATCATGGAGAAGCACCATTGTTGAGAAAATTAGAGCTTGGAGAGGTGGTTATTGAAGAGATCTTAGAGACGGAGAGGCTTGGAGCAATGGGCTTTGCTTGGATTCAAGTTTCATTGCAGTTGGGGCGTTCTTTTGAGGTAATATTTCGTCTTTGAGCTGCCATTTCCTTGATGCATTATTTTGGGGGTATTAGAGATTAGATATTTGGATGTGTTGGAGTTTAGAGGTTAGATCTGAGGTTGCTACCTCAGATCTGGAATGGAGGAGAGTTGGAATGCATGAAAGTCCATGTGTTGAGTGTTGGATGAAGCTATCATGTCCCAAACCTTAGCCCTAATGTGCAAAATGCATGGATCTCTTTGGATTCACGTAAATTTTGCCACACTACAGACTCGATGTATGTGGATAGACTCAGAGGGTGGACTAGGTGGACTGTAGGCCGGTGCAACAGACCAGTCACACAGTAGACCCGAAGTGCATGGCTGTTCTGTGATCGGATATGTTATGGCATGTGATGCGTGTATGGTATTTGTGGTTGGTATTTTGAGGATATCTCACTAAGCTTTCGGGCTTATAGTTATGGTTTCATGTTTTTTAGGTTCTTCAGGAGACTGTGGCAAGGCGAAGGCGTGATCGTACCGCTCCTCATGATTTCGTAGTATTGTGATTCTGGGAACACATTAAATGTTTTGTATTGAAAACCTTTTTGTAAAGATTTAATGGAGTCGAGATGTTTTTGAAAAATTTAAAATTGGTTGTATTTTTCGGTCGTTACACAGCTCCGCAGCTGTGTAGACAGCTCCTGCATCTCAGAAGGAGCCAAACGATACGATGCCTTGGCTATCGGAGCTGCACCAGGGACTAGGTCGATCCTGAACTCTACCTGCATCTCCGGAGGTATCCCAGGCAACTCCTCAAGGAGTACATCTGCAAACTCTAGTACCACGGGCACATCGCCAACCGTCGCCTTACCTGCTTCCCGGGTATGCATAGCATATGCGACAAATCATGTGCAACCCTGCTGAAGGTAGCGCCTAGCTCTCGCTGCTGAACATAGAGCTGGTCCTCGTTGTGGCCTCTCGCCTTGAACCACCAGCTCTCCCCCATTTGGGGTCCTGATCCGCACCAACTGATGAGCGTAGTCAATCACTGCCCTGTTAGGGCTTAGCCAATCCATACCAATAATAACCTTGTTCCGCCGAAACGGTATGTGAACTAGATCTACCAAGTAATCCTCCTCGGACAGCCTCAAAACACAATCACGGTAGACCTCTGAGGATTGCACAGACCAGTCGTCCACAATCTCGAGCTCCGATGGGCAATCCAGCATGCCCGAAGACTCAGGAAACTTCTTGCTAAGCGCAAGAGAAACAAACGATCGGATAGCACCCGAATCGAACAATACCTGAACTGGGATACCATTCACATGGAAAACTCCTAAACATAGCACATACATAACATATCAAAATCACAGCGACATAACATAAAAGCATAAGAAATAAATTGTACCCATCACCACATCGGGTGCAATGTGTGCCTCCTTGGCTGTCAACTGAAATGCTCGGCTCCGCACCACTGGAGCCTCTTGTTAGATAAGGTGTCTAAGTCCATAACTATTTCTGGTATGTACTTGACCCGATTTGGTATGGTCCATTTGGATTGCATGGCATCATGCATTTGGATAGACTAAAATGAGAGAAATAACACTTATGGTTTATTAATATATTATAAGTTCTAATATATTAATTATAATCTTATTTAAATAGTATTGATCAAGAATTAATTAAGTGATCAAAAGGTGACTATTTAAATATATGGGTTGATTGTGTCAGTCGCTCATACTTGTATGGTGGGCTTAATGCTCCATGGATTATCAAGTTGGGCTAAGGCTCATAAGATGCTCCATGGATTGCTCCATGGTTTTTATAGGACCCATGGGTCATGGAAATGAAAGGTCATGACAATTAGGGTTTAAATGGTGTAACCCTAATTGTAACACACTATATAAAGAACATGATATCATCTAAAATCGGCTACACTAACAAAAGAAGACGGCTAGGCCGATTTTGAAGTGTTCTACATTTCTCTCAAAGTCATTCCAAGTGTACTTGGTGTTGTGTGAGACATGTGAGGCATCACACTTGGGGTGCTAGGCTCACAAGGTTTCCAAGGAATCAAATCAACTACAAGGTATGTAATTCTTGCCATCTTTTATGTTTAAAATTCCACATGTATGCTAGATAGGATTATGAACCTTGGAAAAGTATTTTGCATGTATTTTAGAAAAACATAGATCCAAGGTTTTCTAGGGTTGCATGTACACCTTAGGAGTTTTAGAATGCTCAAAACCCTATAGTGGTATCAGAGCCTAGGCTTGTTTGTTTGATACTTGATGCAAAATAGTGAAAAAAGTCAGTTTTCTTGCTTTCTGCACAGGGGACTCACTGATTCCATGGGGGGACTCGACGAGTCCAAGTCAATATTCAACCAACTCGGCGAGTTGGTTATTGCACTCAACGAGTTGGGCATGCAGAGTACAGATTTTCGATTTTTGCTGTTGAAAATGGACTAGAAACATTACCCTAAACTGTTTTGGTGTTTTAAAACTTGTTTTAGATGGTGTAATGGTAGTTCTAATCCATTTACAATGGCTAATATCAAAATTACATGATTATATGTGTTCATATGTTCTTGAAATTTTGATATGACTATTCATCTTCTTATGAGTTCTTGATAGATCATAGGAATTACTTGTTTAATGCTTAATTCATGATCTTTATGTGTTTTAATGGAGTCCATAACTTGTCCTCAAGTTATGGATAACCAAAAGTCACTTTGTATTAATTCCATTAAAAGAACACATAAGTTACAAAAATGAAGAGTCTTCATTTTTAATAACTGATAAGTTATGAATTGAAAGGTTTTGTAAAGTTACAAAACTTGCCCTCAAGTTATGGAACATGTAAACTCATCTAGTAAACTTTAGTTCCAATCCCTAGAATTTTAAAAGTTAAAATTCAACCCTTATACTTAATAATATTATAAGTTAATAATATATATGTATAAGATCAAGTCATTTTACCGTTAGTAGGCCTCATTCATGAAGCCGGTCTATAAGGGGGGGGGGGTATAAGGTTGTTGCCTATAAAATGGCAACTTAATGGGTGTCACTCTCACCCACTGCTTCCTTGACTGGTGGAGGGTCATTAGCCGAACAGGTAGGACAATGACTTAAAAATTCTCATTAAAAAGTATAATGATTAGTATAAAGTAACTAATTGTTTTATTAATTCCCAATCTTAGTTATTTTAGGAAAATGTGAATAAGCTTCTAATCCATGATATTACACTTTGCACCTTGATTAAGTCGTTACTGGAGCGTGTGTGGTTAATCGACACACTGACTTGGACTTAACAAGGTAGGAAAAGGGTGACTAAAAGTTTTTCATAGGTCGGTGGAATGCATGTGGTTAACCGGAACATCGATTGAGTGGAAAACATTAAGGGTACCAAGTAAGTTGCATGGTTACTTCACACCTTGTTTTGTGATCCTTGGCATCGCAGTCACAAAACATGAAGGGCACACTCGAGATTGAAACATGCCATTGAAAATTTCAATGAATCTCAAAAGAATCTAGGAATTTCTAAGAACCAATAAAAACCTAATAATTCATATATCGTTTTCATGGTGGAAATTGGTGAATCGTCATTCACCTACCTTTCAAATATGTTATAGCTTAGATTACGACATCCCTATTCTTAGTTATAATATATTGTGATTGGATCCTAGCCTTAATATTACATTTGGGTGTTTTATTAAGGACTATCTCTATACCTAACCTAAACTTGTTTTTCTTCTTTTCAGAAGTCTTCAAACAATGCTGCTTCTGGCTCAAACCCAACCGGCTCCTTCTCTCTCATGAAACTTTGTGGGAGAGTCATCTTTGATGGTTCCAACTTTATGGATTGGATCCGGAACATAAGGATGGTTACTCGTTACGAGGACAAGGAATATGTCATTGATAAGGACCTGAAGGAGATTGATGAGTCCACTGCTACCCCTCATCAAAGAGATGCCACCAAAGTGGCATGTATCATGATGGCTACCATGATAGCTGAACTCCAAAAGTCCTATGAGGACTATTACCCTTTTGAGATGCACCAAGACTTGATGGACCGCTATCATCAAAGTGCTCGACAAGAGAGGTATGACATCATCTGCTCCATGATAACAACTCGAACGAAGGATGGTGAACCCATCACCGGCCACTTGCAGAAAATGCAAAGGTATGTGGACCGGTTGCTGAAACTTAATGTGAACTTCCCTGAGGAGTTGGCAATATATATCATTTTTCACTCCTTACTCTCGTGTTATGATCAATTCCGCATGACATACCACATGAACAAGGAGGAAGTTACCCTCAGCAAGCTTCAAGGACTCCTAAAGACCGCTGAATCTGGTCTTAAAGGTAAGTCAGTTGTTACCACTCCTACTTCTACTCCAAACTCCGCCCCTGTCTTGGCAATTGGGAAAGGTCGAGGTAAAAAGAGGAAGAACCCTTCGAAGGGTACAAAGGGTAAGACCCTTGAAGGCTCCTCTTCAAGTGGAACCAAGAAAGGTTTCGTCACTCCTTCTACTAACCCTGAAGAGGCTGAATGCTTCTATTGCCATGAAAAGTCACATTGGAAGCGGAAGTGCCCAAAGTACCAGCATGATATTAAGGATGGGAAAGTGAAACCCACCCATGTAGGTATTTACACAATATGTTCTAATAACTCACCCTATTCTAACTCTTGGGTCCTTGATACAGGTTGTGGAATTCACATATGTTCTGATTTGAAGGGACTAAGAAGAAGTGAGAATGTGCAGCATGGAAAGATAAACTTGATCATGGGGAATAGGAAAGCTTCACTTGTCACCAAGATTGGAGTTTATTCTTTCTTGCTAAGGAGTGGGTTTTCATTAGATTTGAATAAATGTTGTTACTCACCTGAAATGGCAAGAAATATTATTTCCTTTAATGGTTTGTACAAACAAGGTTTTACCTTTTCTTTTGATAATGAAGTTGGTGGAATAAATGCTTTTTTTTAATAATGTTCTTTATTTTAAAGCATTACCTTGTGACGGTGTGTATGAAGCTGTGTCTGTTGTAGATAACCTAGGAAATAATGTGTTGTGTATTGATTCTACTAATGATAACTTTGATAAAGCATCATTATGGCATTGTCTTCTTGGACATGTAAGCAAGAAACGCATAGGCCAACTCCAAAAGGATGGAGTCTTGGACTCATTTGACCTAAAGTCAGATGATAGTTGTGAATTATGCCTACTTGGAAAATGACAAAGTCACCCTTTACTGGTTCTTGTGCAAGGGGTGAAGGTTTGTTGGTTCTAGTGCACATTGATGTGTATGGACCCTTCAAAACTGACACAAGGGATGCTAATCGTTATTATGTGACTTTTACAGATGATTATAGTAGATATGGATATGTCTACTTAATCAAGCATAAGTTAGAGACTTTTGAAAGGTTTACAGAGTTTAAGCAAGAAGTCGAGAATCAATTGGGCAGGAACATTAAAATGCTTCGATCTGATCGAAGTGGTAAGTATCTTAGTACAGAGTTCCTCAACTATCTTAAGGAATGTGGGATTGTCTCAAAATTGACACCTCCCAGGACACCACAGTGGAATGGTGTGGCTGAGAGGAGTAATCGAACCTTATTAGATATGGTTCGTTCCATGATGAGTCGAGCTTCGCTGCCAATTTCATTCTGGGGGTATGCCTTAGAGACTGTCGTCCATATCCTTAATCTAGTCCATACAAAGAAAGTTTCCAAAAATCCTCATGAGATGTGGATTGGAAAAGTTCCTAATCTAGACCACATCAAGATTTGGGGTTGTGAGGGTTTCATGAGCCGTGAGACTCACGATAAGCTCGAACCCCAGAGTGAGAGGTGTATTTTCATCGGCTACCCACAAAAATCCTTTGATTACCTTTTCTACAGACCTAGTGAGAATGTGGTCTTTGTACGAAGAAGGGCTATCTTGAGAGAGAGAGAGAGAGAGAGAGAAAAAGAGAGAGAGTTCATAAGCCAAGGAAACAGTGGGAGGAAGATTGACCTTAAAGAAATTCAACAGTCAAGTGGTGAAGGAACTTCAAACCCTAGCAGTCAACCTGAGGAGGAAACTCTTGCTGATCCAATTGACGAGTCTGTACCTCTAAGGCATTCCAAAAGGGTTAGGAATGCACCTGAGCACTACTATGGGTTCCATATTACTGCAGAAGGTGAGACACTTATTAGTGATGAGACACTGATAAGTCTGGATGAACCTAACAACTATGCGGAAGCCATGGCAGGCCCCGAGTCTGCTAAATGGAAAGAGGCAATGGACAGCGAGGTCCAATCCATGTATGCCAATCAAGTTTGGAACTTGGTTGACAATGTACCGGGTCGTAAGAAAGTTGGGTGCAAATGGATCTTCAAGAAGAAGACCGACATGGATGTTAATGTACACACTTATAAGGCGCGAACGGTTGCAAAGAGATTTTCTCAAACACCAGGAGTTGATTATGATGAGACCTTTTCACCAGTAGCAAAGATTAAGTCTATTAGGGTCCTGTTAGCCATTTCTGCATTTCATGATTATGAAATATGGCAAATGGATCTCAAAACCTCCTTCCTTAATGGAAGTTTGGCTGAAGATGTTTACATGTGTCAGCCAGAAGGTTTTGTCAGTACAGAATACCCTAATAGAGTTTGTAAGCTTGAGAAATCCATTTATGGATTAAAACAAGCACCTCGTAGATGGAATCTTTGTTTCAACGAGAAAGTCAAAGAGTTTGGCTTTTGAAGGAGTGAAGATGAATCTTGTGTAAATGTCAAGGCTAGTGGGAGTATAGTTAGCTTTTTGGTACTATATGTGGAATACTGCTCATAGGAAATGACATCCCAACCTTGCAGGAAGTAAAGTCCTGGCTTGGGAAGTGTTTCACTATGAAATACCTAGGAGAAGCTGCCTATATTCTAAGGATAAGGATTTTGAGAGACCTAAGTAAAAGACTAAATGGACTTAGTCAGAGTACCTACTTGGATATGGTGCTGAAGAGGTTCAGCATGCAAGATTCCAAGAAAGGAGAGTTACCTATCCAGAGTAACGCCAGATTGAGTAAGACTCAGAGCCCAAGTACCGAGGCTGAGATAGCATAAATGAGTCGAGTACCTTATGCTTCCATTGTAGGCTCGATCATGTATGCTATGACTTGTACTCGTCCTGATGTGGATTTTTCCTTGAGCATGGTCAACAGATATTAGGGGAACCCTAGCAAGGCTCACTGGACTGCGGTATAGAACATTCTGAAGTACCTTTGGAGGACTAAGGACTGGGTCCTTACCCTCGGTGGGAGTGATGACTTGAGAGTTGTAGGGTATAGTGATGCTAGCTTCCAGACTGATAGGGATAATTTGCGCTCTCAGTCAGGCTAGGTCTTCACCTTAAACGGAGGAGCAATTACTTGGAAAAGTTCCAAGTAGGAGACAGTGGTTGATTCAATTTGCGAATCAGAGTATATAGCAGCAAGCGAGGCAACAAAAGAGGCGATATGGCCGAAGAACTTCATTAGAGACCTTGGAGTAGTACCAGCTATAAAGGAGCCAATGGAAATTTTTTGTGATAGTGAAAGTGCAGTTATGCCTTAGTGAAAGAACCGAGGGATCATGGGAGATCCAGACATATCGACAAAAAATACCATTTCATCAGACATCAAATAGAAGAAGGACTCTTCGTGGGAAAGAGGGTATCATCGGATGGGAACCCGGTAGATCCCCTCACGAAGGGACTGGGTCGGGTTAAGCATCTCCAGCATGTGAGGAACATAGGGCTGAAGGATGATATTAGTTTTAGTAGTTAAATAACTCAGAAATTTGTAAAGTGTAATTGAGATTTGATGATGAATAAAAGTTGTGTTTATTTATCAGTAAAGCGTTGCTATCTTTTGTCAATCGTTTACTATTATTTCGTTTGCATGTTTTGACTTCCAGAATACTTATGTTGTGTATCACATATTATTCAAATTCTCGACAGTCGGTCATATGTCGGAAGTAGATATGAATCAAGACTGTCATGAGGTTGGCTTGTAGCAAAATGGTGGTACAACACTTCATGAGTACTCATAAGTTCTGAGTATTGGACTCAACCCACGCTCACTGGTATCACTTCATGGAATTTATCTCGAGTGATCGTGAGACGGTAATATCATATAAGTCTTTAAACCTAGAGATATGACTTGTTTCCTATGAGTTGGTTATACATTGATCGTACGAAAACGCATTGGTAACTCGATGTTATAAAACGTACTTTTATGTGTGATTCAACAAGTAGTAGAAAAAGAATATGAGTCAAAGTTTATCTGTTCCTTCTTGGATTAGAAGTGATATCTGGGCCCCTTGATGACTTTTTTTGACTCATGTACCGGGCCCGGTCAGAACTAAATTGATGTGTTCGATTAACTTCTTTGTCAAACAAATCGGAAATCGGGAAACAAACTGCTGGACAAAAAGTAAGACATTGTTCCATGTATTTGTCTGGCTGATATCTAGAACAGAGGATTATATGATCACTTATCTTAAATGGCGTATCAACATCATCTCAGTTCTAAAAGACCTTGAAAAGAGTTACGATTGCTGATCGGTTCCTGAAGTCATACTTGAAGATATAGTTATTAGACTTATCCAAGTGGGAGACTATTGGATAAGGTGTCTATGTCCATACCTTTTTCTGGTATGTACTTGACCTAGTTTGGCATGGTCCATTTTGGTTACATGGCATCATGCATTTGGATAGACAAAATGAGAGAAATAACACTTATGGTTTATTAGTATATTATAAGTTCTAATATATTAATAATAATCTTATTTAATTAGTATTGATCAAGAATTAATCTAGAATTAATTAAGTGATCAAAAGGTAACTAATTAAATATATGGGTTGATTGTGTCAATCGCTCATACTTGTATAGTGGGCTTAATGCTCCATGGATTATCAAGTTGGGCTAAGGCTCATAAGATGCTGCATGGATGCTCCATGGTGTTTATAGGACCCATGGGTCATGGAAATGAAAGGTCATGACAATTAGGGTTTACATGGTGTAACCCTAATTGTAACACACTATATAAAGAACATGATATCATCTAAAATCAGCTACACTAAGAAAAGAAGAGGGCTAGGCCGATTTTGAAGTGTTCTACATTTCTCTCAAAGTCATTCCAAGTGTACTTGGTGTTATGTGAGACATTTAAGGCATCACACTTGGGGTGCTAGGCTCACAAGGTTTCCAAGGAATCAAATCAACTACAAGGTATGTAATTCTAGCCATCTTTTACGTTTAAAGTTCCCCATGTATGCTAGATAGGATTATGAACTTTGGAAAAGTATTTTGCATGTATTTGAGACAAACATAGGTCCAAGGTTTTCTAGGGTTGCATGTACACCTTAGGAGTGTTAGAATTCTCAAAAACCTACACCTCTACCTTGGCCTTCCGGCCATCCGTCACCCATGCCGACGCTGGGGTCGGCGCCGCCACTGGCGCTGCTGTCAATCTAGGGCAGTTGACCTTTTTATGGCCCCTATGATTGCAATGAAAGCAAATTAGGTCTGATATCTGAACCGTGGGAGAAGGGGCAGTACAATCCCTACCAAAATGTCCAAACATGGCCGCACTTATAGCAGTCGGAACCCGACCCAGTGCGGCAAACTCCCTCATGTGACCGACCGCACTTTCTACTGCGGCCCCGCTCCTGTTGGCCCTTCGACCTCGCGTCGAATCCCTTGGGTTTCTTCCCCAAAACCCCTAAAACCTGCGCAATATCTGACTTCCTCTTCCTGAGGTGCTCTAAATCAATCTCCCTCTCCCGCGCCCTGGAAATCATGGATTCCAAGGTCGGGCAGGCCGAATAGCTGACATGCTTCCGAATGTCGGCTCTCAACATATCATGATAGCGGGTCTTCCGCATCTCCTCATGCCCCGCATACTGGGGTACCAACAAGGCCCTTTCTCGGAGCTTGGCGATGATCTCCGCCATGGTCTTCATAGTCTGTCTCATATCCAAAAACTCTCTGGCCAGCTGCTGAAGCTCCACAGCTGGCGCAAACTCAGCCTTGAATCGGGTCATGGAATCTGACCAAGTCATAGCCTCGACGATTGGGGCTCGCAACGAATCACCAACTAACTCCCACCAATACTTGACTCGATTCCTCAAACAACCTAAAGAAAAATGGATCTTCGACCCTTTAGGACAGAAGCTCGTCAACTGCACAAACTCAATGTCTGCGATTCATCTCCTGGCAGCAATGGGGTCCTTCACCCCATGAAAATCCGGTACACTACTACCTCGGAAGTCCTTGAAGGACAGTGTGCGCGTACCTGTCTGGCTAGATGCCAAATCACTCCTAAATGCCTGGAGGCGATCGTCCATCAGCTCAACAATCCCCTCCTTGATCAACCCAAAAATGAACGGGGTCGCAAGGATACCTCTTATGATCTCAGACGCGATGAACTCATGTAGCCCGTCATCAACCTGCCCGAATCCTGCACCCGAGCCTGATCCCGATCCTGATCCTGAAGTTGATCCTCCTGCTCTATGTCATGTGATCGCCATACTGAAAATAAACACATACATGTCAGGATTATACATACCCCCAAGAGGTCTCACACACACTCCAAGTTTCCTGGTTCCATCTCGGCCCTCCTTGACCCGAGTACAGATCCTCTGCTTCCAGTAGTACGGGCCCATACTACCTTCCACGTCTATCCGTACTTTCCTCAAGGGTTGCTTCAACTTCACCAAGTCCCTATACCGATACCCTTTCCTACTAATCTCATCCTAGGCTTTCCTAGGGTACTCTCCGACCTACTCTCCGCCATTAGTTGCACCAGGAGTCCCTACTTCCCTTCCCTAACTTGCTTGAGAATATTGTTACATATCCGCTTAATAGTTAGTTAAAGTTAGCCAGGACCCCTTAAGCACTAAGCAAGCAGCATTCGTGCATCGAGTAACCACATCAGGCATAACCTAATCAGGCTATCCTACCGTTGACTAAATAGTCGTAGCATACAACTCATACAACAGGCATTCAAGGGATCCTCTAGATCCTTAGCCCTACTCTTGCATGCAGTTCTCAAAATCATGAATCATACACATAACATAACAAGTATGGGTATCTTGGGGAAAACTTGAGCTCAGCCGGTCGCACGCATCACACACCTTGTCTTTTCTCAAAATTCCTTAACTTAAAATTTTAGAACTGTTTTTTTCCTTGAAAAATCTTTTAGTCCCTCGATTTGAGTCTAAACACCCCTGAGGGTGTGTCCGAATCCCTCAAACCAGGGCTCTGATACCAACTTGTAACATCCCAAAAATCAAGGCCCAAAAATTTCATTTTTAATTAAGTGGTTTATAAAATAACTTATCAAGACATTGCTAAAATTTTTTGAATACATAAAACCGTAGTGTCATGTCCCAAAACCATGACATCAAAAGTAATGAAAAATCAGAGTACAATCCCAGAAACCCAAAGTGGAAACCATGTGTGTGTATGATGCGCTCCTACACCGTCGGCTCCTTCACCTTCGACGAAGAGGTACCTGAAACCAAACCAAAAACTGTAAGCATAAAGCTTAGTGGGTTCCTCCATCATACCGCATACCATATAATATCGTCGGTATCTTTCAACCGGTAACTACCATCGATATCTTTCAACCGGTAACAATCATCGGTATCTTTCAACCGGTAACCACCATCGGTATCTTTCAACCGGTAACTGCCATCGATATCTTTCAATCGGTAACTGGGGACTATTTCACCCCTACCACTAGCATACAATAGCAAGATATAAACATACTGTCAGGCATATCGGGGTACTGACCTACCCCTTGGTCCTAACGACCTATGCCGGGGAAAGACTATTCCCTGTCACTACCACTGACACAGATATCATATCACGCATGCATATCTCATGACCAATTCATATAACCAAACCAAGATAATTATCACGAAGACAATTATCTACTAAATACCCCAGTTGGTGGGTCAACATTGTAGCCTTAGATCCAGCGCTACTAGATGGTAACTCACCTCGATGTCGTGTAGTGTCTTAACCGTCCTCTGCGCGAAGATCGTGTTGGATAAGGTTTCTAAGTCCATAACTATTTCTGGTATGTACTTGACCCGACTCGGCATGGTCCATTTGGGTTGCATGGCACCATGCAATTGGATAGACTAAATGAGAGAAATAACACTTATGGTTTATTAATATATTATAAGTTCTAATAAATTAATAATATTATTTAATTAGTTTGATCAAGAATTAATTTAGAATTAATTAAGTGATCAAAAGATAACTAATTAAATATATGGGTTGATTATGTAAATCATCCATAACTTATATAGTGGGCTAAGAGGCTCCATGGATAATCAAGTTGGGTTGAGCCCATTGGATGGTCCATGGAGGCTCCATGGGAGTTACAAACCCATGGGTCATGGAAATGAAGAGTCATGACACATTAGGGTTTACATGGTGTAACCCTAGATGTGCCAACACTATATAAAGCTCATGTGTTCTCCCAAAAACGGTTAGACAAGAAACAAGAGGGCTAGAGCCGATTTTTGAGTGTTATACATTCTCTCCAAGTTTACTCCATAGCATTTGGTGTTGTGTGAAGCATTTGAGGCATCACACCTGGGGTGCTAGGCTCACAAGGTTTCAAGGATCAAAATCAACAACAAGGTATGTAGTTCTATCTATTATTCAAGTTAAAATTGTTCCCCATGTATGCTAGATAGGATCATAGCCTTGGAAATCAACTTTGCATGATAATTAGACAAACATAGATCCAAGGTTATTAGGGTTGCATGTACACTTAGGAAGTGTTAGAATGCTCAAAACCCATCAGTGGTATCAGAGCCTAGGCTTGTTTGTTGATTATTTGTGTAAACTGCTTAAAAAATCGATTTTCTGTTTTCTGCTCGTATGAACTCGCCGAGTCCATGGGGGGACTCGACGAGTCCATGCACAAATGCAAGCTACTCGTCGAGTAGAGGCTGCTGTGTTCAGAATTTCGATTTTAGTTGCTGGAAATGGACTAGAAACATTACCATAAATTGTTTTGGTACTTGAAAACATGTTTTAGATGGTGTAATGTTTATGCTAATCCATTACAATGACAATTATCAAAATTACAAAGTTTAAGTGTAATTTTTATTCTTGAAAGTGTTCATATTCATGTTCTTGTTCTTATGAAGTTTAGGTGATCATAGGAATTATTTGTAACCTATGTGGTAGATTAATTCATGATTATTGTGTGTTTTAATGGAGTCCATAACTTGTCCTCAAGTTATGGAAAACCAAAAGTCACTTTGCTTTAAAACCATTAAAAGAACACATCGGTTATAAAAATGATGAGTCTTAATTTTTAATACCCTAATAAACTCATAAGTTACAGGAAATGAAAAGTTTTGAAAGTTTACAAACCTTGCCCTCAAGTTTTGGAACAAGTAAATTCTTGGTTAAAAACTTTAGTTCCAACCCTTAGAATTTTAAAAGTTAAAATTCAACCCTTATACTTATAATATTATAAGTTAATATATATATATATATATATATATATATATATATATATATATATATATATATATATATATATATATATATATATAAGATCAAAGTCGTCTTACCGCTAGTACGCCTCATTCACAAAGCCGGTCTATAAGGTGGGTATAAGGTTGTTGCCTATAAAATGGCAACTTAATGGGTGTCCACTCTCACCCACTGCTTGCTTGACTGGTGGAGGGTCGTTAGCCGAACGGGTAAGACAAAGACTTATAAATTCTCATTAAAAGTATACTGATTATTATAAAGTAACTAAATGTTTTATAAATTCCCAATCTTAGTTACTTTAGGTAAAATGTGAATAAGGTGCTAATCCATGAAATTACACTTTGCACCTTGTTTAAGTCGTTGGTGGAGCGTGTGTGGTTTACCGGCACACTAACTTGGACTTAACAAGGAAGGAAAAAGGTGACTTAAGGTTTTTCATGAGGTTGGAAGGAGCGCGTGTGGTTTACCGGCACAACGATTAAGTGAAAAACATTAAGGGTACCAAGTAATTTGCATGGTTACTTCACACCTTGTTTTGTGATCCTCGGTATCCCAGTCACAAAACATGAAGGGAACACTCGAGATTGAAACATGCCATTGAAAAGTTCAATGAATCTCAAAGAATCTAGGAATTTCTAAAAGCCAAATAAAACCTAATAATTTATATTTCGTTTTCATGGTGGAAATTGGTGAATCGTCATTCACCTACCTTTCGAAATATGTTATAACTTGGATTACGACATCCCTCTTCTAGGTTATAATATATTGTGATTGGATCCTAGTGTTAATATTACATTTAGGTGTTTTATTAAGGACTATCCCTATATCTAAACTAAACTTACCTTCTTCCTTTCAGATGTCTTCCAACAATGTTACTCCTGGCTCAAACCCTACAGGCTCCTTCTATGTCATGAACCTTTGTGGGAGAGTCATCTTTGATGGATCCAACTTTACTGACTGGATCAAGAACATCAGGATGGTCACTCGTTACGAGAACAAGGAATATGTTCTTGACAAGGAGCTCAAGGTGCCTGAGCCAACTGCTACTCCTGAGGGGTTTGCTGAATATGAGGCACATGAAAGAGATGCTACCAAAGTGGCATGCATCATGATGGCCACCATTACAGCTGAGCTCCAAAAGTCCTATGAGGACTACTATCCTTTTGAGATGCACCAGGATTTAATGGACCGCTACCATCAGAGTGCTCGTCAAGAGCGATATGAAATCACTCCTCTATGGTCACAACCCGAATGAAAGATGGCGAACCCATCACAAGCCACATGCAGAAAATGAAAAGGTATGTGGATCGATTGATGAAGTTGAATGTGAACTTCCCTGAGGAGTTAGCAATAGATATTATTTTGTACTCCTTACCTTCGTGTTATGATCAATTCCGCATGACATACCACATGAATAAGGAGGAAGTTACACTTAGCAAACTTCAGGGACTCCTAAAGACCGCAGAATCAGTTCTTAAAGGTAAGTCGGTTGTGACCACTCCTGCTACTACTCCAAACTTAGCACTTTTCCTGGTAATCGGGAAAGGTAGAGGGAAGAAGAGAAAGAACCCTTCGAAGGGTACCAATGGTAAGACCCTTGATGGCTCCTCTTCTAGCGGAACCAAGAAAGGTTTCGTTACACGTTCTTCTGATCCCAAAGAGGATGAATGCTTCTACTACCACGAAAAGGCGCACTGGAAGCGTAATTGGCCAAAGTACCAGCAAGCCTTGAAGGATGGGAAGGTTAAACCCAACCATGCAGGTATTTACACTATCTCATCTAATAATTCACTCTATTCTAACTCTTGGGTCCTTGATACCGCTTGCGGTATTCATATTTGTTCTGAATTGCAGGGACTAAGAAGAAGTGAGAATGTGGAGCAGGTAAAGATAAACTTGATCATGGGGAATAGGAAAGTTTCACCTGTCACCGAGATTGGAGTTTATACTTTGTTGCTTAGTAGTGGATTTACTTTAGATTTGAATAAATGTTGTTATTCGCCAGAAATGGCAAGAAATGTTATTTCCTTTCATGCTTTGTATAACCAAGGTTTTACCTTTTCTTTTGATAATGAAACTGGTGGAATAAATGCTTTCTTTAATAATGTGTTTTATTTTAAAGCATTACCTTGTGATGGTGTGTATGAAGCTGCGTCTGTTGTAGATAACTTAGGAAATAATGTATTGTGTATTGATTCTACTAATGATCATAACTTGGATAAAGCATCATTATGGCATTGTCGTCTAGGACATATAAGCAAGAAACGCATAGGCCAACTCCAAAAGGATGGAGTCTTGGAGTCATTTGACCTAAAGTCAGATGATAGTTGCGAATCATGCTTACTTGGAAAAATGACAAAGTCACCCTTCACAGGTTCTTGAGAGAGGGGTGAAGGTTTGTTGGATCTTATACACACGGATGGGTGTGGACCCTTCAAACATGCCACAAGGGATGCTAATCGTTATTATGTGACTTTTACGGATGATTATAGTAGATATGGATATGTATACTTAATCAAGCATAAGTCAGAGACTTTCGAAAGGTTTAAAGAGTTTAAACAGGAAGTCGAGAATCAATTGGGCAGGAACATTAAGATGCTTCGATCCGATCGTGGTGGTGAGTATCTTAGTACTGAGTTCCTCGACTATCTAAGGGAATGTGGGATTGTCTCACAATTGACACCTCCCAGGACACCGCGGTTGAATGGTGTGGCTGAGAGGCGTAATCGAACCTTGTTGGACATGGTTCGTTCCATGATGAGTCGAGCTACGCTACCAATCTCATTTTGGGGGTATGCCTTAGAGACTGCCACCCATATCCTTAATCTGGTCCCTACAAAGAAGGTTGCCAAAAGACCTCACGAGATGTGGACTGGAAAAGTTCCTAGTATAGCCCACATCAAGGTTTGGGGTTGCGAGGCTTTCGTGAGACGCGAGACCCATGACAAGCATGAACCTCAAAGCGAGAAGTGTATTTTCATCGGCTACCCACAAAAATCCTTTGGTTACCTCTTCTTCAGACCTAGTGAGTGTGGTCTTTGTAGCAAGGAGGGCTGTCTTTCGAGAGAGAGAGTTCAAAAGCCAAGGAGACAGTGGGAGGCTAATTGACCATGAAGAACTTCGAGAGTCAAGTGGTGAAGGAACCTCAAACCCTAGTAGTCAACTTGAGGAGGAACCTCCTGTTGATCCAATTATACCTCCAGTTGTACCTCTGAGGCGTTCCACAAGGGTTAGGAATGTACCTGAGCATTACTATGGTTTCCATATCACTGCGGAAGTTGAGACACTTATTAGTGATGAGACACTAGTAGGTCTGGATGAACCTAACAGCTATGCGGAAGCCATGGCAGGACCTGAGTCTGCTAAATGGAAAGAGGCAATGGATAGCGAGATATAATCCATGTATGACAATCAAGTTTGGAACTTGGTTGGCAATGTGCCAGGTCGTAAGACTGTAGGGTGCAAATGGATCTTCAAGAAGAAGACCGACATGGATGGTAATGTACACACTTATAAGGGTTGACTGGGAGCAAAGGGCTTCTCTCAAACTCCTGGAGTGGATTATGATGAGACCTTTTCACCAATAGCCAAGATTAAGTCTATTAGCGTATTGTTAGCCATAGATGCATTTCATGACTATGAAATATGGCAAATGGATGTCAAAACCGGTTTCCTTAATGGAATGTTGGCTGAGGATGTTTACATGAATCAACCAGAGGGTTTTGTCAGCACATAGTACCCTAATAGAGTGTGTAATCTTGAGAAATCCATCTATGGATTAAAGCAAGCACCTTGCAGATGGAATCTTTGCTTTGATGAGAAGGTCAAAGAGTTTGGCTTCTCTAGGAGTGAAGATGAATCTTGTGTATATGTCAAGGCTAGTGGGAGTATAGTTAGCTTTTTGGTACTGTATGTGGATGACATACTACTCATAGGAAATGACATCCCAACTCTGCAGGAAGTTAAGTCCTGGCTTGGGAAGTGTTTTGCTATGAAGGACCTAGGTGAAGCTGCCTATATTCTAGGGATAAGGATCTTGAGAAACCGGAGTAAAAGACTAATTGGACTTAGTCACAGTACCTACTTGGATAAGGTGTTGAGGAGATTCAGCATGCAAGATTCCAAGAAAGGAGAGTTACCCATCCAGAGTAACACTAGACTGAGTAAGACTCAGAGTCCGAGTACTGAGGATGAGATAGCAGAAATGACTTGGGTACCTTATTGATATTTGCATATTTAGTTCATATTAAGTATACATTTTTATTCATTTATTAGCTAAATTATTGCATATTATGGACAAAAGGTACTTAAAAGTGTTAAATTATGTTTTTCAGTCCAAAGATGAAGCTCGGAAGCGAAAGGAAGCGGGAGAAACAGTTAGAAGATCGAGAATGGAATAAAGAAGAAAAACATTAAAAATGGCACCTACTCGGCGAGTCAGATCGACTACTCAACGAGTCCAATCGAAGAATCGAGAAGATAATGACTCGGGATCCCAGAGAGTTATCACAATACGGGGAATGTGAGAGGGACTCGACGAGTCACCACTTGACTCGACGAGTCGATTCGTATATTTAAAGATAATTCCACAGATCGATAGAGGAGAGTTCTGGGACGATTCAGAAGTACTTAGCTACGATTGAGAAGCCAGAGAAACCCTAGAAGACGACAAAGGAAGCTAGAATTCAATCCCGGAGAGTAATTGAGGCAAAATTTCATCATTCCATTTATTCTTTTGTTTTATCATTATGGTTAAGCAATTTGACTTTGTTTGTTTGCTGTTATTTACTTCAATTATGAGCTAAAACCTTTAGACTTCTGTTTGGGGATACAAAGTTGACAATATGGTTTGATTGATTGGTAGGATTAATTCCAAGTTGGTGAATTTTTGTTATTTTAGCTTGCTAAAGAACCTTGTGTGTGAATAATAATTAATTTTCTGTTAATAGGAAGATAATTGATTAGCATGAACATCTATTGATTATTAACCTCATATGCTATGTGATCACTATGCTATATGTCTAGGATTAATGAATATGAAACTAGAATTAATAAGAAAATTGAGTAAGTCCATGTGCAAGCTTGTAAGATGACCATCAAACAAGAAGTTAATTAAAAGAATAAATTAGTTAACTATTGCAAGTCTAACTTAACCCAAATAATTAATCTAGTGAATATAATTAAATTAGACAATTGGCCACTGTTTAAGTTAGTTTATTTGCTAAGGATTAGCGTAGTGAATACGAATCTAATCACTTGAATCGGTAACCGACGAAAGAATTAATCCATTGCACCATTACCTTGAAATCAACCATAGAGTTAACCAAGTTGAATTAAACAGAAGTTCCTTTCCAATTATTGAATCTAGTTAAGTCTTTATTTCCTAGTTCTTAAATTAGTAATAGTTAGTAAGTTTCTAGTCTTGTAAAACTAGAGAACACCCCTACTTATTAATTAACTTAGATAAAATTAGTTTTTAATTTAATTTGCCGTTCCCTGTGATCGATACCCTGCTTATTTAGCTATACCACAATTGATAGGTTCACTGCCTTTTGTGTGTTATTTGATAATTAAAAGTAGGTTTAAAACTAAGTGAGTTTGCACACATTAAAAAGTCGGATATGAGATTGGTTGCTAAAACTCAAGCCCCGCGCCAAAAACTTGATGTGTGCAAACTCACTTAGTTTAAACCTACTTTTAATTATCAAATAACACACAAAAGGCAGTGAACCTATCATTTGTGGTATAGCTAAATAAGCAGGGTATCGATCACAGGGAACGGAAAATTAAATTAAAAACTAATTTTATCTAAGTTAATTAATAAGTAGGGGTGTTCTCTAGTTTTACAAGACTAGAAAATTACTAACTATTACTAATTTAAGAACTAGGAAATAAAGACTTAACAAGATTCAATAATTGGAAAGTAACTTCTGTTTAGTTCAACTTAGTTAACTCTATGGTTGATTTCAAGGTAATGGTGCAATGGATTAATTCTTTCGTTGGTTACCGATTCAAGTGATTAGATTCGTATTCACTACCCTAATCCTTAGCAAATAAACTAACTTAAATAGTGGCCAATTGTCTAATTTAATTATATTCACTAGATTAATTATTCAGGTTAAGTTAGACTTGCAATAGTTAACTAATTTATTCTTTTAATTAACTTCTTGTTTGATGGTCATCTTACAAGCTTGCACATGAATTTACTCAATTTTCTTATTAATTCTAGTTTCATATTCATTAATCCTAGACATATAGCATAGTGATCACATAGCATATGAGGTTAATAATCAATAGATGTTCACGCTAATCAATTATCTTCCTATTAACAGAAAATTAATTATTATTCACACACAAGCTTCTTTAGCAAGCTAAAATAACAAAAATTCACCAACTTGGAATTAATCCTACCAATCAATCAAACCATATTGTCAACTTTGTATCCCTAAACAGAAGTCTAAAGGTTTTAGCTCATAATTGAAGTAAATAACAGCAAACAAACAAAGTCAAGTTGCTTAACCATAATGATAAAACAAAAGAATAAATGGAATGATGAAATTTTGCCTCGATTACTCTCCGGGATTGAATTCTAGCTTCCTTCGTCGTCTTCTAGGGTTTCTCTGGCTTCTCAATCGTAGCTAAGTACTTCTGAATTGTCCCAGAACTCTCCTCTATCGATCTGTGGAATTATCTTTAAATATACGAATCGACTCGTCGAGTCAAGTGGTGACTCGTCGAGTCCCTCTCACATTCCCCGTATTGTGATAACTCTCTGGGATCCCGAGTCATTATCTTCTCGATTCTTCGATTGGACTCGCTGAGTAGTCGATCTGACTCGCCGAGTAGGTGCCATTTTTAATGTTTTTCTTCTTTATTCCATTCTCGATCTTCTCTTGCACCTCCTTCTCTTTAAATTTAATTACTTCATATTTCGTGATGGTTCGTGCTTTAGGTTTAGTAGTGAATGGTTGATCAGCTTCCACCCTCCTCTTCTTTGTCTCTTTATCCTTTCCTGTGCTCAACCCATCTTCAAAAGGAATCATATCAAGACATGCTACATCGGCGTATTGAACTTTCCTTTCCTTTCCTCCTTCTGCTGTTTGTTCTTCTAAAGAATCATGAATAATATCTAAATTCAAGGTATGTGAAGAACTAGTAACAAACAGATCTAAGTCGGCCAAGTCTTTGTCAAATTCGACTGGACTCGTCGAGTCCATTAAGGTGACTTGGCGATTCTGATCGGGTTCCATCAATTCTTCGGTGTTTTCTGAATTGGCTCCTTCCAGTAGCTTTTCTAACTCTTCCAAGTCCTTGTTAACATCTACATCTTCTTCAGAGTGTATCAAAAATTTGCTTGGATCTTCTTTTAGCAAACGTGCAAGCTCTTATTGTAATATCTCATCATCCAATTGGATAATTGAGATTTCTTCATTCTTTTCTTCTTCTTGCTTGGCTTCTGGAATAGCTTTAAACATTATAGATTCATGACCCACCCTTAATGTCAATGTAGACTCACATATATCAATTAAAGCACACGCGGTGTTCAAGAATGATCTACCCAAAATAATTGGAATTTCGGGGTCTTCTTTCATATCAACTACCACGAAGTCTACTGGGAAAATAAACTTGTCAACTTTTATTAGGAGATCCTCACAAACGCCTTGTGGATGAATTATCATCTTGTCCGCCAAATGGATCTTCATATTCACCGGCCTTGGTTCTGGTAATTTCAACTTCTTAAAGAATGACAAAGGCATCAAATTGATGCTTGCCCCCGAATCAGCTAATGCTCAGGTGAAAACTTCATTACCAAATTGGCACGGAATCACCATATTTCCCGGACCACCCTTCTTTTCAGGTAGCTCACTCATCAATATTTCCGCGACTTCAGCCAAATCTTTCCTAGCAGCAAAAAGGCCCTTAAGCAAGTTGAAGTACTTAGGTGTTTGTAGCATTGTTTCCACAAATGGCACATTAACTTGTAAAGCTTTAACATGCGTCATGAAGGTTCTGTATGCTTCTACTTTTTCTGCAGGCATGGCTTTGATTGGGTATGGCAGAGGAGGATTATAAGGCTTCAAAGAACTGACAGTTTTCTCATTTACGCATGGACTCGTCGAGTTCATTGGAGTGACTCGGCGAGTCGGATCGGGTTTTGCTGGTTCCGATTCTTCTACCTTTTCTGCCTTTTTCTTGGAGATTCTCAGTGCTTCTGTAAATGTTTCTTCACTGCTGGAGGTTATTACACTTACATTATCCATTCTTCGATTGGGTTCGGTGTTACTTGGAAGTTGACCCGGTCTTCTATCATTCACTTGATGCGCAAGCTACCCCAACTGTTTCTCAATGTTGAGAATTGATGCTTGCTGATTCCTAAGCATGTTTCTGGTCTCGTGTATGGCAGCATCGTGATCATTGTGTCTTTTTTCGGACGCGGCTATGAATCTAGTGAATAACTCTTCTAAATTGGCTTTCTTTTCTACCGGTTCTTCCTTTTGGTATAGTCCCCTCTCCTTCTGCTTGTATTTCTCCTCCTTTGCCTTCTTATACTCTTCGTATGGTAGCCATTCCTTCTTAGGTTTCCGCCAATTTTCATCATATCGATCGCCACTTGAATAGAAGACTTGAGCTCTCTTATTTCCATTCTCATCCAAATCACAATCCTTTGTGAGATGGGGCCCTCTACAATTTTCGCATCCTACCCTAATAGCATGGATTGTTTGATCCATTTTTGTCATTCTTCGATCTAGACTATCAAGCTTAGATATCACCGCCGCCATGCTATCATTTGCCGCGTTCACTACCCCACGACTTACTTTGTTTCTCGGATTATGGTATTCTCTAGAGTGCTTAGAGAATTCTTCAATTAATTCTTTAATTACCGGGGGCGCCTTCTTTGTGAGCGGGCCTTGAGAATCAAGCAATTGCCTTGTGGTGACATTGACTCCATCATAGAAGATGGAGACCTCTTGTTGGCTATTAAGGTCATGGTGTGGGCAATTTCTAAGTAGGCTCTTGTATCTTTCCCAAGCTTCATAAAGAGATTCTCCGGGTTGTTGCTCGAAGTTCGCAATGGCTTTCTTTAGCTTGGCTATCTTGGAGGGCAGGCAGAAATGGTCTATGAACTCTTTTTTCATCTTGGCCCATGTGGTGATCGATCCAGGAGGCAGTGACTTTAACCAATCTTTTGCAGCTCCTTTAAATGTGACAGGAAGCATGCGAAGAAGCTGGGTCTCGCGTGGAACATTCAGGACGTTGAAATAATCGGCCACATTATTCACTTTGTCCAAGTGCTTGTAAGCGTCTTCGTGATCCTTCCCGTAAAAAAGGAATCTCCTTGAGTTGGGCGAGAATATGGCCTTTTAGTTCGAAAGTAGCTGTCGCGGGAATTGCGGGTTGCACAAGTCCCGGCCCGGTGTCATCACGCATCCTTTTCTTCCATTCCCCCATGGGGACTTCATCAATGTTAGCCATTATGATAGCTAACTCTTCTTCAGAATCGGTTTCGTGCTCGTAAGTATGCTCTTCTTCTTCCTCGGTCTCGTACTCGATATCTTCTTGAATTGGTTCTTCAACTGTCAACGAGGCACTGGATGCTCCTGATTTGCTGCTCTTCTTCTTGCTGAAAACGGATTTTAAGTTTTTGAGTGGTGATTTCTTTGAAGATGTGGTTTCTCCAACGGCTTCTCCTTTGCTTCTTCTTAGTGCGGATTCCAGGTCTTCCAAAGGAGGGACCAGAGGTGTATCAGATCCTCGGGTCATGAAACAACTGTAAACAAACAAAAGAAAAGAAACAAAACGCGTAAAAAGAACAAAAATGAAATAAAAAATAAAGACTGAAACAGCGATGTACTCGCCGAGATGAGAAGCCAGAGAAACCCTAGAAGACGACTGTCACACCCCAAAACCAAGAACGGCGGAAACGTTCTGGGGCGGAGGACGTCATGTATAGTATCACAACACAGTAAATGTAAATAAGCAAACAACATCATCCATTGCATTAAATATATAATTTCAATACAAGCGTGTTCTGTACAGTTATAGACACCAAAATAATGTAAAACAAAATAAAATGAGATGAGTCTTGAATGCACTCCATCTTCTCAAAAGCTGGCCTCGGTACCTGTCTGCTGATGACCTGAGAATACAAGTTATTTTGAAAGAGTTTATCAGCATTAAGCTGGTGAGTTCATAAGTATTTTAGTGTCAATGTTTGTTGTCAAAAATGTCTGAACGTGTCTCAAGTATAAGTTTGTAAAATGTATGTAAGTGTTTGTAAAAGTTTGAATCTCTCAGAAAAACCTATATTTTCTATTAAAGTAATCTTCTACCAAGGCTTAGCTGTTTTGTATACTCGTTTGTTGTAAAAGTATGTAATTTCCCAAGTGTAACTATCATTTAATAAAATATAGTATGTACATTAATGCTTAAGTGAGGTTATCACTAAAATATGTAATGGGTAAATCATTGTAGTACTGTAGTTTTGTATATTAAGAACTACTGTTGTACTAACTACCTTAAACCGGATTTATATTAAGGTAAAATGTGATAAATTGCACCATGCTATCGACTGGTAACAACGACATACGAATGGTCGTAATAACGGAATGACGTTTGGCACCCGCAGACCTGCAGGTCCGGCTGTAGCTAGCAGCAAGGTGTAGGATAGTCAATCCAGTATAGATCTATACGCAAACTCACGCTCTCCCTCCAAAAGAATTCTGGCTACAACTCGGGACATGACATTTAAGGCATGCACCGATACAGTGGATCACAATTGTTAACGTATTCTCGTATATGTAATGTAATGTTTCTAGTTCTAGTATAGTTGTATATGTTCTCGTAGTATAGTTGTATATGTTCATGTTTCTAGTATAGCTGTATATGTTCATGTTTCTAGTATAGCTGTATATGTTCCTGTGTTACCCGGATGGTAACTAACTATTGATGTACTAAAAAGTATGAATATGGAAGTACTTTTATGTCTATATATGTATATATGATATATAAGTAATATTGAAACGACCTTCGGATGGTCACCCGAAATCCCACCAGACCACATCTCAAGGCGCGAAAAGGAAATAGGGCGGATGGAATTCCTAAGCCCTTTAAACATTATTTATACATCTATACATATATGGACATGCAATTGAATATTTAAAAGCATAAAATAAGTTTTCATAAAACATTTGAAGCATAAATATTATTTCAAGAGAAGATCGACTTGGTGTCAATCTTTAAAACAATTAGAAGGCATAAGTAAATAAAACAGTTTTAAGTATAAGAAGCATTTGTTTGAATCACAGTCTGAAAATAAGTTTGGATAGTAAAAGAGTTTGTAAAACATTTCAAAGTAAAGCAGTTTGATAAATAGTTTGAACAGTGGTAAAAATCGTTGTTTTCCTAGTTATTAATCACATGTGATTAAATGCAATCACATGTGATTGAAGCAATAACTATAAGTATTTGACTTGTATTCCCCCCATAAAGTATTTAAAACATTTAAAATCATTTCAAAGGTTGATTCAAGGGGTATGAACTCACTTGTGGTGAGTTGTACGAATTGTAGTGTCGGATACCGTGCTAGGTGGCAAACGGAGACTTGTTTACACGCACGAGCCTAGTTATCATATAATAAGCATATATATAACTAATTAGCCAAATAATAACTTAATAATTAAGTTAATACACTTAGGAACATGAAAACACTTTTTATAAGTGTTATAGGTCCTAATGGTTGCATCTAAGTTGCTACGGGACAAGGCAAAAGGGTTTGAAACATCAAATGGCCTTGCATAAGAGTTCACCACCCAAAAAACCCCACCCTTTGGAGTTTACGGCTGTAAACTCATGGGTTTATGGCCGTGAACTCCTCACTTGGTGGTTTTGGGTGTTTTAAGGTGTTATCTTGATCCTAGAACACTCCTAGCTTTGTTGGAATAACACATGAAGTAGTTTAAGGCCCTAGAATGCTCCATAGGGGAGTTTACGGCCTAATGTCCATATACCCTAGAGTTTACGGCCGTAAACTCCTATGGGGTCTTGGATTTTAATTCATTTAAGGCACTTGCACATCAAGGATAGCTTCCATGATTTTATCTAAGGCTAATGGGGACAAGAGGCACACATTTGTGCCTTCACTTGGAGTTTACAGCCCAAGAGGTGTTCCTTGGCCGTAAACTCCCTTTAAGGGATGTTCTTGATGTCTTTTACTCCCCATTCAAGTCCTAGGTGTTCAATGGTAATTGTCTTAAAGCCTTAGGGGTGTTTGTGGTGCATTTAACCCTTGGAAAAGGGGTTTACGGCCCAAGAGAGGTTCTTGGCCGTAAACTCCTATAAACCTATGATTTTGAAGTGTTTTGATGTCTAAAATGGTTACAAGCATTTGAGGGTTAAAGTCCTTAAGCATTAGGGGTGGTTTAGGGCACTAAATGCCCTTGAAAAGGGGTTTACGGCCCAAGAAAAGTCCTTGGCCGTAAACTCCTATTACTTGTTGATTTTGGATGCTTTCTAGTCTCTTAAGATCATACACAAGGTCCTTAATAAGTTGCTTAACAAGAAAATGGGTCTAGGTAGCCTTAAAGCTCCATTTTGGAGTTTACTCCCCAAGAACGTTCTTGGGCGGTAAACTCCCGGATCTTGTAATCTAAACATGTAATTGATGTTATAAAGCATCTAACAAGTATTAAAACACATTTAGTAAAGTAGACTCACAATCTGGGATGAAAACCCGAAGATCCGTCAGAGAGAATATGGCTTTTCTCTATTTGGACTTGTGAATAATGAATTAATTTAATTCAGAAAACTATTTATAGTCCTGGAATATTTTGGCAGAAAATATTTTTATTCCTGAGATAGGACTATAACATTATGAAACTTGGAATGCTCAACTTTCACAAAACCAGGAGCATCCACTCTCCTGATAACTCCTTAAACATAAACCCTAATGTACACAAACTGGTTCGGAAAAGTATGAAAATCACTGAAACTGGACTAGCTTCTATTGGATAGATAATGTTTGTACAAATGGAAATTTCGGGTTGTCACAACGACAAAGGAAGCTAGAATTCAATCCCGGAGAGTAATTGAGGCAAAATTTCATCATTCCATTTATTCTTTTGTTTTATCATTATGGTTAAGCAACTCGACTTTGTTTGTTTGCTGTTATTTACTTCAATTATGAGCTAAAACCTTTAGACTTCTATTTGGGGATACAAAGTTGACAATATGGTTTGATTGATTGGTAGGATTAATTCCAAGTTGGTGAATTTTTGTTAGTTTAGCTTGCTAAAGAACCTTGTGTGTGAATACTAATTAATTTTCTGTTAATAGGAAGATAATTGATTAGCATGAACATCTATTGATTATTAACCTCATATGCTATGTGATCACTATGCTATATGTCTAGGATTAATGAATATGAAACTAGAATTAATAAGAAAATTGAGTAAATTCATGTGCAAGCTTGTAAGATGACCATCAAACAAGAAGTTAATTAAAAGAATAAATTAGTTAACTATTGCAAGTCTAACTTAACCCGAATAATTAATATAGTGAATATAATTAAATTAGACAATTGGCCACTATTTAAGTTAGTTTATTTGCTAAGGATTAGGGTAGTGAATACGAATCTAATCACTTGAATCGGTAACCAACAAAAGAATTAATCTATTGCACCATTACCTTGAAACCAAGCATAGAGTTAACCAAGTTGAACTAAACAGAAGTTCCTTTCCAATTATTGAATCTAGTTAAGTCTTTATTTCCTAGTTCTTAAATTAGTAATAGTTAGTAAGTTTCTAGTCTTGTAAAACTAGAGAACACCCCTACTTATTAATTAACTTAGATAAAATTAGTTTTTAATTTAATTTGTCGTTCCCTGTGATCGATACCCTGCTTATTTAGCTATACCACAATTGATAGGTTCACTGCCTTTTGTGTGTTATTTGATAACTAAAAGTAGGTTTAAAACTAAGTGAGTTTGCACACATCACTTATGCTTCGGCGGTAGGCTCGATCATGTATGCTATGACCTGTACTCGTCCTGATGTAGCCTTTGCTTTAAGCATGGTTAGTAGGTATTAGGGGAATCCTGGTAAGGCTCATTGGACAGCGGTAAAGAACATTCTCAAGTACCTGCGGAGGACTAAGGACTGGGTGCTTACCCTTGGTGGGAGTGATGACTTGAGAGTTGTAGGGTATAGTGATGCTAGCTTCCAGACTGATAGGGATAATTTCCGCTCTCAGTCGGGCTGGGTCTTTACCTTAAATGGAGGAGCAATCTCTTGGAAATGTTCCAAACAGGAGACAGTGGCTGATTCAACTTGCGAATCAGAGTATATAGCGGCAAGCGAATCGGCAAAAGAGGCTATGTGGCAAAAGAACTTTATTGGAGACCTTGGAGTTGTACCAGCTATATCAAGGCCTATAGATATTTTCTGTGATAATGAAAGTGCAGTTGCCTTAGAAAAGGAACCAAGGGATCATGGGAGATCCAGGCACATCGACAGAAAATATCATTTCATCAGACATCGTATAGAAGAAGGACTTCTCGTGGCAAAGAGGGTATCATCAGATGAGAACCCGGCAGATCCCCTCACGAAGGGACTGGGTAGGGTTAAGCATCTCTATCATGCTAGGAGCATAGGGTTGAAGGATGATATTAGTTTTAGTAGTTAGATAATTTTGAAATTTGTAAAATGTAATTGACATTTGATGATGAATAAAAGCTGTGTTTATTTATGAGTAAAGTGTTGCTATCTCTTGTCAATCGTTTAGTATTATTTCTTTTGCATGTTTTGACTTCCAGAATATTTATGTTGTTTTACATATTATTCAAATTATCCACAGTCAGTCATATGTTGGAAGTAGATATGAAGTAAGACTCTCATGAGTTGGTTGTAGAGGTCTAAGATGTTGGACATGGCCTCAACACTCATGAGTGCTCATAAGTTCTGAGTATTGGGTTCAACCCACGCTCGCTAGCATCACTTCATGGAATTTATCTCGAGTGATCGCGAGACGGTAATATCATATAAGTCTTCAAACCTAGTGATATTACTTGTTAACTATGAGTTAGTTATGCTCTGAACGTGCGAAACCGCATTGGTAACTCGATGTTATAAAACGTGCGTTTGTGTGTAATTTAACAAGTAGTAGAACAAGCATATGAGTCGAAGTTTATTTGTTCCTTCTTGGATTAGAAGATGATATTAGGGCCGCTCGATGATTTTTTTTTGACCTATGTACCGGGCCTGGTCAGAACTAAGTTGATGTGTTCAATTAAGTTCTATGTCAAACAAATCGGAAATCGGGAAACAAACTGCTGGACAATAAGCAAGACTATGTTCCATGTGTTTATCCAGCTGATATCTAGAACAGAGGATTATATGATCCCTTATTTGAAATGGCGTACCATCATCTTCTCAGTTCCGAGAAGCCTTGAAAAGAGCTACGATTGTCGATCGGTTCCTGAAGTCATACTTGCAGTTATAGTTATTAGACTTATCCAAGTGGGAGACTATTGGATAAGGTGTCTATGTCCATACCTTTTTCTGGTATGTACTTGACCTGGTTTGGCATGGTCCATTTGGGTTACATGGCATCATGCATTTGGATAGACAAAATGAGAGAAATAACACTTATGGTTTATTAGTATATTATAAGTTCTAATATATTAATAATAATCTTATTTAATTAGTATTGATCAAAAATTAATCTAGAATTAATTAAGTGATCAAAAGGTATATATTTTGTATGGTGTTTGTATATATTTTTTATAATTATTCAAGAATTTAGTTTGTTATTTTATAAACAAAAACATTGAAGTCAACAAAAAGTAATACAGAAGGGTAAAATTGTCATTTTTATAATTCAGCGCAACAATTAACAGGTTCTAAACAAACAACATGTTAAAAATTCAAATCTTAAAAGTTCGGACTCTCTTAGAAATTCAGATCTCTTAAAAATCCAGATCTAAAAAATTCAGATCCTGTCAAACAGCCCTTCGTTTTTTTATTTTAGCACCACAATTTATCAATTTTAACTATTCCCTAAATATTCTTTGGGTTTTTTTAAATGAAACTTAAATTTATATTTAAGTTGACACTGTAATGCTATATTGAAATTAACAATTTAAGTATTTTGTCTTAACTATTCAAAAGTTGTAGCTTTAAATAGATAATAGTTTACATACAACATATTAAATCTAGTAAATTAAGTATAATATATTAAAAGTTAAAGACATAACTTTATAAGTAGAAGTAAATATATTATTTTAATATTTAAATTTAGTTTATGTATGATTACACTTTAGGTTTGATATTTATTTAACATTATTAACCAACTTACAATTTATCACTTTTAACTATTATAAAATATTCTTTGGGTTGTTTATGTTAAACTAAAATTTATATTTAAGTTGACCCTTAATTTTATATTTAAATTAATAATTTAAGTATTTTATACAAATTTTTCAAAAGTTGCTCTAGACATTAGTACGCCCGGTGTACATGAGTGTATGCCCAGCGTACTAGGACACGCCTAGTATGCTCATCGTACCCTTATGTACACTCAACGTACTCCCTCCGGACTCAAAGTGGCAACTTCAGTCCTCCTACTCCTCATGGCCCAACTCAAATATTCCAGGGATTATAATTGGAATGTAACACCCAAAATTTCAAATAACTTTTCCCATTTTAAAAACACACTTTCATTCATAATTGTTATAAAAATATCATTGTATCACATAATCAATTCATAACATCACATCCCAAGATGAAAATATGTAAAAGCTCCTCAAGTGTGTACTGTTCAAGCCGGCGCCTTCCCGCTATCCTCGCTGGCACCTGAAACACATAACATAACACTGTAAGCATAAATGCTTAGTGAGTTCCCCAAAATAGCACACGCAACACATATTAGCCACTCGAGGCTATAACTTTGTTTGACCCTCTGGTCAATGTGTCTTAGTGGGACCCTCCGGTCCCATAACTCTGAGGGCCCTCTGGCCCTAACTTTGTGGACCTTACGGTCCTAACTCTATAAACTCTGTAACATACATAGCATAAAGTAAATAGAAATCTCATCATGAAAAAACATACAAATACTCTATCACATAACTCTAATTACCACTCTAGGTAATGTATAGTGAGAAGACTCACCTCGAGTAACTCGGTAATCTCGAACTCTATAAAATCTAGTCTAGTCTCCGCCAAATCATATGAAATAAACACTCTAAATCAATACATCTCTCAAGGCTAGACTATTCCTTCTATTAGTACTCTCAGAAGGGTAAAAGACCATTTTACCCCTCTCATGGCTCAAAGACCCTAGAGTTGACCAAACCCTAAAAGTCAACAAAAGTCAACTCTCCGGGTTACGCTACGCGTACCAAACATGTACGTTGGGCGTACCCGACGTCCTCACAAAAACGAGGAGCGTGACCCTTTACGCCGCGCGTACTGGGATTACGCCCCGCGTAACTCCCAATTTCAGACTATAAGCTCTTGGGGTCTTAAACAGTTAAGACCCACGTCCAAGTTCTAGATATGACCATTTCTAAGCCTCTTAATCCATAAAGTTGGTGACTTTAAGCCTTTGCATGGCTGGACAAGTCACTAACACCCATAATATTCCATTTCCCAACTCTAGAGAGCTCATAACTCAAGTATGACCTCATATCAACGACCAACATGGAAACTTTATGGATCTATAACACAAATACCACAGAAATGGGACAGATCTAGGTCCATGGAGCACATTACACTCATAAAATCTTCATATTTGGGACTTTTAACCCTAGAAATGGTCCATGCAACATCAAACCAAATAAAGAAGAAATTTTTGAACTTTATACCTCTAGATGAAGCTCCTTTCTCTGAAGATCTCAGATCCAAACTTGCATTTCAAGCCCTAGCCTCCACAAGCTCTTCTCCTTCTTCTTCACTAACACACCAAGACACTTTTAGCTCCAAAACACACACACTCAAGCTATGGACGATGGAAGGCTCTCTCTTAGGGTTTCACTCTCTGATATGGAGGCTGAGAAATGAGCCTTAGCATCCTTTAAATAGTGCACAAGCCAAACATTTAGGGCTTGCATCTGGACCCATTTCACCCAACGTAACCCTGGGTACGCCCATCGTACCCAGGCAAGTCCGCGTCCAAATTAAGCGCATGAGTACGCACAACGTACTCCCCAGTACGCCCAACGTACTGATTTGCTACAAGAACTCTCTCAAGGGAGCAATTTTGACAACTTGACAAAATGGAAGGGTTAAATAGCTTTATCTGGATTTTGGGATGTTACAATTCTCCCCCACTAGAACCAGACTTCACCCTCGAATTCTCACACCGAAAACAACTCCGGATGCTGCTCCCGCATCTCTAACTCCGTCTCCCAAGTTAGCTTGGACCCTTTCCGATGTTGCCACTGGACCCGAACCAGAGGCCCCTCCTTGTTCCTCAGAACCTTGACCTTCCGGTCCAAGATCGCGATCGGTCTCTCAACATAATTCAGCCCTTCATCCACCTGGATATCCTCCAACGGCACCACCGCCGACTCGTCGGCTATACACTTCCTCAGCTCAGACACGTGGAAGGTATCATGAATCTGGATCAACTCTTCTAGTAGCTCCAATCGATATGCTACCCTGACCACCCTTGCGATCACCCTAAACAGTCCAATGTATCGGGGCCCCAACTTGCCCCTTTTCCTGAATCGGATCACTCCTTTACAAGGAGACACTTTCAGGAGTATAAAAGCTCCAACCTGAAACTCGAGCTCGGATCGAAGCTTATCCGCGTAACTCTTTTGGCGACTCTGGGCCGTTAGCAACCTCTGTCTAACCTATTGTATTTGCTCTGTTGTCTAAAGCACTATCTCAGTGTTGCCCATCACTCATTGCCCTACCTCTCCCCAATAGATGGGAGTTCGACAATTCCTCCCATACAACAACTCAAAGGGAGGCATACCAATGCTCGAATGGTGGCTGTTGTTATAGGAAAACCCATCCAAAGGTAGATACGTGTCCCAACTCCCTCTTAAGTACAACACACATGCCCGAAGCATGTCCTCGAGCGTCTGAATTGTCCGCTCACTCTGTCCGTCCGTCTGTGGGTGGTAAGCGGTACTGAAATTTATCCTAGTACCCAACTCCTCATGGAACTTCTTCCAGAACCTGGAAGTGAAATGCACATCACGATCTGACACAATCGAGATCGGTACACCATGCCGCGATACCACCTCCCTCACATGCACCTCTGCCAGCCTCTCTGCGGAAGAGCTCTCACTGATAGCAAGAAAATGAGCGCTCTTTGTCAGCCGGTTGAAGATCACCCAAATTGCATCGACGCCTCTCACAGTCCTCGGCAATTTGGTGATAAAATCCATGGAAATTTGTTCCCACTTCCAATGGGGAACCTCAAGCGGATGCAACTTTCCATGTGGACACTGGTGCTCGGCCTTAACCATACGACAGGTCAAGCACTTCTCTGCAAACCACGCGACATCCCTCTTCATACAGGGCCATCAATAGTCTCTTTTCAGGTCCAAATACATTTTAGTGGCCCTTGGATGGATCAAAAACCTCGACCTGTGCGCCTCCTCCATCAAAATGGCACATGCCCCACCCTCAAATGACACCCAAATCCAGCCCTGGAAGGTCATAAGCCCCCGGCTATCGGCAATGAACTCAAATATTTGTATGATCACCCGCTCTCGCTTGCGGTTCAACGGTCTCATGGACTCTACCTGGGCCTCCCGAATGGTGTCCAACACCGGAGTCATCACTATCAACCTCACACATACATCTCCCAAAGGGGCACTCTCTGCCCTGCGACTCAAGGCATCGGCTACCATGTTAGCCTTGCCCCGGGTGCTACAGGATCTCACACTCATAATCCTTTACCACGTCCAACCATCTCCTCTGACGCATGTTCAGGTTGGGCTGATCCATCAGATACTTCAAGCTCTTGTGGTCCGTGTATATGGTACACCGAACCCCATAGAAATAGTGACGCCAGATCTTGAGGGGGAACACCACAACCCCCAACTCCAGATCATGAGTAGGATACCTCGTCTCATGAGGCGTCAGCTGCCTCGATGCGTATGCTATCACATGCCATCTCTGCATCAGCACCGCACCCAGTCCTGATATCGACACGTCACAATATACCACAAATTCCTCCATTCCCTTCGGAAGGGTCAACACTGGGGCTTCGCACAATCTCTGGCTAAGTGTCTCGAATGAGGTCTGCTGCTCCGGGCCCCAACTGAAAGTCACGCCCTTCCGGGTCAGTCTGGTGAAAGGAACTGCAATCCTGGATGAATCTCCGATAATAACCACCCAACCCCAAGAAACTCCTGATCTCCGTAGGGGATCTCGGCACCTCCCAACTCATCACCGCCTCAATCTTGTCCGGATCGACCAATATCCCATTCTGGTTGATGAGGTCTCCAACAAACTGGACCTCTCGTAACCAGAAATCACACTTGGAGAATTTGGCGTAAAGCCTCTCCGATCTCAGAACTCCGAGGATCTCCCTCAAATGCTCCTCATGCTGCTCTCTGGATCTCGAAAACACCAATATATCATCAATGAACACGATCACCGAACGATCCAACATTGGCCTGCATACCCTGTTCATGAGATCCATGAACGCCGCCGGTGTATTGGTGAGCCCGGAAGGCATCACCACAAACTCGTAGTGCCCGTAACGAGTCCTGAATGATGTCTTCTGGATATCCTCATCACGCACCCTCATCTGATTATATCCAGATCTCAAATCAATCTTGGAGAACCAAGACGCTCCATGCAACTGATCGAACAAATCATCGATCCTCGGTAAGGGGTAACGGTTCTTGACCGTCAGCTTGTTCAACTCCCGGTAATCAATGCACATCCGGTGTGAACCATCCTTTTTCTTGACAAAAAGGATTGGCGCTCCCCACGGCGAGCTACTCAGCCCTATGAACCCCTTTCCCAGAAGCTCCTGAAGCTTCGAGGATAACTCCTGCATCTCTGGAGGTGCAAGGCGATAGGGCGCCTTGGCGATAGGCGCTGCCCCCGGAACCAAATCAATACGGAACTCCACCTGCCTCTCGGGAGGCACACCCGAAAACTCCTTGGGAAAACATCCGGGAACTCACGCACTATTGGAACCTCATCGACCGTCCTCAGTCTCTCTCCACCTACCCTCGTATCCACCACATAAGCCACAAACCCATTATAGCCATGCTGTAGACTCTGCCTCGCTCTCAAGGCTGAACAAAATGCCGACCCAGAACGGGTACCCTCGCCATAAACTGTAAGAACTCCCCCACTAGGGTCTCGTATGGTCACCAGCTATCGCTCGCAGTCGATAATCGCTCCGATTCTGCTCAACCAGTCCATGCCCACGATGACACAAACATCTCCCATAGCAATCAGGACCAAATTAATCGGAAACTCAATGCCAAAGATCTCGAGCACACATCCCCGAATCACATCAGTGGCATACACTGCTCTCTCATCAGCTATCGAAACTCGCAAAGGCCGACTCAACACCTTTCGAGGATACAGATGTGCCGACTAAAGGCTAACGACACAAAAGACCGACCCGCACCCGAGTCAAATAACACCAAAGTTGGCTCAGAACACACAAGAAATGTACCTACGCATATCACAATATAAGCATAACACCATAAACTCAAAATAAACAGATGAAAGAATACATACCAGCCACAACATCGGGTGCTGCGCGGACCTCCTCCGCTATCAACTGGAAAGCTCTCCCGTAAGCCCTCGGCGCCTCGGCCTTCACCGGCTGACTCTCCGTAGTTCGAACAGCAGCAGGGACAGATCCTTGAGAAGCTCCCTGAGCTGACCCTCGCAAATGCGAACACTCGGCCTTCTGGTGTCCGGTCTGGTTGTCGTGAAAACAAACTGCAAACCCTTAGGGCAATCCCTGGCCATATGCCCCTCCTTGGCACACTTGTAGCAAGACCCTGCTCTGCACATCCCCTCATGAATCTTGCCACACTTGCCACAAGTACGGCCCTTCTGGTTCCCTGATCTTGAATCGGCAGGCTTAGCACGCTTGGCAGCCGGCTGGGACTGTGCCGGTCGCCGATCCCTTCCCTAAGACTCTGCCTCCTCCCTGGCCTGAGTCTCTAGCTCAATCTCCCTCTTCCGGGCATTTGGCTGAATCTCGGCAAATGTCCGGTATGTAGAGTTCTCCACAAACTCTCGTATATCCCTCCTCAGAATACTCAGATACCGACTCATACGTGCCTGCTCGGTAGACACATGCTCTGGGCAGAAACATCGCCCTCTCTGGAACATCTTGGTGATCACAGTAACAGACTTAGTACCCTACTTGAGGGTAAGAAACTCCTGGGCCAAACGTTCCCTCTCTACCGGGGGAACGTACTCATCACCGCAAGCTCAGCAGAAGAAAAGTGCGCCGTCACAAACTTCCACCAGTCCTTCGCTGCCAAGCGAAGCTGGTTCAGCGCGAACCGGACCCTCAGATGCTCTGGACATGAACACGTATAGAAGAATCCCTCAATATTAGAAACCCATCTCATCGCAGCAATCGGATCCTGCGTCCCATCAAACTCTGGTGGCTTCGTGTTGCTGAACTCCTGGAACAGCAACGAATCGCCACACTGAGGTCTGGCAGCAGCAACAGCTGCGGTAGCAGCAGCCGCTGCAGCCTCAACAACCGCTGTGTATCTCTCATCGAAAGTCTCAATCAGAGTGGTCTTGATAGACCAAAACATCTCTATAATCTCCGCACGGATGGCCACAACCACCTCCTCATGAATCATCTGGCAGAGCTCCTCATCACTCACCCTGCTGGTCCCTGGTCTGTGGCGTATCCCAACCATGATATCTCTAAAATACAACATAAAACATATCAGAGACTCGCTCGAACATACGCGCACTTGATAACTTGAACCTACTCGATCCATGGTACCCCAAGGATTCTTACTTGGGCTGCGCACTGCTCCGGTGTCTTTAGTAGTACGAGCCCAATACTACCATCCACACCGCATCAATATTCACCCCAAGTCCTCCTCCTAGGATCCTAAGTCCCAAGTACTCTACTCTCTCTATACATAGTCTACTCCCTAGCAGATCTCTCATAACCTCCTTGCTGCTATCTATTCACTCTCAAGCATCTCCTAGCAGCAAAATCCCTAGGCTAAGGCAGCACAAATCAGGCCACTCTAGTCCTAATAAGAATACCTAGCCTACTCTTGCATGCATATCATATCATAATATATCTCACAACTCATAATGTAAGGGTATTTTGGGAAATCACTGTTCGGGCGCTGGCTGATCGTACACACTGCTCTGCTCTGCTCTTTCAAAAACTTTTTACTCTTGAGAAAATTTTTGTGAATTTTATTTTGAAAATCTCTCAAATCCTCAGTTTGAGTTCAGGTACACCCGATTCCCTCAAACCAAGGCTCTGATACCAACTTGTAACACCCAAATTTTCAAATAATTTTTCACATTTTAAAAACACACTTTCATTCATAATTGTTATAAAAATATCGTTGTATCAAATAATCAATTCATAACATCACATCCCAAGATTAAAATATGTAAAAGCTCCTCAAGTGTGTACTGATCAAGCCAACGCCTTCCCGCAATCCTCACTGGTACCTGAAACACATAACATAACACTATAAGCATAAATGCTTAGTGAGTTCCCCAAAATACCACATACAACACATATTAGCCACTTGAGGCTATAACTCTGTTTGACCCTCTGGTCAATGTGTCTCAATGGGACCCTCCGGTCCCATAACTCTGAGGGCCCTCTGGCCCTAACTCTGTGGACCTTACGGTCCTAACTCTGTAAACTCTGTAACATACATAGCATAAAGTACATTGAAATCTCATCATGCAAAAACATACTAATACTCTATCACATAACTCTAGTTACCACTCTAGGTAAAGTATAATGAGAAGGCTCACCTCGGGTAACTCGGTAATCTCGAACTCTGTAAAATCTGGTCTAGCCTCCGCCTAATCATATGAAATAAACACTCTAAATCAATACATCTATCAAGGCTAGACTACTCCCTCTCTTAGTACTCTCATAAGGGTAAAAGACCATTTTACCCCTCTCATGGCTCAAAGACCCTAAAGTTGACCAAACCCTAAAAGTCAACAAAAGTCAACTCTCCGGGTTACGCTGCGCGTACCAAACATGTACGCTGGGCGTACCCGACGTCCTCACAGAAATGGGGTGCGCGACCCTTTACGATGCACATATTGGGATTACGCCCCGCATAACTCCCAGTTTCAGACTATAAGCTCTTGGGGTCTTAAACAGTTAAGACCCGCGTCTAACTTCTAGATATGATCATTTCTAAGCCTCTTAATCCATAAATTTGGTGACTTTAAGCCTTTGCATGGCTGGACAAGTCACTAACACCCATAATATTCCATTTCGCAACTCTAGAGTGCTCATAACTCAAGTATGACCTCATATCAACGACCAAGATGTAAACTTTATGGATCTATAACACAAATACCACTGAAATGGGACAGATCAAGGTCCATGGAGCACATTACACTCATAAAGTCTTCATCTTTGGGACTTTTAACCCTAGAAATGGTCCATGGAACATCAAACCAAATAAAGAGGAAATTTTTGAACTTTATACCTCTAGATGAAGCTCCTTTCTCTGAAGATCTCATATCCAAACTTGCATTTCAAGACCTAGCCTCCACAAGCTCTTCTCCTTCTTCTTCACTAACACACCAAGACACTTTTAGCTCCAAAACACACACACTCAAGCTATGGACGATGGAAGGCTCTCTCTTAGGGTTTCACTCTCTGATATGGAGGCTGAGAAATGAGCCTTAGCATCCTTTAAATAGTGCACAAGCCAAACATTTAGGGTTTGCATTTGGACCCATTATGCCCAGCGTACCTAGGCAAATCCGCGTCCAAATTAAGCGCATGAGTATGCGTAACGTACTCCCTAGTACGCCCAGCGTACTCATTTGCTACAAGAACTCTCTCAAGGGACCAATTTTGACAACTTGACAAAATGGAAGGGTTAAATAGCTTTACCTGGATTTCAGGATGTTACATGGAAACTTGCAAAAGAGGAGGGATTTGAAATATACCTACGATGTTCGGGATGTTACAATTCTCCCCCATTTGAGCTAGACTTCGTCCCCGAAGTCTGCTGTGGCGAAAAGATCCGGGTAGTGCTCCCATATTTCGGACTTTGGCTCCCAATTCCACTCAGATCCCTTCCAATGTCGCCACTGCACCTTCACCAAAGGTATTTTCGTGCTATGCAGAGGTTTTATCTTCCTTTCCAAAATAGCCACCAGCTGTTCCACGTAGTTCAGGTTTTCATCAACTTGGACATCATCTAATGACACTATCGCATCCTCATCCAATATGCACTTTTGCAACTGGGAAATGTGAAAAGTGATGTGAATCTGGCTGAGCTCCTCTGGAAGATCTAGTCTATAAGCAACTTTTCCAACCCAGGAAACAACTCGAAATGGTCCAATAAATCGGGGACCCAATTTTCCCCTCTTCCTGAAGCATATCACACCCTTCCACGATGAAACCTTCAGGAGCACCATATCACCGACCTGAAACTCCAACTCAGATCGGCATCGGTGATCAAAACTTTTCTGCCGACTCTGAGCGGTCTTGAGTCGCTGTCTGATCTGCTGAATCCTCTCGGTAGTTTACATAACTATCTCTGTCCGACCCATCACCCTGCGACCCACCTCGCCCCAACAGACTGGGGTGCGACACCTCCTCCCATACAACAGATCATAAGGCGGGGCGCCAATGCTGGAATGAAAGCTGCTATTTTATGAGAACTCGACAAGGGGTAGGTAGGAGTCCCAGCTCCCACCGAAGTCAATAACACAGGCTCTCAGCATGTCCTCAAGATTTTGTATGGTCCGCTCACTCTGGCCATCCGTCTGCGGATGATATGCTGTACTGAAATGCGGCCGTGTGCCTAGTTCCTTGTGGAACTTCTGGCAGAATCGGGAGGTGAATCAAACATCACGGTCTGAGACGATAGAGACTGGAACCCCATGTCGCGCAAAAATGTCACGGACGTATAGCTCGTCCAATTTCTCGGCCGATGAGCTCTCCCGAATGGCCACAAAGTCGGCACTCTTGGTCAGTCGATCCACAATGACCCATATGGCGTCAAAACCCCTTACTGTCCTTGGCAACTTTGTGATAAAATCCATCCTGATTTGCTCCCGTTTACACATGGGTACCTCAAGAGGCTGCATCTTTCCATGCATCCTTTGGTGCTCCGCCTTGACTATGCAACAGGTCAGGCACATTTCCACATACCAAGCGATCCATCGCTTCATGCACGGCCACCAGTAACTCAAACACAAATCCTGGTACATCTTGGTGGCCCCCGGATGAATAGAAAAGTGAGACTTTTAAACCTCTTCCAAACCGATCTGTCTGACCCCACCAGACATCGGAACCCAGACCCGACTACAACGGGTCGACAATTATAACGCCCGTAGATCCGGGCTACTCAATTTAGAGATAATAGGGGTCGAAAATGAAATTTTGAAAAAATATTATTTATAATAAATAATCTTAACCAAGTGGTAGAATCCGTCTCAAGGGTTCCGTACATATAAAGAACGCCGAAATCCGAGTTATAACGAAGAAGTTATGGCCCGTCGAAGTTTTACGGAAAAACTGGCACGACACTGAGAGACGTAAATAGTAAATTTACGATGGAGGACTTTTTAGCCTTATAAATATAAAAAAAAAGTTTTAGTATATGTTAAACCAAGAACATACAAAAAAAGAACGCCCAAATCTGACTTCGTATGAGGAAGTTATGAAATTTATAAGATTTGGCTTAGTAGTGAACAGCCCGAAACTCGAATTTTAGATCGAGCGATTTTTGGCCTATGCGACCTAAATGAGAATTAAATATCTCATTAATAGGAACTCAACGGTAAAAAGACAGACAAAAACAGAGTCTGTATGTAGAAGTTATAAATTTTACGCGGATATTTAACAATATAATCTTTTCGTACTGTTAAATTTAAGATCGGCCGAGAATTAGCCGACGGAGTCAAAATGAATGTTTTAGATCTTATTTTTACCTATGCATGGATATAAAGAACATCAAAAACGGAGCTCGTATGTGAAAGTTATGGATTTTAGAATTCGGATGTGTGCTGTGCGAAAATGGGTGACGTGACACAATCTTCGCCATTGCTTTCTCCCCAAGTCTTGCAACCAGATGGTGACATGTGGCACCAAGTTCAGCCACATTTCACCCTATAAATAGACCCTCTCCCACCCTCATTTTCTTCACACATTTCCCATTATTTATTCTCTTTACTCTCTCTAGAACCTCTCTCTAGCCCCGAAACACCCCGAAAAGCCTAAGGAACCTCCCTGGCACAAGGCGGAAGCCCCGGAGTGCTCGATGGTTTCGAGAAGAAGAGCTTTTCGGCTCGGGAACGCTGCTCCAAGCAAATCCTGTTTTCCTATAAAATCCGCTGTAAGTGAGCTACGCCTACGCTATTTTTAATATAGCTTTTATTTAATTATAGCAACGTTATTAGAAACTTATAATAAGTACTTGGGCTATTATTATGGGTTATATAAGTATTGTTTAACGCTTATATAATAGTAATAATAGCTAGACTACTAATTAGTCTCGACGAATAATAGAATAAACTCTAGTGGTAATAATACTAGGTTTCATCGAAGGAACTTATTTTTAATTAAGAAGCGAAGCGCTGTCTGAGTTCATAATCACTATCTTTTCAACTGAGTGCATGGTCCTTTTCATCTTACACATAAATATGAAGTATTTTGTATAAACTACGTGTTATGTGTTCATATTATTTGTATACTTACTATCTATACTGGATGAAGGATTTTATACAAGTTTTATATGATTTAAACTGTATATGTATTTATATCTACGTAATATGTTGGGTAAAACATGAGTATATGAAATATGAGTTGGATGATGAGTTGAGAGGTGATATAGGCCATGAGGTAAGGGTGAGAGGTGGATGATGTGAGAAGCCTTGTTCCCAAATGTTGGCCCCGTCATCTAGCAGAGTATGGATGACAACCATGGACTATTCTAGACAGTCCAGTGGAACACTAGCAGGCTCACAACCTATAGGTGTTGTGAACGATGTGTTCACTGGTGTACTCTAAAAACCCATTGACTTGTATTGCGAGTGGACTCTCGAAAATGATACTGTCAATAAACGAGACAACCCTAGCAGCCGTGCTCGAAGGACAATATTGGCAGTTGCGCCTCACATAGAATGTCACAATTCTGGCAGTTGCACCTAACTGATAGAACTAGCAACTGTGCTTGACAACTGTGTCATTGACAACGATGGACTTCGTGCCTATTCCTGAGGATAATCCTTAGGAATGAATGAATAAGAAATAGCTGATTCTTAGGGTAGATCGCTAAGAGTAATGAAGATAATGGGGATGGGTAATTGGGTTAACTGTTTGATGATTAAACATAATAATTATATTATTGTGGGTTGAAAACCCTATGTACTCACCAGGTTTCCTAACATGACCCACTTAGTTTATTTATATCACAGGTGTTGATATGAAGTCACATTACACTGAGAGATTAAGGAGATATAAATCACTAGTGATAATGAATGTAAGTTCTGTTTATGCTTATGTTTCTGTATTGACGATGACATCCCAAATGTTTTAAAGAGAATAAAAATACTTTTCTTCGGAAATGCCCTGATAACGTGGTTATCATGTTTCACTGGTAACAAATTCCAAACATTTTTATTAAGAAGAGGTACTCTGATTTTTATAAAGCATAAACAACTTTGGTCTTTTCTTGCCGTGAAAATGGGGATGTCACAACAATCCCCTGCTATCCAGAACAAACCGGGTGTTTTCACCCTTTATCCTCTCCATTTTCCAATTCTCCCTACGCATACCCTCTGCCTGAGCTTCCCTGAGTAAGCCCACGAGTAGGGTATCCACTGATATCCTCATGCATGTCATTGAAATAGAAGGTCCGATTGTCTTGCGACTCAGAGCATCCGTGACTACGTTCTATTTACCAGGGTGGTAAAGGGTCTCACAGTCGTAGTCCTTGACTACATCCAAGCACCTGTGCTGCCTCATATTCAGGTTTGGCTGATCCATAATATATCTCAAGCTCTCGTGGTCTATTAAAATGGTGCAACGGACCCCATAGAGATAATGTCTCCAAATCTTGAGAGCGAATTGTTGGATAAGGTGTCTAAGTCCATAACTATTTCTGGTATGTACTTGACCCGACCCGGCATGGTCCATTTGGGTTGCATGGCACCATGCAATTGGATAAACTAAATGAGAGAAATAACGCTTGGAGATTATTAATATATTATAAGTTCTAATATATTAATAATATTATTTGATTAGTTGATCAAAGAATTAATTTGGAATTAATTAAGTGATCAAAGGATAACTAATTAAATATATGGGTTGATTATGTAAATCATCCATATCTTGTATAGTGGGCTAAGAGGCTCCATGGATTATCAAGTTGGGTTCTACCCATAGGATGCTCCATGGATGCTCCATGGGAGTTACAAACCCATGGGTCATGGAAATGAAGAGTCATGACACATTAGGGTTTACATGGTGTAACCCTAGATGTGTCAACACTATATAAGGATCATATTCTCCACCAAAATTGGCTACACAAGTTGAACACACTAAGGAAAGGGGGCTTGGCCGATTTTGATGAGTGTGTATTCTCTCATAAGTTCTTCCAAAAGCATTTGGTGTTGTGTGAAGCATTTGAGGCATCACCACTTGAGGTGCTAGGCTCACAAGGTTTCAAGGAACACAAGCAACAACAAGGTAAGTTATTCTATCTATACTTTATGTTAAAATTGTTCCCCATGTATGCTAGATAGGATATAACCTTGGAATTCAACTTTGCATGACAAATTAGACAAACATAGATCCAAGGTTATTAGGGTTGCATGTACACTTAGGAAGTGTTAGAATGCTCAAAACCCATCAGTGGTATCAGAGCCTAGGCTTGTTTGTTGTTATTTGTGCTTAAAAGTTGAAGAAAGTCGAAAATCTTGCTGTCTGACTGATGGACTCGGCGAGTCCATGGGGAGGACTCGACGAGTTCATGTGTATCTTCAACCTACTCGGCGAGTAGGTTTATGCACTCGGCGAGTAGGGTCGACAGAGTGCAGAATTTCGACTTGTGTTGCTGGAAATGGATTAGAATCATTACCCTAAAATGTTTTGGTACTTGAAAACTTATTTTAGAAGGTGTAATGTCTTTTCTAACTCATTTACAACAACAAATTATCAAAATTACAAGATTAAATGTGATTTTGATGCTTGAAAGTGTTCATATTCATATTCTTGTTCTTATGATGTTTAGATGATCATAGGAATTATTTGTAATCTATGTGGTAGATTAATTCATGATCATAATGTGTTTTAATGGAGTCCATAACTTGTCCTCAAGTTATGGAAAACCAAAAGTCTCTTGGATTAAAAACCATTAAAAGAACACAAGAGTTAGGAAAAATGAAAAGTCCTCATTTTATTACTCTATTAAACTCATAAGTTACAAGAAATGAAAAGTTTTGAAAGATTACAAAACTTGCCCTCAAGTTTTGGAACAAGTAAAGTTAAGTTAAAACTTTAGTTCCAACCCCTAGAATTTTAAAAGTTAAAATTCAACCCTTATACTTATATTATTATGATTTAATAATTATATATATATGTATAAGAACAAAGTCGTCTTACCGCTAGTACGCCTCATTCACGAAGCCGGTCTATAAGGTGGGTATAAGGTTGTTGCCTATAAAATGGTGACTTAATGGGTGTCCACTCTCACCCACCGCTTGCTTGATCGGTGGAGGGTCGTTAGCCGAACGGGTAAGACAAGGACTTATTAATTCTCATTCAAAGTATGATGAATATTATAAAGTAACTAAATGTTTTATTAAATTCCCAATCTTAGTTACTTTAGGAAAAATGTGAATAAGGTGCTATTCCATGAAATTACACTTTACACTTTGATTAAGTCGTTGGTGGAGCGTGTGTGGTTAACCGGCACACTAACTTGGACTTAACAAGGTAGGTAAAGGGTGACTTAGGGTTTATTATAGTATCGGTGGAGCGTGTGTGGTTAACCGGCACATCGATTGGGTAATAAACTTTAAGGGTACCAAGTGATTTGCATGGTTACTTCACACCTCGTTTTGTGATCCTCGGTATCCCAGTCACAAAACTTGGAGGGCACACTCGAGATTGAAACATGCCTTTGAAAAGTTCATTGAATCTCAAAGAATCTAGGAATTTCTAAGAACCATTCAAAAAAAAAAAAACCTAATAGTAAAATATTGCGGTTTTCGTGGTGGAAATTGGTGAATCGTCATTCACCTACCTTTCAAATATGATATAGCTTAGATTACGGCATACCTCTTCTAAGTTATATTATATTGTGATTGGATCCTAGCCTTAATATTACATTTGGGTGTTTTATTAAGGACTCTCTTATATCTAAACTAAGCTTGTCCTCTTTCCTTCAGATGTCTTTCAACAATGCTTCTGGCTCTAATCCTAATGGCTCCTTTTCCCTTATGAACTTGTGTGGGAAAGTCACCTTTGATGGATCCAACTTCAATGAGTGGATCAGAAACATCAGGATGATTACCCGCTACGAGGACAAAGAATATATCCTTGACAAGGAGCTTAAGGAGATTGATGAGTCCACTGCAACTCCTCAGGAGATCGCTGAATTTCGGGCACATGAAAGGGATGCTACGAAAGTGGCTTGTATCATGATGGCCACGATGACAGCGGAACTCCAAAAGTCTTATGAGGATTTCTACCCTTATGAAATGCACCAAGATTTGATGGAAAGATACCATCAAAGTGCAAGACAAGAGAGGTATGAAATCATCTGCTCCATGATAACAACCATGATGAAGGACGGGGAATCCGTCACGAGCCACATGCAGAAAATGCAAAGGTATGTGGATCGTTTGCTGAAGCTTAATGTGAACTTCCCAGAGGATCTTGCAATAGATATTATTTTGCATTCCTTACCATCGTGCTATGATCAATTCCGCATGACATATCACATGAACAAGGAAGAAGTCACCCTCAGCAAACTTCAGGGACTTCTCAAGACCGCAGAAACAGGTCTTAAGGGGAAGTCGGTTGCTATCACTCCTAATCAAAACTCTACTCCGGTTTTGGCAATCGGGAAAAGTCGAGGGAAGAAGAGAAAGAGCTCTTCTAAGGGTACCAAGGTTCGGACCCTTGATGGCTCTTCTTCAAGTGGAACCAAGAGAGGTTTCATTACTCCTTCTTCTGACCCAAAAGAGGCTGAATGCTTCTATTGCCATGAAAAAGCCCATTGGAAGCGGAACTGCCCAAAATACCAGCAAGATGTGAAGGATGGGAAAGTTAAACCCAACCATGCAGGTATTTACACTATCATTTCTAATAACTCACCCCATTCTAATTCTTGGGTCCTTGATACCGGGTGTGGTATTCACATTTGTTGTGACTTGCAGGGACTAAGAAGAAGTGAGGATGTGGAGCAAGGAAGGATAAACTTGATCATGGGGAATAGGAAAGCTATACCTGTCACCAAGATTGGAGTTTATACTTTATCGCTAAGTAGTGGGTTTAGTTTAGATTTGAATAAGTGTTGTTATTCGCCAGGAATGGCAAGAAATATTATTTCCTTTCATGCTTTGTACAAACAAGGGTTTACCTTTTCATTTAATAATGAAGTTGGTTCTATAGATGTGTTCTATAATAATGTCTTTTATTTTAAAGCATTACCTTGTGATGGTGTGTATGAAGCTGTATCTGTTGTAGATAACTTGGGAAATAATGTTTTGTGTATTGATTCTACTAATAATAACTTGGATAAAGCATCTTTATGGCATTGTCGTCTTGGACATATAAGCAAGAAACGCATAGGCCAACTCCAAAAAGATGGAGTCTTGGAGTCGTTTGACCTAAAGTCAGATGATAGTTGCGAATCATGCTTACTTGGAAAAATGACAAAGTCACCCTTCACAGGCTCATGTGAAAGGGGTGAAGGTTTGTTGGACCTTATACACACGGATGTGTGTGGACCTTTCAAACATGCCACTAGAGATGCTAATCGTTATTATTTGACTTTTACCGATGATTATAGTAGATATGGATATGTCTACTTGATCAAGCATAAGTCAGAGACTTTCGAGACGTTTAAGGAATTTAAACAGGAAGTCGAGAATCAATTGGGCAGGAACATTAAGATGCTTCGATCCGATCGTGGTGGTGAGTATCTTAGTTCAGAGTTCCTCGACTATCTAAGGGAATGTGGGATAGTCTCACAATTGACACCTCCCAGGACACCACAGTTGAATGGTGTGGCTGAGAGGCGTAATCGAACCTTGTTAGATATGGTTCGTTCCATGATGAGTCGAGCTTCGCTACCAATCTCATTCTGGGGGTATGCCTTAGAGACTGCCGCCCATATCCTCAATCTAGTCCCTACAAAGAAAGTTGCCAAAACTCCTCACGAGATGTGGACTGGTAAAGTACCTAAACTAGACCACATCAAGGTTTGGGGCTGCGAGGCTTTCGTGAGACGCGAGACTCATGATAAGCTCGAACCCCGAAGCGAGAGGTGTATTTTCATCGGCTACCCACAGCATTCCTTTGGTTACCTCTTCTACAGACCTAGTGACAATGTGGTCTTTGTAGCAAGAAGAGGAGTCTTTCGAGAAAGAGAGTTTATAAGCCAAGGAGACAGTGGGAGGCAAATTGATCTTGAAGAAATTCAAGAATCAAGCGGTGAAGGAACTTCAAACTCTAGCCCTCAACTTGAGGAGGAAACTCCTGTTGAGCCAATTGACAAATCTGTACCTCTGAGACGTTCCACGAGAGTTAGGAGTGCACCTGAGCATTACTATGGATTCCATATTACTGCAGAAGGTGAGACACTTATTAGTGATGAGACACTAGTAAGTCAAGATGACCCTAACAGCTACGAGGAAGCCATGGCAGGCCCCGAGTCTGCTAAATGGAAAGAGGCTATGGATAGCGAGATACAATCCATGTATGACAATCAAGTTTGGAACTTGGTTGAGAATGTACCAGGTCGAAAGACTGTAGGGTGCAAGTGGGTCTTCAAAAAGAAGACCGACATGGATGGTAAAGTACACACTTATAAGGCTAGGCTGGTTGCAAAGGGCTTCTCTCAAATTCCTGGAGTGGACTATGATGAGACCTTTTCTCCGGTAGCCAAGATTAAGTCTATTCGGGTTTTGTTAGCTATAGCCGCATTTCATGACTATGAAATTTGGCAAATGGATGTCAAAACCGCTTTCCTTAATGGAAAGTTGGCTGAAGATGTTTACATGAGTCAGCCAGAGGGTTTTGTCAGTAACGAGTACCCTAATAGAGTGTGTAAGCTTGAGAAATCCATTTATGGATTAAAGCAAGCACCTCGCAGATGGAATCTTTGCTTTGATGAAAAGGTCAAGGAATTTGGCTTTTCTAGGAGTGAAGATGAATCTTGTGTATATGTCAAGGCTAGTGGGAGTATAGTTAGCTTTTTGGTATTGTATGTGGATGACATACTACTCATAGGAAACGACATTCCAACCTTGCAGGAAGTAAAGTCCTGGCTTGGAAAGTGTTTCGCTATGAAGGACCTTGGTGAAGCTGCCTATATTTTGGGGATAAGGATCTTGAGAGATCGGAGTAAAAGATTAATTGGACTTAGTCAAAGTACCTACTTGGAGAAGATTCTGAAGAGATTCAGAATGCAAAACTCCAAGAAAGGAGAGTTGCCCATCCAGAGTAGCACCAAGCTGAGTAAGACACAAAGCCCTAGCACTGAGGCTGAGATAGCAGAAATGAGTCGATTACCTTATGCTTCGGCTGTAGGTTCGATCATGTATGCTATGACGTGTACTCGACCTGATGTAGCCTTTGCCTTGAGCATGGTTAGCAGGTTTCAGGGGAACCCTGGCAAGGCACACTGGATTGCGGTAAAGAATATTCTCAAGTACCTGCGAAGGACTAAGGACTGGGTCCTTACCCTCGGTGGGAGTGATGACTTGAGAGTTGTAGGGTATAGTGATGCTAGCTTCCAGACTGATAGGGATAACTTCCGCTCTCAGTCGGGCTGGGTCTTTACCCTAAATGGAGGAGCAATTTCTTGGAAGAGTTCCAAGCAAGAGACAGTGGCAGATTCTACTTGTGAATCAGAGTATATTGCAGCTAGCGAAGCGGCAAAGGAGGCGTTATGGCTGAGGAACTTCATTGGAGACCTTGGAGTTGTACCAGCTATTAAAGAGCCAATGGAAATTTTCTGTGATAGTGAAAGTGCTGTTGCCTTAGCTAAGGAACCAAGGGATCACGGGAGATCCAGACACATCGACAGAAAATACCATTTCATCAGACATCGGATCGAAGAAGGACTCCTCGTGGCAAAGAGGGTATCATCGGATGAGAACCCAGCAGATCCCCTCACGAAGGGACTGACTCGGGTTAAGCATCTTCAGCATGCTCGGAGCATAGGGCTGAAGGATGATATTAGATTTAGTAGTTAGATAACCCAGAAATTTGTAAAGTGTAATTGACATTAGATGATGAATAAAAGGAGTTTTATTTATGAGTAAAGTGTTGCTATCTCTTGTCGATCGTTTACTATATTTCTTTTGCATGTTTTGACTTCCAGAATAATTTTGTTTGGTATAACATATTATTCAAACCTCCACAGTCGGTCATATGTCGGAAGTAGGTATGAATCAAGACTGTCATGTTTGGTTGTAGAGGTCTGGGACAAGGCTACGACAATCATGAGTGCTCATAAGTTCTGAGCATTGGACTCAACCCACGCTCACTGGAATCACTTCATGGAATTCTATCTCGAGTGATCGTGAGACGGTAATATCATATAAGTCTTTAAACCTAGAGATATGATTTGTTACTTACGAGTTGGTTATGCATTAATTGTACGAAAAACGCATTGGTAACTCGATGTTATAAAATCGTGCTCTTATGTGTAATTCAATGAGTAGTAGAACAAACATATGAGTCGAAGTTTATCTGTTCCTTCTTGGATTAGAAGCTGATATCTGGGCCCCTCGATGATTTTGTTTTGACCTATGTACCGGGCCCGGTCAGAACTAAGTTGATGTGTTCAATTAAGTTCTATGTCAAACAAATCGGAAATCGGGAAACAAACTGCTGGACAATAAGTAAGACATTGTTCCATGTATTTGTCCGGCTGATATCTAGAACGGAGGATTATATGATCACTTGTCTTAAATGGCATACCATCGTCTTCTCAAGTTTCGAGAAACCTTGTAAAGAGCTACGATTGCCGATCGGTTCCTGAAGTCATACTTGCAGTAATAGTTACTAGACTTATCCAAGTGGGAGACTGTTGGATAAGGTGTCTAAGTCCATAACTATTTCTGGTATGTACTTGACCCGACCCGGCATGGTCCATTTGGGTTGCATGGCACCATGCAATTGGATAAACTAAATGAGAGAAATAACGCTTGGAGATTATTAATATATTATAAGTTCTAATATATTAATAATATTATTTGATTAGTTGATCAAAGAATTAATTTGGAATTAATTAAGTGATCAAAGGATAACTAATTAAATATATGGGTTGATTATGTAAATCATCCATATCTTGTATAGTGGGCTAAGAGGCTCCATGGATTATCAAGTTGGGTTCTACCCATAGGATGCTCCATGGATGCTCCATGGGAGTTACAAACCCATGGGTCATGGAAATGAAGAGTCATGACACATTAGGGTTTACATGGTGTAACCCTAGATGTGTCAACACTATATAAGGATCATATTCTCCACCAAAATTGGCTACACAAGTTGAACACACTAAGGAAAGGGGGCTTGGCCGATTTTGATGAGTGTGTATTCTCTCATAAGTTCTTCCAAAAGCATTTGGTGTTGTGTGAAGCATTTGAGGCATCACCACTTGAGGTGCTAGGCTCACAAGGTTTCAAGGAACACAAGCAACAACAAGGTAAGTTATTCTATCTATACTTTATGTTAAAATTGTTCCCCATGTATGCTAGATAGGATATAACCTTGGAATTCAACTTTGCATGACAAATTAGACAAACATAGATCCAAGGTTATTAGGGTTGCATGTACACTTAGGAAGTGTTAGAATGCTCAAAACCCATCACGAATACCATTGCTCCCAGCTCCAGATCATTCATGGGGTATCTCGTCTCGTGCAACTTCAGCTGTTGCGAAGCGTAGGCTATCACCTTTCCTCTCTACATGAGGATTGCTCCCAGACCTGTGATGGATGCATCATAGTATAACAAAGTCATCCACTCCCTCGGGGAGGGTTAAAACTGGGGCCTCGCATAAACGTTGTCTGTGGGTCTCAAACGCCCTCTGGTGCTTAGGGCCCCACCGAAAATCCACCGCCTTGCTCGTCAGACGAGTGAGGGGTACCACAATCTTAGAGAAATACTGAATGAACCTCTGGTAGTACCCTGCCAAACCCAAAATGCTCCTGATATCCAAGGGAGATTTTTGAACCTCCCACTGCATAACTGCCTCGATTTTGGCCGGATCGACCAAAATCCCATCTTGGTTAACGAGATCCCCCAGAAACTGGACCTCTCGTAACCTAAACTCACACTTTGAGAACTTGGCATAAAGCCATTCTCGCCCTAAAACCCCCCAATAACTCCCGTAGATGCTCATCATGCTGCTCTCGAGTCTTGGAATACACCAAGATATCATCAATGAATACAATGACCGAGCGATCGAGCATCGGTCTACATACCTGATTCATCAGGTCCATAAATATCACCAGTGCATTGGTGGTCCCAAATGGCATCACCGCAAACTCGTAATGCCCATACCGAGTCCTGAACGCGGTCTTTTCCACGTCCTCTTCCCTTATCCTGACCTTATGATACCCGGACCTCAAATCAATCTTGGAGAACAACGATGCCCCCTGCAACTGATCAAATAGGTCGTCTATCCTGGGGAGTGGGTAACGGTTCTTCACCGCCAACTTGTTCAACTCCCTGTAGTCTATGCACATCCAGTACGATTCATCCTTCTTCTTCACGAAGAGTATCGGTGCTCCCCCTGGAGAACTGCTAGGGCGAATGAACTACTTTCCCAGCAGCTCCTGCAACTGGGATGACAACTCCTGCATCTCAGGCGGTGCCAATTGGTATGACGCCTTAGTGATAGGGGCCGCACCTGGCACTAGGTCAATCCTGAACTCGACCTGCCTCTTCGGAGGCACTCTGGGTAATTCCTCCAGAAACACACTGGTAAACTCTCTAACCACTGGAACCCCTGAAACTAGAGTATGATACCTATCCCACGTATCCACCACGTACGCTAGGTAACCCACACACCTGTGTTGAATATACCATCGAGCCCTGGTGGTTAAACAAAACCATGATCCCACTCGGGTGCCCTCACCTTATACAATCAGCTCTCCCCCACTTGGGGTTCGAACTACTACTCGCTGACCCTCTTAATCACTCAGGGCACCAAATCGACTAAGCCAATCCATCCCCACAATCACTCATACATCCCTCATGGGAATCGAAACCAAGTCTATCGGAAAGGACACTCCGAATATCTCCAACTCACATCCTCGGTAGACCGAGGAAGCAGAAACTCTGTGTTCGTTGGTGATAGAGACTTGCAACGGACACTCTAGCTCGCTTACCGACACACTGAACTCCCTACAAAACGTCTGAGATACAAATGACCGACTCAACCCTAAGTCAAATAAAACCAAAGCAGGCAAGGAGTTCACTAAAAACGTACCTAAGCACAAGTAAGATAGATAAGCATAATACAAATATAATAAATGAGACAAAGGATACAAACATACCAACTACCACATCCGGTGCTGCCCTGGTCTCCTCTGCCGTGAGCTGAAAGGAACACCCTAAGCCTTCGGGGGCTCTGCCCTACCTGTCCTCCCGTCCGTAATCCTCAATGTAGATAGAGCGGGAGTCTGTGCCGGCTTAGCGGCAAGCAACAGATAGTTGGCCTTCAAGTGGCCAACCTGATCATAGTGATAACATAACCTCATACTCGGAACCGTGGCGGGCTAGCGACAATCCTTCGCATAATTCCCATCCTTGACACGCTTGTGGCATCCACTACTCGCTCGACAAACCCTAGAATGGCCCTTGCCACACTTCCCACAAAGGCGGCTCTACTGGCTCCCGACCCTAGAATCAGCGGTCTTAGGCCGCTTCGACACCGGCTGAGACCGTGACGGGGCCTGCTGCTGCTCCCTCATCTGTAGCTCAATCTCCAACTCACGCCGCCTAACGGCCTCCTGCAACTCCAGTAGATTATTGTATCGCTGTGTGGCAACAAATTGACGAATGTCAGTCTTGACCATGCTCAGATAACGAGTCGTCTGGGCCTGCTCTAAGGCAAACTCCGGGCAGAACATCGCTCTCTCCGTGAGCATTCGGGTGATCTCCATCACCAACTCTCCATCCTGACTCAAACTTAAAAACTCCTGAGCCAATCGTTCCCGCTCAACCCGGGGAATGAATCGACCGCGGAACATATCGCTGAACTGCTCCCAAGTAACAACAGCTCTCTCTGATCATCAATATACGGCCCAGTTTGCCAACCTCCACCAGTCCTTGGCCCCGGACCTTAGCTGGTTCAGATCACACCTTACCTTCTGGTTAGTAGGACATGAGAAAGTAAAGAAACATCCCTGCACATCGGAGATCCATCTCATAGCCTTGATGGGATCTTGCGTCCCATCAAAAGTAGGAAGCTTCGTATTATCGAAGTCTCGGTATTGAAAACCCCTAGTGGCTCCTCCCTCTGCTGCGGATGCAGTTGATGCAGCTGTTGCGGCGGCCGTCTCTACAAGGGCTGCGTAGTGCTCATCGAAGTACTCAACCATAACGGTCTTAATAGACCCAAACATCTACGACAGTTGTGCTCGGAACATAGCAGCAACCTCATCATGTAGGATTTCTCAGATCCTGGCATCCAACTCCTCTGCACGCATCTGCACCACAAGCTCAGGTGCTGCTTGCCCCTCCTAGCCTCTGTCTCCTGATCCCGATCCTAAACCGGATCCTGTCACAAAGCGCCTCGTCATCACCATTTTGAAACAAACCAAACAATATCAAATAACTCTCATAATAACTTGGAACCCACTCCCAACTATACCCTAGGGATTGTGACTTCCTTGCTACGCGTATAGGTTCTGTGCTTTCAGTAGTACGGGCCTATACTGCCTTCCACACCTACCCATATTTGTCTCAAGTATCACCATAATACCCTAATCATATATATATATATATATATATATATATATATATATATATATATATATATATATATATATATATATATATATATATAGCGAGCACTTAATCATCACTCCTAGAGGAATGCTAAATATCTCATAACTGACCTCTCGGCCTCTCACAACCCACCCATCCATGAAAATTCGACCAACTCTGTAGCACTAGTGTATGCTAGTCATACATAACATAGGACCCTATAGGCTTTCAAATATCCAATCCTACCCTAAGCTCCCAATCAGACAAGAACAAAACATAAGGCCAAATCAAACATTCTCAGGCTATAAGATCTTAATTATGTATAACCGTGTTGCATACACAAGTAACTACAATAATGATGTCAATTTCATATAAAGGAAACCCTAGGCTAGCAGACATCATGTAATCAGGCAATTCTATCATGCAATAATTGAAGATCCCTAGCCTAGTACTAGCATGTTGTTCTAACATATCACATAGTCAAATAACTGTATGGTATTTTGGGGTCTACTTATTGGCTCCGGCTGATCGTACACCCTGCATCCTCCTTTACTCATTTTGAAAACCATTTTAAAAGTCATTTTGAAAACCTTTTCCCCTGGTTTGAGACTGGGTTCACACAAGTGTTCCTCCAATTCGCTCAAACCAAGGCTCTGATACCAACTTGTAACAACCATAAAATTCGAACCAATTTAAAACATTTCAAAACATTAAAAATCAATAGTTAATACAAACTTGTTTTCAAAAATAGTCTAATATCAGAGTTTTCCCAGAAACATAAACAAATCATGAGGAGCTGTACGATCATGCCTTCGCCTTGTCGCGATCCCCTGATGTACCTGAAACAATAAACTGAAACTGTAAGCCAGAGGCTTAGTGAGTCCCCCAAATACCGATACACTGTACATAACACATATACAATAACATCATGAACTGGGTCCACAGCTTTGCAGACTGGATTACCCCTGGGCCTACAGTGTGACTTTGGATTGCCTTCTGGGGCCACAACTCACATCTAGATTGCCACCGAGCCCACAGTACGAGTCTCCTCAGCTCGTAACTGGAATGCTCATGAGACCACAGAAGGATGGTGAATCAATTGAAGGTTACTATGATCGATTGAACGAACTCATTTACAAATGCAATCGATATGGAATTACAAGATCAACCATGGAGTTTAATCTCACTTTCATCATGGGATTACGAAAGGAATGGAGGAATGTAAGCCTGATGGTGAAAACTCAACAAAATTTCGACACTTCAACTCTAAATGACTTGTACAATTTACTGAAAAATCATGAAGGAGAAGTAAATGAAATTGTTGAGGACTCGAAAATGAATCTTGGAGGACCGCTTGCTTTGGTCTCGAAAGTTACTGAGAAGGATTCAGTTGATAAGGAAGATACAGATGACGAAGGGTTTTTGGTAAACTCTGATGATGAAGCTTTTAGATTTTACTCTAACAATAGATTAAATAAGTTTTTCAAGAAACCTTTTCATCCAAAGTCGAAACCAAGTGATGGAAAAGGAAACTTCATGACAAAAGTTGGAGGAGAGGAGAAGAAGAAGAGTGAGAAGCTTGATGTGAAAGTTAAAGAGATAAAAGCCAAAAAGAAACTCAAACGAGACTCTGGAATCGACTGTCACTACTGTCATGGTGCTAATCACATGGCAAGTGACTGTATGCTTCAGAAGAAAGAGGAAAATAATAAAAAAAACGTTAAAGATGAAGCATATTACATCGAACGTCTGGAGGAAGTAAGAGCAAAAGTGAAGGGAATGTCTCTGGTAGCTAAAGGAGAAGGTGAGGATGAAGGAACGTATCAAATTTGGTCTTCCGACTCGGATGACGAGGAGATGTGTAATCCTACGCATGGGGAAATGTTTGCAAAGTTCGAGGAAAATGATGAAGAAGAGGTGACTGGTTGTTGTTTCATGGCCAATAGTGGAGACAAATCACCTATGACAACGAAGGTACATTCTATTCTTCAATATTTCAATATTCCTTTGAGTGCTTATGATTCTGAATTAACTGCTTTTGATGATACCGTTGCTTATTTATATAATATGGTTATTTCTTCTAGCAATGAGGCAAAGAAATCTAGTACCCAACTACTAGATATTCAGAAGCAGTTGGATTCGAAGAAAATAAAAGTTGATTATCTAGAAATGCAAATAACCAATCTGATGTATGATAGGGACACTTTAAATAGTGATGTTAAGATGTTATTAGCTCAGAGGAACATATATTGTAATTTGGCAAAAAGACTATATGCTAAATTGACTGCTTTGCATCATTCTTCTGATATAAGCAAAGAACAACATAGGAAGTTATTGTCGTTTTTATCTTTTGAAAGAGAAAAGATTGATAGCATATCCTATGATTGTGAAAAAACTATAGCTGAATTTGATAGAGTTCCTGATAATAGGTTTGCTTATGAAGTTGTGAAAATAGATGAATATTTAAATGCAAACGAGTTAGTTAATATTGTGAATGTAACTTTGACCAAAAATGAACAAATCAAGATTTTGAGAAGAAGTGAGAATTCGAAATCTGACTCTCAATCTAATTTTGGTAATCTCGAAGTTAAATCTGATACTATCAGCAAAATAAGTGAAATTGAGGAAGAGGAAGCAATTGATTATTCTCAGTTATTTGTCATTAATGTCACTTTAAAGGTTAAAGGTAAAGAAAAATGTAAAGATTCTGAGGTTAAAATTGACATTGATCAACCTTCAACTTCTAATACTTGTGATCATGAAAATGTGGCTGTCGAATATACTCAAACAGACAGTGATGATGATGAAGAAGTTTCAAGTAGAAACAAAAGTTCCTAAAATTTCGAAAGAAAAAGTGATACCTCGAATAATTGAAGATCAAGTATATGGCGAAACAGACAAATTCGATAAAGTGATGAAAGAAAAAGGTGCTCATTATCTCGAAAAAATACGGTTGTGTGTCCAAATTTTAAATGCACAGATGATGTCATCTTTCCGAATCAGATGTTTGTTACATCTGGGAATGTTGATAACATCAAACCCGAATTTAAGAAGTTAGTTGAAGAAGATAACAAGCACATGTCAAATGAAGGGTTCTTTTCGAATCAAAGTACAATTGAAAATAATCTTACCAAAAATTCTCACACCTTTTAACGACAAAAACCAAGTCGAAACTGGTCTGAAAACTCAACAAGTGTCAAAGTGACTAAAAAGCATGACAAATCAAAACAAGTTTGGGTTGAAAAATCTCAAAAAGAAAAAGATGTTTCTAAGAAAGATGAAGTTGTTTCTAAAAATGTCAAAATCAATTCACAAGATTTTAAAGATCAAGTTGACAAATTTTCGAAAGAAAACAACATTTCAAAAAGACAAGCTCGAACTAAAGTGTTTTTGAATAAGATTAGGTCTCGAAAGAAAGCAATCGTTTTACATAACAAATCTTCCGAACAACAAACGTCTAAATCTGTTCAGACATCTTTTGCAAGTAATTAAGCCAAATCAAAAAAAAAAGAATTCATTTACTCAAAAATCACAAAAGCGTCTTTTGTTAACAAGGAGCATGTTTCAACACCAAATAATTTTTTTTCCTCAAAAATCCACCTCAAATTCTAAAGCTCAAACATCTTTTCATGAGAATTATGTGAAAACCAAGGTTATTCGAAAAACTCAATCAAATCAAAGACTTTCTTTAAATAATTTTCAACGCAATGTTTTTCCTTCAAATGCCTAAACAAATTTTCATCAAGTTTTGCATCTAAAACAATCCATTAAACCACAATCTGTTTTACAAAGAAATAATTTTGGTTATCAAAATCGTTATACTCCACATGTCTCAACACGAAAACCGACAAGACACTTTGAGAAGTTACAAGTACAAGGATGGAAGTTTGAATATTTCAAGCCTGCTCCTAATTCTTTTCCAAATCCACCTTCGAAACAACCTGTCAAATCCTCATTTGTAAAAGGAGCAACAAATGTGAAGAACATCAATCACTGGTTGGAAGGAAAAAAGGAAGAAATATCAGTCTTTGAAATTCTCACAAGAAGTGATTAAGGAGGAGTATGAGAAGTATTTGAATGACTCATCGAACGCAAGTTCATCTTCACAAGAGTCGAATATTTTTGTTAAACAATGGAAAAAGCTCTACCAAAGGCATCGGTTGTTGTGAAACAAGCTGCGAAGGAAAAGGAAAAACTCAATGTTGATATTAAATCAAAAAATTCTTACTTTTCTGTGCCTTTAACTAATGAAGTAGACTTAGTAGATAGTCTCAAGTCTAAAGTTCATAGTTGGATTAAAGCAACTTCATTTCAAAATATTTTTCAAACTAATAATCAAGGACCCAAATAGCCTTGGGGACCTAAATTCTTTCATTAATTGCAGGTTTTGTGTGACGAGTAATATGATGAAAAATGGTATATAAACAGTGGTTGCTCTCATCATATGATTGGTCGAAAGGAGAATCTTTGTGATTATCAGACTTTAGAGAATGTTGGGGTCGTGAAATTTAGAAACAACCACACATGTCATGTTCGAGGCTACGGGAAAATCACTAATGGGAATTTCACAGTTAACAGAGTGGCATATGTCGAAGATCTTCAACATAACTTGATAAGTTTTTCGCAACTTGTTGTGGGAACGGGTAATCAAGTGGTGTTTAACGAAGAAAACAATGTGATCTTGAACATTTGGACAAAGGAAGTCTTGCTTAAATCAAAACGAAAAGGCGACATGTTTACTCTCAATATCAATCATAGTTGGGAAACCCTCAGTGTGTTTACTCTCGAAATCTTCCTCGGATGTTAGCTGGCTTTGGCATCGAAGGCTTTCTCATTTGAACTTTCGAAATCTTAACAAATTGGTGGTACAAGATCTGGTAAGAGTTTTACCTTTTTTAAAGTGTGATAATGATACTTTGTGTGTAGCTTGCGAACAAGGGAAGCAGCATAGACAAGGTCATCCAGTTATCATTGATTTGAAGATTGTCGAACTGTTGGAACTTCTTCATATTGAGCTATGTGGACCATCGACAGTTGAAACTCTCAAGAAGAAACAGTACATTTTGGTTATTGTTGATGCTTTTTCTCAATTTAATTGGGTTTATTTTCTCAGGTTAAAATCTGAAGTTTCTCAAGTAATGATTGATTTTATCAAGAAAATCGAAACGAGATTGAAGAAGCAGGTTCGAAAGATTAAAGTGATAACATCTCTGAATTTAAGAACCATGTTCTTGATTCATTTTTAACTGAAAAGGGAATTTCACATAATTTTTCTTCACCTTACACACCTCAGCAGAACGGTGTTGTGGAAAGGCGGAATCGATCTGCTTGTGAAACAGCAAGAACGATGCTCATATATGCGAATCTTCCTCAATATCTTTGGGCCGAAGGAGTCTCAACTGCATGTTTTACACAAAATAGATCGTTCATTCATCGTAGATTCAACATTACTCCATATGAGATTATCAATAACCGAAAACCTAATGTCAAATTCTTTCATATTTTTGGTTGTAGGTGTTTTATCATGAATCTCAAGGATAATCTTTCAAAGTTTTCAGTCCAAAGCTGACGAATGAATTTTCTTGGGTTATTCTCATAATTAAGTTGCATATCGAGTATTGAATAGACGAACACGAAAAATTGAAGAAGCATTCAACTTAACTTTCGATGATTATTATATCAAACAAGTTGACAAGTGTTTTGACCAAAAACCAATTATTAATGAATCAAAAGATGAATTTGATAGTATTAATGCGTTTGATTTTGATAATGATTTAATTTTTGGTGTTCTAGATAGGGCTGCATATGCTAAAGTCACTGATAAAGATAATCAAATACCTGAATCAACAAAACATCCTGATTCTTCGACACTTACTCAAGATGCTGTAGCATAAAATTCGACATTCCGTTCTTCTAGAAATAGCGAAAGTATGCCAAATGATCAAGTGGAGGGGGAGCACTTGCATTCGACTTCTCATGTTGAGGGGGAGCATTCTTTCGAGGGGGAGAATCGAAGAATGTATGATAATATTGAGGGGGAGCAACATGAAAATGAAATTGTCGAGGGGGGAGCTTAATATGTCGAATAATAATCAAGATGAAACTTTTCCTGATTTAAATGATATCATTTCTATTGATGGTTATGATAATAAAGAAATGTTTAAAGATGCACCATTAGATTTTGATCCAGCATATCCTCCAATGGATAAATGGATTAAAATCCATCCTAAAGAACAAGTGATAGGAGATCCACTTGAAGGAGTGCTGAATAGAGCACAATTACGTGCAAAGAATGAGGTACTTAATGCTCATCAAGAGTTTTGCATGCTTAATGTTTTTATTTTGAAAATTGAACCAAAGTCATTTAAGGCTACAATGGAACACTCAGATTAGGTTGTCGCAATACAATCTGAATTGGCTGAATTTGAAAGAAACAAGGTTAGAGATTAATTCGTAAACCAAAAGATGTTTCGATTGTTGGGTTAAAATGGATTTTCAAAAATCAAACAGACAAAGATGGTAATATTGTTCGAAACAAAGCTAGGCCTGTAGTAAAAGTTATTCACAACAAGAAGGAATTGATTATGAAGAAACCTTTGCCCTTGTCTCAAGACTCGAGGCTACTCGAATATTTTTAGCCTATGCAACACATAAAGATTTTGACATTTTTCAAATGGATGCGAAATATGCATTTCTTAATGGTGAACTCTAAGAGACTGTGTATGTGGAAAAACCTCTAGGTTTTATTAACCAAGAATTTCCTGATCATTGTTATATCCTAGATAAAGCTGTTTATTGGTTAAAAACAAGCACCACGAGCCTAGTATACAGCTCTGACCAATTTTTTGAAACTTTCGAAATTTAAACAAGGATTAGTTGATCCCACTCTTTTTCGAAAGAAGGATGGAAATCATCTAATGCTTGTTCAAATTTATGTTGATGATATCATTTTTTCCTCAACTGACCCTGGCTTGTCTAGTGAATTTGAAAATTTGATGAAAAGTAAATTCTAAATGAGCATGATGGGTAAAATCAACAATTTCTTGGGTTTAAACATACGTCAGAGGAGGGAAGGCATTTTCATAAATCAAGAGAAGTATACTCGCAATATTCTTGAGAAATTTGGCATGAAGAATAACACCAAGCTTAAAGTACCAATGGCGGTTGGAACGAAGTTGAGTCCTTCATTAGACAAACCAGTTGTGGACATCACTTTGTACCGAAGCATGATAAGTTCGTTACTTTACCTTACGGCTAGTCGACCTAATATCATGCTTTATGTGTGCAATTATGCCAGGTACCAATCAAACCCAAGAGAACCACATCTCACTGCAGTTAAGAATATTTTTCGATATCTAAAAGGAACCATTTCGTTAGGATTATGGTATCCTTCAAAAACATGATTCTTTATTCTACATTCTTAGATGCCGACATGGAGGGTTTCAATTTAGATCGCAAAAGCACAAGTAGTGGGTGCCAATTACTTGATGGGAAGCTTGTGAGCTAGCAATCGAAGAAACAAACTTGTGTTTCGATTTCAACGACAGAAGCATAATATGTGGCTGCTGCAGCTTGCACTTCACAAATCATATGGATGCAAAGTTAGTTGCGTGATTATTCAATCAATATGAAGAAAATTCCTTCGTATTGTGATTCACAAAATGCCATACGTATTTGTCACAACCCTGTGCAATATTCACAAACCAAGCACATTGCTCTTCGTTATCATTTCATTAAAGATCATGTCGAAGATGAAAATATTGAAGTTCACTTTGTAAAAACCATTAATCAGCTTGCTGATATTTTTAAAAAGCCTTTAGATGAAAAATCATTAGTGAGAATTTTAGCAGGTCTAGGAATGATCGAAGGAAATTCAGTTCCTGGATTAGGTTCGAAAGATTGATATAACGAACATGGAGGATAGCTATCAGAGTCAACGGTTACTATTCATAGTCAACGCTTCGACATGCTTTGCTTTCGATATCATGTTGTGTGGCTAAATGAAAAATCTTCGCAAGTGGTACATTTACTTTTCTTATTTTAGAATTTTGTAACTTCTTTTCGAAAAATCAAAAAGAACAAAAGTATTTTACTTTTTTTGTCTTTAAATTTCGAAAAATCAAAAACTCCAAAAAGATTTTCTTAATTTTTTTCATTTTTTTTTCTTAAACAAAAATACAAAAAGATTTTCTTGTTTTTGGTGTTAGTATTTCATATTGTTAATGTAGCTTATATTTTCGAAATAACTTTGTACTAGTTAGCATGTCCCTAGAAGCATGTTGCAACATGTTGACCCAAACCTCCTTCAACTCAATGTGTGTTTTCGAAGCATTAATGAAGTTTTCATCACAAAAATTTCTTCCCAATCTGGTTGTATTCACATTAGTCCTTGAGCTACCTTACTCTTCTCATTTGAGTTAAGAGTTTCCTGCTTGGTCCATAAATAGGAGAGGTACTTTCGAATCTTTTGCCAAATCATTTTCATCCTAAAGTTCTTGCACTTTCACACACAATGACATATGTCCAAGAGATTTCTGGTATAAACCAATCATAATTTAGACATATCAAAAATCTATGTTTAGGATTTAGACACAGGTCATCCTACTGCTGACTAAACAGCCCTAGCATACAGCTCATACAACAGGCATATAAGTCATCCTCCCTAGACCCTTAGCCCTAACTAGCATACAATTCTCAGAATCATAAACCAGACACACAATGCATCCTCTTAGATCCTTAGTCCTAATTCTAGCATAAAGTGTAACGACGCAAATTTTCAAACAAATTTTTCATTTTAAAAATAGAGTATTTTTATTCAAAACAAGGCATAAACAATTTAAGTGTCATGTCAAATACAAACTGTCTAAATCCCAAGATCATAAAACATCCTTCAGTGTGTACAGATCACGCCGGCGCCTTCCCACGGTCCTCGCTAGTACCTGAAACACATACATAACAACTGTAAGCATAAATGCTTAGTGAGTTCCCCAATATACAACTTACGCACATACGCCTTTCCAGGCCCTGACCTTCCGGTCCTCGACACAACGCCTTCCGGCCCAAAACATATTCGCCTTCCGGCCCATAACATATTGCCCTCCGGCCCACATAACATACATAGCACATCTAACAAATAACTTACCACATATAGCATACATATCACATATCACATCTGACCTTCCGGTCACACAGTCAAACCCTTCCGGGTACAGTATAGTGAGAAGACTCACCTCGCGGGTAATGAAAGCTAGCGACTCCTGAAATCACTCGCACTCGATCCGCCGAGCTACAGACTCCCTATAATACCATATATCCCTTATTAATACTTTTAGCTTTCAAGACAACTGGCCCTAAGAAATTACATGTAGGTCAACTCTGGTCAACGGTCAACGGTCAACTTGACCGGACTCGGCGAGTGCAAAGGCAACTCGGCGAGTCTAGACGTCCTCCCCAACTTCTCCTGATGTTCCCTTTTTACTCGTCGAGTATCCCTCTTGGCTCGACGAGATCCTCGTGGAAGAATCGCGGGGCCACCCCGACTCCACTCGCCGAGTCTGAAGAACAGCTCGGCGAGTTCCAGTCAATCTCCAAGCTACTCGCCGAGTCTGTTCATCGGACTCAGCGAGTCCATGCCATGCAGTCGATCAAACTGCTTCCTGAGATAAGTATTGTCCCGAAATACACAAACATGGGACCTTCTGGACCTCTAAGGTCCTAATACAGGGTTATAATCGTTTGGGTAACAAGGTACTAATCCATCTAATCACCAAATGGGTTCCATAAACCCTAAATCCATGCACACATCAACATAACAGAAAAATACCCAAAATATTACCTGAATAACGCACTCTCTGTGTCCCCCAAACCGCAGAACTCGAATCCCTTGCTGTTCCTTTAGCCAAAACTCTTCTCCTCCTTGCACAACGAATTCTTCAAAGCCCTAATATCCTTCAATCTTGCTCTAGATGCCCACATCCGTTTAAGGTTCTTCTCAATCGACTAAAGACGGACAATGACGGCCTATAAGTGCATTATATACGTTCCAAAACCAAACGGCTAGGGTTTCCGCTGAACAGCGTAGACTCGCCGAGTCCATATCTGGACTCGTCGAGTCCAGTCGCGAACCCGCGACCAAGTCTGCGATCCTACTCGGCGAGTCTAGGCTCCAACTCGCCGAGTCCCCTCTTAAATCACCCCAAAAACATAATTTAACAATACCTGAGATTCCGGGCTGTTACAACTCTCCCCCACTAGGATTAGACTTCGCCCTCGAAGTCTCACTCTGCAAATAGCTCCGGATGCTGCTCCCGCATCTCACGTTCCGGCTCCCAAGTCATTTCCGAACCTTTCCGGTGTTGCCACTGGACCAACACCAGCGGTACCTCCTTGTTCCTCAGAACCTTGATCTTCCGATCCCTGATGGCCACTGGTCTCTCAGCATAATTCAGGCTCGCATCCACCTAAATATCCTCCAATGGAACCACTGCCGACTCATCGGCTATGCACTTCCTCAATTGCGACACATGAAAAGTGTCGTGGATCTGTCCCAGCTCTATTGGCAACTCCAACCGATAGGCTACCCGGCCTATCCTTGCGATCACACGAAATGGCCCTATATACCGGGGCCCCAACTTGCCCCTCTTCCTGAATCGAATCACTCCTTTCCAAGGAGAGACCTTCAGGAGAACGAAGTCGCCGACTTGAAACTCAAGCTCGGATCGGCGCCTGTCTGCATAACTCTTCTGTCGGCTCTGGGCGGTCAATAACCTCTGTCTAACTTGCTGAATCTGCTCTGTCGTATGAAGCACGATCTCTGTGCTACCCATCACTCTCTGTCCCACCTCTCCCCAACAAATGGGGGTCTGACACCTCCTACCATACAACAGCTCAAAAGGTGGCATACCAATGCTCGAATGATGGCTGTTGTTGTAGGAAAACTCTGCTAAGGGCAAGTATGCATCCCAGCTACCCCCGAAGTCTAACACACACGCTCGAAGCATGTCCTCCAGCGTCTGAATCGTCCGCTCGCTCTGACCGTCTGTCTGGGGATGGTATGCGGTACTAAAATGCAATTTAGTACCCAGCTCCTCATGGAATTTCTTCCAGAACCTGGAAGTGAAGCGCACATCACGGTCTGAAACAATCGAGATCGGCACTCCATGCCGAGATACCACTTCTCTCACATATATCTCCGCCAACTTCTCCGCTGAAGAACCCTCGCTGATGGCAAGGAAGTGTGCACTCTTCGTCAACCTATCCACAATCACCCAAATTGCGTCAACTCCCCTAGCAGTCCTCGGCAATTTGGTGATGAAATCCATAGTGATCTGTTCCCACTTCCACTCGGGGATCTCCAATGGCTGTAACTTGCCATGCGGTCTCTGGTGCTTGGCCTTAACCCTACGGCAGGTCAAGCACCTCTCAACGAACCATGCCACGTCCCTCTTCATACAGGGCCACCAATACTCTTTCCTCAAATCCAAATACATCTTCGTAGCACCGGGATGGATCGAGAATTTCGATCTATGAGCCTCTTCCATCAGAGTAATACGCGTACCGCCCACGAACGGTACCCAGATCCGACCCTGAAACGTCATAAGCCCTCGTCCATCCTTAACGAACTCTGAAATTAACCCCACAACCCGCTCTTTCTTCTGCATTTCTGGCCACACAGCCTCTTCCTGTGCCCCACGAATGGCATCCAATACTGGAGTCATCACAGTCAGTCTCAAGCATACATCTTGCAATGGAGTGCTCTTCGCCCTGCGACTCAATGCATCGGCTACCACATTAGCCTTGCCCGGGTGGTACAGGATCTCACAATCATAATCCTTGACTACATCCAACCACCTCCTCTGACGCATATTTAGGTTGGGCTGATCCATCAAATATTTCAAGCTTTTATGGTCCGTGTATATCGTACATCGAACCCCATACAGGTAGTGACGCCAAATCTTGAGAGCGAACACTACTGCCCCCAACTCTAAATCATGCGTGGGATACCTCGCCTCATGAGGCTTCAGCTGCCTCGACGCATAAGCTATCACATGACCCCTCTGCATCAACACTGCACCCAGTCCCGAAATCGATGCGTCACAATATACTACAAAATCTTCCATTCCTTCCGGGAGAGCTAATACTGGGGCTTCGCACAACCTCTGGTGAAGTGTCTCAAAGGAGGTCTGCTGCTCGGGCCCCCATGAGAATGCAACTCCCTTCCGGGTCAATCTGGTGAGCGGCACTGCGATCTTGGAGAAATCCTTAATGAATCTCCAATAATACCCTGCCAACCCAAGGAAGCTCCTTATCTCAGAGGGTGACTTCGGCACCTCCCAACTCATCACCGCCTCAACCTTGGCCGGATCGACCAATATCCCTTTCTGATTAACAACATGTCCTAGAAATTGGACCTCCCGCAACCAGAAGTCACATTTGGAGAACTTTGCATAAAGCTTCTCCGACCTCAATACCTCAAGGACCTCCCTCAAATGCTCCTCATGCTGCTCTCTAGACCTCGAATACACCAGAATGTCGTCGATAAATACAATCACTGACCGATCCAACATCGGCCTGCATACCCTGTTCATGAGATCCATGAACACAGCTGGGGCATTGGTGAGCCCGAAAGGCATCACCACAAACTCATAATGCCCATATCGCGTCCTAAACGCTGTCTTCTGGACGTCCTCATCCCGTACTCTCACCTGATGGTACCCTGACCTCAGATCGATCTTGGAAAACCAAGATGCTCCCTGCAACTGATCGAATAAGTCATCGATCCTCGGTAACGGATAACGGTTCTTGACCGTCAACTTGTTCAACTCCCGGTAGTCAATGCACATCCGGTGTGAACCATCCTTCTTCTTGACGAACAGAATAGGTGCTCCCCACGGCGAACTGCTCGGCCGAAAGAATCCCTTCCCCAGCAACTCCTGGAGCTGCGAGGACAATTCTTGCATCTCTGGAGGTGCAAGACGATAAGGCACCTTAGCAATAGGCACGGCCCCCGGAACCAGGTCAATACCAAACTCTACTTGTCTCACAGGAGGCACTCCCGGCAGCTCCTCGGGGAAAACATCTGGAAACTCACGCACCACTGGGACCTCCTCCACTGACCTCGGTCTCTCAGAAACCTCCCGCGTATCCACCACATACGCCACAAAACCCTTACAGCCCTGCTGTAGACACTGCCTCGCCCTAGCGGCCGAACAAAAAGCAGACCCCGAACGGGTACCCTCGCCGTACACCGAAAGAACTCCCCCACTATGGTCTCGTATAGTCACCAGCTGACGCTCACAGTCGATGACAGCGCCGAATCGGCTCAACCAGTCCATGCCCACGATGACACAGACGTCACCCATCGCAATAGGAATCAGGTCAATCGGGAACTCCACCCCGAAAATCTCTAGCACGCATCCCCGAAGAACCTCCGTGGCATAAATCACTTTCTCGTCAGTTATAGAAACCCTCAAAGGTCGACTCAACGACTCACGACTAACGCTGATATGCTGACTAAAGGCTAAAGATACAAAGGACCTACTCGCACCCGAGTCAAATAACACTAAGGCAGGCACAGAGTTCACAAGGAAAGTACCTACGCATATAATAACATAAGTATAACATCTCGACATTAAAAATAAATACATGAATTACATCATACCTGCCACAACATCGGCCGCAGCGCGGACCTCCTCCGCAGTCAGCTGAAAGGCTCTCCCACGAGCCCTCGGGGCCTCGACCTTCACCGGTCGAGTCTCAGTAGTCCTGGCAGTAGGTGCAGATCCTTGACGAAGCTGAGGGCACTCGGCCTTCCGATGGTCGGTCTGGTTGCAATGAAAGCAAACCATAAACCCCTTGGGGCACTCCCTAGCAATGTGCCCCTCCTTGCCGCACTTGTAGCAAGCACCAGCTCGACACGCCCCATCGTGACCCTTGCTGCACTTTCCGCAAGTGCGGCCCTTCGGGCCTCCCGTCCTCGAATCGGCGGACTTGGTCCGCTTGGCTGCCGGCTGAGACTGAGCCGACCGCCGGTCCACCTGCTGAGACTCGACCTCCTCCCTGGCCTGGGTCTCCAACTCGATCTCACGCTTCCTGGCATTCGCCTGATGCTCAGTAAAAGTATGATAGGTGGAGTTCGACACAAACTACCGGATATCCCTCCTCAGAACACCCAAGTACCGGCTCATTCGAGCCTGCTCTGTGGACACCAGCTCGGGGCAGAACATCGCCCTCTCATGAAATTTCCGCGTGATCACCGCAACAGAATCAGTACCCTGCTTGAGGGTTAACAACTCCTGAACCAATCGTTCCCTCTCCACCGGGGGAACGTACTCGTCCCTGAACATAGCAGTGAACCCCTCCCATGTCACCGCTGTAATCTCTGCCAAAGTGAAGTTCGCCGTCACGAACTTCCACCAGTCCTTCGCTCCCAGACGGAGCTGGTTCAAAGCGAACCGTACCCTCAGGTGCTCCGGGCATGAACAAGTGTAGAAGCACCCCTCTATATCCGCGATCCACCTCATCGCAACAATCGGATCCTGCGTCCCATCGAACTCAGGTGGCTTCGTGTTGCTGAACTCCCGGAACAGCAACGAGTCACCCCCCTGTGGCCTGGCAGCGGCCACAGCTGCGGTAGCTGCAGCGGCTGCAGCTTCAGTCAATGCGGCGTACCGCTCATCAAACGTCTCCATCAGGGTGGTCTTAATAGACCCAAACATCTTCGGGATCTCAGCCCGGATCGCCGCCGCTACCTCCTCGTGAATCATCTGACGAATCTCCTCGTCACTCACACCGCTCGTACTCGCTCCGTGGCGTGGTCTGACCATGATGTCTCTGAAATACAACATAAAACTATCAGAGACTCCATCGAGTGTAATCACACTCGATAACGCAACCCTACTCAGTCTCCGATATCCAGGGATTCTTACTTGGGCCTCCCACTGACCCGGTGCCTTCGGTAGCACGGGCCCAATACTACCGACCACACCGCATCAGCATTCATCCCAAATCTTCCTCCCCAAACCCCGGATAGTGAGTACTCTACTTCTGTTATGCACTATCTACTCGCACACTAACAAAGCATCTCATATCGGCAAACTTCCCTAGACTAAGGCATCACAAATCAGGCCACTCTAGTCCTATCATGAATACCTAGTCTTCTAGCATGCATAACAATTCATATCATATAATATTGTAAGGTATTTTGGGGATCTTTACCGTTCGGGCGCTGACTGATCGTCCACACTGCTTCTTTCTTGCTTACCACAAAACCATTTACAAAACTTTATGCCCTTATTTAAAAATTTTCCTCAAATCCTCGGTTTGAGTTCAGTTACCCCCAAAGGTGCACCCGAATCCCTCAAAGCAAGGCTCTGATACCAATTGTAACGATGCAAATTTTCAAACAAATTTTTCATTTTAAAAATAGAGTATTTTTATTCAAAACAAGGCATAAACAATTTAAGTGTCATGTCAAATACAAACTGTCTAAATCCCAAGATCATAAAACATCCTTCAGTGTGTACAGATCACGCCGGCGCCTTCCCACGGTCCTCGCTAGTACCTGAAACACATACATAACAACTGTAAGCATAAATGCTTATTGAGTTCCCCAATATACAACTTACGCACATACGCCTTTCCAGGCCCTGACCTTCTGGTCCTCGACACAACGCCTTCCGGCCCATAACATATTCGCCTTCCGGCCCATAACATATTGCCCTCCGGCCCACATAACATACATAGCACATCTAACAAATAACTTACCACATATAGCATACATATCACATATCACATCTGACCTTCCGGTCACACAGTCAAACCCTTCCGGGTACAGTATAGTGAGAAGACTCACCTCGCGGGTAATGAAAGCTAGCGACTCCTGAAATCACTCGCACTCGATCCGCCGAGCTACAGACTCCCTATAATACCATATATCCCTTATTAATACTTTTAGCTTTCAAGACAACTGGCCCTAAGAAATTACATGTAGGTCAACTCTGGTCAACGATCAACGGTCAACTTGACCGGACTCGGCGAGTGCAAAGGCAACTCGGCGAGTCTAGACGTCCTCCCCAACTTCTCCTGATGTTCCCTTTTTACTCGTCGAGTATCCATCTTGGCTCGACGAGATCCTCGTGGAAGAATCGCGGGGCCACCCCGACTCCACTCGCCGAGTCTGAAGAACAGCTCGGCGAGTTCCAGTCAATCTCCAAGCTACTCGCCGAGTCTGTTCATCGGACTCGGCGAGTCCATGCCATGCAGTCGATCAAACTGCTTCCTGAGATAAGTATTGTCCCGAAATACACAAACATGGGACCTTCTGGACCTCTAAGGTCCTAATACAGGGTTATAATCGTTTGGGTAACAAGGTACTAATCCATCTAATCACCAAATGGGTTCCATAAACCCTAAATCCATGCACAGATCAACATAACAGAAAAATACCCGAAATATTACCTGAATAACGCACTCTCTGTGTCCCCCAAACCGCAGAACTCGAATCCCTTGCTGTTCCTTTAGCCAAAACTCTTCTCCTCCTTGCACAACGAATTCTTCAAAGCCCTAATATCCTTCAATCTTGCTCTAGATGCCCACATCCGTTTAGGGTTCTTCTCAATCGACTAAAGACGGACAATGACGGCCTATAAGTGCATTATATACGTTCCAAAACCAAACGGCTAGGGTTTCCGCTGAACAGCATAGACTCGCCGAGTCCATATCTGGACTCGTCGAGTCCAGTCGCGAACCCGCGACCAAGTCTGCAATCTTACTCGGCGAGTCTAGGCTCCAACTCGCCGAGTCCCCTCTTGAATCACCCCAAAAACATAATTTAACAATACCTGAGATTCCGGGCTGTTACATAAAGTTTTTTGAATCAAAATCATATAACATAACGTAGCAAGTATGGGTATCTTGGGGAAAACTTAGTTGAGCCCGGCCGGTCGCATGCATCACACACTTCGTCTTTCTTAAAATCCTTCCATTTAGATTTTAGAAAACCATTTTTCTTGTAAAAATCTTTTAGTCCCTCAGTTTGAGTCCAGACACCCCCGAGGGAGTGTCTGAATCCCTCAAACCAGGCTCTGATACCAACTTGTAACATCTCAAAATTCAAGTCCGAAAATTTCATTTTTAAGGTAACAATTCCATAAACATGTTTACCAAAATCTTGTCAAATAAACAACACGTCACAAAATCATATTGTTGTGTCCCAAACCATAACGTCAAAAGTAATAAAAATCAGAGTACAGTCCCAAAAACTCCTTGCGGAAACCATGAGTGTGTGTGTGTGTGATGCGATGCTACACCGCCAGCTCCTTCCCCTTCGACGAAGAGGTACCTAAAACCAAAACCAAAATTGTAAGCACAAAGCTTAGTGAGTTCCCCCATCATACCACATGCCATACAATATCGTCGGTATCTTTCAACCGGTAACCTTCATCGGTATCTTTCAACCGGTATCCATCATCGGTATCTTTCAACCGGTACTCAACATCGGTATCTTTCAACCGGTACTCAACATCGGTATCTTTCAACCAGTATCCGTCATCGGTATCTTTCAACCGGTTACTGGGGACTATTCCACCCCTACCACTAGCGTACGATCAACATATATAAACATACAGTCAGGCATATCCGGGTACTGACCTACCCTCGGGCCCTAAGGACCACTGTTAGGGAAACTAATCCCTACTATACACATAACATATCATCCAGATAAATCTCACAACCAGCACATAACCAGACCAAGATAATTATCACAAAGACCATTATCTTCTAAATACCCCTTTTTGGTGGGCCGGTATTGTGGCCTTACACCCACCCCTACTGGAAGGTAACTCACCTTAATGTCATGCAATATTTGAATTATCCTCGGTGCACAAGTCGACTCCTTTCGACTCCTCGATCCCTACACGACAACGTTCAAGTCAACACACAGCAAGTACAACCCTAAACAGGGTCAGTCCAAGTCTAGTCAAAGTCAACTTCAAGTTGACCCGACTCGCCGAGTTGGGTCGTCAACTTGTCGAGTCCCTCACCCTTTACTTGTCCTCATCCATGACCCGACTCGTCGAGTTGGGCTGTCAACTCGATGAGTTCCTTTCTCATATGAACATCGCATGAAACTCATCTGACTCGCCGAGTTGATGAACAACTCGTCGAGTTCACCTTCATCTGATGAACAAGTTATGTCCTCGACTCGTCGAGTTGATGAACAACTCGTGGAGTTCATCTTCATCCTTAAGAAGATTTCCTTGGACTCAACGAGTCTGTTCTAGCACTCGCCGAGTCCCATGAACTCCAGGTCTAAAATCACGTCCAATGCATTGGGTAACTCTTTCTGTCCGGTTACAAACCTTCTAACACTCAACTGGGTTCCTTTGACCCTCAACAGATATGGGGCTCAAAGCCTCGGACTCGTCGAGTCCAAGAACGGACTCGCCGAGTTGGTAACATCCACACTTTAAATCTTTGATTTCTGATGTACAACCTTTGATAAAAATATAGATCCAAGCTTCTACAATCGATCTAGCACGTAAAGTTACAAACTTTACGTGCTTGCATGGGACTTTTAGCTCAAAAAGACATAAAACAAACTCTTAAGATGCATGGGGCCTTTCATGGGTGCAAAAGCCACTCAAATTTTCCTAGTGACCCCTCCAATGATGTGATTCAGAAGCTTTAACCCCCAACCATGTTTGCAAACATGGTTGGCCACCAAAAATGGCTTATAAAAGCCTTAAATCTCCCCAAAGAGGGATCTAACAAATGAATGAGCAAGGTTATAGCTTTTTACCTTCAATGAGCTTTAGAAAGTGCACAAATTCAGGTTCCCTTGGTCTCTACTTGCTTCCTCAAGCTTTTCTCCTTCCTTATTAAGATCACAAGCACCAAAATCCACTAATAAGGCTTAGATTGCTTCAATAACCGCTAGGGTTTCAATGAGAGGTGTTTTGGGAGCATAAGGGACGTTTTGGGTCGACATAACATTGTTTAAATAGGGTGCAAACCCTTGGATTTGGGTTTTTGTTCAGACAGCGTCTACTCGCCGAGTCCGGGACCGACTCGTCGAGTCCATCGCTTATATCCCGCGTCCCATCCCACTTCTACTCGGCGAGTTGCTCCTTCAACTCGCCGAGTCCAAGGCCAAAACTGCAAAATACTTAGATAAAAATAAAAAGAAATGTGTACCAAGAACCAGGTGCTACAATTTCCATGTGAGTATTATTTGTTATCTTTGTCACTTCAAAAAGTTGTTCCAAAACTTAATTGTCACTGACTACACTGGTTAAACAGGTAATTTCGTTCACAAATTGACACTTATATGTTTTGTAGTGCATTGTAACGAAATTTTAAGCCACCTTCGAAGCCGTACAAAAAGAAGCCCTTCGATACTTCTCAACAAGTATCGATTGTAATTCACGGGAAACCACACAAGCTGTTGCTCATCTCTCTTGATGATTAGCGAAGCAATCTTTGCCTGTGATTTATCTACTTTTATGTTGAAATTATGTATTCGACATCACAGATCCATATTTTTCTTATTTTGCTTCTTATCTTTTTCCTTGCCACACTATACTCCCGAAAGCCTTGAGGTTCTGAGTATTACCTACTCAGGCTAATGATTTTGAAAGTCTGGCATATGACTTCGCTTTTAATCCCACAAGTGAAAGAGCCCCACCTCCATTCTGAAGGTTTCTGACGGTTCTCACTATCTTGGGGCAAGTTACCACGCTGTTTGAAGTGACATTTTGTATTCTTATCTAGGTTTCAAGGAAAAGTAATGATCACTTTAATAGGCATGGCTATTTTATCGGCTAAGTGGTACGATTTTCAAGGAGACACGTCAGCAATAATTAATGTTGAAACCGCTTCAAATTCAAATTCTTGGTTACCTATATAAAGGGTTTACAGGGTACATCCCAAGTTTACGCTTTATGAATATCCCCAAATCATAAGAACACTTTGTCTTCTTCATTGTTCTTCAAACCCTAATCATGGCTGCTCCTAACACTATTGTTGATCCATCCCAAACTACTAATGACATCTCTTCACAACCATTGATGAAAATCTAAAGTACCAACTTCCAGGTTCAAGGTGATGTGTCTGTGTATCCTGAAGTGTTGCAGATTTTGATAGTTGGTCTTCAAAACTCTGTTTTATCAAAGGCGACGTTCCATACTTTTGCTGTATCGGTTTCATGGCTACCTCTTGCTGGATTAACTGCAACATACAACAAAACGCTGGATTCAGTTACGTTTTCTCTGGTGAATGGGAAGAAATTTCTCTTATCAAAGAAGAATTTTGCTAAGATTCTAGGAATCCCCAATGCTGCTCCTTTTTACAAGGTAACTAATGATCAAATTCTCTATATGTTCAATGAAATAGGTTACTAGCCACCTCTTACCAAAATAAGTGAATTTAAGAAGTCAGGGTTACCATGTTTATGAAATTTTTTCTTTGGGATTTACCTTCAATGTCTCACTGGACGAACTGTGGATTTAGATAAGGGAAGGTTGGAGGTGTATGTGATGGTCACAGGGTTGTATTATGATCTGCAGGTGGATTATACGACTCGGTTATGGAATGAATTTGTTAAAAGTGTTGCGAACACTAATGATGTGGATGGAATTTCTTGTGCTCACTACTGGAGCATCATTTTGTAGTTTTCTTATAAGAAGGAGGGGATCGAAGTTCCTCAAGAAGAAGACACTGCATCATTTTCACTGTTTCACTTTCCCGAAATAGTTGAGGATGATGTGGATGTTTTTCCCATGGTTGCTCACATTCCTGATGCGATGCTTCGTAAAATTGATCCTGCTCACCCGATGTTGGTTTAATATTTGAAAACAATTAATCCAACTATTGAAACCGGAGTATTGTTGTCTCCTTCGAAGACAAAGACGAAGAAAGGATCAAAGCAGAATTTCGAGAGTTCTTCGAAATCATCACCTCCTAAAGTTGTCAAGAAATCTAAGAAGCATGAACATAGTAAGCCACCTCCAATTTTTGCTAAGAAACAAGAAGTCACTTAACCTGAGGCTACAGTTTTACCATCCAAGTTTGGTGTTTTCAAGAAATAGAAAAAGAAGGCTCGTCAATCATCTCCTGCTTACACAGTTAAACCTCAAGTTAATCGAAAAAGGGTTATTTTTAAATAAGTTCAAGAACCAGTTTCTCTTGCATCAAGGAAACGAAGGGCAGAAGTGATGGGTTTTACACAAAAGAACATCCTATGTGCTCATGCAAACCCTAAAGCTTGGATCTTGGGTTCTCTATTGTACATGCAATTCATCCAAGACTTAAGAACCCTAGATCTATCATACATATTTCGAGATTAACATATAAGAATAGATTTAGATGATTACCTCTACAAGAATAGCTTGAAACTCTTCAAGAATACTTGAATCTTCTTTCATTAGAGCATATAGTCACAAATGTCACTCTTCTAATGGTTTACAAACACCACAAGCAAGAGGATGATATTGGAAAGAGGGGAGGAGCACCAAAAACATCCAAGATCTGCTAGAGAGTGCTTAGCCACGTTTTTGGGAGCCTTAGGGGTCCTTTTATACTTGTGTGGGCTGCTAGGGTTTCAGGAGAAACCCTCATTCTCTGCTTAGGCCTTAAGCAACCCATGGACTCCCTCCTTAGGGGCCTTAGACGAATTCTAATGGGGTTCCCCATATATTTCGTCCACTCCAACCTCTATGGAGTCCATTAGCCCATGTATGTAACTATCTTATAATTATAATATCAGTCCCCCAAGTTTAAATAATCTCTTTTAGCCACATAACTAATTTCTTAATTAATTCTTATCTAATATTAATTAAACTATATGATTTCTCTTTTAATATATTATTCTCATAATATATTAATAAATCATAATAAGCTATTTCTTCATAAATCATCCTATCTAGTTGCTTTGGTGAAGGCAACCCAAAAGGACCATGCATAACCAGGTCAAATACTTACCAAATATAGTTATGGGCTTAGACACTAATCCAACAGTCTCCCACTTGGATAAGTCTAGTAACTATAAATGCAAGTATTATCCGATTAGCAATTGTAGCTCTCAAAGACACTGTCGAACGCTGATCTTATCAGTAACTTGTCCTTTAGATAAGGGATCATATATTCCTCCAATCTAGATATCGTATAGACATGGGACATGGATTATAATCATTCTCTCAGTCTGTGTTGTGACAACCCAAAATTTCCATTATGTACAAACATGTAAAGTCAATAGAATTCAGAGCAGTTGCTATAATTTTTCAGACTTTTTGGAATAAGTTTGAGTATTCTAGAATTAACACTTTAGGAGATATCAAGAGAGAGGATGCCCTAGGGTTTATTGTGCAACAATGAAGTCCCGAAACATCAAAAGTTTAGAGTTTACAACCTAAACTTGGTGTTTACGGTCGTAAACCCTAAAGGGGAGGGGTATAAAAGTGGCACTTAGCCATTTTTAGCATTTTTCCACCTTTCCAAGAGTAAACTCCCAAACTCTCTCAAGTATCATCCCGGGTTTCTTTGAATCTTCAAGCTAGTAAGTGTTTCTAGATTTCTTAAGTTGTTTTATGACTTAATCTAGTGTTTTAACACACTTCTAACCGTGAAATCCTTCCAAAAGGGTTTATCTTCAATTTACACCAAGAACACCAAGAACACACACTTGTGTTCTTGGCCTTTTGGACCTTTTCGAACTTCAACCTTGTAGGTGTTCCTATCCTAGAGTCTTAAAAGCTTTGTTACACTTCTATACCTCAAGAAATCATCCAAGAACACCAAGATCAAAGGTGTTTACAGTCCAAGAACACCTTGGACCATAAACCCTATTTAGGGTGCCAAAGTGTGGTTTATCTTATCCTAGGCCTTGGGTATTAACTTGGAACCCTTCCCTAATGATTTAGGCACATGAAAAACACCTTAAGACCCCTTGTATATGTGTTTACGGTTTAGGGATCTCCCAAAACTGTAAACACCCCTAAGGTGTGTAAAAATGGCCCAAGTCCCTTCACAAGCTAAGGAAACTAGTCTAGATTTATTCCTTGAAGTGTTTAGGACTTGAAAACATCATAGACCTATGTTCCTTAGGAGTTTACAGCAGCAAACTCATGGAGAAATGGTATGTGGGCCGTAAACTCCATTTAGAGGTGTTTAGATGCCACAAACACTTCCATAGGCTTATACTTCAATGTAGAAATGCTTCAAGGGACTCACAAGACTTCAAAACAACTCATTGTCAAGAAGACATGAGTTCATGACCGTAAACTCAAGAGTTTACGTCACACCCCGCTAAAGCGGAAACACGAGGCGTGGCAGTATAAAGGGTTTCATAGCAAAAGTTAAAAGACAACACCAACCATAGTATTAAAAATCATTACAATTTTACAATGGGTTTGAACAACTTTTAAAAGAAATTACAATGTAAATTGAAGTACAACACATGCGAATGCTCCTAAAAGTGAAGTGTCCCTAAGTGCCACTTACTCGATGATTCCTGAAAAAGCACATAAAACAAGCATCAACTATAAAAATAGTTGGTGAGTACTCACAGATTTAAAATAATATAAGTTTCATGAATCAAAACAAAGTTTGATAGAGTTTTCCATAAATAAAAATATATTGCAAAAATGAGTAAATAAGTTTGTATAAACAAAGTTTGTTGATATCGTGAGAAATAAAGTTACGTTGCCCAAATGAGATGCAACGTTCATATCCTCATGGAAATAAAGTTCGTTGCTAAAAACGAGTAAACAAGTTTCATTGCTATAGTGAGCAATCAATTTCGTTGCTAAAACATGTATATAAGTTTCCAGTAATAAAAGTTCGTTGTTATGATGAGATACAAAGTTTATTGCTATAATCAGAAACAAAGTTCATTGCTATAATTGATAAACGAGTTTATTGCCATAATAAATAACATGTTTATTGCTATAATGAGTAACAAGTTTGTATGTGTATGAGCAAACAATGAGTTCTCAACCAAACCTATGACTGAAGCCCTATCAAGATCTATGCTTATCGTTCCATAGATTAATATGGAATCATGCACTCTAGCAATAGGGCGAGTGAGGAGTTGTCAATTCCTAATAGCGCTATCCATAATGACCATTGGCTCAAAGAGTTAATGGTTAGAGATAAGGGAAAGGCCTTAATACGATAAGTTCTCATGTTCCGTGTTGCATAGACATACATAGAGAGATATAGCAATAAAATAGCAATCATGTTTGATACAATCAATTTAAATACAACAAACAAATAATAGTTTTTCGGGACATGCTTTTCCACCCCAAAACATAAAAAATCAAAAATAGGGGATTGGTGATTACTCACAATATGCATTGAGATGATGCAAATGGTGCCTTGACTACACTCCACACGTACCACTATCGATTTCTGCAATAATGGTATTCGCTAGTGAGTCTCTAATTGAAATCTAACACTAGTATACTTAATACTACAATAGAATTATGCCAATAGTGTGTCAAAATTTAATATTGATAAGTTATAAACATTTTTCTATAAAAATTAAATTTCAGTGAATCAATTGTTATATAACAATTTAAGCGTAATTTCTCACTATTAAAATGCTAATATTTAACATTTTAAGAGGCGTTCTAATGGTTAAATATTCAAACACTAAATCAATTTAGTTTTAAAATTTCCCAAACTTTTCATTTCAGTTTTAATTGAAGTCAAATACCTAAAGATAAATTCTCATGAATTTTTGATTTGTCTAACTATTTTTCACCATTTTAGTTTCTTGAATAACCATAAAATCATGAAAAATACTAAACAGTCAATAAAAATTACCAAACTTCAGATTTTGTTTTTAAATGTGTTAAAAGACTTGTAGATAAATTTTCATGGATTATGAATATGTATAACCATTTTTCATATATTTAATTCTCTAAATAGATACAAATTCATGAAAAATATAAATCAGTTTCGAAAATTACCCAAACATTTTGTATTACTGTTATTAAACATTATTAAGCTGAGAAAAATATAAAAATTGATTTCTAAACTGATTAACCAAATTTTATGAGTTTTGAGCATTTATTCTAATAAAACTTGAAATAAATAGGAAAAAGTTTCCAAAATTGCCCAAAATTTGTGTAACACTTTTATTATACATGTAAAAGCTGTGAAAAATATAAAAGATATTTTTCAATTAGTCTTTCTATTTTTCCTTGTTTAATCCTCTTAAATAATCATTAAATAAATAATAATTATTAAACAGTTAAAATAAATTACTAAAAATTTTGTACACTTCATTCACAGAATAAATAATCTGGGAAAAATACCAAATGTGGTTTTTATATAATGAAATCCGATTTTGTGTATTTAATTTTAGAAAATAGGAGAAAAATAGTATACAGAAGAGAAAAATCATCAAAATTTTTATGTAGCCTCCTAATGTACCACAAGGTGATTTCGTAAATTTTCATAATTTTTGGATGAGTAAAACTATTTTTCGTGTTTTTAGTCCATTATAAATACAAAAACCGGAGAAAATTAGGAATGCATTATGAAAAATTATGAAAATATTTTTATAAGTCTTCCACAGAGAGTATAAGCTGCAAAAATTATTATATACCATTTTCAAATTATCTAAAGCGGTTTTATGATTTATTGGGGTTAAACAAAAAGAAAATTCAAAATCATATTAAACAGTATCAAAAACCAATGAAATTTAATGTGGGGTAATTAGTTAGAATAAGGGTCACCCACGAATTTACCTAGGATTTATAGACCTCAGAAACTATTTTATATGATTTATTGCCCTATTTTCTTGCATTAATTATAAAAATTCGAGAAAAACGGATTATTTTCTGAAAATTTGTAGATCATCTTATATTGTTTATGGGAGTCTGGGAAGAATTGGATTTGGTCAGAAAATGAGTTTTAGATATTTATTTGGAAATAAATCTTTCATGAACATATTTGAAAGCTTTTAACAACATACTTTGATGGTCTTGCATCTAAGCTTGAAGATCATCACATGCATGTTTGTTTGAAGACCATTCATGAGTTTGAAATGTTCAAAAATCGTTTTTTTAAAGAAAACTTAGAGTGCATGTGGTGATTTTCCACCAAAACTTATAGAAAAGTGCATTTTCATGATCTTGACATAGGTTTAGGTCCTTGGATTTCATCATTTACATCATGCATGTTGTTTTTGTTGGATTAATGTCTAAGTCCATAACTATATTTTGTATGTACTTGACCCGACCCGGCATGGTCCATTTGGGTTGCACTTCACCAGCACAATTTATATTGATAGTATTTTGAGAATAGTATATTTATGATTTATATTAATATATTATAAGTTCTAATATATTAATATAATCATATTATTTAATTAGTATTGATCAAAAATTAATTTATAATTAATTAAGTGATCAAAATGAACTAATTAAATATGGACTCTTAGATATATATGTGTAGTGGGCCAAGTTCATTTAGGTTGGGCTAAGTCTTCATGGATAGTCCATGGAGCTTTAACCCATGGATCCTAGGAAATGAAAGGTCATGGGTACTAGGGTTTAACCCTAATCCTCCACACTATATAAAGATGTCCTTGGTTGGTGAAATGGGCACTAGTGTGGCTACACTAAGAGGGCTAGCCAATTTCACTAGAGAGAACCAAGTATCCATATTCTCTAAAGTCTTCCAAGGTGTTTTGGTGATTTGTGATTCCATTTGAGGCTTCCACACTATTGGGACTAAGCTCTTAAAGCTTGAAGACATCAAGCTACACCAAAAGGTATGTCATCTAACTAGTCTTTGTAGTATAGTTACCTCATAGTATGCTAGTTAGGATTAAAGCCTTGGAAAGTTCTTATTTGCATGTATAATAGAGAAAACATAGATCCAAGGTTTATAGGGTTGCATGTACACCATAGGAGTGTTAGAATGCTCAAAACCCAACAGTGGTATCAGAGTCATGGGTTGTTTTCTTTTATATTGATGCAAATGTTTTATTTTAAAAGTTTGATCAAAAGAGTTTTTTGAAACCTCCATAAGTTATGGATATGAAAAGTTTTTTAAAAAAAAAAATTTGATTCAAAGTTTTTATGGAGTTACAAAATTTGGTGTTAATGTTTTAAAGAATTCCATAACTTATTCTTAAGTTATGGAACATGAAAATTTTCATCATCAAACAAACATTTAACTCCATAAGTTATGGATTACCAAAAGTTTTATGTTTCCTTGTTTTATGAGTTATTTTTTAGATTAATGAAAAATATGTGTTAGATGTTTTCAATCCAAATTAATATAAAAGTTGTTCATAAAATGTGTTTTTGTAACTTGTCCTCAAGTTATATGAAAACTCACATTTATGAATATTAAAAACTCATAAAAATGCCTTAGGTTATAAAAAAATAAAGAGTCTTTTCTTATAAATAGTTTTTATGGCTCCATAACTTGTCCTCAAGTTATGGATGTCCAAGAGTCTCTTCATTAAAAGTTTTAATACTTTAATTAAAACTCATAAGTTATGAAAATCCAAGAGTTTTGAATAGTTTCAAAACTTGCCCTTAAGTTTTGGAATTTGAAAAGTTTTCTTTTATAAATACTTTAATTCCAAGTTAAGCCCTTAGAATTTTAAAGAGTTAAAATTCAACCATTATACTTTATAATATTATAAGTTAATAATATTTATATATATGTATAAGAGTAAAGTCAGTCTTACCGTTAGTAGGCCTCATTCACGAAGCCGGTCTATAAGGGGGGTATAAGGTTACTGCCTATAAAATGGCAGTTTAATGGGTTTCCACTCTCACCCACCGCTTCCTTGACCGGTGGAGGGTCGTTAGCCGAACGGGTTTGACAGGACTATAATTCTCCCTTCATTAAAAGTATTAATGATAAATACTAAGTAACTAAACTCTTAATAATACCCAATCTTAGTTACTTAGGAAAATGTGAATAAGGTGCTAATCCATGAAATTACACTTTGCAGTTTGTTTAAGTCGGTTAGTGGAGCGTGTGTGGTTAACCGGCACACTAACTAATATTTAACAAGGTAGGCAAAGGGTAACTTAATGCTTATCATAGTATCGATGGAGCGTGTGTGGTTAACCGGCACATCGATTGAGGGGTAAACACTTAAGGGTACCAAGTAATTTGCATGGTTACTTCACACCTTGTTTTGTGATCCTCGGCATCCCAGTCACAAAACCTGAAGGGCACACTCGAGATTGAAACATGCCATTGAAAGTTCAATGAATCTCAAAGATCTAGGAGTTTCAAATCCAATTAAAACCTAATGAATTATTTCGTTTTTCATGGTGGAAATTGGTGAAGCGTCATTCACCTACCTTCAAATATTCTATAACTTGGATTACGACATCCCTCTTCCAAGTTATAAAATAGTTTGTTGGGCCCTAGCCTTAATATTTCATATTGGGTGTTATATTAAGGACATTAAATCAACTATCTTGAATATCTCCCAAAAGATGTCTAGTTCAGACATCTATGATCTTCCCAAATATCTTGGAACTTCATTTCCTCCACCTCCTCCAATTATTCTCCTAACCCACAAGTTCAAGGTCACTCAAGCCCTATTGGCAAGGCAAGGTCTAGGTGTGATCACATCTTGGAAATGAAGTCACATACTGACAAGCCGGGAGAGTTGGGTGTCAAAGTCTTGAGAAAGTTAGTGGTTCAATCACTTTCTAAGTCACATAGTGAGTTCCTTTGGGACTCCTATGAAATAGACTATGACAAGACCCTTAATGATATTATCTATTTTCTTGGTGCTGCTAAATCATAAATGATTTAGTGTACTAGTAAAGCAAATTTGATTAGGAGACCAACTTCCCAAAACCTTATGGACAGGGACAATAGTGACACAGGAAATCCAGAAATGCATTCTCTTCCCAATGGAAAGGGGTTGGCCATAGTCAACTTGGTTGACCAAATGGTATAGAGAAAGGCTAAATCTAAGATAGTCCCATGTACTATTACCTAACGGTCCATATGTTTCTATTGCCAAAGGAATGGGCTTTGGTTATGAAGCTGCCAAACTTACCTAAGGATGGTAAAGTCAATAAGTTTGACTTTATTTCAGGTAAAGTCCATGGTCTAACTTTATTAAGTTCCTACTTGGAGATTCTTATTACATGATGTGGCTGGGTCACATGTTGATGTTTTATGAATCAAAGAAAAGTAAAGAAACTTAAAGGAAGTATATGCTGATTCTGATCGCAAAGATGGATTTCGATCGCATGGTTCGGTGATCAGAATTTTGAGCACGTGCTTAAGAGTTATGATAGACTGCTTAGGAATAGATGACAACAAGTTTTCATATACATCTGCATTGTAAGGATTAGTTTTTCCGCAAAGTTTTAAAATAAAAGAAAAGTTTTTAATTTTATTTATTTTAAAAAAATATCCTTACAATGGCATTTGAAAAAAAAAGATGTTGTTTATATGATTCCATTGATAGCAATATTGGAAATATGAATTTGAGTCTTTCATTTGTGGTAGTGTCTAAATTTACCAAATAAGGAAAGATTCTCATCACCCAAGTTTCAGTTGGATAGAAACTTGGAATCATGCAAGTTGTATAGTATGATGAATGAGAACTTTCGAGCATTGGAAAATTAAGACTAACTGCTTGTTCACATGGATGTGTGAGTCAAGAGAAGGACTAAGGGATCAAGTACACTTTCTTGTTCACTTGTCAAATTCCACCACAAAAGATGGATAAGACTATTCATCATGATTTACTAAGGTTTAGTAAATATGATTATACTTACAAGCTTAAGTATAATTCTGAAGCATTGAAAAAAATTTCAATGTATGACAGAACGAATAAGAAGAATCAAATTAGGCAGAAGGATAAAAGTTTCTCAAATTTGAAAAAATGGTAGAGTCCTTTAGTATCATGTTTTAAGATCATCTTAATGATTTTGAGACCCTATCACAATTCATCCTCTAAGTACATTCTGAGAGTTAAGAAGAGGAGTTATGAATTGTTGAAGTGGTTAAATCAAGAAGACGATTCATACTTCATTCGAAAACAGTTCATAGAGTTATACTCTAAGATTGTAACTTGAGTGACATGTCTTAAAGAAGGTTTAAAACACTTGTCAAATGTAAGAGTAAAAGTTTTTTACTCTTGTACATTTGAAATTGGTAAGTTGTGATGTTTTGGATAAAACAAAGATCAACTAAGGTTGATTGTGTTAAGTGTCTGTCTTGATTAGAATCCACACACTATCTCTTGAATATTTGGCAAGAAAGTCTTATAGGTCAAGGAGACAGTGGGAGTCTAAAAGATCCTGAAAGGGTTTCAAGAAGTAATCAAGAACAAAACCTGTATTTCATCACTAGCACACAACTAGAGGTTTATAACCTATCGTGTTGACATTTCTGTGCCCATTCCAGTTAAATTGGCTATACATTTGAGTTCTACATGTTCTCAATTGTTTGGATAACTACTTGGAAGCAATGGCAGGCCCTTGAGCTGCCAAGTGGCAAGAAGTTAAGATTGCACAAGTTCAATGCATATGAGTTAGGATTTGTCACTAACCCAGTCATGTGGTTATGGTTTTGACAAATTCACATGGATGGGAACGCTTACACCATAAAATCTAAGTGTCATAAGGTTTCTCTTCGATTCATGAAAATGATGGTAAGGAAACTCTTTCACTAAGTAGATTTTAAGTAGATAGCAATTGTGATATTTGTAGTTCTCAAAGTCGTTAGTGGAGCGTGCGTGGTTAACCGACACACTAACATTGACTTATGAGAAATGGCAAAAGGTCTAAACAATTTAGACTATGATTACGACATCCCTTTTCATAGTTCTGAAATTGTTTAGACACACATGTGAGCTATCTAAGAGAGGTGTATGATATTGATAAAGTCTTATCAAGGCAATCTAGTATCAGAAATCTGAACTTTGGTAAGAAAGTCAATAAAGTATTGATTTCTAGAAGTCCAGTTGATTTTTGGGTACATGTCGAAGCTAGTGGGAGCATAAGTCTTATGCTATTAATCATCATGTTAGTGGGAGCATGATAAAGGTTGCAAGTTAGCAATGTTAATAATAGAAAACAAAAGGTCTCAATTGGGAAAAGTTGTTTTGCTATAATTAAGGGAGAGGAAATTATACTTCATCTCAAATCTAAAAGCTTAGATTGAGGTCTTAATTATATTTAGTCAAGAATATATATATATATATATATATATATATATATATATATATATATATATATGAATTTCATGTTGGAATGGCTCAACATAAGGAAATTCTATGTATGGGTTCATTATTTGCGTTCTAAAATTCGATTATGATTACGGCATCCCTTTTCATAATCTTAATTATGAGAACTTGGCAAATAGAACTGGAAATATTATAGCAAAAGACTGGTTTAGTCTTTATGTGAGACATCATGAAACGTGTCCCATATGCTTCGGATATAGGATCGATTACATGTGCTATATTCATCCTTTCTAAAATTTTCCAAATGCCTGGGGCATTAAGAAGGGAAAAGGTCTAGAATTGGATATGACTAAAATGATTAAGCAATTGTTGAGGACAATCTAAGGTTTACCAAGAATTGGTTGCTTAAGAACAGTTGGAAGTATAGTGTTGACTTTCGAAGGACCATATTGACATAGTCTGAAAAGAGGCAACTCTTGTTCGGAAGTGATAGTCAAAATGGAATATGGAAATGGTTCAAAGTTAGAAAGTATTTAATATGTAAGATTAGGAAGCTTAATGCAAGAAGGATGTTTCCAAGGAGATGATCTCCGTTGGAATACTCTGTAATGATTGTTGCCAAGTCTGGTTGAATTTGTGCATAATCATTACAAGAGGATCAATGCATATAAGTTTATAATCTAACAGATTTCAGTAAATGGCATGAATTTGGAATTCTTGCATTTGCAGTAAGGGTTTGGGACTGTGAAAAGATGATCATTGGAGTTATGCTCAATTGATCTATTTCACAAAGTAAAGATCATAGACAAACATAGTATGCATACTTTGTGTATGGCATGACTAGTTTTTAGAAAACATAGTGTACATGCTTGGAGCATGGGACAACTATTGTTTTAAATTCAAGTATAAAGTTGATAAAACCGAAACAATGAATAATGAGTAATCAGTATGGTGATAAATAAAAGTGTTTATTTATATTCATAGGGTTTGATACCATATTTGATTCATTTATTCTTGTGTTTCACTTTGCATGTTTTGACTTCCAGAATAAACTAGGTTATTCTTCTAGAATGACTAAGTTATTCAAACCATCCACAATCAGTCATATGTTGGAAGTAGATATCAATTAAGATTGTCATGGGTTGGCTTGTAGAGGTCTAAGATGTTGGACAATGGGCTACAACACTCATGAGTGCTCATAAGTTCTGAGTATTGGATTCAACCCGTGCTCATTGGAATCACTTCATGGATTTTATCACGAGTGATCATGAGACGATAATATCTTATATTCTTCAAACCTAGAGATATGAGTTGTTACTATGAGTTGGTTGTACATTGATTGCACGAAAACGCATTCGGTAACTCGGTGTTACAAAACGTGCCTTTGTGTATGATTCAACAAGTAGTAGAACAAGCCATATGAGTCGAAGTTTATCCATTCCTTTTACCTTCAGGATAAAAGCGATATATGTGGGCCCCTCGATGATTTAATGATGATACATGTGAGTGCTTGGCCAAGCCAGGACTGCTTTGATTTGTTCAATCAGTCAGTCATCATGAATTAGAAATCGGGAAACAACAAATGGATAGAGAGAATGATTATAATCCATGTATCAGTCTATATGATATCTAGAATGGAGGAATATATGATCCCTTATCTAATGGACAAGTTCGTTGACAAGATCAGAGTTCGACAGCGGCTTTAAGATCTACGATTGCCAGTTAGGTTTTGAAGTCATACTCAATAATAGTTTTAGACTTATCCAAGTGGGAGACTGTTGGATTAATGTCTAAGTCCATAACTATATTTGGTATGTACTTGACCCGACCCGGCATGGTCCATTTGGGTTGCACTTCACCGGCACAATTTATATGGATAGTACTTTGAGAATAGTATATTTATGATTTATATTAATATATTATAAGTTCTAATATATTAATATAATCATATTATTTAATTAGTATTGATCAAGAATTAATTTATAATTAATTAAGTGATGAAAATGAACTAATTAAATATGGACTCTTAGATATATATGCGTAGTGGGCCAAGTTCATTTAGGTTGGGCTAAGTCTTCATGGATAGTCCATGGAGCTTTAACCCATGGATCCTAGGAAATGCAAAGGTCATGGGTATTAGGGTTTGACCCTAATCCTCCACACTATATAAAGATGTCCTTGGTTGGTGAAATGGGCACTAGTGTGGGTACACTAAGAGGGCTAGCCAATTTCACTAGAGAGAACCAAGTATCCATATTCTTTAAAGTCTTCCAAGGTGTTTTGGTGATTTGTGATTCCATTTGAGGCTTCCACACTATTGGGGCTAAGCTCTTAAAGCTTGAAGACATCAAGCTACACCAAAAGGTATGTCATCTAACTAGTCTTTGTAGTATAGTTACCTCATAGTATGCTAGTTAGGATTAAAGCCTTGGAAAGTTCTTATTTGCATGTATAATAGAGAAAACATAGATCCAAGGTTTATAGGGTTGCATGTACACCATAGGAGTGTTAGAATGCTCAAAACCCAACAGTTTTTGGGTGAAATCCTACCACCATCATCATCAAAACTGAAGTGAATGAACATGCACACATATTTTCTAATAGAAAGGTGTAGAAGAAGAAGGAAATGCAAGAAAAATCTTAAAAACTTGAAGGAAAATGAAAGGAAATCGTGTTCTACCTTAATGAACACCACTACATGATGAAGATTTTGTGTTTGAGGTGTGTTCTTGGACTTGTTTTCTGGAGAATTTCGTGGTTGAGGGAGAGAGGAAGAGAGAGTAGAGAGAAAATGAAGCGAGGGAGTGTGAGAGAGAAAGAGATGGAGTGGGTGTGTTGGGAAAGTGATTGAGTGTGTTGGGAAGAGGAGAGAGAGAGAGAGAGAGAGAGAGAGAGAGAGGGAAGGAGAAATCCGACTTTTGAGGTTATAATATCCCTCTCCCTTTCATTTGTCTATATAAATTTTAAATATTTTATAAAAATATCAATTATTTATAAAAGATGCAACTTAACCAAGTTTGTATGCATAAAAGTGTTGATTTTTGGTTTATAAATTAAGGGTAAATGTTAATGAGTTAAATTTCATTTTACTTGAATGCATTTTCATAATTTTAATTGTTATAAGATCATATTATAAGGTTGATAATTATTTTTATAGAATTTTTAAGGTTAAAGTTTATAAATGTGAGTTTTTAGGGCATTTAAGGTTTTTGAGAGTTTGTAAATCTTTGGATATCAAAATTACTTGAATTTTGAGACTTCAAACTATTTTAGAGTTTCATAACTCTTATTCAAATTAGAAATATTGTTTGTAATTTATTTTTAGCGGTTTATTGGCATTCTATGTAGTGATTCTGAGATTCAAGCGAAATTGAGAAATCAAGTATACTAGTCCTACTCTTCAACTTGACTTAAGTTTCTATGAGACTTTGACCTAATTTATACTTCTAGTTCAAGTGCATAATGTGTGTATATGATTAATGAAATGGTGTTCGAGTCAAAGAGTGACCCAAATATGGATAGTCACTACACTTAAGTAGTAGTAGAATTCACATATCAATGTGAAATCTAAGTACACCATCCATTGTTTCTATCTGTTTCCAAGTTTCTACTAGGTTATAACTTAGCTTCTAGTTACTAAGTCTAATATGTGTTGTGCCTATATGTGCAACTAAGTCTAGTTAAATCTAGAACCGACTCAAATTTTGACGGTTGTCACAGTTTACGACCGTAAACTCAACGGGTGATGGTCATTAGGGAGTAAACTCATGTTAGGGGTTCCCTTAAACCCTAAGCTCAATAGCTTTGTCCTACAACACTTGGATGCACTCCTTAGCACTTATAACACTTATATAAAGTGTTTAACATGTCTTAGGATGTCTTGACTTTGTTATTTAGTTGTTTAAATGCTAATTGGTTACATATATGTGATATTATATGTTAAATAGGATCACAGAGTGTGTGCAAGTCATCACTTGACACCTAGCATCCTATACAGTCTATTCATCCCAACCACTTGCTACAGGTGAGTTCATACCCCTTTAATCAACGATTTAAATGTTTTTATGTGGGGGGATACAAGTTGAATCATGCTAGTTATTATATTAATCACATGTGATTAATAAGTAGCATACAAAAGGATTTATTACTTCTTTAGCTATTTTACCAAACAGTTTACTTCAAATGGTTTCACAAAACTTATTTTATGCTTTTATATTGTCAATTGAATGCCTACATATGTATAGCTATATAAGTGATGTTTAAAGGACTTAGGAAGGCTAACCCGCTCTATTTCCTTTTCCCCGTTGGGATGCGGTCTGGTAGGGTATCGAGTATCCGTACGAAGGTCGTTTAAATATCAGTTATATATCATGTGTACATATATAGTCATAAAGGTTCTTCCAGTCAGTTCAATACCCTTGGGTAGCAAGGGTATACTTCCATGTTCATACGTACCAGTTACATTACTAGTAAGCTACCATATGGGTAGTTTAGATAGATACTAATATGATTACTAGAATGCGGAATCATACCACGAGTCAGTTCATTCATGAGTCTATACATGCTAGATAGAGAGAGAACACCCATTACAGCTAGCACACACAGAACATTACAGTACATTACTATACATGCTAGATAGAGAGAACACACATTATAGCTAGCACACACAGAACATTACAGTACATTAGTATACATGCTAGATAGAGAGAGAACACACATTACAGCTAGCACACGCAGAACATTACAGTACATTACTATACATGCTAGATAGAGAGAGAACACACATTACAGCTAGCACACACAGAACAATACAATAAATTACTATACTACTACATGAGTACGTCTACATTGATACGCTTACATCAGTACGTTTACATTGATACGCTTACATGAGTACGTTTACATTGGTACGCTTACATGAGTGCGTTTACATATCCGAAATAGGACAGACATCACTAGGTGCTATAGCATGGAACGGTTTCAGGATCTAACTATACCAATGAATCACAACGCATTGTGATAGTTATATTGGGTATACATGATCATAGTAATGTGGATGTTCGCGGCTTGCAAACATGCAGGGGTCGTGTATGGGTCCCAAAATCTCTTTGACAGAGGAGCGTCTAGCCTGGGATCTAGCCATCACATTATGCCTTATCCCTCAAATAAGGCAAAATAGTCAGAAGTAGTCACTTATTACAAATACTATAGTACTTGCGAAATTACAATAGATTTAAGGTAGTTAGTACGGTTGTAGTTATTTGATACTACACCATAGTACTATTTCATTTTCCCATTACATTCACTTCGTGAACATTCACACGATACTAGATGCCTTGGTAGAAGGCTACCTTTGGGAAAATACACACTCTTACAAGAGACACACACAGATACTAGATGCCTTGGTAGAAGGCTACCTTCAGTAGGAAGCATATGGCTTTCTAGGTTGTTCAAAACGTTTTCAAATACTTACATTTCTAATACATACAAATACTTACATTTCATATACGTACAAATACTTACATTTCATATACGTACAAATACTTGCATACAAATTAAGACACTAAAATACTTATGTTCTCACCAGCTTTAAAGCTGATACTCTCTTTCAAAATAACTTGTATCCTCAGGTCAGCAATAGACAGGTACCGATGCAAGGTTTAGAGAAGATGGAGCTCGTTCAAGACTCATCTTTCATTGTGAGTTATACTTTAGTGTCTATTAGACGTATCAGAACATTTGTATTAAAATTATATTATTAATGCAATGGATGATGTTGTTGCTTGTTTACTAATATTCATTGTTATGATACTGTACATGACGTCCTCCGCCCCAGAACGTTTCCGCCGTTCATGGTTTTTGGGGTGTGACATATGTGTTGTTTCCCGATTTCTGATTTATGACGACTGACAACAGACTACAATTGAACACATCGACTTAGTCCAGGATTGGCCAAGCGCTTAGGGTGTTATTACTAAATCATTGAGGGGCCCACATATATCGCTTTTATCCCACTTTGGGTAAAAGGAATGGATAAACTTTGAATCAAATGTTCGCTTGTACCTACTCATCAAATCACACACAACAATATGTTTTGTAACACCAAGTTACTGGTGCGTTTACATATTATCAATGTGCAACCGACTTGCAGAATACAACTCACACATCTCCGTTTCAAGAATATAAGATATTATCGTCGCACCAATCACTCGTGATAAAATCCATGAAGCAATCCAAGTGAGCGTGGCTTTAATCCAATACTCTAATCTTATAGTAGCACTCATGAATTCTGCAGTCTTGTGATATGTCTAAAACACTTTAGACAATCTACAGACAGATTCATGACAGTCTTCTTTCATACCTACTTCCAAAGTATGAGCAACTGTGGAGGGTTTGAATAATCTTGTTATTCGGGAAGTCAAAACATGCAAAGTGAAACACAATAATAATACTAATATTATATGGCCCTAAACCTTTGAGTATAAATAAAACACTTTTATTTAATCACCATACTGATTACTCATTATTTGTTGTTTTGGATAATCAACTTATTACTTGAATTATAACAACAGTTGTCCCATGCACCAAGAATGCACACTATGTTTACCTATGGTCCTTACTTTGTGAAATAGATTAAATGAACACATTTCCAATGATGCTCATTTCACAATTCCTAACCCTAATCATTAGTGTAAGAATACAAAATTCTCACCATTACTAGAGTATGTTAGATTCTAATCATTTTATGCAATGATCCTTTCGTAATGTCATGCACGACACAAAAGTCACCAAGACTCGGCCAATGAAATTACAAACTGCTCTATTGGAGATTGTTACAAGACAATTCCATAGACATGAAGTCTCACATTCTAATTACATTCCTTTGAACATCCTTGTCGCAAAGAGTTTCTAATCCAGACATAGATTCTTAAAGTCCAACTCCCAATATGGAAACATTTCCGTATTTGCCATATGCCAACTCATTCTAAATAGAGTCTTATCTATTCATAATAATGTCAATATGGTCCATCTAATACTACACTTCCAACTGTCCACAAACGACCAATCCTTAGCGAACCTTAGATTGTCCTTGATAGTTGTTTAACTAATTTAGTCAAACCGGTTCTAGTCCTTACTTCTCTTAATGCCCTAGGCATTTGGAAAATTTTAGAAGGGTTGAACATTACAGCATATGCAATTGATCCAATACCCGAAGCATATGGGACACGATTCATAATGTGTAACATCCGGATTCCCAGGTAGATTATTTATTCTTTATTTTGGAGGGACTCGGCGAGTTGATTCTTAGACTCGCCGAGTAGAGTCGTGAATTCCATCCGGGTTAACGACCGGACTCGGCGAGTCGAGTAGTGGACTCAGCGAGTCCGTGCTGTTTAATGAAGCCCTAATTCCTAGGGATTGAGACCTATTTAAAGGGGCTTATAGCCACCAATTGCGGCTATCAGACCCCTGAGTGAAAACCTAAGCGATCTAGAGCGTTTGTGAGGAAGAAGAGGCCATTTTTGATCCTTGTGTGGGTGTTTTTGGAAGAAGAAGGTGACCAAGGCAAGAGGGAGCTGGAGAGGGTGCTATTCTGTGGATTTCAGAGCCTAAGGACTTCATATTGAGGTATATATTCGACCCTTCTTTAGTATTGGGTGTTAATCCTTGAGAGTTAGGGTTTCTAGCCCATTTAGAATGTAAATGATGGTGCAATTGGTCCCTTCTTGTGTTGAGGCTTTGGATCTGGATCCAAAGAGGTCCAGAGACCTTAACTCGTTGATCGTTATGGGGTGACATTGGGTAATATGAGCTTAGGGTGACATATTGAGGACATTTCTTCAAATAGAGCCATGGGGTCTTTGTATGGGCATCAAGATCCAGACTTTACGTGTTTATGTTGCTTAAGGAGGCCAGATCTATGGGTTAGAGGAACGGATCTGACCTCAGGAGGTCATTTGAGCTTGATCATGGCATGAACTCGCCGAGTCCCAAGAACAGACTCGACGAGTAGGGCTAGGGTTTTCCCATAGTTCACTCAGTGAGTAGCTTGCCGAGTTGGGGGAATGACTCGGTGAGTCAGATGGAAATAGAGGACTGGAGTTCAAGGCGGAACTCGCCGAGTTCTTAATGGGACTCGGCGAGTTGAGTCGGGGTGGCCCCGCGATTCATGCCAGGTGTAAACTGTCGAGCAGAGGAAAGACACGACGTGTCATGCGAGACTAGAGGGAGAGTGTACATGCGTAGACTCGCCGAGTCGCCCAAGTGCACTTGGCGAGTCGGGTCAAAGTTTGACCGTTGACTTTGTTGACTTTGAGGGTTTGGTCAACAATGGGGTCTTTGTGTCAAGAGAGGGGTAAAATGGTCTTTTACCCTTCTGAGGGTGCCAAGAGAGGGTTGAGTCTTGTCTCCAGAGTTATATTTATGAGAGTATTTACTTTATGTGATTAGCCGGAGGCTAGACCATATTTCTACCGAGTCAGAGATTTACCGAGACATCTGAGGTGAGTCTTTTCACTATACTTTACCTAGAGTGGTAATAGAGTTATATGATAGAGTTATTGTATGCTATCTATGCGATGTGTGGCACTGCATTATTTCTATGTGATTTATGTTGTGTGTATATCAGAGTTAGGACCGGAAGGTCCACAGAGCTATGACCAGAGGGTCCACAGAGTTAGGCTTAGAGTTATGTGCCAGTGTATTTGTATGCTATTTATTTTATGGGATTTATTGTGGTATGTGATAAGCATGATTCAGAGTTATCAGAGTTAGGACCTTTGGGTCCATAGAGTTAGGGCCAGAGGGTCCGCAGAGAGTTGGGGCTGGAGGGTCCCACCAAGACACACTGACCAGAGGGTCAACAGAGTTATAGCCTTGAGTCGCTAATATGCGTTAGAGTGGTATTTTGGGGAACTCACTAATCTTCGTGCTTACAGTGTTTTGTGTTATATGTTTCAGGTTTTCTCAGGATCACGGGACGGCACCGGCTTGATTGTACACACCAGAAGAAGCGTTGGTTTTGAGGATCCTGACCTATTAATTGGTTGAACAAAAGAGTCATGTTTTGTAATTTAAACAAAAAAGGGATATTTTTATGAAAAGTGTTAAAAAGATAAATGATTCTAAACGAAAAATTTGTTTTGAAATTTCGATGGTACAAGTTGGTATCAGAGCCTTGGTTTGAGGGATTCGGATGCACCTTCGAGTAAATCCGGACTCAAACTGAGGAAGTAAGAAAAGTTTTCAAAGAAATGATTTTCTAAAAGTGAATAAGAGTTCAAAGAGAAAGCGAAAAAGAGCAGTGTGTACAATCAGCTAGAGCCCGAACGGTGATTTCCCAAAATACGCTTACTTTTGTGTTATGAGATATTTATGATACATTTTGTGAGATATTATGCATGCTAGAGACAGGTTAGGTATTTCATATCTTAGGACTAGAGTGGCCTGATTTGTGATGCCTTAGCCTAGGAGTTGCTATTATATGTGATGTGCTTTTGAGTATGAGTGAGAGTATTCAATTGGAATCCTTTTAGGGGATTTGAGTAGAGGAGTAATCTAGGAGAGACACCTAGATGAGTATTTTGGTGCTTATCGAAAGAATAGCTAGAACCCGCGAGGGATAGAGTTGCAGAGTTCGGTGGTACTTTTAAGAATGAGCAGAGCAAGCGGAGTTATCACCCAGAGTGAGTTATATGTATTCTTCGAAGCCCGAATGTTGCTTGCTTCGTGCTTTGTGGAACTCTCGATGATGGGAGTCAGCTACCAAGTGAATATGAAGATATTCAGGAGGTAGATGGTTGGCATCATTAGGAGCTCTTCAGTAGCTGATTTCGGAGAAGTGGGAGGACCAAGGAAGAGCCTAGGGAGTAACCTTATCCAGATGAGTATGCTGGCGTAGTAGAGCATTTCGCCGAGGAGCGAGCACGTATGGCGGAATTAGTGAACAAGAAGGTTGAGCAGCTACTTAGGGAGTATTCTAAAGGTTCTAATTAGCAGATTGAGGAGTGATCTTATGGTTCAAGTACCATACATCAGAGCAGATTGAGGAGTGATGTTATGGTTCGAGTACCATACATCGGAGCAGATTGAGGAGTGATGTTATGGTTCGAGTACCATACATCGGAGCAGATTGAGGAGTGATGTTATGGTTCGAGTACCATATATTGTAGCAGATTGAGAAGAGATGTCATGGGCTGAGTACCATGGTTCTTAGCAAATGATGCTTGTGATTCTCCGGTTGTCCGGTCAGGATTGATTGGTGGAATTTGGACGTGATGGGGTTTTAGGCCTGAGGGCCATGATTGAGTCCGAGAGGCATCCCTTGAGAGATAGGTTGAGATCATTTCAGAGTATTTTGGTTAGATTTCAGATGTAGTCGGAAGACTCAAGGATTAGTAGAGAAGGCATTTATGGGGGATTGCGGTCTGAGTGAGCAATCAGCCGATGGAGGAGATGTCACCTTTTGTGACATGATGGGTGATATTTATGTTCCTATGGGAAGTAGGAGAGGCGTGAGATTTCAGTTTTGGGTTTAGGAGTAAACCCTACGGGTTGACATTGATGATGATTTTTCCACCAGAGTATCAGGCAGCATGTCTGCTGCGAGGAAATGATCTACCATGAGTAGGTAGTCAGTCGGGACTGAGATGGTCAAGGACCACATTGCACCCTAATTGAGTATAGTAGGGCGTGTGGTGGCGGTATCAGCAGGTAATCTAGTCGAGTATATCAGAGCGGTGGCTCTTCTGTCTATAATGGGTATTGAGTATGGTAGTGGAGTCCCTATTCTCGTGATGATTCACGTGTTGGATCGGGGGTTGAGAAGTCGAGGATGAGGAGTATGATGATTTATTGTTTCAGTCTAAGAATCAGTGATAGTACTGGACAATTGGGATGTTTAGTATTGGGATGGTATGAGATTTCGAATGCCTAGAGGCAGTCGTGATGAGAAGTTCCTAAGGATTTCTTCGGAGATTTAGGGTATTTGAGGTTTCTTGATCTCTACATGGGGGGATCATTGGGCGTTGTGTGGCACCTTCCAAGCGTAGGTGCGATGTTTCTGGAGGAAACCGCCTGTGGGGTAGAGTGTTGATGCGTCAATTGGTGATGGTTCGAACCCTAAGTGGGGGAGAACCGGGTATTTTGTTGAGGGAACCAGAGATTCATGCAAGAGCGGTTAGGGGTTGGATATAGAAACCTACGGCTCGAATTCATGAGACCAGGGTCATTGGTGATCAAGGAAAGGTGCAGAGCGAGATAATGCATGTGGTATGTGTCTGAGAAAGGATGGGTGTCTCCACGGCAGGTGGCCAATGGTCAGGAATCTGGTGGTGGTCAGGGTCGTTTCAAGTGGAAGACTCGTAATGATGGTATGGGTAGTTGAGAACTTCTGGGTCGAAGTATGGATTGTATACGCCCCTTTTTGGGGTGGATAGAAGATTATCGAGCAGCCAACTCCCGGGCTAGTATGTGTATTCTTGCTTGGATTTTGAGCAGTATGGGAAAGGGTTTCGGAGGATCATCAGCGTGTTCTGAAGTGTTAGCGCTTTCTTTGTATTCCAATTGAGTGTTTGGATACACTAAAGTTACACATTGGATAAAATGAAGAATTATTTATGGGGTTCAGAGGAAATGTATTGTTGTATCTGTATGGTGCTGGGAGTAGGAGATATGTGGTTGAGACAGGACATCGTGATGTTCTGTAATGGTGTTCCGTGGTACCCGGGTATAATGTCCCAATTTCGGAGTTATTTAGAATCTTGAGTTTGAGACGACTAGTGGTGTATCATGCATCTACGGTTCCAGTGGGAGCCCTTCGGATATTGACATCAAGAGGGATTATGTAAGAAAGTGGATCTCCACGGAGGTAGGTATTTTGTTATAGCGGTTGCCGCCAGAGTCTGTGATGCATATATGGGACAAGTGTGTGTAGCTATCTATGATAGTCTACGGAGTATGAGTTAGTGGACGTAGTGTGGAGTTGTAATGAGAATGAGAGTATGGTGTGAAGCTACGGGAAGCCGTAGTATTCACTAGTCAGAGGGTGTTGTGATGCTACGGGAAGCCGTAGTACTCACAAGTCAGAGAGAGGGAGTCGTGGTACTATAGGGAGCCATAGTACTCACTAGTCAGTTGGTGTTGTGGTGCTACGGGGAGCTGTAGTACTCACTAGTCAGAGGTTGTCGTGATGTTGCGGGGAGCCATAGTACTCACTAGACGGCAAGAGAGTGTGATGATGGAGTGTTCTCCGATCAGTGTATGATGCAGAAGAGTTTTAGGCTTGAGTATCCCTAGTATTGAGCTTTTGGAGCCTGGTGGTTGAACCAAGGGCGAGACTGGGGTCTCCGTCTTTGTCAGGGCTAAGTCGATTTCGGTTGGATTGTAGTTTCATTTGAGAATTTTGTGACTTGTGTGTCACAGGGCCAAGATAGTTGACGCGAAGAGGAAGTCAATGGGAGCTCTTCTACGGAGAGCCTGGCAGGGTTGTATGTGAGGGAGGTGGTATCGCATCTCGGAGTACCGATCTCGATTGTCTCAGATCGAGATGTACGTTTCACTTCCAGATTCTAGAAGGAATTCCATGAGGAGTTGGGCACGAGTTTGCATTTTTTTAATACCGCCTACTACCCACAGACTGACGGGCAGAGCGAGCAGACAATTCAGATGCTCAAGGACATGCTTCGGGCATGTGTATTGGATTTCGGAGGGAGTTGGGACACATACTTACCCTTGGCTGAGTTTTCCTATAACAACAGCCATCATTCGAACATTGGTATGCCACCCTTTGAGCTGTTGTATGGGAGGAGGTGTCGGACCCCCATTTGCTGGGGAGAGGTAGGGCAACGTGCGATGGGTAGTACAGAGAGTGTGCTTCAGACGATCGAGCAGATTCAGCAGGACAGACAGAGGTTACTGACGGCCCAAATCCGTCAGAAGAGTTATGCGGATAGAAGACGGTCAGAGCTCGAGTTCCAGGTCGGTGACTTCGTACTCCTGAAGGTATCTCCTTGGAAAGGAGTGATCCGGTTTAGAAGGAGGGGAAAGCTGGGACCCTGGTATTTTGGTCCTTTCAAGGTGACTGCCAGGTTGGGCAGGGTAGCATATCGTTTGGAGCTACCTGCGGAGTTGAGTCAGATTCATGATACCTTCCACGTGTCTCAGTTGAGGAAGTGTATTGTCGACGAGTCGGCAGTGGTACCATTAGAGAATATTCAGGTGGATGCTAGCCTGAACTATGTTGAGAGACCGTTGGCGATTATGGATCGGAAGATCAAGGTTCTGAGGAACAAAGAAGTGCCCTTGGTGCAGGTCCAGTGGCAACATCGAAAAGGGCATGAGCTGACTTGGGGGCCGGAGCGAGAGATGCGTGTGCAGTATCCAAAGCTGTTTTTAGAGTAAGACTTCGAGGACAAGTCTGATTCTAATGGGGGAGAATTGTAACATCCGGATTCCCAGGTAGATTATTTATTCTTTATTTTGGAGGGACTCAGCAAGTTGATGCTTAGACTCGCCGAGTAGAGTCGCGAATTCCATCCGGGTTAATGACCGGACTCAGGGAGTCGAGGAGTGGACTCGGCGACTCCGTGCTGTTTAATGAAGCCCTAATTCCCGGGGATTGAGACCTATTTAAAGGGGCTTATAGCCACCAATTGCGGCTATCAGACCCCTGAGTGAAACCCTAAGCAATCTAGAGCGTTTGTGAGGAAGAAGAGGCCATTTTTGATCCTTGTGTGGGTGTTTTTGGAAGAAGAAGGTGGCCAAGGCAAGAGGGAGCTGGAGAGGGTGCTATTATGTGGATTTCAGAGCCTAAGGACTTCATATTGAGGTATATATTCGACCCTTCTTTAGTATTGGGTGTTAATCCTTGAGAGTTAGGGTTTCTAGCCCATTTAGAATGTGAATGATGGTGCAATTGGTCCCTTCTTGTGCTGAGGCTTCGGATCTGGATCCAAAGAGGTCCAGAGACCTTAACTCCTTGATCGTTATGGGGTGACATTGGGTAATATGAGCTTAGGGTGACATATTGAGGACATTTCTATAAATAGAGCCATGGGTTCTTTGTATGGGCATCAAGATCCAGACTTTACGTGTTTATGTTGCTTAAGGAGGCCAGATCTATGGGTTAGAGGAACGGATCTGACCTCAGTAGGTCATTTGAGCTTGATCATGGCATGAACTCGCCGAGTCCCAAGAACAGACTCAACGAGTAGGGCTAGGGTTTTCCCATAGTTCACTTAGTGAGTAGCTTTCCGAGTTGGGGGAATGACTCGGTGAGTTAGAGGGAAATAGAGGACTGGAGTTCAAGGCGGAACTCGCCGAGTTCTTAATGGGACTCGGTGATTTGAGTCGGGGTGGCCCCGCGATTCATGCCAAGTGTAAACCGTCGAGCAGAGGAAAGACTCGACGTGTCATGCGAGACTAGAGGGATAGTGGACAGGCGTAGACTCGCTGAGTCGCCCAAGTGCACTCGGCGAGTCGGGTCAAAGTTTGACCGTTGACTTTGTTGACTTTGAGGGTTTGGTCAATAATGGGGTCTTTGTGTCAAGAGAAGGGTAAAATGGTCTTTTACCCTTCTGAGGGTGCCAAGAGAGGGTTGAGTCTAGTCTCTAGAGTTATATTTATGAGAGTATTTACTTTATGTGATTAGCCGGAAGGTAGACCATATTTCTAACGAGTCAGAGATTTACCGAGACATCTGAGGTGAGTCTTCTCACTATACTTTACCTAGAGTGGTAATAGAGTTATATGACAGAGTTATCGTATGCTATCTATGCGATGTGTGGCACTGCATTATTTCTATGTGATTTATGTTGTGTGTATATCAGAGTTAGGACCGGAAGGTCCACAGAGCTAGGACCAGAGGGTCCATAGAGTTAGGCTTAGAGTTATGTGCCAGTGTATTTGTATGCTATTTATTTTATGGGATTTATTATGGTATGTGATATGCATGATTCAGAGTTATCAGAGTTAGAACCTTTGGGTCCATAGAGTTAGGGCCAGAGGGTCCGCAGAGAGTTGGGGCTGGAGGGTCCCACCGAGACACACTGACCAGAGGGTCAATAGAGTTATAGCCTTGAGTGGCTAATATGTGTTAGAGTGGTATTTTGGGGAACTCACTAAGCTTCCTACTTATAGTGTTTTGTGTTATATGTTTCAGGTTTTCTCAGGATCACAGGACGGCACCGGCTCGATTGTACACACCAGAAGAAGCGTTGGTTTTGAGGATCCTGGCCTATTAATTGGTTGAACAAAAGAGTCATGTTTTGTAATTTAAACAAAAAAGGGACATTTTTATGAAAAGTGTTAAAGAGATAAACGATTTCAAACGAAAAATTTGTTTTGAAATTTCGGTGTTACATAATGTCTTACATAAAGGCATGATACTTTATCAGCCATTTGCCATAATATTTCTATTTGCCACGTTCTCACAATTCAAACTATGAAGAGGGATGCTGTAATCATAATCGAATTTTCAGAATGCAATATATCCGTGACTAAATTTGATTAAAATTTCTCGATCTAAGCTTTTAGATTGGAAATGAAGTATACTATTCTCTCCCTTAATTATAGCAAAACAACTTTTTCAACCCCTGCAACTTTGCAAAGTGAAACTTCCGTTTTCTATAATTAATATTTCTAGCTTGCAACACTTAAAATAATAATCATGCTCCCAGTAACATGATGATTATATCTATTCCAGCATAACATTTATGCTCCCACTAGCTTTGACACGTATTCAGAAAACAGCTAAACTTCTAGAAAAAATACTTATTGTGTTCCAAAGCTCATATTTCTAATACGATAAGCTTCGATAAGCTTTTATCTAAGATTCTCAAACTCATACACCTTTCCAGATAACTCACATGTGTGTCTAAACTATTTCAGAACTTATATTACTAAGTCCCAAATGTTTAGACTAATTGTCAAATCTCACAATTCGAACTATGAAGAGGGATGTCGTAATCATAATTGAATTTGAGAATGCAATTTACATAATCGCTATCTCCTTAAAATCTCTCTTAGTGAAAGCGCTTCCTCACAATCATTTTCATGAAGGAGAGAAATCTTATGACACTTAGATTTTATGGTGTATGTGTTCATATCCATGTGAATTTGTTATAACCATAACCATAAGATAATGTTTGTGACAAATCTAAAGTCATATGGACTGAACTTGTTCATTCTCAATTTCTTGCCCTTCATCCATTGCTTCCAAGTTATTTAGAAGCTTACCTATACCAATCAATGTACTTTCAATGATTAAGGTGCTTGCCTTATGCAGTCAATTGAGAACTCGTAGAACTCATATGCATAATCAACTCAACTGGATTGGCATAGAAACAAGAAAATGTCAACACAATAGGTTACAAACCTAAGGTTGTATGCTAGTGTTTAATAATAGTTTTACTCTTGATTCGTTCTTGAAACTTTTCAAGATCTTTAGGACTCTCACTGACCTCTTGACATATAAGATTCTCTTGTCAAGAAAACATTTCTTGACAAACAAATATTCAAAAGTTAGTGCGGATTCTTATCAAGACAAACACTACACACAATTGGTATTAGTTGGTCTTTGTCTTATCCAAGACATCACAATTTACCAATTTCAAACGTGCAAGAGTAAGAAAAACAATTTTCTATTTCATATTAGATGAGTGTGTTAGAACATATTAAGACGTGTCACTCAATTCACAATCTTGGAGTATGACTCTAAGACTTGATTTTGGAACGAAGTATGACTCATTCTTTTGATTTAACCATTTCAACAATTTCTGATTCCTTTTCTTAGCCATACTAGTGCACTAAGATGTCCTTAGAGGATTAATTGTGATGTGGTTTCATAATCAACAAGACGAACATAAAACATGATACAAAAGTACTCTCCCTTCTTATTAGATTGGAGAAACTTTTGTCTTTCTGCCTAATTGATTCTTCTTATTCGTTCTGCCACACATTGAAACTTTTCAATGATTCAGAATTACACTTAATCTTGTAAGCATAACCACATTTACTAGACTTTTAGTAAATAATAACGAATAATCTTATTGTTCTTTGTGGTGGACTTGACCAGTGCACAACATTGTGTAACAGTTCTCCTAGTCCTTCACTTGACTCTTTTTCAAGGAATTAGTCTTAATTTTCCAAATACGAAGGTTCTCATTCATCATACAATACAAGCTGTATGATTCCAAGTTTCTGTCCAATTGAAACTCGGGCGACAAGAATCTTTCCTTATTTGGTAAATTCTCGACATTACCACAAATAACATAACTAAGAATCACATCCATTTCAACATTGCTAAAACTAGAAATACACAAACGTCAATTTTTCATACATGCCCTTGCAAGGAAATATATATATATATATATATATATATATATATATATATATATATATAAAAGACAAAAACCAAAATTTATTTTATTTATAAAAGGTGTGGAAAAACTTGTCCTTACAATGCAATTCAAACGAAAACTACGCTATTACATATTCCTCAGCAATCTATCATAACTCTAAAGTAGCAGCTCCAAAAATCCGATCATCAAATCATGCGATCGAAATCCATTTCTTCGCGATCAGACTCAGCTCACTTCTTTCTTTAAGCTTCATCTCTTTTCTTCGATCCTACAAAACATCAAAATGCAATCTTATCACATCATGTATTAAGAATCAAAAAATAGGAACTTATAGAGTTAGTTAATGGATTTTACCTGAAGTAGAGCCATACGTCTTGACTCTCCCATCTCTTAGATCTCTCAGGTAAACAGGACAACTTTGTTTCCAATGCCCCTTCTCTTGGCAATAAAAGCAAATTGACTCGTTCGGAACAACACAGGGAACTACCTCAGACATTGTCTTTCTCTTATGGTCAAACTTTTCGACCATGACATCCCTTTCGTTGCCATTGCCTATGTCCATGGAGGTTTGGAAGGCAGATATACCAATCAAATTTGCTTCTCCAGTGCGCCAAATCATTGTTGATTCAACAACAATAAGCAAATAGGTGAGATCGATGAGGGTCATGTCGTGGTCTATCATATAGTACTCTTTTACGAACTCACTATATGAGTCAGGAAGAGATTGAAGAACCCAGTCAACAGCCAACTTCTCACAAACAACGACTCCCAACATTCATAACTTGTCAATGTGCGACTTCATCTTTAAGATGTGTACACACACTGACTTTACTTCTTCATGTTTACTTGCCAAAAGGGGTTGATTGAGCTTGAAATTTTCAAGCCTTCGAACTAATGGGTAAGGGAGAACAATAGGAGGAGGTGGAGAATGATCTCTAGGTCCTCGATTGAATCATGGAATATCATCTTCATGTGGAAAGCTTGTTCCAAAGGATTTAAGAAGACCAAAGTTGTTATACTTTGACATCTACAAAACGGGAGAAAATTCAAGTTAGTTGATTGAGTCCTTAATAAAACATCCAAATGAGATATTAAGGCTAGGACCCAACACAATATTCTACAACACGGAAGAGGGATGCCATAATCCGGTCACAGAATATTTGAAGGTAAGTGAATGACAATTCACTAATTTTCCACCATCAAAATGAAAAAGAGAATAAGTATTAAATGTATTGAAAACTCCTAGTTCTTTTGAGAACATTTAACTTTTCAATGGCATGTTTAAATCTCAATATGCCCCTCGTTTTGTGATTAGGATGCCGATGATCAAAAAACAGGGTGTGAATAACCATGCAAATATACATGGTGCCCCCAATATTAAAGTCATAGAATCGACGTGCCGGTTAGCCACACACGCTACATTGATCTATGACAAACATTGAGTCACCCTTTTCCACCTTTGCTTAGAGCCTAATTAGTGTGCTAGCTAACCACATACGCTCCACTAATCGTCTTAGCAAGGGTACAAAGTCTAATTTCATGGAATTGCATCAAATTCACTTTTTCCTAAAGTAACTAAGATTGGGAAGTTTGTAAAAACATTTAGTTACTTTATAATTCATTATACTTTTAATGGAAAGGGTTTTCCCTATCCTACCTGTTCGGCTAACGACCCTCCACCAATCAAGGAAGCGGTGGGTGAGAGTGGACACCCATTAAACGACCATTTTATAGGACATAACCTTATACCCCCCTTATAGATCGGCTTCGTGAATGAGACCTACTAACGGTAAGACTAGCATCTATACTCATACATATATAATATTGGACTTTTAATTTTATATATAGTATAAGGGTGTATTTTACACTTTTAAAATACTAGGTGGTCTAATTTAATAAAATTATACTTTTAATTTAATTAAATATATATCATTATGAATTTATTAACTTTCTTTTAATTATACATTTAATTAACTTAATAAAATCGTAAGGATATAATTTGAACTTTTTCAAACAACTAGTGTTTTAGAATTTAATATTTCAAAAAATAAACTTTTAATAAAAAAATTTTAATTCCAAAACTTGAGGGCAAGTTTTAAACTTTTCAAAACTATCTAGATCAAATTACAAATAATTAAATTAATCAAATAATTGGTAATTATCCAAATTTGACCTATTCAATTTCTTACAAGATAATACAAAATAAAATTACAAATAATTAATATTTATCTTATAAAACAAGTAATTATCTTAATTTTGACAATTATCTTCTATTTTGGTAAGGACAATCACCAAATATTGATAAAATTCGGATTTTATTAAGGAGAAACGTTTTTGGTAATTTTTTATCATCAAAATCAGCCAAAGTCCGAAAACATCCTGAAAAATCCTCTGTCTGACCCCTGGATTCGCCGAGTCAGGTCGGGCAGAGGGCAGAAAAACGATTTTCAGCAAGATGAACATACAATGCATCAATACAACAGAAACCAATCAAGACTCTGATACCGCTGATGGGTTTTATACAAAAGAACATCCTATATGCTTATGCAATCCCTAAAGCTTGAATCTAGTTTTCTCTATTGTACATGCAATTCATCCAAGACTTAAGAACCCTAGATCTAACATACATATTTCCAAATTATCATATAAGAATAGATCTAGATGATTACCTCTTCAAGAATAGCTTGAATCTCTTCAAGAATGTTTGAATCTTCTTTCCTTGGAGCTTAGAGTCATAAATGACACTCCTCTAATGGCTTACAAACACCACTAGCAAGAGGTTGATATTGGAGAGAGGGGAGGAACACCAAAAACGTTTAAGATCTGTAAGAGAGTGCTTAGCCACGTCTTTGGGAGCCCTAGGGGTCCTTTTATACTTGTGTGGGCTGTTAGGGTTTCAGGAGAAACCCTAATTCTCTGCTTAGGCCTTAAGCAACCCATGGACTCCCTCCTTAGAGGCATTGGACGAATTCTAATGGGTTTCCCCATAGATTTCGTCCACTCCAACCTCTATGGATTCCATTAGCCCATCTATGTAACTATCTTATAATTACAATATCAGTCCTTGAGTTTAATTAATCTATTTTAGCCACATAATTAATTTCTTAATTAATTCTTGTCTAATATTAATTAAACTATATGATTTCTCTTTTAATATATTATTCTCATAATATACTAATAAATCATAATAACCTATTTCTTCATAAATCATCCTATCTAGTTGCTTTAGTGAAGGCAACCCATAAGGACCATGCACAACCGGGTCAAATACTTACCAAATATAGTTATGAGCTTAGACATTAATCCAACAAGAAGATATGGCCAAACATCTTTCGAAAAAGCAGAAGAAGAAGAAGAAGAAGAAGAAGAAGAAGAAAAAGAAGAAAAAACTTCAAAAGTTGGTTATTAATGATGAATCTACAAAAGACGAAGTAATTCTAGATTCACCTCTGTCAAACTCTCCGGTGAGATCGAATGTCGAAACTTCTGTTCCTATTATAATATCTGTTGTTTCTTCAAAAGTTTCTACACCAGAGCAGATTGTTCTTACTCCACCTCCGGTGTCAACTATCGAAACTTCCCATGATCAAGGTACTTCTCATCTTGTTGTTTCTTCTACCTTCGATACTTCCACAATAGACAGTTCAACTTCATTTTCTCAATTTGTTTCAAATCCAGTTGTTACCCACTCACCCGCATTCAACAATATTCTCAATCAACCCATTACATCATTATTTTCCTCCCAATCCACTGATCCACTTGTTACTCATGAAGAAGAAAAAACCCCCATCTGATAATGAAGAGAATGAGTTTGATGGAACATTTATTGACATTCAGTTTAATATGGAGGAGGAGAATATTCCAGATAATATTCTTCTTACATGGAAACAATTCAAAATCCTCAATCGAAAGCTTAATTCACTTTTACAAATTCAAGTTGATGGAGGAGGTAAACATTTGGTATCAAGTTTGGTGGTTGATATATTGTTAAAACGTCAAGAAAATCATCTTCATGATGCCATTCAAGATGTTGATCGAAACAATGAGAAAAGGGTGAAGGCACAGTTATCGACTTTTGGTTCTGACTTAAAAGAGTTGAAGGTTGTGGCGAAGGAAAGACATATCTTGTTTATTCAAGATGTCAAGAAAGTTCGTGAAGATGTCAATTTAAAAATTCAAGAAATCAAGGAGGATATGAGCAAAGAGATTGCAGTTGTACAACAAGATTATGCTTATCTTAATCAGAAAGTTGATATTATAGTTGATGATGTTACAAAGTTTGTTAAACTGTATGAATTACTTGGTCCGAAGGTTGAGCAGATGTCTGTGTATGAAGTTACCAGTTTTTCGAATATAAATTAGTTGTAACTTGAATTGAAAGGGTTGGTGCTCAAATTGAGTTTGGGGTCTTCTTCATTGATCACTTTGGAGATTCGTACACAAAAGTATTCTGTTCTTGAATCTACGATTCAAAAGCAGTTAGATCCTTTGTCGAAATTGCTTACTATATTTCCAACGGATGCACCACTGTTTCAACAGGGGTGCAAGGGGGAGAGAGGATTGGTTTTGGCAAGGTTACATTGTTTGGAACTGGTGGTAGTTCGCCAAAGACAAATGATGATGATGTGAAAGTAGTGGGAAAAGTTTTGTCGACTCAAATTCATATTTCTTTAATATCCCCTTCAATAATTTCGACATCCATAATAACAACTATGAGGCCTATAACAAAAGGTATTGTTATTGGTGGTTCAGTTGCTGGGGATCAAGTTCAAAACCTCCTCCTACCACAAAAGAGTTACAAAATAAAAGGAAATGGTGTTTTACAAGAACCTACAGTTGAAGAAAAGAAGTTTGCTACTGAACTGGAAATGGAGAAACAAAGGCAAATACAAAGCATACTTCGAATCATAGAAAGTGATCCACCTAGAATGAACAAAGGAGATCCTGCTAAGTATTTTAACTATGAATACATCGAAGCCACGGTTCTATCTGGTGAGATGCATTCTTTTAGCAAGATTCCTAAACAGAGTTATGAAATTGAGAACACGAATATTAATCAGTTAGATTTTCCCATAAATCTGATGATGTTTCGTGATGAGCAATTTGAGCTTGCAAATGAGTTCAAGGACAAGGAGGAGTACAAGTGTTTGAAGAATAGATTTCATGCTGTGTTGGGGAGGAAAGAAGAGTCAATTTGGTCTTTGGTGAAAATTGTTCGAGTTGTGAATGTTAACAATGATGTATTGTTCAAAGGAATGTTGCAAAATTACAGATATGTTGCAGTAAGAGCGAACAATATGGTGTTTGACTTCTCAGTTGTTGATTTCCCATTGATGAACCTATATGATCTTTTAATTGTTGCGAAGCTCTTGAAGTCGATTGACTATTCGAAGATGCAACAAATTAACAAGGAAGATTTTATTATAGGTTTCGAACACTTAGGGGTTTTCATTGATGGTTATTATGGATCCCTGGCTATAATTGATATTGATCTGGCTGCAAAATTGGGAAAGAAGGTGTTTGTTCCCAAATCGATGATAAAAAATCAGTATTTTCTTAACTATTTACAAAATATTATTTGGATTGTTTAAGTTAAACTAAAATTTATATTTTAGTTGACCCTGTAGTGTTATATTTAAATTAATAATTTAAGTATTTTATACAAATTGTTCCAAAATTGTATCTTTAAAATGATATTGATTTACATCCAACAATATATTAAAACTAATAAATTTAGTATAATATGTTAAAAGTTCAAAAACATAACTTTATAAGTATAAGTAAATATATTATTTTAATATTGAAATTTTGTTTATATATGATTACACTTTAGGTTTGATATTTATTTAACCTAATTAACAAAATTATAATCATTATTAGAAAGAAATTAAAAATTCATGGGAATTTCAAATGAATGTGGTGAAAGGAAAATACATGAGAGTTTCAAATGAATGTGGTGAAAGGAAAACTGATTTATTTATAAGTATACTAGGCGAATGCTTGCGCATTGCGCAGATACACTTATATAGTTGAAATCTTTGCAAATATATGTTTTTTTTTAATATAACAATAACGTTGTTAAATTTGATATAATAACTCGTATACTAAATTGATATTATATAATGATTGTTTTGAATTATATGATAATATATACATCTATTATAACTGCATAATCTCAATTGTTTCAATGACTTCTACCCACGAGTAACTTATGAATAAAATAAATATAATATATTGTTTAATGTTATTTATAGTTGTTGTTATTGTTAATTAATTTTTAAAATTTATTTTCATAACATTTTATTTTATATCATTATAATTATTTAAAACATCAAACATTGTTATTTTATTTTAAAGGTAACAATATAATCATTTATATAGAGTTATTTTTTACTATTGTTATTGTCAGTTAGTATAAGGTACTTATTTGAAAACATTTAATGATTATAAGAATATCTTTAGTAAATATTTTAGTTAAATTGTGATTATAATTTAGTTGTTGCATTTAACACTATAACTTATCACTTTAACTATTCACAAAATATTCATTGGGTTTTTTAAATGGAATTGAAATTTTTATTTAAGTTAACACTGTAATGTTATATTTAAATTAGCAATTTAAGTATTTTGTCCAAATTGTTTAAAATTTGTAGCTTTAAACTGAGAATATTTACATACAACAACATATTAAATCTAATAAATTAAGTATTATATGTTAAAAGTTAAAGATGTAACTTTATAAGTAGAAGTAAAAATATTATTTTAATATTAAAATTTAGTTTATTCATGAGTATACTTTAGTTTTGATATTTATTTAACCTTATTAACCAACTTACAATTATTATTAGAAAGACATTACAATTTATCACTTTTAACTATTTACAAAATATTTTTTTTGGGTTGTTTAAGTTAAACTAAAATTTATATTTAAGTTCATCATGTAATATTATATTCAAATTTATAATTTAAATATTTTATACAAATTGTTCAAAAGTTGTAGCTTTAAAATGATAATGTGTACACATATATTAAAACTAATAAATTAAGTATGATATGTTAAAAGTTAAAAAACATAACTTTATAAGTAGAATTAAAGATATTCATTTAATATTGAAATTTAATTTATATATGATTACAGTTTAGGTTTGATATTTATTTAATTATATTAATCAACTTATAATCATTATTAAAAAGAAATTGAAAAGTCATGGGTATTTTGAATAAATGTGGTGAAAGGAAAAATGTTTCCTTTATAAGTATATTAGGCGAATGCCCGTGCGTTGCGCAGAAACACCTATATAGTTGAAGTTTTTACAAATATATGTTTTCTTTAAAATATAACAATGACATTGTTGTTAAATTTGATATAATAATTTTTATACTAAATTGATATAATATATTAATTATTTTGAATTATACGATAATATATACATCTATTATGATTTCATAATCTCAATCATTTTAATAACTTTTAACCGTGAGTTACACATGAATAAAATTAAATATAATATATGGTTTAATGTTATTTATAGTTGTTTTTATTGTTAATTAAAATTTTAAATTTTATTTGCTTAAAGTTTTAATTTCTATCATTATAATTATTTAAAACATCAAACATTATTTTTTTGATTTTAAAGGTAACAATATAATCATTTATATAGAGTTATTTTTAACTATTGTTATTGTAAGTTATTTTAAGCTACTTATTTGGAAAATATTTTTTAAAAATACCTTTAGAAAATATTTTAGTTAAGTTGAGATTACAATTTAATTTTTACATTTATCACTATAACTTATCGTTTTTAACTATTTACAAAATATTCTTTGGTTTTTTAAGTGGAACTGAAATTTATATTTAAGTTGACATTGTAATGCGCAGAAACACCTATATAGTTGAATATATGTTTTTTTTTTTAAATATAACAATAACGTTGTTAAATTTTATATAATAATTCGTATACTAAATTGATATAATATATTGATTATTTTGAATTATATGATAATATATACATCTATTATAACTTAATAATCTTAATCGTTTGAATGATTTGTATATAGTTTATGGTTTAATGTTTTTTATATTTGTTGTTATTGTTAACTAATTTTTTAAAATTTATTTGCTTAATGTTTTAATTTCAATCATTATCGTTATTTCAAACATCAAATATTATTTTTTAATTTTAAAGGTAACAATATAATCATTTATATAGAGTTATTTTTAACTATTGTTATAGTAAGTTATTTTAAGCTACTTATTTGAAAACTTTTAACTATTATAAAAATATCTTTAGGAAATATTTTAGTTAAATTGAGATTACAATTTTGTTTTTGCATTTATCACAACAATTTATCACTTTTAACTATTTACCAAATATTCTTAAGTTTTATAAGTGGAATTGAAATTTATATTTATGTTGACATTGTAATGTTATATTTAAGTTCACAATTTAAGTTTTTTGTCCAAACTGTTCAGAAGTTGTAGCTTTAAACTGATAATGATTTACATATAACAACATATTAAATCTAATAAATTAAGTATAATAAAAGTTAAAGATATAACTTTATAAGTAGAAATAAATATATTATTTTAAAATTGATATTTAGTTTATTTATGATTACATTTTAGGTTTGATATTCATTTAACCTTATTAACAAACTTATAATCATTATTAGAAAGACACTACAATTTATCACTTTTAACTATTTACAAAATATTCTTTGGTTTGTTTAAGTTAAACTAAAATTGGCATTTAAGTTGACCCTGTAATGTTATATTTAAATTAATAATTTAATTATTTTATACAAATTATTCCAAAATTGTATCTTTAAAATGATAATGGGTTACATCCACCAATATATTAAAACTAATAAATTAAGTATAATATGTTATAAGTTAAAAAACATAACTTTATAAGTAGAAGTAAAAATACTATTTTAATATTGAAATTTAGTTTATATATGATTACAATTTAGGTTTGATATTTATTTAACCTAATTAACAAAATTATAATTATTATTAGAAAGAAATTGAAAAGTCATGGGAGTTTCAAATGAATGTGTTGAAAGGGAAAAATGCTTCCTTTATAAGTATATAATGAAATGATAATGATATAGATATAGATATATAGATATAAATGCTTTATGAGATGAATTTCAAATTAAGGATGCTGAAACATCCCAAAAATTTCAAGGTAAAAATTTCATTTTTAATTCAACTATAAACACCAATTAGCATTTTGATATTGCCATATTTATAACTATTTTTAGGCAATATTTAAGTACATTTTTATTAATAAGTTGATAATATGTTTAGAATAATGGTACTTATGACTTTAAATTGTTATTTTCAGTCAATTAAAAGGATTTTCAAAGAGAGGGACCAAAAGTTACAATATGTAGAACATGGGAGACTTGGAAGACAAGAGATGAGCAAATCCACGAAAGCTACTCAATCCACGACGTGGCAAAGTCAGCCACGACATGGCCAGTGAATTCTAGAAGATAAAGATCGCGATTCGGAGGTATCCTTGCTCGGTACGGATAACTTGAAGCCGACGACATGGCCTGGATAGCCACGACGTGGCGCGGGGTTTTGGAGTCTATTTAAGTGTTCCTGATTATTACGAAAGGGAGAACCTTTTGGCTGAAGGAAGAAGTTCCAGAAGACGATTTGGAGCGAAAGAAAGGTTCTGGAAGAAGGTTTTCAACACCAAAAAGAGTAAAGGTCTATATTTTAGTTAATTAAGAACATGTTTTCTATTACTTCAATTTGTGTTGGTTTATTAGTTGCTATGATGAGCAACTGAATCTAGCTACTCTTGTTTAGCTAGATGAAGCTTCCAACTTATGAATAGCTCAATTTTTATGGATTAAGTTTAGTTGGTAAAAATTGCTTGTGCTTGATTTGTATAACCTAGCATACTTATGTTTGTTCCTCTAATTGGTTGATTGCATGTTCTGTGTAGCTTAGTGACCATTAACTGCATGAACTTGTTTACCTAATGATTTACTGAACATTGAATTGTTAGAGCTAGGATTGACCAATCTTAGTTAGTAATTAGAGTAAATAAGATTAGCTGTGCTAGAGAACGTGTATTGTGACTATAATTGCGTTTATATTACAAATCTTACATAGCATATTTATATTCATAATTAGTTCTGTGTTTAATTGTGTGTGAACATACATGGTTTGACATGAATTAGTTAATTATTGGTAAAGTTAGAACTAAATTACTAATACAACTAAAAACCAACTTAATAATCCGTAATCATTAGCTAGCCATAAGGAAGAAGTGGATTCAAACTAAACAAGAGTGTGTGTTTTTACTTATTGAATTTGATTTAAGTTCATCTGATCTTGTAAAATCAGATAAAACCCCTTTTAAATATGTTAATATTTAGGTTAATTTAATAGCAAGTAAATTAATTAGTAACACCGTTCCCTGTGATCGACATCCGACTTACCCAAACTATACTGTAATCTGACTAGGTACACTGCCTATAAGTGCATAGTTAGTTAAGTTTGTTAGGTTATAAATATTAAAATTAGTGGGTACTTTTGTGCACATCACATTTCCAATCATTCAAAACTGTAAGAAGGTAAAAACCGTTATCATAGTACAATCCCAAAATCATAAAGTTGTGGAAACCTAGGTGGATGCAGTGCAGTCATGTCGGGCCCTTCCCTTTTGTATCAGTAGTACCTGAAACCATAAACAATAAACTGTAAGCACAAAGCTTAATGAGTTCCTCAAAATACCACATACCATACATATCAAAAATATAATGGGCCCCACCCGTCATCGAGCCTTGCTCGGAACAGATCTATCAGTAACATGAGATGGGCCCTGCCTCATCATAGTCAGCAGGCCTTGCTCGGTATACATAAAAACATATAAACACATGCAGAAATCACAAAGATAAATAGCATACAATATAGTCATAAGGCCCCGTCCAATATACATATAAACACATAAACACACGCAAGAATCATAAAGATAAATAACATTCGATATAGTTATCAGGCCCCGCTCGATATACATATCAAATATCGTACATGGAAGAGTCACGCAGACAACTAGCATCCTAATCATAATAAACCATAGGCTGACATTGGTGCCTTCGACCCGCCAAAAACAGTGAGGAAACTCACCTCACGCTGTTGAATATCTCAGATAAAAGCTCGTACTGCTAATCTGGAAAACTCCCCGTGCCAGAATCATCAAATAATACCCAATTAATAATTGGTCCACAACCCATAGTTGGAATCCTAGTCAATTGTCCAACACTCGGGGTAAAAGTCTATTTTACTCATTTCCTTACTTGGCCCAAAATCCAAGGCCCAAACCAATAGCACTAAAAGACCAATATGGCCCAACTTCCTAATTGGACCCAAAACCTATCATGGGCCTAATCCAAGAAGGCCCCAATTCCTGAAAGACACCCAAAGCTCCAAAAAGGTCCAAGCACAAGACAACCCAAAGACAGAAAACTAGGGCCCAACAAGGCCCAAAAGCCCAAAATCACATCTCACATCGTGACTAGTCCTTGGTCATATCGTGAGAGCTCACCCAATCTAATCCCAACTTATCACGGCTCAACCTAGCCAATTCAGTCAAGGAATGACACATGAACTGACCTCACGACGTGGGCAGCCTTTACTCGTGTCGTGAGCACAAATAAACTCATCAGAAACGGGATCAACTGCTCTTCACGTCGTAAGACATTGTGTCTCACGTCATGAGAACAGTCCGAGGCCAAAAATCCAACTTTTAAGTCCTTAATCCATTAATCCTTGAACACTAACTTTCCATAATGTCTTATACCTCTTAATACACTAGAAAGTTGATGCTTTTAAGACATATATGTCCAATACATGTCTAGATCTCATTTAGGTCCAAAATTGAAGAAAAGACATCTAACTTTCATGCAATGCTCCAAAACCCAACCATTTTCTAGATTTGAACTCCAAGACACTCCTAAGGTCTTCTTAATCCATAAAGTTGCCAACTTTATGGTTTTCATTCATTCAACATGCTCAATCAAGAAGAAAAGTGGGACAAAACCTAGATCTAGCCTTATATAACCATAAAGGTAGGAGCTTTGCCACTTACAATGGTCCAGAAATTATTTAAGGTGATGTTGATGATGATTCCTTGTAGGCCACAACACAAGACCACATTATTTTTTTTCTTCTTCTTCTTCTTATTTCCCCATTCTTCCAATCCAAGAAAAGCTCCAAAACCACCAAAGATTAAGCAAGGATGTGCACTAGGGTTTTTCAGAGGTGAAAAAGGGTTTGCGACTGGTAAGAAACCCTAAAATGAGGTTAGAGATGCTTAATACGAAGGAAACCCTAAAAGATTTTGGGCTTGGGCTGCATCGCTCCTCACGTCGTGAGCTTTTATTACTCACGTCGTGAGCTCAGCCGTGGACAAAATCTTCATGCAACCCATCTCACATCGTGAGCCTGTATGTCTTACGTCGTGAGGATTCTTTTTCTCCAAAATCCAACCTTTTGACTCCTTGAAACCCTAATTCGATTTGTCCTGGAAAAATGGGTGTTACAAATTCTTAAGAGGAGATTGAAGATTGATGTACGATGGATATATAAACGATGTTTTTTTGGTTATTTATAACTTAAACACTTATCTTTTTGATCTGATTACCACACTCTTGCATCTATTGAAATATTTTAAACTTAATATTAGGTACCTTAATTGTTGGATTAGATGTCTAAGCCCAAATTATTATTGGTATGTATTCGACCCGACTTGGCATGGTCCATTTGGGTTGCATGGCATCGGAACAATTTGGATAGACTTTTGTGAGAAAAGGATATTAATGATTTGTTAATATATTTCTAATATATTAATATGAAATCATATTATTTAATTAGTATTGATAAAGAATTAATTTGGAATTAACTTTGTGATCAAAAGGAGACTAATTAAATATATGAGGATTAATTGTGTAAATCATTCATTCTTATATATGTGAGCTTATGATCCATAGTTCTTCATGTTGGGCTAAACCCATGGATACTCCATGGAGATTTTAACCAATGGAGCATGAAGAATATGGAAAGACATGAGTTACATGGTGTAACCCTAATAACTACAATATATAAGGACTCCATGGCTCAAGAAATTGGCACTAGTGTGTGTACACATGAGGGCTAGCCAATATGAGCATAGGAACCTTTTCTCTCAAGTTATTCCAAGATGTTGTGATGTTGTGTGAACCATTTGAGGTGTCACATTTGAGGCACTAGGCTCTTAAGCTCCATGGAATCAAGCTACAACAAAGAGGTATGTAATTCTACTAGGATTTATATTATATGTACTTCAGATTATGCTAGTTAGAACAATACCTTGGAAATTGATATTTGCATGTATAATAGAGAAAACATAGATCCAAAATATTTAGGGTTGCATGTACACCTTAGAAGTGTTAGAATGCTTAAAACCCTTCATTAATGTGTATATACAAATTTCTAAATATTGAAAACATTAATTTTAAAATGGTTTTTTTAAATAGCACCTACAATGGATGTTTAATGTTAATACAACCTTCTTATATGGAGGCTAGAAGACATCTACTTGGCCTGAATAAAAGTTTTATATATGATTCGTAAGTATTACATGGTGCACAAACTATAAAATGTTCTATATGAATTGAAACAAGCACCGAGATAATGATACTTAAAGTTTGAAAACTTTATATGATGGAAGCAAAAATTGAAAACTTTATATAGATGAATATATATACGAGCTGTGAGATGGATCATTGTTTCTATCTGAAGAAGTTCGATTACTGATACATTATCTTATTTTTATACACTAGTGACATGTTGGTGGTGGTATAAAACATGAATCAAAACAACAAACTAAAGAGGCAGTTATCTCAAGAGCTTGAGATGAAATATGTAAGAACATTTAGATGAACACTTGTCATGAGTATAGTCAGAGATAGATATAGAAATGTTTTAGAACTTTCTAAAGAGAAGTATACCAAATCATTGCGAACCATATTCATGATCTTCTTGGGATTTTGGTTTCGGATAATCAATCTGCTTTAATACCAGGTCGATCTATTCTGGATAACATTCTTTTGTCTCAAGAATTGGTTCGTGGATACCATATTAAGAGAGGATATGCTCGTTATGCTCTCAAGGTGGACATCTAAAAAGCATATGACACTGTGAATTGGAAATTTCTGCGATCCATTCTAGTTGATTTTGGATTTCATAATACCATGATTACCTGGATTATGAACTCTGTAACCACTTCTTCCTTTATGATTAACATTAATGGCAATTTTCATGGATTCTTCCAAGGAAAGCGAGGGTTAAGACAAGGTTGTTCGTTATCTCCATATCTTTTTACTATGGTGATGGAGGTTTCCAGTTTGATGCTCAAGAGATGTATCAAGGAGAATGATGGGTTCAAGGTTTTATTGGAGATGTCATGCTCAGAACCTCACTCATCTTTGTTTTGCAGATGACCTGATGCTTTTTGTCATGGAAATTTGAGGTCTATAAATATAATCAAGGAGGCTATGGACGAATTTGCTGAAGCTACTGGGCTTTTTCCTAATCTTTCCAAGAGTCACATTTTTTTGGTAACGTGAAAAGTGCCATTGAAAAAAGCGATTCTTAACATCATTCCGTTTGTTGAAGGAAAATATCCCATGAAGTACTTAGGCATTCCTCTAATTTCTACTAGGCTTTTTAAAAGAGATTGTAAAAGTCCTGTTGAAAAAGTGAAATTAAAAATCAATAACTGGAAAAATAAGACTTGTCTTATGCTGGAAGGCTTCAATTAATCGGTTCTGTGTTAGGCTCTCTCCTTGTGTATTGGGCTTCGGTGATGTTATTGCCTAAATCTATTACCAGTGAGATTGAGAAAAGTATGAAAAATTTTCTTTGGAATAAAGGTGATAATAGAAAAGGAGTTGCTAAAGTTTCGTGGGGTGAGATTTGTAAACCGGAAGAGAATGGAGGATTAGGGATAAAAAATCTCAATGAGTTAAATTGGTAAAACGTGAATTGTATATCTTCTCAGAATGTCACAATTACATAAGTATTAATAATAGATATATTTACATTATGATCCCTCTAGAATATAAACATGTAATTAATGCCTAATATATATAACATTTGTCTAATATTCCCCCGCAAGCTAAGGTCGGGGAGCGACTCTTAGCTTGGACCGCAAGAACTAAAAACGTTGAGAAGGCAGTGGTTTAGTGAACACATCTGCAATGTGGTCATCTGTTTTGATGAACTGAACCAGGAGTTGTTTTTGAGCAACCTTTTCTCTAACAAAGTGAAAGTCAACTTCAACATGTTTGGTACGAGCATGAAAGACAGGATTAGCAGATAGGTATGTAGCACCAAGATTATCACACCATAGAACTGGAACAGTACGAGTAGAAAATCGTAGTTCCTGTAGAAGAGTTTGAAGCCATGTGAGTTCAGCAACTGTATCGGCTAAGGCTTTGTACTCGGATTCTGTTGATGATCGCGAGACAGTCTTTTGTTTCCTAGCAGACCATGAGACAAGATTACAACCGAGATATATAGCATATCCCCTAGTGGATCGACGATCATCCGGACAACCAGCCCAATCAGAATCAGAGAAAGCATTCAAGACATTAAAAGTGGAATCTGTGTAAGCATGAAGAACACTATCGGAATTGCGCTGAAATAAAAGTCCACTTGTTACTGTGCCAAGTAAGTAACGCAAAATGCGTTTAACCGCAGACCAATGATTCTGAGTCGGAGAGTGCATAAATTGACACACTTTGTTTACCGCAAACGAAATATCCGGCCGTGAAAGAGTCACATATTGAAGTGCACCAACTGTTTGACGATATTTAACCGGGTCTTCAAATGGTGGACTGTCGCCAAGGGCAAGATTGGCGGTGGTAGTAATCGGAGATGGCACAGATTTGGCATTAGACAAATTCGCACGTTCAAGTAGCTCGAGTATGTATTTTCTTTGAGACAAAACAATGTCGGACCCCTGCTTAATAACTTCAACCCCCAAAAAATAAGATAACGACCCCAAATCTTGTAGAACAAAAATGCGACTAAGATGCTGAACAACCCGGTCGATATCAGCGGTACTATTTCCTGTGAGAATAATGTCATCAACATAAACAAGCATATACAAGAGAACACCGTTAGAGGAGTATATAAACAGCGAAGGATCCGTTTTAGATCCACGAAAACCAAGAGCATGAAGTGCAGTTGACAACCGATGAAACCATGCTCGGGGAGCTTGCTTAAGTCCATAGAGAGACTTGTGGAGAAGACAAACATGATCAGGTTTGTCCGGATCAACAAAACCTGGTGGTTGTTGCAAGTAGACTGTCTCTGTGAGATCGCCATGTAAGAAGGCATTTTGAACATCAAGTTGTCGTAAGGGCCAACTGTGTGAGACTGCCAAGGATAGAACCACCTGAATTGTAGTCGCTTTGACAATGGGACTAAAAGTCTCATAATAATCAAGACCATGTTGCTGACGATAACCTTTTGCAACAAGACGCGCTTTGTAACGTGTAATTGCCCCAGTTGGATCACGTTTGAGCTTATAGACCCATTTACAACCAACAACATTAGCATTCGATGGAGGAGGAACTAAGGACCAGGTGTTGTTGCGCTGAAGAGCAGAATACTCGTCGGCCATGGCCTGACGCCATTGAGGCGATTTGTTAGCAACGTTAAAGGTGGCTGGTTCGGTAGGAACAGTAGTAGTATGATAGGAGGCCGGACTATATGGTTGAGAGGGTTTAGGATTAGGACGCAAATTAGAGGGACGAGGACGAGGTAGAGAGGAGGAACTGTCGGGTTGGGAGGTAGAATGTGCTAGTTGAGATGTGGTGTTTTCTGGTTGAGAGGTGGTGGTAGTTTTAGGGCGTCGAGCAAAGGTATAAAGGAGAGGCGGAAGAGGAGGTTCATGTGGAGATATAGGGGAAGAAGATGATGCGGGAGATGGTGTAGGTGATGTAGGAGGTGTAGGGGATGTATTGAAAGGAGATGGTGTAGGTGATATAGGAGGTGGAGGGGATGTATTGGAAGGGGATGGTGTAGGTGATGTAGGAGGTGTAGGGGATGTATTGGAAGGAGTTGATATGTCAGGTACAGGTACAGGATTAGGATAAGAGGATGTATAAGGATCAAAGGAAGATGTGGGTGGAGATGATGGGCTGATTTGGTAAGGGAATAATTGTTCATGAAAACGAACATGACGAGCAATATAAAGGCGTTCGGAAAGAGGGTCAAAGCACCGATAACCATGGTGGGAGGTGCTATATCCAACAAAAATGCACGGAAGAGATCTGAAATCCATTTTATGCTTGTTATACGGACGGAGATGTGGATAACATCGACAACCAAACACGCGAAGAAAGGAAAAATCAGGTTTGTGTTTGAAAACATGTTCGAAAGGTGAGATATTGGAGTTGGTTCTAGAAGGCATACGATTTATGAGATAGACGGCTGTGTCAAAAGCATAATGCCAAAACCGTTGTGGAACACCGGATTGAGCAAGAAGAGTGAGGCCGGTTTCGACCACATGACGATGACGATGCTCAACAACGCCATTCTGTTCACTGGTGTGAGGACAAGACAAGCGATGAGTAATGCCGAGAGATGAGAAAAACTTAGAGAGGTTTCGAAATTCACCTCCCCAATCAGTTTGAACAGATTTTAGTTTGGTTTGAAATTGTCGTTCTACTGTAAGAAGAAACTGTTGGAAAGTACTAAAGACATCAGATTTGGATTTTAAGGGAAAAATCCACATAAAACTAGAAAAATGATCAACACATAGTAAGAAATATCGATGGTCTTCAAAAGAAGTAACAGGGGCTGGTCCCCAAACATCACAAAAGAGTAAATCTAAAATATGAGAACTTTTATAATTAGAAGATAATAGATGAAGTTTTGAAGATTTTCCAATAGAACAAGAATCACAAGGTGAATTGACAAAATTGTTTGATAAAGGTAAACTATATCTAGAAATCATTGACTTCAACAGCTGCGGATGGGGATGTCCAAGTCGTTGATGCCAAGTGACGGAAGAAGCACGAGTAGTGGAGAAAGCAACTTTAGACGAGGTAGACTGCAACTGCGGAAGGTGGAAGGAGTAAAGGCCGCCACTACTTGGACCCATGAGGAGGGTAGTGTGAGTATTCTCGTCCTTCACAGCAAAAAAGGAAGTGTGAAATTCAAAATAAACATTATTATCATCGCAGAATTTTTGAACAGAAAGAAGGTTTTGTTTGATTTCTGGAACATGAAGAATGTGTGAGAGATGAAAAGTTTTATTAGGAGAATAGAGTTTAGAGGAGCCAATATGGAGAATGGGTAAACCTTTACCGTTGCCAACATGTAAGTTGTCATGGCCATGGTATGCCTCGGAGTGATCAAAGCTCGAGAGATCGGATGCAACATGATGACTAGACCCAGTATCAGTGACCCAGGTAGAGGAGGCCTGGGATCGATAATCTGCAAAATTAGCGGATGGTTGTTATTGTCTCACACGTATGGTGGAGGGATCTCGATTAGGGCATTGAGACGGAACATGCCCAATACCGCACCTGTTACATGTACCATATACAGTATTTTGATTAGATGCCCAACTAAATTGGTTTCTATTACCTCCTCCTTGTGGACGATTGTTGTAGCTGCCACGCCCACGGTTGTTTGTTGATCGGCTGTTGCGATTGTTTCCTGATCGATTTGTGTAAAAAGCTTGGGCTGATGTTGAATTAGTTGGCTGGAGCTGTAACCCCAGCTGTTGTGCAAGCTTTTGAACAGCTTGGATTGCTTCATCTTGTGATAGAGACGAACCAGCAGCCATGGAACCGGGTTGTCTAGTGGTGGTTGTGAACGCTTGGGCTGGTGGCATCACTGTGGAGGTCTTTGTAATCATGTAGTCATGGTCAAACAGTAGACCATGAAGTTCAGCAAAGGCTGTTGGAGACTGTCTTGCTAAAAGGGTAGATTTCAAGCCATTGTATTCTTCTCTTAAGCCAGAGATAACTAGCATGACAAGGTCCTTTTCTTTAACTAGTTCGCCAATATTAGCAAGAGCATTAGAATACTCTTGTGCACGGGTTAAGTAAGCAGATGAGGACTCATCTTCTTTCATTGTGATTTTCAGAAGTTGGGTTTTAAGAGTATATTCACGAGAAGAAGTATGAGGAGCATAAGCACTTTCTAAAGACAGCCAAAGATCACGTGATGTATTACCTTGAACATGCTGAAAAGACGTCTCAGAGATGGTGGACAGAATAAGCATTCGAACATGCGCATCATTAGAGACCCATGTATTGTAACAAGGGTTAGTAGTAGATGTGGATGTGGTCATGGTGTCGCCTTCTTTTCCTGTAGGGGTGGTGGACACGATGGTGGCTGGTGGGCACTGTATGGTGCCATCAACATACCCGAACAGGTTGTTTGTAACCAGAAAGGGCTGTAACATAGTTTTCCAGTAGCCATAGTTGTTTGGGGACAAAGTAAAGGCAAATTTATGAGAGTTGTGGGCTGTTTTCTCTGCAGTAGTGAATGCTGTGAGAGGCGCCATTGTATTGGCTAATGTCAATGTGTACTGATCGACAAGAGAAAAGAGGAAGAAAGAGTAGAAACAGGTGCAGGTTGATGATCTTGAGGGCTGCTGTGGCGCCAATTTTAGGGTTAGGGAATAGCGGCTCTGATACCAAGTTAAATTGGTAAAACGTGAATTGTATATCTTCTCAGAATGTCACAATTACATAAGTATTAATAATAGATATATTTACACTATGATCCCTCTAGAATATAAACATGTAATTAATGCCTAATATATATAACATTTGTCTAATACAATGATTGGAACATTGCTCTTCTTTCTAGCAGAATATGGAAGATCATAAGTGGATATAATTCTTCATGGGTCAAATGGGTGAAGTCTTACCTGTTAGAAGGAAGGAGTTTTTAGGATGTTGGATTTAAAGACAAATTGAGCTGGAGTTGGAGAAATCTGTTGAAGATTAGACCTTATCTTTGAGATTTTTTTCTATGTTCAGATCGGAAATGGTGAAGATACGTTCATGTGGTATGACAATTGGCATCAATTGGGGCCTTTGAGTTATGTTTTGACTCCTAGGGAAATTACTAATGCTAGCTTTAATATTACTGATAAGATCAATGATGTGGTTACTCATGAGGAATGGACGTGGCCTATTGAATGGTTGAGAATCATTCCCCAGCTTGGAGATTACCATGTTCCCCTAGACTTGTTAGAAAGAAGAAGGATTATGTGTTTTGCCTTAATGGGAGGAAAGACCTTGTCCTTTATGATGTAAACAAGTCTCTAATGCTCTTATTGACCATGATTTCAAGATTGGTTCGCATGATCTTGTTTGGTTTCCACAAATCATTGTTTTATTTTATGGTTGGCATTCTTGGAAGACTTAGAACTTAAGACAAAATGAAAATATGGAAGGTTTCCAATGATCTTAGTTGTGCTTAGGGACGAGCATATGTGGGTACCCGCCTTAATTATCTGGAACCGGAACCGGGGAGTAACAGTTCCACTAGCGGGTATCCAGTTCATTAAATTTGTTAAATTTTAAAACATTTTAAACTATATCTATGAGTTAGCATTCAAAGAATTGAAGTCCACAGCTAAACAAATATTTCTATAAGTTAGAATTTAACTTGAAACTCATAGTAACTTATGTCTATTATCTATAAATTCATTTTAAAAATTGATAGTTTATTTTCAAAATGAAAATTATATAAGGATATTTAAACGATTAAAACAAATTATTTAAAATTCTATAATTTTAAATGACGTTATTTAGAAAGATATTGTATAACATATGTGATTGTGATATATATATATATATATATATATATATATATATATATATATATATATATATATATATATATATATATATATATATATATATATATATATATATATATAGCGGTTCCGGCAGGTACCCAGCGGTAGCGGTTCTGTAAGAATGAAAACCCGAACCGGAACCATTTAAGGCGGTTCTGATTCTGGAACCGGTGGTTTCAAGGAGGTTCCGGTTGCAAAAGCGGGTACCCAGTTCCGCTGCTCATCCCTAGTTGTGCTTTCTGTAATGTTCAAGTTGACTCCCATTGTCATTTATTCTTTGAGTGTGAATTCCCTTTGGAAGTTTGGAAAATGGTGAAGCTTAAATCGAACTGCAAACATAAGCCTGGTAATTGGTTTGAGATTGTTAATAAGCTTCAATTCACTCTCAAGAAGAAGAATATTGAGAATTTTATCAGGAAATGTGCTCGGGCAGCTACTGTGTATCATATCTGCTGTGAGAGAAACAAGAGGCACTTTGGGAAAGAAATTAATTCTATGGAATTTGTTATTCAAATAATTATGGAAGATATTACAATAAAGTTATTTGGGCTCAAATTGGGTTATTTGGGGCTGAATATCGAGATTTGCAAAAACGGTCGATAATATCAAATGTTCTGATGAGGATTGAAATCGAGTTTGGTTTGGTTAGAAGGAAGTTTTGGCAGGGTTGCTGCTACGGGGATAATAATATTTTTTTTTATATTTAATAAGAATTATAAGAATTTAAAGATTAAATGGATGTTGGAGAGGCAGGAACTTATAAAAATTACTTGGGCAGGTTATCGAGAATGAGAGTTGGGGTTAATAAATATAAATATTGGCTAATCAAAAAAGGGTATTCTCGTTTTTATGGAGAAAAAAAGAATTTTAGTGAAATAATTGGAGGTTGCTGGTTTAAATGTTTATATTTTGAAAAGAATATTTTTGATTTAATGAAGGATAAGAAATTCAAGGCGTGCGATTGGAATTTAGGCCAAAGGGTATTTTCAAGAATTTGAGGAGTGTATAGATTTTTATGATTATTGTTTGATGCTACTGAAGGCTATTCGTCTATGTTGTTATTTTTTAGAATGTGAGATTTCTTTTGGTCGGAGTTGGAGGTTTAAGATGCAAGGGTATATTGGTCATGGCTGTTGCGTTTTCTGTGATTGTTGTTGTGGAATTGAAGCTGCCAAAGGAATTCTTGATCGTAACTTTGACAACTGTTTTGATTTCATGATTGAAGCTTTACCCAACATTTATAATCGAAACTATGGTCAGGAGCCATTATGTCAATTCTTGTTCAAATTCTTGGATTTAAAGTTTTTTCCAAGGTATGTGGGTTTGACTTGACCTGGTGCATTTGGAATAAAAAATAAGTAAATGTTTTTTCAGAGGGCAATTTCATCTTTTTGGGGGAAAAGGTATCCTTGGTGATATATTTGAATGTATCAGGATTCGATCTCTTATGCAGGGGAACTGTAAATTAATTCCTGAAAATTCTTGGGGTTTATTGATGTTGTTTAGTCTTTTTTTTTAAGTTTCGAATTGTTTCCTGTCAACAATTGTGGTCTGGTGTTATTTCGATGGAGGTGGTCTAAAAATCTGGGGTATTTTGTTCAGATGGGTAATTTTTGGACTTTATTCTTCTATGCTGGGGCTCTGTGGTTTTGTTGGAATTTTCTTGCAGATTTCAGCATCTATGGTCATTATTATTTTAAAATCAAGGAGGGGTTCTTTCTTAGGATCTGGTTGTAAATTCTTATTCAGGGGTATTCTGGTCATACTTTTATTAATGATGGCTTATTCCTTAGAGTGCACGGAGTGGGCAACGGGGGAGAGGCGTTATGCCTATGTGGCATCAAATAACGACGTCATAACATGAGGAACACTACCCCCATCTCATGTTATTTTTTGTTATGTTAAGAGATGTTATCGTGATAACATATTGTAACGGGAGTCTTTCTTTCCTCTCATTGGTTGCACATATTTATCTATCTATCTGATAAAAATTCACTAAAGGTATATTCCAAGAAAAAGAATCGGAACACAGCTGCCAATATAGGGAAATTGAATTCTATTTTTGGGAATTGGCTCAATCCACTAGGCCAAATTAATTAAATGTCTAATGGCTGGAGTTACTCAAATCAAGGGGTGGTTATCAAAGGAAGTGGGGGCAATTAACATACATAACTTTAGCAGTTACCATATTTAATATTAAGAATAGGGTATTATAAATATTAGGTTTGCTTATCAGTAGAGGCATTACAGATTTTTCATATTTATCTTCTCTTGTAATTGGAGACCTTGCCCCTCTCGAATCGGTCTATGTCTAATAAAAAGCTAGTCTACCTCTATTCTTATTAACACTGTTCTTATCATTTGGTTCCGTTGCCGGGAAATGACATGGTGCAAACCCGGAATAGCGACAACAACCCACTCGATCCCATTGCCACTCAATTGGCTAGCATAGCGGCAAAGCTGGAGTCAGTTGAAACGATGAAGGAAGATATAACAACTCTGAAGAAGAGGGAACAGTCCGGCGGGAGCAAGAACGACGAGGGGGAAAGCAGTTGGAAGGGTCGAATGCAACATAAACCCTACAACAAAATTGATTTCCCAACTTTTAGTAGTGGAGACCCATGTGGATGGCTGCTGAAAGCCGAAAAATATTTCAGCTACTATCAGATCCCGGATGAAGAAAAGGTGGAGATAGCTTTAATGCACTTAGAAGGAGATGCCTTGGACCTCTGTTCATGGTTATCTGATGATCGTCCGATGAATTTTTGGGAAGAATTGATCCAAGTGTTTACAAGAAATTTTGGCCCTGCCGAGTTTCAGAACCCTGATGAGTTCCTATGCAACATTAAACAAACTGGTAAAGTGCAAGAGTATCGGCAGGAGTTTGCTAAGAGAACCTCTCGGGTTTCAAATTGGCCAGATCACTGTCTTTTAGGAGTATTCCTAAGTGGCCTAAAAGATGAATTAAAATCCAATGTGTGAATTCACAAACCCCGTACGGTATATAGTGCCATGAGTCTAGCTTTGGAATTCGAATCTAAACTCACCTGTCATCGATCTGGGAAAAATGTCTCGGGGACCCCAAATTCAAAACCCTCACAAGTAGATCCTAAACCGACCTCTTTCATCCCAAACCAAACATCAAACCAATCAAGAAATAGTTCACGAATTTCCGAAAATGAGAAGCAAAACCGATTTCAAAAAGGGGAATGCTTTAGATGTGGCGAAAATAAGGATTGGGTCATTGTTGCAAAACCGGTACCCTCAAGGTTTTAGAAGCTGAGGAAGCCATTGAAGAATCTCCGACAATGGATCTAACTGATCTTGATTCCAACCAACAGACTACTGAAATTAGCTTACATGCTATTCTGGGAAAGTCACAACTTACCACAATGAAAATCCATGGTATGCTTCATTCTACAGAGGTTTTAATTTTAATAGATGATGGTTCTACACACAATTTTATCTCAGATGGCTTGGTGAATGAACTTAAGTTGGCTTCTCAACCGGTAACATCTTTTTGTGTTCAAATCGGTAACGGAGACCTAATTCGATGTGGTTAAATCTGCAATAATCTTTTTGTACAGATTAATGACCTCAAGATCACTCAGGATTTTCATCCCTTCTCTCTTGGTGGAGTTGATCTAGTTTTGGGTGTTCAATGGTTATACGGTTCAAGCTAACTGGAAGGAATTATTCATGATTTTTTCAATAGATGGAAAGCGATATAAGCTACAAGGCATTTCATTCAGCCCTCAAAAGTCATCCAGTTTCTAACACCTAGCCATTGAACTAGAAAATACCCCTTGCATATGTTGGATTTAGTGTCTAAGCCCATAACTATAATTGGTATGTACTTGACCCGAGAGTAGCATGGTCCATTTGGGTTGCATGGCACCGGAACAATTTGTAAGGATGGACTTTTGATAAGAGGATATTCATGATTTATTAATATATTATAAGTTATAATATATTAATATGAAATCATATTATTTAATTAGTATTGATCAAGAATTAATTTTGTGATTAAAAAAGACTAATTAAATATAAGGGGCTGATTTGGTAAATCATTCATTCTTATGGTGTGGGCCAATGATCAATGATTCCTTATGTTGGGTTAAACCCATGTGACAATCCATGGATGATCCATGGTCGTTTAAACCCATGGAGCATAATTAAGGAATATGGAAGGTCATGCACATTAGGGTTTACATTGTGTAACCCTAGTTTTGCCTCACTATATAAGAAACCCATGAGCTCCTAAAATTGGTACCTTAGTGTTCTTGGAAGAGCCATAGCCGATTTTTTAGTACAAGTATTCTCTCTCAAGTCCTCCATTGTTGGTGGTGTTGTGTGAAGCATTTAAGGTATCACATTTGGGGTGCTAGGCTCTTAAAGGTCTAAGGAATCAAGCTACAAGAAAATGTATGTGTTCTAACTAGATTTCTGTTATACAAGTACCCATGTTTGTATGCTAGTTAGGGAAATGCTTTGGAAAATTATTTTACATGTATAATTAGAGAGAACATAGATCCAAAGCATTTAGGGTTGTATGTGCACCTTAAGGTTGTTAGGATGCTCAAAACCCTTTAGCATACCCCTCCCATTGCAACCTGTTATCAACCAATACACCACCATCTTTGAACAACCTCAACATCTACCCTTAATTCGATCACAAAACCATTCAATCCCACTTATGCCAAACTCCCATCCACCTAACATCCGTCCTTACCGTTAACCCCACTCTCAAAAAAATGAGATAGAAAAACAAGTGGAATAGTTGATGGCCCCTGATTTTATTCAGCCAAGCACCAGCCCTTATTCAAGCCCTGTACTACTAGTGAAGAAGAAAGATAATTCTTGGCGAACGTGCATCGATTACTGAGCCCTCAACAAGGTAACTATAGCCGACAAATACCTGATCCCCAATATTGATGAATTATTTGATGAGCTGCATGGTGCTACAGCGTTCTTAAAACTTGATTTGCGATCAAGTTATTATCAAATTAGAGTGGCTGCCCCAGATATCGAAAAAATAGCCTTTCGTACTTACTCGGGTTATTACGAATTCATGGTCATGCCTTTTGGCCTAACTAATGCTCCTTCCACATTTCAGGCTATCATGAATGATTTATTCCGTCCATACTTACGACGTTTCATACTTGTGTTCTTTGATGATATTTTAGTTTATAGTCCAAGTATGGAACAACACAAATTTCATTTGGAACAGGCCTTAAAATTACTTCATGACAACCAATTTTTTGCCAAACTATCGAAATGTTGCTTTGGGCAAGAACAGGTGGTGTTCCTTGGACATGTGATCTACTCGAAAGGAGTTAGTGTGGAAGAAGAAAAGATATTAGTAGTTAAATCATGCCATGTACCATTGACAGACAAGGAAGTGAGAGGTTTTCTTGGGTTATTAGGGTACTACAGACGCTTTGTTCGTAATTATGGTGTCATAGCCCATCCCCTCACTGCATTTACCAAGAAAGATGGATTTCTCTGGTCAAAAGAGGCCCTTAAAGCCTTTAATGGCTTAATAAAGGATTTGTTGTCCACTCCAGTCCTACGGTTACCTGATTTTTCAAAACCTTTTGTGATAGAATGTGATGCTCGGATAGTGTGGGAGCAATATTATCACAGCAAGACTATCATGTGGCCTATTTCAGCAAGGGATTCTCTCCATCTAACCAATTTAAATCGGCTTATGATAGAGAGTTGTTGGCATTGGTCCTAGCGTTACAAAAATGGATTCATTACCTGCTTGGTCGTCATTTTCAATCTGTACCAATCATTATACCCTGAAATTTTTGCTAGAACAGTGCATTACCACTACTGAGCAACAAATGTGCTACTTAAATTGATGCCTTATGATTTCTCTATTATTCACAAAGCAGGAAAAGAGAATAAGGGAGTTGATGCTTTATCTCGACGACCTCATTCAGGAGAATTGTTGACACTAATTGTTCCTTATTGTGTCGAGGTGGCTGAAATCAAAGCAGGGTATCAAACTGACCCATTTACAAGAGACTTGATTAGCAAACTACATGAAGATCCTTCATCAGTCACTGATTTTTCTCTTGCAAATCAGCTTTTATTTTATCAAGGGCATTTGGTAATACCTGGAGTATCTTCCCTCAGACTTACACTATTACAGGAAGCACATGATACTCCACTAGGCGGCCATGGAGGTTTTTTAAAAACTTATAAACGACTGTGCTCTCGTTATTATTGGCTAAAGATGAAACATGATGTAAGTGTTTTGTGTAACAATGTTGTTGAGTCTTTTTGTTGTAAAATTCAAAGCTTTGTCTGTTCTATTTCGCATATTTTATTTACTAAGTCATTTTATGTCGAAGCCTAATGTCTAGACTTAATATTTTTTGTACACTCATGTTTCCTATAAATAGGGGATGAGGATAGAAGTAGAGACACGAGTCTTTCTGCTTATTTTGCAATCGGTATTGTATTTGAATTCTCTGTTCAATACAAACTTGCTGATAAATATTTACATTTGGTGTTCATATCATTCATTACTCGTTCATCTAGATCATGATTGCTTTCTAAATCTCGATTACAATTCTCATCAATTGGTATCAGAGCAGGATTCAAACTGCATTGATCTGATTTTCATTCTAGAATCATTTGCATTTTGAGTTACGAGTTTATTCAATATATTTCTGCGCTTTTGGTTCTGAAAATCTCTCTTGATCTTTAGATTTGATTCGATTCTACATCTGAATTGTTTAGTCGAGTATTCGATTAGCAATTTGTGGTCAATTCATTCGATCAAGTCACAAATTCATCAAGTTTTTCAAGTTTTTCATCAAATTCCTTGTGTTCAACAATGGCAAACTTTAACATGAACACTATGACCTCATACTCTCATTTACTTGGTTCATCTACTAAAATTCCGATGTTGATTCTGGAATATTATGATCAATGGGCTGACAGAATGGAAGATTATCTTAATCGGATTGATGAAGAGCTCTGGAATTGTATCAATGGACCAGTTCTACCTCCTGCGAATGTTCAAACATTAGGAGCCTCTGGAACTTCATATCAAGTCAGTAATCAAGGTGATCATATGAAAAAGAATGAGAAGAGATGTATGCGAGAGCTGAGAGGTGCATTGCCACCTGTGGTTTACAACTACATTCGTGGTTGTAAAACAGCAAAAGACATCTGGATCACATTGAAAGAAAAATACCAAGGTAGTGAAAAGACAAAGATCAATTCTGTTAAACAATGTCTTGTTGAGCTTAAGGAGTTCAGACATAAGGATGCTGAGACGATTGAAAATTACTATGATCGTCTGAATGAACTCATTTATCGATGCAGCATATATGGAATCACATGGTCTCTATTGGATTTCAATCTTACATTCATCATGGGGCTTCGCAAAGAATGGCGAAGTGTGAGCATGATGATAAAGAATCAACAGAGCTTTGATACTTCGAGTTTGAATGATCTATACAATCAGCTGAAGACACACGAAAACGAAGTGGCTGAAATGTTAGAAGAGTCGAAACAAAGTTTGGGTGGACCACTGGCATTGGTGTCGAAAATGAATGAAGTTGAGTCTGTTGAAAAGGAAGGCTCGGATGATGAGGGGTTCCTGATGAATTCTGATGATGAGGCGGTTGCATTTTACTCAAACAATAGAGTAAAGAAATTTTTTAAGAAACCATTCAAACCAAAGGGTATGCAAGGAGATGCGAAGAGTGGTTTTGTGAAAGCTGGAGTAAAGGCTGGAGGTGAGGAAAAGAAGAAGTATGAGAAGTATGAAAAGGTGGATGAAAATGTGAAGGAATCAAAGGCAAAGAAAAAGTTGAAAGGTGACTCAGGAGTCAATTTTCATTACTGTAATGGATCTAACCACTTCGTAGCTGACTGCATGTTAAGGAAGAAGGATGAAAAGAAATCCAAAGTCAAAGACAAAGCTTACTATGCTGAAAAGCTTGAGGAAGTTCGTACAAAAGCAAAAGGGCTACTTTGGTTGCTAAGCGAGAGATGGAAGAAGATGAAAGTGGAACCTACCAAATTTGGTCTTCGGGTTCAGATGATGAAGAAATCAGGCACCCTACACATGGTGCAATGTTCACTAGTTTTGAGAAGAATAGCGAAGAAGAAGAAGAAATCTCTAGACATTTCTTTTTGTCCAAATCCACTGATAAGTCTCCTATGACCACCAAGGTACGTGCTATTCTTGAATCTTTTAATATTCCTCTAATTGCTTATGATGCTGAAATAACTGCTTTCGATGATACTGTTGCTTATTTTGATGCTTTTATTGTGTCTGCTAGTACTGAGGCTCAAATTCTAAAAACACAACTAGCTGAGACACGAAGACAGTTAGACATAAAACGAAGCAGGGTAGATTATCTTGAACTACAGATGAAAATGTCAATTCTGATAGGGATAGTCTAGATAGAGATGTTAGATTGTTGTTAGCTCAACGAAACATCTACTGTAATTCAGCTAAGAGACTATATGCGAAGTTAACTCCTTTACATCATTCATCCGAAATGAGCAAAGAACAACATAGAAAATTACTACTTTTTCTTGCTTCTGAACGTGAAAAAGTTGATGTTATATCGTATGATTGTGAAGATACTATTGCTCAGTTTGACAAAATACCTGATGATAGATTTGCATATGATATTGTCAAAATTGATGAATTTCTAAATGCTGATGAATTGGTAGATATTGTAAATGATAGTTTAACGAAGACTGAACAAATTAAGATTTTAAAGAAAACTGAGACTTCAAATCTTGATTCTCAAAACAATTATGCTGATGTCGATGATAATTCAGATAATGTGAATGAAATTAGTGAAATCGAAAAGGAAGAAGAGATTGATTGTTCTAAACTGTCTGTAATTAATATTACGTCTAAGGTCAAAGGTAAAGAAATTTTAGTTGATTCGATAGTGAAGGTTGACACTGACAAACCCTTAACTTCGCAACTTTTTGACTTTGATGATGTGGAAGTTCGAAGTAGCCAAACAGATGACACTGATGATGACGAAGAGAAAGTGAAAACTTCGTGTGAATATAAGAAAGAGAAGAATGTTTCGAATGAAACATCACCTACACGCGTTGTAGTTAAACAAGTGTATGGTGACACGAAGAAATTCAACCAAGTTCATAATGACAAAGGTGCACACTACTTGGAAACCAACATGGTTGTCTATCCGAATTTAACATGCACTGATAAAATGGTTTTTCCAAACCAAGTTTTCGTAAGTGCTGAAAATGTTGAGAAAATCAAGCCTGAATTTAACAAAATGGTTGAAAATGATAACAAACGATCAACTACCAAAGGATTCTTTGCAAATCAAAATACGGTAGAAAACAATTTAACTCAAAATTCTTATGTTTTTCAAAATAAAAAACCACCACAAAAATGGGTGGTTAAACATGAAAAAGAAAAGAAAGTGTTTCAAAAAGATGGTAAATCAAAATCAGAAGTGAAATTGAATTCTCACGAATTTAAAATGATGGTTGGAAAATTTTCAAGTGAAAACAATGTTTCGAAACGAAAGGCGCGAAAGGAAATTTTTTGGCAAATAGTGTCTAACAAAAAGCCTAATGATGTTAAAACACAGGATTCGCTAAATAAAAAGGTTGGATATATTCGAAAATATGATAACATTAGAAAATATGAGACTTCACATAACTTTGTGAATAATCGTAAATTTCAAAATGTTGGAAAATCAACGAATAATTCACCAATTTTGAATGTCAAAACCCAAACAAAAACAAAATTTTCACCTAAACAACCAAATTTTCCAAATCATTCGATCACAAAACCAACCAAAGTTTCTTACACAAAGGGAAAATCTGATGTAAATTCAATCAACAATTGGCTGGAAGGAAAAGGAAAACAATTTCAAAATGGCAAATTTTCACAACAACAAATCAAGACTGCGTTCGAAAAATATGTGAATGAATCTTTTGTTGATAGTTCATCTTCTCATGGTTCGGATGTTCTAGTACAAACATGGAAACCAGTTGTGGAAGTTAAGAAGGTTGCGAAGGCTGAGGTGAAAATCAAGGAAAACCCAAAACTATCAAACAACTTTATTTCAATATCTAAATCTGATGATGTTGATTTAATTCAAAGTGTAAAGGAAAAAGTAAAAACCTGGGTTTTAAATTCTAAGAATCTGTTTAATGATACTAATGAAGGACCCAAAAAGTCTTGGGTTCCTAAATTTTTTCATTAAATGCAGGTGATTTGTGATGAGCAATACGATATGAAATGGTATATTGATAGTGGTTGCTCTCGTCACATGCTGGAAGAAAGGAGAACTTGCGAGATTATAGAAGCTTGGAAAATGCTGGAGTAGTCAAATTCGTTAATAATCATAAGTGTCAAGTGAAAGGCTATGGAAAAGTCACAAATGGGCAATTCACATTAAATAGAGTTGCTTATGTCAAAGGCCTTCAACATAACTTGATTAGTGTTTCGCAACTTGTTGTGGGCACTGGAAATCAGGTGGTGTTTAACGAAGAAGGCAGCATCATATCGAAAGTGAACACAAATGAAGTGCTTCTCAAGTCAAAAAGATATGGAGACATGTTCACACTCGACATCAAACCGATTGTGAGCAAACCAGCAGTGTGTCTCTTGTCGAAGGCTTCTAATGATGTTAGCTGGCTATGGCATCGCAGATTATCTCACTTGAACTTTCGCAATATTAATAAACTTGTCATTGAAGATTTGGTTCGAGGCTTGCATGTACTTAAATTTGATAATGATACTTTATGTGCAGCTTGCGAACAAGGAAAACAACACAGAAAAGAACATCCAATCCTTATAGATTCGAATATCGTAGAACCGTTGGAACTTCTTCACATTAACTTATGTGGACCGTCGACTGTTGAGACACTCAATAAAAAGCGGTACATTTTAGTTGTTGTTGATGATTTTTCTCGATTTACATGGGTATTTTTCTCAGGTTAAAATCCGAGGTTGCTCAAACGATGATCGATTTTATCAAGAAGATTGAGAGGAGTCTTAAAAAGAGTGTTTGCAAGATCAAAAGCGATAATGGTTCTGAGTTTAAAAATCAAAAGTTGGATTCATTTCTCACAACTAAGGGAATTTCGCATAATGTTAGTAACAGAACCTTTTTTTCATCACCATATACACCACAACAAAATGGTGTGGTCGAAAGGAGGAATAGGTCTCTATGCGAAGCGGCTAGGACTATGCTGACATATGCGAACTTACCTCAATATCTTTGGGCTGAAGCAGTGTCAACTGCGTGTTTTACTCAGAATCGTTCATTCATTGATCGAAGATTCAATATTACTCCATATGAAATACTTAACAATCGAAAACCTAATGTAAAATTTTTACATGTTTTTGGTTGCAGATGTTTTATATTGAACTTAAAAGATAATCTTTCCAAGTTTCATGCGAAGGCAGATGAAGGCATATTCTTAGGATATTCGCATAATTCTGTTGCATACATAGTGTTAAACAAGCGAACATGAAAAGTTGAAGAGACTTTCAACTTAACCTTTGATGACTATTTTCTTAAACAAATTGATCGCACATTTGAACAGAAACCAATAATAGCTGATTCAAATAATCAAGTCGAAATTGAAAATACTATTGATTTTAATTACGAATTAATATTTGGTATTCCTGATAGGGCGATCGATGCTGAAATTCATGCTGCTGATAATCAAACACCAGAATCCTAAAAACACAATGATGACTCTACTCGTACATCTGACTCAATTAGTAGCAAAAGACATGAAGATCAACATGTTGAGGGGGAGCATCAAGATAATAATCAAGTTGAGGGGGAGCTTGAAGGTTCAGTTGAGGGGGAGTATGAATTTGATGACCATATTTTAGTTCCTGAAACTGAAAACGAAGAGGTGTACGAGGATGCACCATTAGACTTCGATCTGGCATGTCCACCAATGGAAAAATGGACAAAAAGTCATCCCAAAGAACAGATCATAAGGAATCCTCAAGACGGTGTGTTGACAAGAGCTCAGATTCGTGGCAAAAATGAGGTACTTAATGTGAATCAAGAATTGTGTATGTTTAATGTTTTTATTTCGAAAGTAGAGCCAAAGACAGTAAAGAATGCAATGGAACACTCAGATTGGGTTGTTTCCATGCAATCCGAACTGGTTGAATTCGAACGAAACAAGGTTTGGAGACTTATTCCTAAACCTTCTGATGTTTCGATTGTCGGGTTAAAATGGATTTTCAAAAATAAAACCGACAAAGATGGCAATATTATTCGAAACAAGGCTAGGCTTGTAGTAAAAGGATATTCGCAACAAGAAGGAATTGACGGGGTACCATGTTCCAGAATTATACGAAACATTTTTTTCTGTACTTGGTATTTCATATACTCCAAATCATATTCATTCGTATGAGTGGTCCTAATCAAATGCTCGAAGCCTACGATGTTTGTTTCCCAACAGGATCCAACACTTAATTTTTTTATGAATTTGATTTCCGTGTGAGTATATATCTGAATCCATTGTCACTTTTCAATATAATCCAAAGCAATCTTGTCCCTGATCAAAACGATCAAACAAGTAATTTCGGTTACAATTACTCACCTTATGTTTAGGTTGATATGTAACGAGATTTCCATAACCACCAAATTAAGCCTATAAAAGAAGCCCTTCGATACCTCTCTACAAGTAGTCGATTGTATATCACGGGAACACACGAAAGCAGTTGACTACCTCCCTTGGTAATTAACGAAGTAACCTTTGTTCGGGGTTTCACTGCTTCGTGTTAATAAAATTTGATATCACAGAATCCCAAATTTTTCTTAAAATTGCTTCTTATCTCATTCGTTTGAATCACATGCACTCACGAAATCTTTGAGGTTCTAAGTACTACCAACTTAGGCTAACGATTTCACAAGTCTGCCATATGACTTCGTTTAACATCCCATAAACGAAAGAGTCTAACCCAAAAAGAAGGGTTCATTTTTTGACAGCTGAGATTGCGAAGGGTTTAAAGTAACCGTTGGCCCTAGTTTCTAGGCATTTAATAGGGCATGATCATTATAATGGCGCGTAATTACAATTTTTCAGGAACACGTAACCTAGTCTATAATTCTTCAACGGTTCAATTTTGGGGCAATATATAAAAAGGGAATTTTTCACTGCAATCTTTACGCGATTCATAAGTCTTAGACGAACAAAAACCCTAGAATTCTTCTCTCAGGATATTCCCAAGTTTTCAACAATGGCAGCCAATCAATCCAACACTGAAGAAATTGTCTCACAACCTCTGATGAAAATCCAAAGTACATATTATCAGGTTGACGCTGCTGTGTCGATGTATCCAGAGGAGTTGAAGATGTTAATTATTGATCTGAAACGATCACCTTTAGCCACGGTGATGTTTAACTCTTTTTCTGTTCCGATGACCTGGTTATCAATGGCGGCTTCCACAGCTTCATACAACAAAGCAACAAACATCATCACTTTCAACTTGGTGGATGATAGAAGGATTCGATTGACAAAGGCGATGTTCATTAGTTTCTTGGAGATTCCTAACTCAACACCATTCTTCAAACCTCACAATGCACAGATTGTTCATATGTTCAATGAGATGGGGGCATCAACCACCATTGGACAAAATAAGTGATTTCAGAATGTCAGGCTTGCCATGTATGTGGAATTTTCTCTTTGGAATTTTCCTCAGGTGTTTAACAGGTCAAAGTGTAGGTCTTGGCAGAGGCAGGATGGAAGTCTATGGTATGGTAATGGGGTTATACTACGATCTAAGTGTGGATTATGGGACTCAATTATGGAAGGAATTTATTAAGAGCCTTGAAAACACAACTATTGAAAAGGGGATTTCATGTGCTCGTTATTGGAGCATAATTCTTCAAAAAGTTTATGAAAAAGCAGGCATTCAAGTTCCTGAAGGTGCAGAGGTTGCAGAATTTACCAACTACCCATGCCCTAAGGTAGTGGGGGATGATGAAAATATCTTTACAAACATTGTGAGAATTCCTGATACAATGCTTCGCAAAGTACATTCTTCTCATAAAGTGCTCATCAGATATATGAAGACTATCAATCCAGATGTTCAAACTGGAGTTTTGTTGAATGTTGAAGGTGAATCTTCCAAGCAAGCAAAGAAGTCAAAGAATGAGGAGCAAACAAAGACTAAATTACCTAAGTCTTCAGTAGGGGAAGATATTCAGAAGGTGATTGGATCCGACAAGCCTACGAAGGAGATTATCCCTTCAAAATCAGGAGTTTTAAAGAAGCTTCGCAAAATGTCTCACAAGCGGACTTCATCTGATGATTCTCCAACCATTCGCAAAACACAAGTGAGTAGTAAGGGAATTGTAATCAGAGAAATTCCTGCACCTACTTCTCCAATGTCCAAGAAAAGGCGAGCCTATGATGTTGCGAAGCACATTACTGGGAAATTGTATAAGAAAAGGAAGCTTGTTGTTCGCGATGGCTCTTCAGAAGATGAAGTTGTTCCTGAAACTCCGATTGTTTCGACTTCAACAATGGTAACAACTTCACTTATATCTTCAAATATCACTTCGCATGTTTCTACCACAACCACATTTCCACTCGAAGTAGTCTCTACTAAATCATTTAATGAGGAGGTACCTACGTCTGATATGGTTGTCAACGTATCTGATACGGGGGCACCTATCACAAGTGTCGACACATCATCACCTATTATTTTGTCCACTTCGTTACCTATCTCATCTGAAAGCCAAAATACTTCGTTACCACCATTTCCCATTCCAAACCCATGTGTTACAACTTCACCCATATTTGATCATGTTTTGAAACATCCTTTCACGACTCTATTCCCATCTCAATCCCCCGAGGATCCTCAACCAATAACTTCTGAAGCTCATTCCGATGATGAAACAGAAGGAGGTGGTTTCGGAGGAACATTTGAAGAACTACACTTTAATTCAGAGGAGGAGGAGATACCTGACCACATGCTTATGTCGGGTAAACAATTCAAAATCTTGAATTGCAAGTTAAATACCATTCTTCAATCACAAGCTGACTCTGGTGCGAAGCATTCGCTTTCTGTTATGGAGGTTGATGCGATGATAAAAGCAGCTGAAAGAAGAATGCTTGAGAAGATAGATGGTAATGATCAAAACAATGAGCTTCGGCTTAAAGCTCAAGGGAAAAACTTTGATGGTGCCTTACAAGAACTGAAAAATGTTACAAAAGAACGTCATGTTCTCTTTGTCCAAGATGTCAAGAAAGTAAGGGAGGATGTAAACTTGAAAGTCGAAGAATTGAAGCAAGAGATTCCAAAAGAGCTTAAACAACTTACTTCGCAAAATTTGATAGTGCAACAACGTGTTGATATTGTGGCAGATGCGGTCACAAAGATTATTAAAGTCTATCAATCAATTGCGCCAACTATTGAAGCCAAGAGCAAACATGAAAAGGAACAGTTCGCTAAGCTCATTGAATTATTAGCTGAACTAAAAGCCATTGTGTCGAAGCCTACTTCTCAGACAATTTTAACTCCTGAATTTCTAACGCTGAAAGTAACTTCGTTGGAGCAGGCAATTCAGAAGGATTTGGCTCCCATAACAAATTTTACTTCGCTTTTGCCGAAGAATGCCCCACCTGCTTTCACAAGGGTGCAAGGGGGAGAAGTAAAAGGAAGTAAAGGGGAGGATGCGAAAGTGTTTGGGAAAGTATATTCGATTCAACTAAAAACGACATTACCTTTGAGTACCAGCTCAATTCCTTCAACAGTAGTAACATCAAAACCAATTACAAAGGTAATTCCTAAAGGAATTAAAATTGGTTCAACAGATAAAGGAAGTTCAAGTGCGAAGCCTGATACTTCAAATGTTGGGAAAGGAAAAGTTATTGCTCATGAAAAGTCGAAGGAGGAGAAGAAAGCTGAAATTGATGCTGAGATAGAGAAACAGAGACATATTCAAAGCATACTGAGGCTAAGAGAAAAGGACCCACCAACAATGAACAAAGGAGATCCTACGAAGTTATACTCGTTCGAATCAATTGAATCCAGAGTATTGGGGAACCACATGTATGCTTTTGAGAAAAAGCCAAGGAAAAGCTATGCCACTTCGAACTCAGACATGTGCCAACTAGACTTCCCAATTAATGAAATGATGTTTATTACTGCACAGTACAAGGTCAGTGAAAGATTCAAAGATCCTGATGCGTACACATACTTGAAAATTCGGTTTCATGCTGTGCTTGGGAAAAATAAAGATGAATTTTGGTCTTTGGTAAAGATAAAAACAGTGACAGCTATCAAGAAAGACGTCATGTTCGAGAATCTACTTCAGAACTTTCGTTACTTTGTAGTTCGAGCAGACAACAAACCATTTGATTTCTCAATTGCTGACTTTCCTTTGATGAATCTCAATGATCTCATTCAAGTGGCCCTAATTTTGAAGGATATGGAAGAAAACCAACTGAAGGAAACTGATTTAGATGTGTTCAGACTGGGTTTAGGGCATCTCAAGATATTCATAGATAATTACTATGATGGCTTGGCCTTAACTGATGAAGAGCTTCCTTTAGGTCTTGGAAGAAAGCTTAATGTTTCTATGGAACCTACGAAGCCACAACAGGAGTTGATGAAATATTCGGATGGTGAAATTTGTCTCAAACCATTTGGCATGGTGTTCGCAGGGAAAGACACAAAGGGAAAGGCAAAGAGATTCTTGTTTCAAGTTGCTGAGATTGAAAGATATACAACTTCGCAATATACGAACTTTATTGTTCGTATGAATAACTGCACCAAGAACAATGAGGGAGACAAGAAGGAACTGAAGAAGATAATCACTTGGTACTCAGAAATACGAAGGACAATGCACTCAGTTGCTCAAGATCTCACTAATTGAGTGACTTTGACTGTTTACAAAAGGGGAGAATGTTGAGTCTTTTTGTTGTAAAAGTCGAAGCTTTGTCTGTTCTATTTCGCATATTTTATTTACTAAGTCATTTTATGTCGAAGCCTAATGTCTAGACTTAATTTTTTTGTACACTCATGTTTCCTATAAATTGGGGCTGAGGATAGAAGTAGAGACACGAGTCTTTTTGCTTATTTTGTAATCAGTATTGTATTCGAATTCTCTGTTCAATACAAACTTGTTGATAAATATTTACATTTGGTGTTCATATCATTCATTACTCGTTCATCTAGATCATGATTGCTTTCTAAATCTCGATTACAATTCTCATCAAATGTGTCCTATGTCAACAACAGAAATACCAAACTTTGTCCCCCGCCGGTTTGCTTCAGCCCTTACCCATTCCAAACCAAGTTTGGGAGGATATTTCTATGGATTTTATCGTCAGTTTACCACCATCAAGCCGTTTTGACACTATCTTAGTCGTGGTGGATCGCCTAAGCAAATATGCTCACTTTCTGTGTTTGTCTCATCCATTCACGGCTAAAGGGGTAGCAACGATATTTTGCAAAGAGATTATCCAATTACATGGTTTTCCTCGCTCTATAGTCTTTGACCGAGAGGTGGTTTTTCTTAGCAACTTTTGGCAAGAATTGTTCCGATTAAGTCAAATCAAACTGAAATTGAGCACAAGTTACCATCTTCAAACGGACAGTCAAACAAAAGTCTTAAATCGTTGTTTAGAAGCTTATCTACGTTGCTTTGCTAGCGAACAACCAACCAAATGGATTACTTTCATACCATGGGCTGAATATTCATATAACACTGAGTACCATACATCCATTAGTACAACACCATTTACTGTTGTTTACGGCAGGGAACCTCCTTCTTTGTTTCCTTATGTTACAGGGGAACCAAAAATGCAGAACTGGAACATCAATTACTTGATAGGGATGATATTTTGAAGCTCCTATTACAAAACCTCCAAAAGGCCAAAGACCAGATGAAAAACCAAGCAAATTTGATGCAATGGGAACTTACGTTTCATGTCGATGATTATGCCTTCTTGAAGATTCAGCCCTACCGTCAAAAAAGTTTGGCTAAGCGGTGATACGAGAAGCTGTCTCCAAGGTTTTTTGGCCCATATCGTATTAAGCAAACATAGGACCAGTTGCTTATGAGCTTGAACTACCACCCAAAGCTAGAGTTCACCCGGTCTTTCACGTTTCGATGCTTAAACCGGCTAATGGCTCATTTTCTTTAGTCCCGGCTGCACCTTTACCCATCACCAAAGACTGGGAAATTGACTGGCAACCAAGTTTTGTTATCACTCATCGTTGGGTTCATGAAGCTGGCCACCCAAACTTAGAACTGTTGGTTTCTTGGTGTATCCTCCCCATCGAAGAGTCCACATGGGTAACTTATGATCTAATAAGGGAGCAATTCCCTACTTTCCATCTTGAGGACAAGGCGTTTTACCAGGAGGGAAGTAATGATAAAAATCCACGAAAGGTATATTCCAGGAAAAAGAATTGGATCACAGCTACCAATATGGGGCAACTGAATTCTATTTTTGGGAATTGGCTGAATCTACTAGGCCAAATCAATTAAATGGCTAATGGTTGGAGTTACTCAAATCAAGGGGTGGTTATCAAAGGAAGTGGGGAGCAATTACCATACGTAACTTTAGCAGTTACCATATTTAATATTAAGAATAGGATATTATAAATAATAGGTTTGCTTATCAGTAGAGGCATTACAAATTTCTCATATTTATCTTCTCCTTGTAATTGGAAACCTTGCCCCTCTCGAATTGGCCTATTTCTAATAAAAAGCTAGCCTGTCTCTATTCTTATTAACACTAGTCTTATCACTATCTCTCTCTCCTCTTAACAACATGTTATAACATGGGAACACCACCCCCGCTTCATGTTATAACATGTTGTTAATTTCCTATGATTTGTGTTATAACACCATTTTGACATGGCTGGTGAGGTGGAAACTTTAGGGTGTGATAACATGTTGCCCACACCCATCAACCTTATTGGTTTCTCATATGCCTGGGTTGTTGACAAAAAAATCTTTTGGTCCTTGGTTTCTGCTTTGGCTGATTTTGGTTGCATTTAAGGCTGCTGGGTTACTTCTATTTTCACATATAAAGGCAATTTTGTATTTTCTACTGTGGAGGAGGTCAAAGTTCAGGTTTTCTATCATTTACTCTAATTTTAATAAAGGAATTGACAAAAAATGGTTTTAAATAATTTTACCTATAAAATTGTTTTGCATCTCGGTTTTATCTAGAGTTTCATCAGGTTTTTACCTTCCAAAGTGGCTTTTAAGATTTTGCAAATGGGTAAAATCCCCATTCTTTGTTGTTCGCCTCCAAGGCATCTAGGGTTTTTAAAAAATGAATTGACGGATGATTTTATATTTTTTCCTTAAACATTTGACATTCACATGTCCAAGGGTTCAAATCCCGAAGATAGTCGTTACAATCCTATTTATATAGGATTCTCCACTTTTGTGAGTGCCACTGCTGTTTCTATCAGCAAGTGGTGGGATATTCACCCGGTAATACACGGGCTTGAGTACATCATCCTTAGACTGTACTACACTAGTTTTAACATTTTTTATTTTACAAAATGTCACTTTTTGACCGGTTCAATTCTGGAAAATTTAGTTGTTCGGTTTTCTATCTTTTTCCATAAAAAGATAATAAATCACGGTTCAATTCCGAGTAGTTTAGTTGTTTAGTTTTACTCTTTTTTCCTAAAAAAGATGTTTCCCACCGGTTCAAATCCGGAAGCTTTAGTTGTTTCAGTTTCCAACTTTTACCATAAAAAGTTAATAAATCTCGGTTCAATTCCCAGTAGTTTAGTTATTTGGTTTTACCCATTTTTCCTAAAAAAATATGTTTTCCAACGGTTCAAATCCGGAAGCTTTAGTCGTTTGGTTTTCCAACTTTTACCATAAAAAGTTAATAAATCTCGGTTCAATTCCAAGTAGATTAGTTGTTTGGTTTTACCTTTTTTTTCCTAAAAAGATGTTTCTCCCCGGTTCATTTCCAGAAATTTTAGTTATTTGGTTTTCCAACTTTTACCATAAAAAGTTCTTAAATCTTAGTTCAATTCCAAGTACTTTAGTTAGTTGGTTTTACCCTTTTTTCCTAAAAAAGATGTTTCCCCCCGGTTCAAATCCGGAAACTTTAGTTGTACGTTTGGTTTTATGATTTTTTCCATATAAAATCAAGGTTCGTGATGCTCTTGATGATTCTTTTGACAGTTGATGAAGATGAACATTTTTTGACAGCTATGTTGAAGACTTTGATCATATATAGAGTTTTTCTTGAGAAGATTGTTGTTGTGAAGATTTTGAAGATCCTTGAAGATAATTTTATTAATTTGATGAAAAGAAAGAATTATTTTGAATTTTGTGTTCTTGAGACTTTGGAAAAGAGGGAAGGTGAAGACTTGGATCGTTATAGCATTTTACTTTTAATAGTCATCAAGAAGAGTCAGGGAATGAATAAGGGAAGTGGAAAGTTGGTTGTTGTTTTGACTATATTTTGGGTTTGGGAAAGCCACGCTTTTGGTATACATTTTGTGCTTCTATGGCATTGTTTAGAGATTTTCATGATAAAGAATGAAGATGCAGACTACATAATGTATAGTGGATTGTGCATGCTTTGTTCTTATGGGATTTTAATTGCTATAATTATTTCATACAACTATTTGAAGATTGAGAGATTCACTTATGGTGATAGAAGTAAGAGAATTTGGAAGTTGTATTTTTTGAAGAATTGGAAGATTGAAGACCACTCCGAATTATGGAGTCGGATGAATAAGTTGTGTTGTTATGGTTCTGCTTATATAGTTATAAGAGCTAGAATTTGGTTTGGTATTTAATAGATGTTTGGATGTTCATCATTTTTGGGGTTTGTCCAAAAATGACTTAAACTCTTATATTATTGTTTCTCTGCTATAAAATTTTGTCAGGGCTGTGGCCTCTTTCACAAAAAAAAATAATAAATAAACCCTAAATCCTAAACCCTTAAACTCTAAAACCCTAAACCCCTTAACCCTAAACCCTAAACCATAAAACCCTCAAACCTAAACCTTAAACCACCCTAAACCCGAAACCCTAAAACCCCAACCCTAAGCCCTAACCCCTAAACTCTGAACCCCTTATTGGATTAATGTCTAAGTCCATAACTATAATTGGTAAGACTTGACCCGACCCGACATGGTCCATTTGGGTTGCATGGCATCGGGACAATTGGATAGACAAGATGAGGAAAAAGGATACTAGTGATTTATATTAATATATTATAAGTTCTAATATATAAATATGTAATCATATTATTTAATTAGTATTGATCAAGAATTAATTTATAATTAATTAAGTGATCAAAATGAACTAATTAAATATGGACTCTTAGATATATATGTGTGATGGGCCAAGTTCATTTAGGTTGGACTAAGATTTCATGGATAGTCCATGGAGTGTTTAACCCCTGGATCATATGAAATGAAGGGTCATGGGTTTAACCCTAATCTCCACATTATATAAAGATGTCCTTGGTTGGTGAAATGGGCACTAGAGTGGGTACACAAAAAGGGCAAGGCCGATTTCACTAGAGAGAACTAAAGTATCCTTATTCTCAAGGTTATTCCAAGTGTTCATGGTGTTGTGTGAACCATTTTAGGTGTCACACTTGGGGCACTAGGCACTTAAGCTTCATGAAGACAAGTTACATAAAAAAGGTATGTATTCTATCTATTTTATTACCCAAGTATCAAAGATTGTATGCTAGATAGGGTAATACCTTGGAATATTCATATTTGCATGTATAATAGAGAAAACATAGATCCAAAGTATTTAGGTTTGCATGTACACTTAGGAGTGTTAGAATGCTCAAAACCCTACAGTGGTGTCAGAGCCTTGACTTGTTTTCTTCTTATACTTGCTTAAATTGCTGGAAAAATCGAAGTTTTTGTGCTGTTTGGGCAGGGGGCTCGATGAGTCCAGGTGTAAATTCATCCAACTCGTCGAGTTGGTTCATGCACTCGACGAGTTGGATCCCCTGACAGCATATCTTCGAGTTTTAAGCTGGAATTGGTCTACAATCATTACCTTAAGCTGTTTTGGACTTTTAAAACTTGTTTTTAAAGTGGTAATGATTATAGTAAACCAATTTCAAGGTTAAAATCAAAAAATTTCAAGTTTTATTTTTGTTGATCTGATTCTTGAAATTGTTGATATGGATTATTCATGCTTATGAGTTTTGGTAGATCATAGGAATTATTTACAAAATTGTTTGTTAGTTAATTCTTGATCTAAATGTATTTTAATGGAGTCCATAATTTGTCCTCAAGTTATGGATTACCAAAAGTTATTTGTGTTACCTTTTTTATGAGTTATTTTAGATTAATGAAAAATATGTGTCATTGTTCACTCAAACCAAGGCTCTGATACCAAATTGTAGCACCCTTAAAAATCATGCCAATTTAACACTTTTTAAATCATTCAAAAACCAATAATTATTACAAATTTGTTTTCAAAATATTTCCGTGTCAGAGTATCCCACACTACTAGAAAATAGCCCTTTAATGACGCGCAAACAATGACACACAGTGATTAACGATACGCAAAAGCGTACGCCCTAAAAATAATGTCATCTCTTTTAAACTTTGAAGGATAGAGGACCCGCATTTATGCGTGCCCTGAAATTAGTGTTAGAAACGGAAAAAAAAAATACGGAGGGTACCTATCATAAAAAGCGTGACGTGTAAAAGTGTCGCTTTATATTTTTTTTAAGAAGGCGCGTTCGAAATGAAATCCCAAAAAAATTAAATACCTTGCCTGATACGCCTTCTTCTCCTTCTAAATTCCTCTACTAAGAACCCTAAATCATTCATAACCATTTTCCATTCCCAAAAAAATTAAACATCCCGCCTACTACGACTCCCCAAATCACCCTAAATCATAAATCCCTAAATATAAGAACCCTAATTTGTTCTTGAGAAACGGTGCCTTAGATCAAAAACTGTGAATTCAACTTGGAATTAGTTCAGGTTCTCTCGACGAGTTGGTTCATGCACTCGACGAGTTGGATCCCCTAACAGCATATCTTCGAGTTTTAAAAGCTGGAATTGGTCTAGAATCATTACCTTAAGCTGTTTTGGACTTATAAAACCTGTTTTTAAAGTGGTAATGATTATAGTAAACCAATTTCAAGGTTAAAATAAAAAAAAATCAAGTTTTATTTTTGTTGATGTAATTCTTGAAATTGTTGATATGGATTGTTCATGCTTATGAGTTTTCGTAGATCATAGGAATTATTTACAAAAGTGTTTGTTAGTTAATTATTGATCTAAATGTATTTTAATGGAGTCCATAATTTGTCCTCAAGTTATGGATTACCAAAAGTTTTTTGTGTTACCTTGTTTTATGAGTTATTTTAGAGTAATGAAAAATATGTGTTAGTTGTTTTCAATCCAAATTAATCTAAAAATTGTTCATAAAATGTGTTTTTGTAACTTGTCCTCAAGTTATATGAAAAGTCACATTTATGAATCTTAAAACTCATAAAAATGCCTTAGGTTACAAAAATGAAGAGTCCTTTTCTTATAAATAGCTTTTATGGCTCCATAACTTGTCCTCAAGTTATGGATGTTCAAGAGTCTCTTCATTAAAAGTTTTTTAAAAACTTTAATTAAACTCATAAGTTAAGAAAATCCAAGAGTTTTGAATAGCTTCAAAACATGCCCTCAAGTTTTGGAATTTGTAAAGTTTTCCCATGAATACTTTAGTTTCAAGTTAAGCCCGTAGAATTTTAAAAGTTAAAATTCAACCCTTATACTTTATAATATTATAAGTTAATAATCTTTATATATATGTATAAGAGCAAGTCGTCTTATCATTAGTAGGCCTCATTCACGAAGCCGGTCTATAAGGGGTATAAGGTTACTGCCTATAAAATGGCAGTTTAATAGGTGTCCACTCTCACCCACCACTTCCTTGACTGGTGGAGGGTCGTTAGCCGAACGGGTAGGACAAGGACTATAATTCTCCCTTCATTAAAAGTATTAATGATAAATATAAAGTAACTAAATGTTTTTTTATAATTCTCAATCTTAGTTACTTTAGGAAAATGTGAATAATGTGCTAATCCATGAAATTACACTTTGCACTTTGTTTAATTCGGTTAGTGGAGCGTGTGTGGTTAACCGGCACACTAACTCGTATTTAACAAGGTAGGCAAAGGGTAATTTAATGTTTATCATAGTATCGATTAGCGTGTGTGGTTAACCGGAACATCGATTGAGGGGTAAACACTTAAGAGTACCAAGTAATTTGCATGGTTACTTCACGCCTTGTTTTGTGATCCTCGGCATCCCAGTCACAAAACCTGAAGGGCACACTCGAGATTGAAACATGCCATTGAACAGTTCAATGAATCTCAAAAGATCTAGGAGTTTCAAATCCAATTAAAAACCTAATAAATTATTTCGTTTTTCATGGTGGAAATTGGTGAATTGTCATTCACCTACCTTCAAATATTTTATAGCTTGGATTACGACATCCCTCTTCCAATTTATAAAATATTGTGTTGGTTCCTAGCCTTAATATTTCATATTGGGTGTTATATTAAGGTCTTAAAATCAACTATCTTGAATATCTCCCAAAAATATGTCTAGTTCAGACATCTATGATCTTCCCAAATCTCTTGGAACTTCACTTTCTCCACCTCCTCCAATTATTCTCCCTAACCCACAAGTTCAAGGTCACTCAAGCCCTATTGGCAAGCAAGGTCTATGTATGCTGACATCTTGGAGATGAAGTCACATATTGACAAGCGGGGAGAGTTGGATGTCAAAGTCTTAAGAAAGTTGGATATTCAATCACTTTCTAAGTCACATAGAGAGTTACCTTTGGGAATACTATGAAATAGACTATGACATGACCCTTAATGATCTTATCTATTTGCTTGGTACTGCTAAATCAACAATGATTTGGAGCTTTGGTAAAACAAATTTGATTAGTAGATCAACTTTCCAAACCTTCAATGGACATTGACAATGGTTGCATTGGATATCTAGAAAAACCTTCTCTTCCCAAGGAAAGGGATTGACCATAGTCAACTCGATTGATCAAAAGGTAAAGAGAAAGGCTAACCATTCCCAAAGGGTCCATATGGTTCTATTGCCAAAAGGAAAGGGCATTGATTGCAAAGCTGCCAAATTTACCTGAAAGATCATAACACTAGTAAAGTCAATAAGTTTGACACTACTTCAGGTAAAGTCCACTATCTAACTCGATTAAGTTACTATTATGAGATTCTTATTACATGATGTGACTAGGTCACATGTTGTTGTTTTAAGAATCAAAGGAAAAGTGAAGGAAAGTTAAAGAAAGAGTATGTTGAATCTGATCGCGAAGATGGATTTCTATCGCTTGATTGAAGATCGGATTCTTACACTACTCTTAGGAGTTATGACAGATTGCTAGGAAACATGTAATAGTATAGTTTTCATTTAAATTTGCATTGTAAGTAAAAGTTTTTTCTGCATTTTACAAATAAATAAAAGTTTGTTTTGTTTTATTTTATATCTCCTTACAATGGTATTTATGAAAACTTGATGTTTGTATGTTTCTAGCAATATTGGAAATATGAAATTCTTTCTTTTGTGGTAGTGTCTAAATTTACCAAATAAGAAAAGTTTCTCATCAAGTTGGATAGAAACTTGGAATCATACAAGTTGTACAATATGATGAATGAGAACTTTCAGCTTTGGAAAGTTAAGACTAGTTCCTTGTTCACATGTATATGTGAGTCAAGTGAAGGACTAAGGGATGAAGTACACATTCTTGTGCACTAGTTAAAGTCCACCACAAAAGATCGATAAGACTATTCGTCATGATTTACTAATGTTTAGTAAATATGGTTATACTTACAAGCTTAAGGGTAATTCTGAGACATTGGAAAAGCTCCAAATGTATGGCAGAGCGAATAAGAAGAATCAAATTAGGCAGAAGGATAAAAGTTTCTCAAATCTGAAAAGATGGGAGAGTACTTTAGTATCTTGTTAGATGATCATCTTAATGATTAAGAGACCTTATCACAGCTCATCCTCTAAGTGCATTCTGATAGCTAAGACGAGGAGCTATGAATTGTTGAAGTGGTCAAATCAAGAAGATGATTCATACCTCGTTCCAGAAAACAATTCTTAGAGTCATACTCCAAGATTGTAACTTGAGTGACATATCTTAAAGAAAAGTTTATTAACACTAGTCAAATGTAAGAGTAAAAGTATCCTACTCTTGTACATTTGTAATTGGTAAGTTGTGATGTTTTGGATAAAACAAAGACCAACTCAAATCAATTGTGTGAAGTATTTGTCTTGATAAAGAATCTGGACTATCTCTTGAATATTTGGCAAGATAGTCTTATATGTCAAGAGGACAGTAGGAATCTTAAAGATCCTGAAAAGAATTTCAAAATCTAATCAAGAATAAAAACCTGTAGTTTAACACTAGCACACGACGTGAGGTTTATAACCTATTGTGTTGACATATTTCTATTTCTATGCCTATTCCAGTTAAAGTTAGCTTTGCATATGAGTTCTTAGAGTTCTCAATTGGTTGCATAACAACTTGGAAGCAATGGCAGGTCCTTGAGCTGCCAGGTGGCAAGAAATTAAGATTGAGTTTAGCCCATATGAGTTTGGATTTGTCATTATACTTATGTTGTGATTATGGTTTTGACAAATTCACGTGGATAAGAACACATACACCATAAAATCTAAGGGTCATAAGGTTTCTCTCTGATTCATGAAAATGATGGTGAGGAAACACTTCCACCAAGTAGATTTTAAGTAGATAGCAATTGTGATATTTGCAATTCTCAAAGTCGTTAGTGGAGCGTGCGTGGTTAACCAGCACACTAACATGGACTTATGAAAAATATCAAAGATCTAAAAAATTGAGACTATGATTACGGCATCCCTTTTCATAGTTCTGAAATTGTTTAGACAGACTTGTAAGCTATCTAAGAGAAGGTGTATGATTTTGATAAAGTCTTATCAAAGCAATCAAGTATCAGAAATCTAAACTTTGGTAAGGAAGTCAATAAAGTATTGATTTCTAGAAGTCCAACTGTTTTCTAGATACATGTCAAAGCTAGTGGGAGCATAAGTGTTATGCTAATAACCATCATGTTAGTGGGAGCGTGACAATTATGATAAGTATTGCAAGTTAGCAATGTTAACTATAGAAAACAAAAGTTTCAATTCGTGAGGCTGCAGGGGTTGAAAAAGTTCTTTTTCTATAATTAAGGGAGAGGAAATTATACTTCATTTCAATTCTAAGAGGCTTAGATTGAGATTTTAATCATCTTAGTCAAGAATATATATATATATATATATATATATATATATATATATATATATATATATATATATATATGAATTTTATGTTGGTTTGGTTCAACTTAAGAAAATTCTATATATTGCGTTCTCAAAATTGGATTATGATTACAGCATCCCTCTTCATAGTCAAATTTTGAAAAACATGGCAAATAAAAAAATATTGTAGCAAAAGACTGGTCTAGAATCATGTCTTTATGTGAGACATCATGAATTGTGTCCCATTTGCTTTGGGTACAGGAACGATTGCATGTGCTATAATATTTATCCTTTCTAAATTTTCCAAATGTCTGGGGCATTAACAGGGGAAAAGGTCTAGAATTGGATATGACTAAAATGATTAAGCAATTGTCGAGGACAATCTAAGGTTTACGAAAGATTGGTTGCTCAGAGACATTTGGAAGTATAGTGTTAATTTTTGGAAGGACCATATTGACATATTCTGAAAAGAGACAACTCTTGTTCAGAAGTGATAGTCAAAATGGGAATATGGAAATGATTCCATAAGTGGAAGTTATTCAATTTTTGTAAGATTAGAAAACTTAATGCAAGATGGATGTTTCCCATGGGATTGATCTCCATTGGAATACTCTGTAATGTCTTTTGACAAGTCTTTGTGACTTTGTACAAAGTCATTACAAGTGGATCTGTGCATATAGGTTTAAAATCCAACAGATTTCGATATATAATAGGAATTTGAAATTCTTAAATTTTCGATAAGGATTTGGGAGTGTGAAATTAGAATCATTGAAATTATGTTCAATTGGTTTATTTCACAAAGTAAGGATCATAGACAAACATAGAGTGCATACTTAGTGTATGGCAAAGCTATTGTTTAGAAAATCATAGTGTACATGCTTGGAGCATGGGACAACTAGTGTTTTTAATTCAAGTATAAAGTTGATAAAACCGAAACAACGAATATTGAGTAATCAGTATAGTGATAAATAAAAGGTTTTTGATATATATTCATAGGTTTTGATACCATATTAGATTCAATTATTCTTGTGTTTCATTTTGCATGTTTTGACTTCCATATTAAACTAGGTCATTCTTCCCGATTGACTGAGTTATTCAAACCATCCACAGTCGGTCATATGTTGGAAGTAGATATGAATCAAGACTGTCGTGGGTTGGCTTGTAGAGGTCTAAGATGTTGGACAAAGTGGTGCTACAATACTCATGAGTGCTCATAAGTTCTAAGTATTGGATTCAACCCGCGCTCATTGGAATCACTTCATGGATTTTATCACGAGTGATCATGAGACGATAATATCTTATATTCTTCAAACCTAGAGATATGAGTTGTTACTATGAGTTGGTTATACATTGATTGCACGAAACCGCATTGGTAACTCGATGTCATAAAACGTGCCTTTGTGTATGATTCAACAAGTAGTAGAACAAGCCATATACGTCGAAGTTTATCCATTCCTTTTACCTTCGGGATAAAAGTGATATATGTGGGCCCCTCGATGATTTAATGATGATACATATGAGTGCTTGGCCAAGCCAGGATTGATTTGATATGTTCAATCAGTCAGTCATCATAAATAGGAAATCGGGAAACAAAAAATGGACAGAGAGAATGATTTATAATCCATGTCTCAGTCCATATGATATCTAGAATGGAGGAATATATGATCCCTTATCTAATGAACAAGTCATTGACAAGATCAGAGTTCAGTTAACACGTCAGAGTTCGACAGAAGCTTTTGAGAGCTACGATTGCTAGTCAGGTTTTGAAGACATACTCAATAATAGTTTTAGACTTATCCAAGTGGGAGACTGTTGGATTAATGTCTAAGACCATAACTATAATTGGTAAGACTTGACCCGACCCGACATGGTCCATTTGGGTTCCATGGCATCGGGACAATTGGATAGACAAGATGAGGAAAAAGGATACTAGTGATTTATATTAATATATTATAAGTTCTAATATATTAATATATAATCATATTATTTAATTAGTATTGATCAAGAATTAATTTATAATTAATTAAGTGATCAAAAGGAACTCATTAAATATGGACTCTTAGATATATATGTGTGATGGGCCAAGTTCATTTAGTTTAGGCTAAGCTTTCATGGATAGTACATGGAGTGTTTAACCCATGGATCATATGAAATGAATGGTCATGGGTTTAACCATAATCTCCACACTATATAAAGATGTCCTTGGTTGGTGAAATGGGCACTAGAGTGGGTACACAAAAAGGGCAAGGCCGATTTCACTAGAGAGAACCAAAGTATCCTTATTCTCAAGGTTATTCCAAGTGTTCATGGTGTTGTGTGAACCATTTGAGGTGTCACACTTGGGGCACTAGGCACTCAAGCTTCATGAAGACAAGTTACATCAAAAATGTATGTATTCTATCTATTTTATTACCCAAGTATCAAAGATTGTATGCTAGATAGGGTAATACCTTGGCATATTCATATTTGCATGTATAATAGAGAAAACATAGATCCAAGGTATTTAGGGTTGCATGTACACTTAGGAGTGTTATAATGCTCAAAACCCTACACCCCTAACCCCTAAACCTAAACCCTAAACCCTAACCCCTAAAACCCTAAACCCTAAACCAAACCCTAAACCCTAAACCCTAAACCAAAGCCTAATCTCCATGGAACACTTTCTCTCTTTAGAATTTTTCTCTAAGATCTTCACTTGCAGATTGAAAGTTCTTGTTCTTTATTGGTTTTTTTGTGCTTAAAATTTATCAAATCTATAGTCATTTGGTGTTTAATTTATGGGGCAACATTGTAGGGTTTCCAAACCATCCAAAAAGCATGGAAAATACTCAAATGGTTATGGTGGTCAACGTGTTCTTGATGCTTTCCATTTTGAAGATAGTCCTTGCAAGGAAGATAATGTGCTTGGTGTTCTTAACTTTCATGGAGGTCCTAAGGTTGTAAAGAGCTCTGTTGATTCCTCTGCTTCTTGCAATAGCAACCATAGCAACAAAGCATTCTTCGTCTCTAATTCTCCTATCCACTTTACAGAATCAGTTGAAGACAAATTTGAGAATGAAAAAGATAAAGCTAAATCTGCTTATATTCAAGGTGTTGTTGCTTGCGATATTCCAGAAGGTGTTCTTGAATCAGATTCCCATGATGAGGCTCATTCATATTCTCTGTCTTCTTCTCAACCTGCCATGAGTTATCTTCTCGAGAATTCGACTGGAAAAAAGAATGTAGGCTTTGAGAAGGCCTCCGAATCTAATGTTGGAGATAAACAAGAAGCTTCATCTTTTGTGTCTCGCCATTCGTTTCCATCCTTGGCTGCCGCCTCGCCACCCGCATCTACTAAGGCTTTGTTTCTACCACCTGCTACTTTGTCGTCAGATATTTTGGCTACTCCGAATGTTGGTGGCGTTGCCCTGCCATCCTTTCTTCTGGCTGCTACTTTCGTCGCCCCTCTTGGTTATTGGATGCAGCAAAAATAGATATGTCCAAAAACAATTTCGATGGTCTTCCCCATGCTCTTTCTGGAAACGATCCTTTTGTTGTAAAAGATTGGGTGCCTGCATCAGTTTTGTCTTGCATAGGGACAGAAGAAAAATCATTTAATGATGGAAGTCAACCCTTCCTTGAAATCACTAACGTGGAGAGATATAAGTCTAAATCGAGTATGAGTGAGGAATTGGTTTCGACATCTATCTGCTTTCCTCCTAAGAACATTAATTATCCTTCTATTGTGGGGTCCAAGGCTTTAAATGAATGCTTGGCTTATTCCTAAAACTAGGCGAATCCCCGCGCGTTGCGCGAGAATAAAATTATATAGTTAAAATAATAACTTTTACCAAATTATTATTTAATATTTCTACTTTGAAACAAAATATTAGTATTAAAACAAACATATAGTTAACATATTAGTTTTATTAAACATTATAGTTTAACTTTTAAGTCATTTTGATATATACAATTATTTGATAATTTTATAAACCGTTTAAAATTATGTAAATTATATATCAAATGAATGATAATATAACAGGTAACAAAACGTATGAACAAAAATATGAACTGCAACTTTTAGTAATATAAAAATAGAAAAACATCTATTATAACATTTGTATTAAAAAAAAGATATATAAACAACGAATAATAAAAAATATGAAAAATAAACACTATAAGTTTTAATAACATAAAAACATTAAAACATATATTATAACATTTATATTAACTCTTCATATTTAAATCATAAATCTTTTCAAATATAATAGTGTTTTTAATGAGCAAAACTTTACAACCTTATAAAAGAAAAGAAAATAAAAAGTTATTAGTGATTACTAATTAATAATCATAAGTTAAAAACTCTTGAGTTTTAACTAATAAATATACATAAATTAGAAAACTATTGAGTTGTAGTGTGAGTTTCAAATGAATACGGTACTTATAAATGTATATTTATTATTATAAATTTATAACATACATAGGTGCATATACATGTTAAAAAAATCACATATAATATAATATATATATATATATATATATATATATATATATATATATATATATATATATATATATATATATATATACACACACTAGCCGTAGACCCGCGCAAAGCGGCGGTGAAAAATAGTTTCGCATTCGGCAATAAGTTCTATATGGAAACATGTTAGATTTCAAGTAACACAAAACATATGCATATTATTATCGATCGGTTTTACGGCAACAAATAAATGTAACCCTCGCAATACAAAAGAAAATAAATATTTTAGTGTGTAGTGTACGTTTATAGTCCTTCATTTTAGATATTAGGACACATCCATACGAAGTGACTTGCTTATACCTTTATTGGTATTGATAAAGTTAATAAAAGAGAGAATCAAAGTTAATCTTAACAACCCGATTTGTTTGATACAGATAAGTCTAAACGGATATATCATACTATCCACTTTACTATCTAAAGTTTTAAACCGAAAAATAATAAAATTAATACAACCATATTTCATGGAACATGAATAACAAATGGAGTACTAATTTTCTATTAGTCATAAATCATACATAGATATTTTTTCTTAATATTAAACAAAGTATTTGATTTTACAACTGAGTGGTCAATTTCGATTAGAAGGCATAAATAATAAATAAAGTTTAAAGAAATTACAAATAAAAGGGCCTATATAATGGATTATTTGTTTTATTTTAATTGGATAAGAGATTGGGTCAAATTTTTGGAAGAGATAAGATTTCAAAGGTAATCAGATTAAAATTTAATATTATTTTATTCATAATTAGTTGTACTTTACGCTTAGAGAGTTGAACGTCTTAATAAAATAATATTATTTTATTGGATCTATTTATAGAAATAGTAGGATTTCTTTTATAAGTTAGTAAATATATATATATATATATATATATATATATATATATATATATATATATATATTCGTAAATGTCATATGTAATTCTTGTGGTAGTAATATTGATAAATTACTTTCATATGAAGAACATATCATGATAAGTCTATCATAATTACATATCAAATGTTCAAAATTATTTTGTCTTTTAAATATGTTGTGTAGGATAACCCAACAAAAAAATAATATAAAATAAACATAATCAAAATAGAAAAACTACAATCAAATAAATAAGAGCATTAGGTGGTTGAATATATAAATAAAGATGTTACATAAACATACATTTAAATCAAAAGAAAAAACTAACATTCGTCAACTTTGCTCAAACAAAAAAACCTATATCCATTTTATGAATCTTTTTTCTTCATTTAACACCATTCAACCATAGAAGCTTGATGACAATTCTTCACTAACCTGCATTCAAAATATTTTTCTTGAAAAAGAAGAATCAGAAAGATATTCCTAGCAAAACATTGATCTTTGGAGAGTCACATTCAAGATTGAGTAATACACACAAATCACATATAAAGATTAAATGAGAAATTGAATATAAAGAAAGAATAGAAAAGCTTCATTTGTTTTGGTTGAAAGAAAAAATCATATTACAATTACCATCGATATGACATAACTCATTTCTTCAAATCATCATATTTGGATCGTGAATGCTTCAACTATATGAAAACTTTTGAATCACAATATCTTCAAATCCTTTTACATGTAAGATTTTATATAATACAAAAGATTTGCCTTTTATAGTAAACTTTTCACTAAATGCTAATTAAACATAATATAAGTTATAAAACTTTTGAGTGTTAAATCATAATTAAGAAAACTTTTGGGCATGGGAAAATTGCCCTGCCTCACACCATGGTCAATTTACCAGAGGTGATCATGGACATCTAACGATCATACTTGAAGCGGTGCCATCACAGGATCAGTGGATTTGACATGCTTTTTTTTGGTTCTCCTGGATCCCTCAACGACATTAACGTTCTTAATCGTTCACCTATATTTAACAATATATACGACGGATCTGTACCAGATTCTTCTTTCCAATTGCGTGGAACACCATATAAATATGTTTATCATCTAGTTGATGAGATTTATCCTGAGTATGCAGTTTTTGTTAAATCGTTTACGTGTCCGAAGGATGCTCGTCAGAAAAAAATTCAAGAAAGCTCAAGAAAGAGCTACGAACGATGTCGAGTCGGCTTTTGGAGCTCTCAAGAAACGTTGGTTTATATTGAAAAAACCAGTAATTTTTTTCAGCGAGGAAAAAATGCATGAAGTCATGTATGCATGTGTAATACTATATAATATGATTATCGAAAATGAAGGAAGAGCAATATGTGAGTATGATGAAGAGGAAACCATTCCCGTGACACAAGGAATAGAAATTAGGGGCGACGAGTACATTGAAAAGAGAGCAGAGGTTCGTTGCAATGAAACATTTCATAATCTTCGTATGAATTTGGTGGAACACATTTATAGGATGCAACACATTGACCTCAATTTGGATCCGGAGAAGGACCCGGAAGACGAGTTCTCGGAGGACAACTTCATGTAGTGCGTTTATTTTAAATCGTTTAATGTGTTTTTTTTAGTTTGTGGGTTTAAAATTTCCGATGTTTTTTTTTAAGTTTGTAGGATTTCTATTTGGGCAATGGAATGTAATTTTATTTTTATTTTGAAGTAATGAAATGAATGGTTTTTATTAATATTATAGTTTTTATTTAATTAACAAAAAAAACTCAAAGTGTGGCACAACTCCTTGGGTGTGGGATGAGACCATATTTTTATAGTAATGGGTGACATAACACCGATGTGTCACTACGGTTTCATGAGAAAGCACGGCACCACTTTTTTCAGCTTTAAGCCCAGATGATCTTTCTTAAGGGCCCAATAGCCCACGTTTTGTTCAAAAGTCTATTTTGCCGAAATTGCTGTTGGCGGCTCGCTTAAGGATGGCCCGCCTCGTCTCCTCCTAAGCCTCCTGTCAAAGATGTTTCTACTCGTTTTAATATTATTAGCGATGATGTCATTTTTTCTAGACCTATTACTCTTGATCACATTTATAATATTGAAAACTAGGATGATGACCATATTCTTATTGATAATTTATTAGTAATAGACTTGCATTTCCGTTTGTTAAAGATCGTACTCAAGAATTATGGAACGAACATGGGCTTTGTGATATTTTTATCAATGACAACGATGTGTTATTTTTTAAATTTGACAATGATGAGGGTATGAACTATTTTCTTCAAAAATGAATTTAGAAGATCAAAGGCATCCCACTTTTTTGCCGTAAATGGCATTCGGACGTTTTCATTGAAAAACTAACTCATGATCGGGTTCCCATTTGGGTTAATATTTTTGGCATTCCTCTCCAGCTTTTTAATAAAGATGGTCTTATTCTCATTGCAAGCAAACTTGGAAAACCTTTGGGGGTTGATTCTCACACTACAACCATGTGTGAGCGGGCTACGGGTAGGCGTGACAATGGAGCGGGTTTTGACCATGATCCGATCCAAACCCTTAACAATTATATGGGTTTGGAGCATAGTTTCTGATCCGTTTACCCATTAACGACCCGCACTCGCTAACCCTTTTATTAAAAGGGTCGGGTATGGATCATCATCGATCTGCTTCATTTATAACCTACCCTGTATAATTTTAGAATTATACATTTATATTTTATACTGCCTAAAGTTTACTTTAAATTCCAATTGAAAATCCAAAGAGAAAATACTAAAGACTAAACTATTTTTACATAGGACTAGATGACTTCTAGACTTCCGCTCCCAAGAATCATGATGTCATTTCATTTATATCTTCTCAAATAATCATCAATTTCATTTATAAATCAATAAAGTCATTTATCAACCGGAAGAAAGTTAGCAATTGCTACTATTAATGCAATTGACGGTAAAAAAAACAATCGAAAATTACTACAATAATGATTTTAATTCCAATCAAAAGTCCTAGGATAAATAATGTGTTTTCTAAATCAATATTTTTTTTTATTTACTAAATGTTATTTTATTATTTAAGTAAAATGTGCTTGATTATTAAAAAAACCTATGGGTTATGGGACGGATTTCGATATCAGTTGATTCAGTGGATAAGAGTATGAGTTTGATTATTCAAAACCCTGCGGGTTACGGAGCGGTTTGGATTGGACTTTAAAACTTGTTAAAAGGGTTTGGATCAAGGTCAATTCACTCCAAACCCACCCTATTGCCAGAAATCGATACCTGCAACCAGAAGAGAGAGTAGATTGAGCTTAATGTCGATATCGCTACATCAGGTGGCGGAAGCGGGACAGCGAATCGGCGGCGGTGGCGTTTTAGATCAGAGGAGGCAGACGGTTTATTAAAGATTAGAGAGGGAGAAAGAAAGAGGAGAAGGGGCTGTGTCAATGAGTAGAAAAAAGAAAACCCCTCCTGTGTTTGGGCAAACAGTGGTCTACGAAGGTGGTGGTGCGTAGATCGGAGTTAGTGCATGCGACAACACTACTCTAGATTGGGAGTGGTGGGTTATTTTGTGGTTTCATTAACCATCTCTCTCTCTCTCTCTCTCTCTCTCTCTCTCTCTCTCTCTCTCTCGTATTATCGTTTTAAGACTTGTATTTTAGTTGTTTTGTATTTTTTTTAATTTAGTGGATTGACTCTTTTGAAAAAGATAAAGTTTTTCATATCTTGTAGGTTGATATAAGAGAGAGAAGAGAGAGAAATTTTGATATGAAACTGATGCGTCAGTGTTTTTTTTGTTGATGAATATCAAATTGTGCTAATTAAATCTCAAAATCTCAAAATTGTCATCATGCATCTAGCCATTAAGTGGGTTTCATTTAGTTTCCAGGTTGCAACTTGTCACATGGGTCCACACAACTCTAGCATGGAAAATAAGATCTATTTAACAACTGAAAATGGCTTAAATAATATCTTTTTTTTTGTTGTTTAAGTGTGTAAAATGAAATATTATTAATGGCGTGGGGTTAAATGTATAAATTATAAAAATATATTCACCACTCTATACATATTAACTCGAGTGATACGATGAAGAAAAAACAAATAAGTTATATAGGCTCTAATGATATTGTATAGTTAATAAACACAAAGTAATAATAATTGGTTATAAAAAAACTCACGTGGAGATGCTCTAAGCTAAGGATTAATTTGTTTTGGGTTAATAGGATCAGAGGGTTAATTACTATTGAAAAACTATTATCACATAAGAATATTACATATTAATCATGAGAGAAGTTTATGGAGTTGACATATTTATTTTATGTTTGGGCTTCTTGAGATGGTATATATATATATATATATATATATATATATATATATATATATATATATATATATATATATATACTACAATTACCCACGCTAAGCGACGGGTGCAAATCGTTCTTTTAGAAATTAGTTTCTAAAGCCGATTAGTTATTTTGCATAAATAGTTTACTACATCTAAACAATTATCAATAAAAGTCATGCTAGCAAAATCAAAATAATATTTATTAAAAATGAAAATTTGAGATTCTTTATATATGTACGTGAACACATGATTAATTGTGCATTATTAATCATTCAAGTCTTTTATATATATCACATATTCTTTATAGACTTCATTATTGTTGAATTGTTCGTCACCGTTCACTAATACTTTTGTATTGACACATGATATTCATTAGGATAATGTCATATAAAGTTGGTCATGCGAGAAAGCCAATTCTGAAAGATTAGTACTTGCATTTGGAATTGTTTGTCCTTATAACTTTATTGATTGTCATCTCGAAACGTAATCAAATTAGATTGTTTTCTCTTCGGCTTGAGTGAGAACATGTAATCTTCAGACAGATTATTAAAAAAATTATAAATAAATTAATAAATAAAAACTTTTTTCATTGATTAAACCTAAAAAATGGTTTTATGGAATTTGATCCAGAGTCTAAAAGGATGTCTTTATATTGAGTGAATTGCATTTTCGGTTGATTATATACAATGGGAGGGAATATTTGTAATTTTATATTATGTTAAATTGAAAATATTTATGTTATATTATAAAAAATGATTTACAATTATCAGTGTTTTAAAATCCAAATCGTCATGTTCCGTCGAACCGATTGACCTAAGGAGAAGCGAGCCTTTGCCTATTTTCCATTAAGAATGACCCAATTGGATTTATAAAAAAAAAATATAGGTTGAGTCGGTGACAACTAACCCGGTAAAACCCAATTAATATTAAAATCTGTAATAATTTGATTAAGTCTAATTAACACCATCCGTTCACACACAAATGGTAAAAAAAATTCAAAGATCAATGAAGATCATATGGATTCAACAGTCGTATAACTAAATATGGATAGACGAACATCGTTCATTAGTCCAATAGTACTTCGAATTTCATGGTTGAACTTCTGAAGTTTGATGTTTTGCTCTATACAGTCGCATCAAGGTTTTAACAATGAACATGTCCATAAACCAAACATTTTTTACAATAAATTATTGATTGACATTTAAAATAATTGTTCTAACACAATTAATATGAAAATGTACATAGGAAAATAAAAGGAGAAATACAATCCTCTCAAAAGTATTATGAACCTCTTTTGTTGTTTATCAACTATTATTTTTCATTTGTTTACAATAAAAAAGCATTCTCACTATTGAATACATATAAATAATATATAGGAAAATATTTGTACCATAAATAATGATCGAAAATGATGATTTTGGGCAAGTCTTAATTAGCTTGAATCTTCCTGACAAACATCAGCAAAAACAAACAAAAAAGCAAAAAAGAAAAAAAATTCATATTTATAACAAAATAAATAAAATATTTATTGACACATGCCTACTTGATAAGTGCTCTCTGAGAATGTCATTAGACATGAATTCATAAACTAAAATTTTGCAATGCAATCATAAGCCAAAATCAATGATATATGTATTGTGTGTGTATGACAAAATTATTAAAAGGTAATTTACAGGCTTGGATTATTCATTGCATAATCAATGCAAATAAACCAAATCTGCAATGCCAAAATCCAATGTTATAAACTAAAATTATGCAATGCAATCATTGGCCTAGGATCTACATCACAACCTTAATTCAACACAAAAACTCTCAATTTAGTAGGGATATAGTTGTCATTAGAACCTTTAGATGCTCCCCATAGCCTGGCAAAAGCACATTGGTAGAATTGGCTTTTAGAAAGCCACAACATCAGTACCCTTTCGGAAAAGGCAACATAATCACTCGATCCATTATCATCAATTGAATGGGAGACTATAAATTATTTCATAGTCCTTGTTAGCTACTACACCTACTAATCAAAATTACTTATTAACCAAAACCAATTAAAACCGAGAGCAGAAAAAAACCTAATAATTACTCATAAAAAGTATTTCTTGCATATAGCCCTAAAATGGGAACTCGAATAGCTAAACACAAACCTTTTAAATATGTGTAGGTTCCAACGTCATTACCACCCTTTATACCTTTTGCTTTTCCTTTTGCACTACCATCCTCACTGCCACTTGCATTATTTGCTTTTCCGTTTATGCCCTTTGGATCGTTTCCAGTTTCATTTTGCTTGGTGATAGAATTTAGCTAAAATCAACAAAACATTCTCCAAGTCAATCAAACTGCCAAAAAAAATCAAAAGAAGGTTAAAATCATAAAACAGTAAAACTTACTTATCGATTGCAAAAAAAAAACCATTTTCACCATCTGTAGAGGATCAATAAACGAATACGACATCAACAAAGAACATTAAAAAATATAGCTAGGGCATACAACTAAACTTGTGTTTATTGTCATTTATGACTTTATATGAACACATAAGAACACAAAAAGAAGGTAATCAGATACATCCCATCACACACCCATATTAGAAAATAAAATCAACAAAACAACTTGAAAACACTAACTTTGAAAAAAAATCTGAACTTCCTCAATACGAATATTGATTGTTGAGAGACCTTTAAATTCTTATACCTTATTTGTTTGCAAACGAACATGAACAAGGTTATTGGATGATTTCATCTTGTTATCAACTGGTTTGTGCAGAGTATCCAGACTTGCACATGATTCACTAAATTTATAACCAAATAAATACCTCTTAAAATAATCATTTTAGTAATTTTGTAAAAATATAATAACTATCAAATGCTTTAAGTATCATAAACTTACAACAAAAAGAACAAAGGAATCAAGAAAATCAAGAAAATCAAACATTGAAGTACCTGTTAACAAAAATAAAATAAAAATTGTTAGCATATATTTATATTGTATTAACTGTCTAAGAAGTGTTAATGTTGGAAAATCTACTTGGAGACAAAAAAAATTGAATCGGTACATCCAAAAACATATAGAATCAATAAAATCGAAAACAGTTTTGGAGAATCAATTAGCTTTCTTACCTGGTAAATCTGCGAGAAGAAAACATAAACATGTTTTAGACCATAATGCCCTTTATTTTGAAATTCACCCTAAAACTTCAAATTATCACATTGAGTCCTTCTAATTCATTTAACCAAAATTTCAAGTCTCTCCATTTATCCCCACTGAAAAAAAAAATCCATTTATCTCCTCTACTATTAATTAAAAAAAAAATAAAGCTTATTTGATATATCTTAACACAAACATAAAAGGATTTCATTAAAAGAAGAAAATTCAAGTATAAAATGAAATTTGGAGAACTTATAGCTTCAGTTATCAAATTATATGGAATATGCAACTTTTATGCAGACCCTAATCAAATATGAGAGCATCTTGACATAGCTCACATTACAGTTTGTTGGATTTTCATAAAAAAAAAGTTAAAACCTTCATTCATGCATTATATCAAACACATGGGGTGTGTGTTATGCAAGTAATAAAGAAACACCAAATTACAACCACAACCGCACACAAAATTTCAGATACAAACACACAACACACACACACACAATCATATAAAATATAACTTACTTTTGTTAAAAAGGTTTTGATTCTGATTTTTTTCTTCTTACATGAGAACGGATTTGGAGGCAGAGCAAAAAGAACCATCTCAAGAAGCATTTGTATTGGAACCATATTGACAAAAAACAAATTATTTCTTTCAAATTGTGCTCAAATCAAAATGAATATATGGGCCAGAAACGTTGGGGAGGAAGCATAAATGAGAAAAAGTGAGGATGGCAATGGTAAATGGTGGTGTGTGAGTGTGTTTTTGTTCCTGTTGGGATATGGTGATGGAAAATGTAAAGGACGTTTTAGGGTTTTTCTTATATAGAGGAAGGGCAAGAGAAAAAAAAAAGCGATGAGTGTGGGGGTAACAACAATTGACAAAATTGATGAACCAAACCTAGGAAATAGGATAACGGCAATAATAAAGAAAGTAAAAAAGATCAAACTTGGTGGTTTATTTGAACCATTCCTGCTCTGGATTGAAAAATCAAAATAATACAGATTTTCATTTAGAGCTCGTAAAAAATGTGAAAAAATCAAGCAGAAAAAGTCACAAACAGTTACACAAAAATAGAATCTGCAACATATTTGAACTTGATAACAAACTTTGCATACCTTTGTTGCAAAAGAGGCATAAAGAAGTTGAGAAAATCTAGCAGGTTATCGAAATCGGTTTTACCTGTAGCAATTAGTGGCGGTTTTGATTGTATTTTTTTCTGTTCGTGGTGGTTGATTGTTATGGAAACGAAGGTATATAGGTTTTCTTTTGGGAGAGACATAGGAGGTGGTGAGCGAGTATAATGTTGTTGCGAGTTGCTGAAGAGAGATAGGGAAGAGAATGAGGGGAGCAAGTCTTTAAATCGGTTGGAAGACATATATTGGGGAAGATGGCCTGGAACAGAGAGTAACTTGAGATGGAGATAAACATTTAAACTAAGGAGATGAATAGGGCCTGATATATAGGGGAAAATGGCTAACACTGAGAGATACTTGGCGGTATTTCATGCGTCAAGAGACTCGATCAAGGATAAATGACCAAGTCAAAACCCTGCAACAGATAAGGAAAGCGACCAAGTTTAAAGCCGATATAAGGTCTACAATGCATAAATTTCTTGTACATGATGCATAAAAGGGTGTACCTCTTAAAATTCAACAAAACATGCTAAACGTGTGTGTGTGTGTGTGTATATATATATATATATATATATATATATATATATACATACTAGTTTATAATCCGTGGGAACCACAGTTAGAAAATTAATTTAACTTTTATAGTAAAAACTCAAAGTTATTAACTAATTATTTTAAATAAATAATTAATTAAGATATTTGTTTAGTTATATAAAATTATAATCATTGATTTAAATAAATATGTGAAATTATATCACTTTATAATTTGTATTAATTTTATTTTAATTTTTATTTTAATGTTAGAGTTTAGGTCATTTTTGGTCACATAACTTTTGGTTTTGTGTTTGTTTGGTCACTTAACTTTTTATAAGTTTTAAAAAGTCATCAAACTTTTGGCTATGTGCTCATTTAGTCATTTAACTTTTGGTTTGATTACATTTAGTCGCCTAACTTTTAAAATTGTGCTCATTTAGTTACTAAACTTTTAAATTTTTTCAAAAGTTTAGTGACTGAATTAGCACAATTTTAAAAGTTAGATGACTAAATGAGCACAAATCTAAAAGTTAAGTGACCAAACCAAAAGTTAAGTGACTAAATGAGCACAAAGGCAAAAGTTGGATGACATTTTAAAACTTAAAATGAGTTAAGTGATCAAATGAACACAAAACCAAAAGTTAAGTGCCTAAAAATGACCTAAACCCTTAATGTTATTAATTTAATGTAGATAGAGTGGAAAATTTAAAATTTGAAATGAAGAATCATTAGGTTGACAAATGACAAGTATTAATTAAGAGACATAATAGGATGACAAATGACAAAAGAAAAATAAAATATATATTAATTAGGAGGTCTAATAAGGTGACACGTGTCAAAAGGAGAATAAAACTATTCTTTTATTAGAATATATATATATATATATATATATATATATATATATATATATATATATATATATATATATATATATATATATATATATTCTAGCAAATATTTCTAAACGGTAGAACATCTTATTATTAACGAGTTTAGATTTAGAAAAACTAGTTAAAATGACCTGAATGGTAGTATTAAACTAAAGACAAGGTTTTATATAAATTATCTAATAAGTAATTTAAAATGAAAATCTTAATGAAAACATATATGAATATGAATATAACGATTTATGCATGAAATTTTCGAATGTCAAAAGCAAAATTTTCTTTTGTGCGTACACAATATTACATTTTTACTCATTTGAAAATTTTAAAACAATTTTGTTTTTAAAGAAAGTTGTTACACTGTCCAAATTCATAATTATTTTCCTGAAGCAAAATAAAGCCACAATCTGAAATATTTAAAAAGTGAATTCGATATATAGTAAGTATAATAAAGAGTTCATGGAACCATATATATATAGAAACACAAACCAATGTATTATGCTAATGCAAAAATATCACAAAAGTCATTAAGTTTATACTAATTCTAATTTGATAGTGTGTTTTTTTCTCAAATTTGATATATTGTTTTTTTATTTGTTATAATTCTGACCACTTGGTCAACCTAATTGTCTGCTAGTGTGTTCAATATTGACAATTTTTCATTTGTACATAACATTATAGTTTGAATGTAAAAAAAATATTGTATTTATACAAAAATATTGTATTTGTACATAACACATCACTTCCACAATAACTTCCACAATACATTACTTGTGAAGAAAGAAATGGACACGTGTCATTTGATTATTGGTTCCGGTAGATGTTGCCCTAGTTATTTGTTTTCCATAGAACTCATTCATATATATATATATATATATATATATATATATATATATATATATATATATATATATATATATATATATATATATATACGGTTTAAAATGTAATAATAAAATATTTATACGATTTCAAATGGTAATGATCAACATTGAACAAAGTTAGGAAAATGATGTTTGATTTGGAGCCAAAAAATAGTGTGTCAAAATTGAAAAACTAAATTAAAGCTTTGTCTCAAAATTGAAAAAAAAAAATGAAAACTTAGTATCTTTTATAGAAAAAAAAATCAATTTTGACATGTCAGCATGCCACATCTTCAAACCGACACGTCATCATACAACCAAGTTGACTGGTGAAGTAGTTAGAATTATAACAAATTTGAAAACACAATGTTAAATTTGAAAAAAAAAATGTAGTGTCAAATTAGAATTTTGGTGTAAATTTAATGACTTTTGTGCTATTTTCGGTATATTAATTGATACCCAACATGTCATAAAGTCATTATTTAATTGGTTAATTTTAATGTGGTTATTCGGGTTAAATTGAACCCGAAAAAATCATATAAAACAACTTGAAATCCAATCCTAAATGTATTTCATATCCTACCAAACCTAATCCTATTAATCTTATTCGAGTTTAGGTTAACTGGGTCAGGCATTTTTGACCCCTTACATATAAACCTACTATAAGTGTTCACCATGACCTATTTTGAACAACTTTTATAATTAGGGTGTGTTTAGGGAGCCACAGTTAGCTTATAAGATAACTTGTTTTTTTGACCTTTCGAGGCGTGTTATGTTTGGTAAGCCACAAATTAGCTTATAAGATGCCTTATAAGCTAGCCTTTTGATACGCTACTCTAACAAACATTTGAAGGAGCTTGTTATATTTCTTTTGATTATGTCCTTCATAAAATAGCTAAAAGATATGAACGAGCACAAAAAATTAGCAACGTGATTATCCCAAATCATCAATTTCCCTCCAAATCACAAAAACTTTTCCCTCCACCATAGATTTCTATAAAGCGAGGCATTATCGATGCTATTGATTTCTATTAGAAAAGAATGACATCGTTGAAGATACTAGTTTGTGTGGGAATCGTTGGGTTTTGCTTATCATCATCAGGTAAGCATCTTCTTGATTTTCTTTATTGTTTCATTAGTTTATTATACCCAAGATATTTTTCATTCCAAATTGCAATGTCTTTTCTATTACGCAATGTCTGGGGTTAATTTTAAGTTAGTTTATTATACAATTACAAATTATGCATGAATATATGTGAAGGAATTAATCAATAAACAAAATAAAAAAAATGTATAGCGAGAAGGAAGATGCATGAATCTTTTGGTTAAATCCCAAATTAATTACTAATAAACAAGTCCTTTTAGATCTTTATTTGTTTCCTATGCATTATCCATGAAGCCAGAAGCATGGGTCTTTTGGTTCAAGCTGTTTTGGTTATTCTCATTTTTTATCTACCAGTTGATACCTTTTTCTCCCTATAATGTAATAGTGTTTAAAAATTGTACCAACAGGAAAGATAGAATTAAAAAATATTGAAAAACTTGTAATAAATTTTATTTGTAGTTCATTAGGCATTAAGTTGCTGCCCTTATCCCAGTTTGTAACATCCGAATCACGAGGTATAAAATGTTAGTTTTTGCACTCGGAAGAGGCTCATGACGTGAGCCATAGTGGTCACATCATGGGTAGAGCAATTGACTCTTTGACCCGCATCCTTGAACCTCACGACGTGAGGCATCATTTCTCACAACGTGAGCCAGGCCTGATGCTCCTAAACCCTAAAAACGGGTATACAAACAGAATTAGGAGGCTAGGGTCGCCCACCTTCAACCTCTTTCACTCTCAATTCACTGAAAACCCCAAATTTGATCCTTTTGAGCCCTTGAGCCTTTGTTAGAGGTGTTGGTGTTAAACGTGTTTTCTTTTCTTTGAAGGAGAAGATGAAGAAGCTCTTGTGGTGACTCATTTTGGCAGGACTAGCTCATATTTGTGGATTAACAAAACTTATGAGCTCCAGTAAGGTATAAAAATCCTACCTTTGTCACTTAAGGTTGCTAAATCTAGGTTGTGGCTACCTTCTTTGCATGAGATCTTGGCTTACCAAGCATGAGGTTCATAAAGTTAGCAACTTTATAAACCATTGAGTCATTGGTTGTATTAGAACCCCTGGATCTGGACTTTGGTGCAAGTTATGGCCCCCAAGCTTGAATCTTTATGATTATATCAACTTTAAAGCTAGCTAGTGATTAAGTCATGCATTGGCCATGCATGGCTGAAAAGATATGATTTTTATGGTCTTTTAGACTAAATAAGGTATTCTGGAAAGTCTCAATGCTCATCTTAAAAGATTAAGAGCTTAATGCACACAGACCAGTTCTCACGACGTGAGAGGTATAGCCTCACGACGTGAGCACGACGATTTCCCCAATCGAAGACCTTAAGACGAGTGAATCGGGTTGACTCGTTGTGTCGACCCAAGCCGAGTTGACTCTCACGATGTGAAACGATGAAGCTCACGACGTGAGGACAGACGGATAAGGAAGGTTGGGCCATTTCCTTGGACTATGCTACTATGGGCCTAGTGGATTACTCTATTGGGGCTGGTATTGGACTAAATCACTTGTTGGGATGGAAGAAGGGTCCATTCTAGGAGTTGGGCCCAATTTAGAAAATTGGACCATAAGTAGGCCGTTAGTGGGCTTGGGCCAAGCCATAAAGAATTGGGCTTCATGCTATGGACTTGGGCCTAGATCATGGACCAAACTAGATTGGGGTAAAAATGGTCATTTTACCCTAAGAAGGATTATTGGATTTTCACTGAGTATTGTTATGATAATGATAGTCGAGGAGTCATCGGAGCAGCTATTGGAGATTCCTTCCAGTGATTTTCTACGTTCAGCTTTATGAGGTGAGTTACCGTCCAGAAGAAGTGCGTCTAAGGCCACAATGCCGACCCACCAGTAGTTGTTTGTTAGATGATTGTCTTTATTATAATTATCTGGTATGCCACTATCTGATATTCTTTATGTGATAGGATGCTATTACATATGTGTTAGTAATAGTACGGGTGAAATAGTCCCCGGATTCCAGTTGAAAGATACCGAGGGGGTAGACAGTAGCCATGCATGCCTAGCAGTATGTTCATATTATATTATTATGTGGTAGTGGTAAGGGGTGAAATAGTCCCTGATTACCGGTTGAAAGATACCGAAGGGGAGGCCATCTCCTAATTACTGGTTGAAAGATACCGGAAGGGAGCTTGCTCCCGGTTACCGATTGAAAGATACTGAAGGGGAGCCCAACTTCCAGTTATGCCAGTCAGATACTTGTTGAAAGATACCGAGGGATATGGATTATGTGTTTATGGTATGTGGTACGATTATGATGGGGGAACTCACTAAGCTTTGTGCTTACAGTTTTTCAGTTTTGTTTTCAGGTATATCTTCATCAAAGGGTAAAGAGTCGGCACGGTAGCAGCGCATCACACACATGCATGGTTTCCGCATTATAAGATTCTTGGGATTGTACTCTGACATTGTTACTATTTTTGTTGGATATAGTGTCTAAGTCCATAACTTTATTTGTTATGTACTTGACCCGACCCGGCATGGTCCATTTGGGTTGCATGGCATTACAATACTTGGATAGACAAAATGAGAGAAAGTACACTTGTGATTATTAATATATTATAAGTTCTAATATATTAACAATAGTATTATTTAATTAGTATTGATCAAGTATTAATCTAGTATTAATTTGGTGATCAAAGTGAGACTAATTAAATATATAGGGTTGATTATGACAATCATCAATTCTTTTATGGTGGATTAATGATCCATGGTTTATGGGTTTGGTTATAACCATATGGAGCTCCATGGATAGTCCATGGGAGTTAAAAACCCATGGGTCATGAGAAATGAAGAGTCATGACAATTACGGTTTACATTTGTAACTCCTAATTATGACACATTATAAAAGAAACCCTATAGCATGCAAAATCGGCACTAGGGTATTCATAAGAGGGCATAACCGGTTTTTGAGGCTAAGTGACATTCTCTCAAGTTATTCCAAGTTTGTAGTGTTTGTGAAGCATTTGAGGCACAATATTTGGGGTGCTAGGCTCACAAAGTCTTGAAGGAATCCAAGCAACAACAAGGTATGTATTTCTACTAGTTCTATGTTTTATTATATATTCCCTATGCCATGCTAGTTAGGAAATAACCTTGAAAAAGAAATTTGCATGTATATAGAGAAAACATAGATTCAAGGTTATTAGGGTTGCATGTACACTTAGGAAGTGTTAGAATGCTCAAAACCCATCAATGGTATCAGAGCTTAGGATTGTTTTCTGTATACTTGATGCAAAACTGCTTAAAAATCGAAAATTCTGCACTTTGACGACTGGACTCGCCGAGTTCATGGGGAGGACTCGCCGAGTCCATGAACAAATTCATCCTACTCGACGAGTAGAATCATGCACTCGACGAGTAGGAGCATGTTGGGCAGTTTTTCGAGTTTTGTTGCTGGAAATGGATTAAAATCATTATCCCAAACTGTTTTGGACTTGTAAAATTTGTTTTTCAAAGTGATAATGATTATTTTAACCCATTTTTCATGACTTTTATCAATTTTCAAGTATTTTATATGTTTATATGATTTCTTGAAATTGCTTGATATGAATTTGTGTTCTTATGAGTTTTAGAAGATCATAGGAATTTTGTGTAACCTCCATGTGTGTTTAATTCATGATCTTAATGGCAATGATGGTGTCCATAACTTGTCCTTAAGTTATGGATAACCAAAAGTCACTTCTTTAAATTTGTGATTAAAGAACTAAAGAGGTTTCATAAAATGAAGAGTCTTCATTTTTATGAACCATTAAAACTCATAAGTTACGAATTGAAGAGACTTGGAATAGTTTCAATTCTTGCCCTCAAGTTTTGGAATTTGAAAAGTCTTACTCTTTAATACTTTAATTCCAAATTAAACCTTAGATTTTAAAAAAGTTTAAAAATCAACACTTATACTATTATTATAATTTTATTATATAGATATGTATAATAATATGTCATTCTTACCGTTAGTAGGCCTCATTCACGAAGTCGGTCTATAAGAGGGGTATAAGGTTGTTGCCTATAAAATGGTGACTTAATGGGTGTTCACTCTCACCCACCGCTTCCTTGATCGGTGGAGGGTCGTTAGCCGAACGGGTAGGATACGACTCTAAATGCTCATTAAAAGTATAATGAATTATAAAGTAACTATACACTATAAATTCCCAATCTTAGTTACTTTAGGAAAATGTGAAAATGGTGCTGGCCCATAAAATTACACTTTGTACCTTACCAAGTCGTTAGTGGAGCGTGTGTGGTTAACCGACACACTAACATGGACTAGTAAGAGTGGCAAAGGGTAACTTGACTTTATTATAGATCGGTGGAGCGTGTGTGGTTAACCGGCACATCGATTAGGTAATATTGTTGAGGGTACCAAGTCAATTTGTATGGTTATTCACACCTTGTTTGTGATCCTCGGCATCCCAGTCACAAACTTGAGAGGGCACAATCGAGATTCAAACATGCCATTGAAAGTTCAATGTATCTCAAAAGATCTAGGAGTTTCAAATCCAATTAAAACTTAATTATATTTCGTTTTTCATGGTGGAAATTGGTAAATCGTCATTGACCTACCTTTAACTATTTTATAATTTGGATTACGGCATCCCTCTTCCAATTATAAATAGGTTATTGGGTCCTAGCCTTAATATTTCATATTGGGTGTTATATTAAGGACTTTAAATCAACTAACTTGAATTTCTCCCATTATAGATGTCTAGTTTAGACAGCTACGGTCTTCCCAAATCTTTAGGAAGAAGCTTCCTAATGAAGATGATATCCCAAAAGGCAACCAAGGTGAAAGATCAATCCCTTTGTTGTGCATTAGTGGGACTGGAAATGATACTTCACTTCCTCCACCTCCTCTAATAAATCTCCTTATCCCACAAGTTTCAAGACCTGATAAGTTCTAAGTCACTCATTCCCTGTTGGCAAACAAAGTCTTTATGTGCTTAGGTCTTGGAGATTAAGTCACATATTGACAAGTCGGTAGAGTCGGGTGTCGAAGTCTCAAGGTAGCTGGCTGTAGGCTTGGTCACTCCCTGATGACAGATCACGACATGAACCTTAATGATCTTACCTATTTGCTTGATGATGCTAAATCAGCAATGATTTGAAGCATTGGTAAAGCAAAATTTGATTGGAAGATCAACTTCCCAAACTTCCGTGGACATTGACAATGGTAACATTGGAAGTCCAGAAAACCTTTCTCTTCCCAATTGAAAGGGATTGACCATAGTCAACTCGGTTGACCAAATGGTAAAGAGAAAGACTAAGTCTGTGATAGTCCCGTGTACCGTTTCCAAAGAGTCCATATGTTTATGTTGCCAAAGGAAGGGCATTGGTTGCGAAGCTGCCAAATTTACCTAAAAGTCCATAAGGATAGTAAAGTCAAATGTTTGACTCTACTTCAGGTAAAGTCCATTGTCTAACTCTATTAAGTTTCTATTCTGAGATTCTTATTGCATGATGTGACTGGGTCACATGTTGATGTTTTAAGAATCAAATAAAAGTGAAGAAACTTAAAGGAAGTATATGCTGATTCTGATCGCGAAGAGGGATTTTGATCGCATGGTTTAGTGATCAGAATTTTGAGCTGTTTCTTAAGAGTTGAGACATATTGCTTAGGAATAGATAGCAACATGGTTTTCATATGGGTTGTAAGGATAAGTTTTCCGCAATGTTTTAAAATAAAGAAAACTTTTGATTTTATTTATTTTAAGTATCCTTACAATGGAATTTGTGAAAAATTGTTGATTATATGTTTCCATTAATAGCAATATTTGAAAATGGATTTGATTCTTTCATTTGTGGTAGTATCATAATTTACCAAATAAGGAAAGATTCTTATCACCCAAGTTTCAGTTAGATAGAAACTTGGAATCATGCAACTTGTATTATATGATGAATGAGAAGTTTTCATCTTTGGGAAATTAAGACTAATTCCTTGTTCACATGTACATGTGAGTCAAGTGAAGGAATAAAAGATTGGGTACACTTGGTTGTGTGTTGGTCGGGTCCACTACAAAGGTTGATAAGATTATTCATTATGATTTACTAAAGTTTAGTAAATATGGTTATACTTACAAGTTTAAGTATAATTTTGGATCATTGAAGAGTTTCAATGATAGACAAAATGAGAAAGAAGAATCAAATAAGGTAGAAAGATAAAAGCTTCTCCAATCTGAAGAGATGGGAGAGTACTTGAGTATTTTGTTTTATGATTATCTTAGTGATTATGAAACCATATCACAATTGATCATCTAAGGACATCTTAGTTCATTTGTTTGGCTAAGGAGAGGAATAATGAGTTGTTGAAATGGTTAAATCAAAAGATAAATCATACATCAAAATCAAATCTTAGAGTCATACTCCAAGAATGAGCCATTGAGTGACATAATCTTTAGAAAGTTTATAACACTTATCAAATGTAGAGTAAGATGTGTCCTACTCTTGTACATTTGAGGTTGGTTAGTTGTGATGTTTTGGATAAAACAAAGACCAACTAAGCCCAGTTATGGGAAGTGTTTAACTTGATAAGAATCCGCACTAACTATTGAATATTTGTTTTGTCAAGGAATGGTTCTTGACAAAGAGAATCATATACGTCAAGAGGTCAGTGGGAGTCTTAAAAAGATCTTAAGATAGGTTCAAAAGCTAATCTAGAGATTTGTTAATCACTAGCCCGCGACTTGAGGTCTGTAACCTATCATGTTGACATATTTTGTGCTCATCCCAGTTAAGGTTGGCTTTGCATTGGAGTTCTGAGAGTTCTCGACTGTTTGCATAACAACCTGGAAGCAATGGTAGACCCTTGTGCTGCCGGGTGGCAAGAAATTAAGATTGCACAAGTTTAGTCCATATGAATTTGGAAGTGTCACTAACCTAGTCCTGTGATTATGGTTTTGAAAAAATTCACATGGAAAAGAACACCATAAAAATCTAAGTGTCATAATGTTTCTCTTCGATTCATGAAAATGATGGTAAGGAAACACTTTCACTAAGTAGATTTTGAGTAGATAGCAATTGTGAGAATGACAAAAGGTCTCAACATTATGATTATGACATCCCTGTTCATAATTGTTTAGACACACAAGTGAGCTATCTAAGGAAAGGTGTATTTTTTTTATAAAGTCTTATCAAAGCAATTGCATATTAGAAATCTGCACTTTGGTAAGAAAGTCAATAAAGTGTTGGTTTCTAAAAGTCCAGCTGATCTCTGGATACATGTCAAAGCTAGTGGGAGCATAAGTGTTATGCTAGTAAGATAATAATCATTATGCTAGTGGGAGCATGATTATTATGTTAACTGTTGCAAGTCAGCAATATTAATTATAGAAAGCAAAAGTTTCAATTCGCCTTGAAAAAACTGTGTTGCTATAATTAAGGGAGAGGATTTTATACTTCACTCCAATTCTACAAGCTTAGATTGATATTTTAATCTACTTTAGTCAAGGATGTATATGAATGTTATGCTGGAATGGTTCAACATAAGGAAATTCTATATATGTTAGCTTAGATTGAGAATTTAATCTACTTTAGTCAAGAATATATATATATATATATATATATATATATATATATATATATATATATATATATATATATATATATATATATATATATATATGAATGTTATGTTGGAATGGTTCAACATAAGGAAATTCTATATATGTTGCGTTCTCAAAATTCGATTATGATTACGGCATCCCTCTTCATAGTTCGAATTATGAAAACATGGCAAATAAAAATTTTATAGCATAAATCATGTCCCATATGCTTTGGGTATAAGTTTGATTACATGTGCTATAATCCATTCTAAATTTTCCAAATGTCTAGGGCATTAAGATGGAAAAAGGAATAGAAATGGAAATGACTAAAATGATTAAGCGAAATTGTCGAGGACAGTCTGAGGTTTACCAAAGATTGGTTGCTCATGGACAATTAGAAGTATAGAGTAAGGACCATATTGAAATATTTTGAAAAGAGGCAACTCTTGTTCATAAGTGATGGTCAAAATGGTAATATGGAATTGTCTCCATAGGTGGAAGTTATTCTTTGAATCTGTGTAAGATTAAAGAACTTAATGCTAAGAAGGATGTTCAAAGGAATGTACTTTGAATTTGAGAATTCATTTCCATGGAATTGTTTTCCATTGGAATACTTTGTAATGTCTGTTGCCAAGTCTTTGTGACTTCTGTGCATAGTCATTACAAGGGGATAATTGCATATAAGTTTAGAATCTAACATATTACAGTAAATGGTAAGAGTTTGGTATTCTTGCATTTACAACAAGGATTGGAATTGTGAAATGAGCATCATTGGAATATTGTCAATTGATCTATTTCACAAAGAGAGGACCATACATAAACAAGTATGCATACCTGGAGTATGGCATAATTGTTGTTTGGAAAAACATAGTGTACATGCTTGGAGCATGGGACAACTAATGTCTTAATTCAAGCATAAAGTTGATTAATTGAAACATAAATAATGAGTAATAAATATGGTGCTTAAATAAAAGGTGTTTTTATTTACACTCAAAGTGTTGGGGCCATTTAAGATTAGTATTATTCTTGTGTTTCACTTTGCATGTTTTGACTTCCAGAATAATTATGTTATGGTATATATGATATTATTCAAACCATCCACGGTCAGTCATATGTTGGAAGTAGATATGAATCAAGACTGTCATGAATTTGGCTTGTATGATTTGTCTAAAGTGCTTTAGACAATGCAATGGTTGCTACAACACTCATGAGTACTCATAAGGGCTGAGTATTGGATTCAACCCACGTTCACTTGCATCACTTCATGGAATTTATCTCGAGTGATCGTGAGACGGTAATATCATATAAATCTTCAAACCTAGAGATATGAGTTGTTGACTATGAGTTGGTTATTCATTGATTGTACGAAAACGCATTGGTAACTCGATGTTATAAAACGTGCCTTTGTGAATAATTCAACAAGTAGTTAGTACAAGCATATCAGTCAAAGTTTATCTGTTCCTTCTAGAAATAGAAGCCATATCTGGGCCCCTCGATGATTTGGTTTTGACCTATGTACTGGGCCCGGTCAGAACCTAATTGATGTGTTCAATTTAGTTCTATGTCGAAACAAATCAGAGATCGAGAAACAAATGTTGGACAATAAGTAAGACCATGTTCCATGTGTTTGTTCGACTGATATCATGAGAACAGAGGATTATATGATCACATATCTTAAATGGTGTATCATCGTCATCTTAGTTCTGAGAGACTTTGAAAGAGCTACGATTGCTAGTCGGATTTTGAAGTCATATTTGCAAATATAGTTATTAGACTTATCCAAGTGGGAGACTGTTGGATATAGTGTCTAAGTCCATAACTTTATTTGATATGTACTTGACCCGACCCGGCATGGTCCATTTGGGTTGCATGGCATTGCAATACTTCGATAGACAAAATTAGAGAAAGTACACTTGTGATTATTAATATATTATAAGTTCTAATATATTAATAATAGTATTATTTAATTAGTATTGATCAAGTATTATTCTAGTATTAATTTGGTGATCAAAGTGAGACTAATTAGACATATAGGGTTGATTATGACAATCATCAATTCTTTTATGGTGGATTAATGATCTATGGTTTATCGGTTTGGTTATAACCATATGGAGCTCCATGGATAGTCCATGGGAGTTACAAACCCATGGGTCATGAGAAATGAAGAGTCATGACAATTAGGGTTTACATTTGTAACTCCTAATTATGACACATTATAAAAGAAACCCTATTGCATGCAAAATCGGCACTAGGGTATTCATAAGAGGGCATAACCGATTTTTGAGGCTAAGTGACATTCTCTCAAGTTATTCCAAGTTTGTAGTGTTGTGTGAAGCATTTGAGGCACAACATTTGGGGTGCTAGGCTTACAAAGTCTTGAAGGAATCCAAGCAACAACAAGGTATGTAATTCTACTAGTTCTATGTTTTATTATATATTCCCCATGCCATGCTAGTTAGGAAACAACCTTGAAAAAGAAATTTCCATGTATATAGAGAAAACATAGATTCAAGGTTATTAGGGTTGCATGTACACTTAGGAAGTGTTAGAATGCTCAAAACCCATCAATTTTATGATATGGTTGAGACATGTGATCTATGGATTTTATGAAATGAGATAACTTGATGATGTATCTTATAAATTGTTTTATGAATCGTTATATCAAAAATGAAATTTTTGGTCTTGAAAATTGGGATGTTACAAGTTGGTATCAGAGCCTTGGTTTGAAGGATTAGGGCATACTCTCGGGTGTGACTGGAGTCAAACTGAGGACTTGGTATGAAAATTTTCAAAAGAAAATCATTTCTATAAAAATAATTTTGAAAAGAGAAAAGAACTTTGAAAAGAACAAGGTGTGTGATGCATGCAATCGGCCGAGCTCAAGTAAGTTTTTCCCAAGATACCCATACATGTTATGTTATGATATGATATGATTATGAGAACTGCATGCTAGATTAGGGCTAAGGATCTAGGAAGGATGCCTTATATGCCTACTGTATGAGAACTGCATGCTAGATTAGGACTAGGGATCTAGGGAGATGCCTTATGTGCTTGCCTTATGTTCTTTTTGAAGTGCATGGTAGTACTGACTAGTCAGTGATATGATAGCCTGGATAGGATATGCTTGGTTTGGGTTACTCAATGCTTGAATGCTGCTTGCTTTGTGCTTTTAGAAGTTCTAGTTATCTTTAACTAACTAGTAAACGAATACTTTAAGTTACATATTGTGAGGACTAAATAATTTCAGAAGGTTAGGTCTAGCCCTATTTTGGAGCTCTCGTTTGAGTCTAACCGTTGTAGGTTAGGACCTCTCATTCGAAGAATTATCTGGTCTTAGTGATATGTAATGATATTCGCAAGCTAGTTAGGTAAAGGTAGTAGGGATTTTTTATGCAACTGATGGCGGAGAGTAGGTTGGAGAGTTACCCTAAGGTAAGCCTAGGATGAGATTAGTGCGGCAAGTAGTAGTAGTAAAAGGGACTTGGCGAAGTCAAGGAAATCCTTGAGGAAAGTACGGATAGATGTGGAAGGTAGTATGTGCGCATACTACCGAATGAAGAGGATCTATACTCGAGTCAAGGACGGCTAAGATAGAACCAAGGAACATGTAGAGTGTGTGAGACCTATCGAGGTTATATATGACCCTGATGATTATGTGTTTTGTTTCAGAATGGTGGTGACACATTTCGAAGCAGGAGGTTCAGGGTTTGGGTCGGGATCAATTTCAGGTTCGGGTGCAGGTTCCGAGTCGGTTGATGACAGACTACGCAAGTTCATCGCGTCAGAGATTATGAGAGGCATCCTTGAGGTGACCCTGTTGATTGTTGGGTCGATCAAGGAAGGGATCATCGAGCTGATGGAGGAGCGTCTAAGGGCGTTTAGGAGCGACGTGACATCTGGCCAGTATGGGACATGCACACTCTCCTTCAAGGATTTCAGGGGGTGTGGTGCGCCAGACTTCCACGGGGCAAAGGACCCCATTGTGGCCAGGAGGTGGATAGCAGACATGGAGTCTGCTCAGTTGACTAGGTTCTGCCCTGAAGGGTCGAAGGTCTAGTATGTTTCGGGATGTTTGAGAGACCGAGCTCGAGATTGGTGGGAGGAGGTTAGTGATTCGTTGGGAGCCCCAAACATTGAGGCTATGACTTGGTTGGATTTTGTGGCTAGGTTTAGGGCTAAGTTTGCGCCGGCTGTGGAGCTTCAGCAGCTGGCCAGGGAGTTTCTTGACATGAGACAGACTACTGAGTCAGTGGCGGAGATTATCGCCAAGTTCAGGGAGATGGCCTTGTTAGTGCCTCAGTACGCATGGGATGAGGAGATGTGGAAGACCCGCTACCACGACATGTTGAGAGCCGACATTTAGAAACATGTCAGCTACTCGTCATGTTCGAAATTGAATGACATGATTGCGAGGGAGAGGGAGAAGGAGATTGACATAGAGCACATCAGGAAGAGGAAGGCGGAGACTGAGTAGGGTGTTGGGGTTTCAGGGAAGAAACCCAAGGGATTCGACTCTAGGTCGAAGGGCCAGCATGGCCAGAGCCGCTGTGGGAAATGCGGCAGGTCACATGAGGGAGTTTGCTTGTGACATCCCCATTTTCACGGCCATAAAAGACCGATTTGTTTATGCTTTATTTTGAAAATTAGAGTAACCTTTTAAAGAAAAGAGTTACAGAATTTGTTCCCAGAAAAACATGATAAATACGCTATCAAAGCATCTTCGAAGAAATGTATTTTATTCATTTTTAAAACATTGGGATGTCATCGTCAATACAGAAACATAAGCATAAACAGAACTTACATTCATTATCACTAGTGATTTACATCTCCTTGATCTCTCAGTGTAATATAGCTTCATATCGACACATGTGATACAAATAAACTGAGTGGGTCAGGTTGCGAAACCTGGTGAGTACATAGGATTTTCAACCCATAATAATATAATGACGTTTAATCATTAAACAATCAACTCAATTACCCATCCCCATTATCTTTTTTATTTCTTAAGGATCTACCCTAAGAATCATTTATCATTCAGCCATTCAGTCCTAAGGATTGTCCTAAGGAGTAGGCACGAAGTCCATCGTTGCCAATGACACAGCTATCAATATTATCTATTAAACACAACTTCCAATATTATCATTTAGGTGTAGCTTCTAGAATTGTGACATTCTCTATTAAAGGCAGCTGCCAAGATTATGATTTACTCTATCAGGCGTTGCTGCCAATACTATCCTCAGAGCGCAACTGCTAGGATTTTTAAAAAACATCTACAGGTTGTGGCGCAGCTGCCAATGCTCATCTATAGGGTACTAGGTCCATTGCTGCCAATGTTCACTTATAAAGCACTATGTCCATACTGCCAATGTTCCTCTATATCAGCTTTCATCCCTCATCATTCATCTACTAATGTTTTACCCAACATATTTTGTAGATATAAAATACATATACAATTTAAATCATTTAAAACATGTATAAAATCGTTAATCCAACATAGATAGCAAGTATACAGATAATATGCACACGTAGCACGTAATTTATATACAATACTTCATATCTATGTGTAAGATGAAAGTGACTATACACTCACTTGTTAAAGTGACGACTCGAAATTTGAGCAGCGCTTCGCTTCTTAACAATATGATTTCCTTCGACGAAACCTAGTATTATTACCACTAGATTTTAGTCTAATATTTATTGTGACAAATTATTAGTTTAGATTTTTCAGTAACTTAGAGTCTACTTCATGATCTATCAAGTATGGATCAGCCAGGCAGGATAGTTGGGAGGTAGGACGATTTCGACATATAGCTTTTTTGAAATCCAACAACCAAATCCAATGTGACCATTCTAGACACCTCTCCCGTAAGTAGTTAAATCAGTATAACGAAATTGAGTCACTGATAAATTTTAATTAAAGGTTCATAATAATGATATTATAAGCTATACTTAAAGTAGGGTAGCATAACTTACTTAGCTAGGAGTCGAGATCTGCAGAGGAAGGGCAGAACCCCGATATGCTGGAGGAAGGGCAGAACCCCGATATGCTGGAGTGAGGTTAGATAGAGGGTCACGGGGAGTAGCCAAGTGGTACTCAAGACGACGGAGAGGATCCAACAGGTCCAAAGCAGGCTTTAGACTGCTTAGAGTCGGCAGAAAAGTTATGTTGACAAGCGTCGTTCGGACCTTGAGTTCTAGGTCGGAGATATGGTCCTCCTGAAGGTGTCACCTTGGAAAGGTGTCATCCGGTTCAGGAAGTGGGGCAAGTTGGGCCCCAGATACATTGGACCTTTCAGGGTTGCAGCCCGGGTGGGCAAGGTGGCGTATAGGTTGAATCTATCAGCCGAGCTTAGCCAGATCCACAACACTTTTCACGTCTCCCAGCTGCGGAAGTGTCTGGTACACGACTCTGTGGTGGTGCCTCTAGAGAATATTCATGTAACGCCCGTGTTTATGGGCTAAACATTAAAGATGATGTAATAGTCTAGTTCAACTATTGTAACGTGTTTTGAAGTAATAAGAATAAAATATGTGAATTTATGTGCTTTATACTTAATTATTATGATTTAATAAAATAAGGAAAAAAATAAGCATCGAAAATAAATGTTAGATAAACACGATATTTATGAAGAAAGTTGTAGTGGTTGAAACAAGGATTCCGGAAATATAAAGAATACCAAAATCCGAGTTATAACGAAGAAGTTATGACCTATCAAAGTTTCGTGATAGAACCTGCATGACACTGTGTGACGTAAAAAGTGAATTTACGATAAAGTGCTTTTTAGCCTTAACAATCTAAATGAAATTCGTAGTACACATTAAACTGAGAGCGTGCATAAAAAGAATGTCCAAATCTGAATTCGCATGAGGAAGTTATGAATTTTCTATGATTTGGCATAGCAGTATGCAACCTAAAATTCGAATTATAGACCAAGCGATTTTTAGCCGACACAACCTAAACAAGAATCGAAGATCTCGTCGATATTAGTTCAACGGTAAAAAGACAGATAAAAACAGACATCACATGAAGAAGTTATTTATTTTTAACGAACTCTTTCCATGTCGGCCTGTTAAAAATATAATTTTATCAATAAAGTCAAAATTAGCCGACGGAGTCACGTATCTCACCCCATCGACACGTTGGAGGCCTAGAAAACGAACCCATGTCATGTCTCATACGCCCAACGTACCGAAGTTACGCCCAACGTAGAGCATCAGAAGCCAGTATGCCCCGCGTACCTAAAGATTACGCCCAGCGTACCAAGGGTCAGGCTCCTATTATAAATAGCAAGCAAAGCCCTTCGGAAATGGTTGCTAATTCTCATAATCATTCACTCTCAATACCCACTCTAGCTACTCTAAACCACCCTGTAGCCTAGGGAACATCCCTAACACCCGAAGCAAGTCTCGAAATCCCAAAATCCCCGAGAAAATAAAGTTTTCGAGTCGAAACTTTGCCCGCGTAAAGCCCGGTTTTTGAGAAAACATCCTGTTTTCATCGAAAAAGATTGTTTTAAGGGACGAAGTGCTGTCCAATCACCATCTTATCAGGTGAGTGTATGGTCACTTTCATCTTACACATAGATATGAAGTATTTTATATAAAATACATGCTATGTGAATATATATTGTTTGTTTATTTGGGATGGATGTTGAAAGAATGATTTATACAGGTTTTAAATAATTTAAATGGTATATGTATTTTATATCTACAAAAATGTTGGGTAAAACATGGGTATATGAAATAGTTGGTATGTGATGAAAGAAGAGTTGGATAAATGAGATGATCAGTGATATAGATCATGAGATGAGGGTAAGGGGTGAAATATGAGAGAATCCCTTTACCCAAATGTTGCCCCCATCATCTAACAGAGTATGGATGACAACCATGGACTATTTTAGACGGTCTATGGAACACTAACATGCTTGCAACCTGTAGGTGTATGAACAATATGTTCATCAAATGTACTCTAAAAACCCATTGACATGTATTGGGAGTGGACTCACAAAAATAATACTGTCAATAAATGAGAGCTATGGACTTAGCACACATTATATAAACCCTGGCAGCTATGGACTTAGTGACTGTTGTATAAACCCTGGCGATGTTGTGACTTCGTGCCTATTCCTTTGGAGGAATCCTTAGGAATGATTGATAGATGATTCATAGGGTAAATCCTTAAGAAATAAAGAAGATAATGGGGATGAATAACTGGGTTAATTGTTTGATGATAAAATATCATACCTTTATTATTATGGGTTGAAAACCCTATGTACTCACCAGGTTTCCCAACCTGGCCCACTCAAGTTATTTGTATCACAAGTGTCGATACGAAGCTACATTACATTGAGAGATTAAAGGGGATGTAAAATCACTAGTGTAAATGAATGTAAGTTCTGTTTATGATTATGTTTCTATATTGACGATGACATCCCAAATTTTTAAAATGAATAAAATACATTTCCTCGGAAGTGATTTGATAACATATTTATCATGTTTTCTGGGAACAAATTCCGCAACGTATTTCATTAAAAGATACTCTGATTTTTAAAATCAAGCATAAACAAATTGGTCTTTCTGGGCCGTCAAAATTTAGGATGTCACAATTTAGGTGGATGACAGCCTGAAATACATTGATCGACCAATAACCATCCTTGACAGGAAGGAAAAAACCTTGAGGAACAAGGTTGTACAGTTGGTGAATATGCAGTGGCAGCACTGTAAGGGCTCAGAGTGGACATGGGATCCAGTGGAGGAGATGAGGGAGCACTATCCAGAGATATTTGAGGCAGCAGACTTCGAGGACGAAGTCTAATTCAAGTGGGGGAGAATTGTAACATCCGAATCATGAGGTATAAAATGTTAGTTTTTGCACTCGGAAGAGGCTCACGACATGATCCATAGTGGTCACGTCGTGGGTAGGGCAATTGACTCTTTGACCCGCGTCCTCGAACCTCACGACGTGAGGCATCATTTTTCACGACGTGAGCCAGGCCTAATGCTCCCAAACCCTAAAAATCGGGTATAAAAATAGAACGAGGTGGCTAGGGTCGCCCACCCTTAGCCTCTTTCACTCTTAAGTCACTGAAAACCCCAAATTTGATCCTTTTGAGACCTTGAGCCTTTGTTAGAGGTGTTGGTGTTAAACGTGTTTTCTTTTCTTTGAAGGAGAAGATGAAGAAGCTCTTGTGGTGACTCATTTTGGCAGGACCAGCTCATCTTTATAGACTAGCTGAACTTGTGAGCTCCAGTAAGATATTAAGATCCTACCTATTTCACTTAAGGTTGCTAAATCTAGGTTTTCGCTACCTTCTTTGCATGAGATCTTGGCTTACCAGGCATGAGGTTCATAAAGTTAGCAACTTTATGAACCATTGAGTCATTGGCTATATTAGAACCCCTGGATCTGGACTTTGGTGCAAGTTATGCCCACCAAGCTTGAATCTTTATGATTATATCAACTTTAAACCTAGCTAGTGATTAAGTCATGCATTGGCAATGCATGGCTGAAAATATACGATTTTTATGGTCTTTTAGACTAAATAAGGTATTCTGGAAAGTCTCAACGCTCATCTTAAAATATTAAGAGCTCAATGCTCATTTTAAAATATTAAGGTATTCTAGCCGTATGTTCATGTTATATTATTATGTAGTAGTGGTAGGGGTGAAATAGTCCCTGATTACCGGTTGAAAGATACCGAAGAGGAGGCCATCTCCCGGTTATCGGTTTAAAGATACCGAAGGGGAGGCCTGCTCCCGGTCACCGGTTGAAAGATACCGAAGGGGAGGCCCGCTCCCGGTTACCGGTTGAAAGATATCGAAGGGGAGCCCAACTTCCAGTTATGTAAGTTAGATACCGAGGGATAGGCATTATGTGTTTATGGTATGTGGTATGATGGGGGAACTGGCCAAGCTTTGTGCTTACAATTTTCAATTTTGTTTCCAGGTACCTCTACATCAATGGGGTAAATGTCGGCACGGTAGCAGTGTATCACACACTGTAACATCCCAAATGTCGAGTCCAAAAATTTCGTTTGTAATTAAGTAATTTATAAAATCGTTTACTGAAAACAGTGTCATTTTCATATCTATCCATAAACCATCATGAACGTATCTCAAATTCAAAACATAGAACAATAGTATAAATCTGAGTACAGTCCCAGAAACTCATTGCGGAAATCATGAGTGTGTGTGATGCGCTGCTACGCCGCCGGCTCCTCCCCTTGAAGAGGTACCTGAAACCAAAACTGAAACTATAAGCACAAAGCTTAATGAGTTCTCCCGTCATACTACATACCACACAATCATACATGCTGCCAGACAATTCTGGGGTGCCCAACCTACCCATCTCAAGCCATTCTAGGGTGCTGACTACCCGTGTCTAGCCATTCTGAGGTGTTGACTACCCATGTCAGGGCATTCTGGGGTGCCTGCCTACCCTCTAGTCTATCTCACCCGGTCACGGGGACTGTTTCACCCCTACTTCTATCACATAATAACATATCATAAACATGTTGTCAGACATATCTGGGGTGTCCGACCTACCCTTCGGTCCTAACAACCGATCGGGGGACTATTCCCCACCTACTACCACTATCACGTAGAACATATCATACTGTCACATAGAACATTTCAAGTAATAGCACACCAGACAATTATCACAAATACAATCATCTCAACTGTAGTCAACTACTAGTGGGTTGGCCTTTATAACATCCCAAATTTCAAGTCCAAAACTTTCATTTTAGTTAAGTAATTTATAACATTGTTTACTAAAAACCTTGTCGATATCAAATCAAACCATAATCCATCAAAACATATCTCAAAATCAAAACATCGAATAGTAATAGAAATCAGAGTACAGTCCCATGAATCACAAAATGCGGAAATCTAATGTGCATGTGATGTGCAGCTACCGCGTCGGCTCCTTCCCCTTCGATGAAGAGGTACCTGAAACAAAAATGAATACTATAAGCACTAAGCTTTGTGAGTTCCAGTTGGATTAGTGTCTAAGTCCATAACTATTTTGGTATGTACTTGACCCGATGGTGCATGGTCCTTTTGGGTTGCCTTCACCAAAGCAACTTGATTGGAGAAATAAATAGAGAGAGAGGTTATTATGATTTATTAATATGTTATAAGAATAATATATTAAAGGAGAAATCATATTTTTTTAATTAATATTGGTCAATAATTAATTAAGAATTAATTTTGTGATCAAGTGTAATTAATTAAACTAGAGGGGCTGAATTGTAATTATGTGATAGTTACAAAATAAGGTAAGGATTATCTTAAATATAGGGTGAACGAATTTAAGGAGATAATGCCTTAGAATTCGACTAGGATAAGGGTTTCTAAGACTTATCTTATGGTTGCTTGGTGGGCAAGCAACTAGATAAGGATAAGGACTAAAACCCTAATCTTTACACCTATATAAACCCCCTAAGGCTCATGAATTCGTCTAAGCCTTCCCAAGAAGTCCTAAGGACGAATTCCTACCTCTCTCCTCTCTCTTTATACCTTCTCCATTTGCTCTTGGTGTTTGTAAGCCATTAGAGGAGTGACACTTGTGACTCTAAGCCTTCCAAAGTCAATTCAAGGAGGAATTGGGATTGTTATTACTACATAACAATCAAGGTAATATCATAAACCTAATTATATGTTAATATTGATTTCCATATGTTGGAATTAGGGTTTATAGTCTTGGATTCAAAGCATGTACAATAGAGAAACCTAGATCCAAGCATTAGGGTTTGTATGAGCACATAGGATGTCTTATGTCCAAAACCCATCAGTTCCCCCATCATACCACATACCATACATAACACATACTTCCAGGCATATCTGGGTGCCTGACCTACCCCTTTAGTCCTCTCGACTAGTAACCTTGCCTAGCATACCTGGGTGCTGGCCTACCTGTTTGGTCCTCTCAACCGGTAACCTAGCCTAGCATATCTAGGTGTTGGCCTACCCCTTCTGTCCTTTTGACCGATCATCGGGGACTATTTCACCCCTCTACTAGTATCACATAAAATCATAGCATATAACATAAGATAACTAACATGATTGGGCACTAACTACCCCTTTGGTCCTTTCGACCAATACTGGGGTCTATCCTATCCCTACTATCATATAACACATAGCATCATAGCATACTAGCACGTAATCATGACGTATAACACATACCAGACAATTATCACAAAGATAATCATCTCAACTATAACTCATACTAGTGGGATGGCCTTGGTGCCTTAGACCCACTTCTACTGGAAGGTAACTCACATCGATGTCGTGTAGTATCCGCACAGTCCTCGACACATGTATCAACTCATCTCGACTCCTCAATCCCTACACAACGATCTTTCTCGATTACTATGCATACTAATAACCCTTACAGGAGTTACCCCAAACCCAAGTCAAAGTCAAGGTCAAAGTCAACCTCCAGTTGGCTCGACTCGCCGAGTTGGCCCGCCAACTCGTCGAGTCCTCTATTCCATTATCTGCCCCAACCCGACTCTACTCGTCGAGTCTAGCAAAAACTCGACGAGTCTAGCAAAAACTCGACGAGTTCTCCTTCAATCAAAACATCGGGACAATCTTCAACCGACTCGCCGAGTCCTTCCTTGAACTCATCGAGTTCAGCTTCCTTTTATGAGCTTGTCTAGTCTGTGACTCGCCGAGTTGTATGAATAACTCGTCGAGTTCGTCCTCATGGGTTGGGAGATTGCCTTGGACTCGCCGAGTTTGTTCATACACTCGCCGATTCCTATGATTTCTAGGTCCAAGACAAACATTTAGTAGGCTGAGTGTTCCTTCCACTCAACCAAAACCATTTCTAGAAGATGATTTTGGGGAAAAAGCGTCCCGACTAGCCGAGTCACCCAAGTGACTCGCCGAGTCCCTGTTTGTCCAAATCGATACAGTCGATTACAATGGTTCTTAACGCATCAAAACCAAAACCATGGTTCTTACAATGGTTGAGTGTTCCTTCCACTCAACCAAAACCATTTCCAGAAGATGATTTTGGGGAAAAAGCGTCCCGACTAGCCGAGTCACCCAAGTGACTCGCCGAGTCCTTGTTTGTCCAAATCGACACAGTCGATTACATGGTTCTTAACGTATCAAAACTATAGATCTGGCCTCCTAGGGTCCCTTTTTCATGTAAAGCTAAAAACTTGATGTCCATGCATAGGTCTTTAAGCTCAAAAGACCCAAAAAATGAGGTCTACAAGGTGCATAGGGCTCTCATGGCCATAAAGTTGGCACCTTTATGCCATGAGGACCCTTCAAGGCCCATGATCTGAAGCATTTACCCTTCACTATGCTCTGGAACCCGAAATAGCTTAGAAATGTCCCAAAGATATCAAGTTCCAAGCTCTAAAATGGATCTATCAAATGGAAAACCAAGGCTGGAGCTTTTTACCTTATATGAACTGGATATGGAACACAACCTCTAGATCCATTAGCCTCAACTCGATCTCTCAAGCTCCTTCCTTCTTCTCAAGCTTCACAACCACCAAATGCACAAAAAATGGCTTAATAATACTCAAACACAACTAGTGTTTCGATTTAGGGCCTTCTGGAAGTAAGAGGGACGATGGAGGCTGGTTGGGGAGAAGGTAAGTTGTTTAAATAGGGTGCAAACCCTAATTATTAGGGTTTTGTCCAAACGGCTCCTACTAGTTGAGTCGGTCTGCCTACTCGTCGAGTAGGTCACTAAACTCCCGTGTCCAAAGTCGATTCTACTCGACGAGTTGGGCCTCCAACTCGCTGAGTCCCAGGCCAAAATGTGGTAATTACTTTAATAAAAATACGTACCAGGAACCGGGTGCTAGAAATCTCCCCCACTTATTTTAGACTTCGTCCTCGAAGTCTGCTGCTCTATTCGAGAACAGCTCGAGATAGTGCTACCTCATTTTGTCCTCCAGCACCCACATCCATTCCGAGCCCTTTCGGTGTTGCCATTGCACCTTTACCAACTCGAACCTCTTGTTCCTCAGATCCTTCGACTTTCGGTCGAGGATCGCCACAGGCCGCTCGATGTAGTTCAGGCTGTCATCTACCTGAATATCTTCCAAGGGCACCATTGCCAAGTCATCCACTAGGCACTGCCGCAACTGGGAGACGTGGAATGTACTGTGAATCTAACTGAGTTCGGCCGGTAGGTCCAGCCGATATGCCACCTTGCCCACCCGGGCTATAATCCTGAAAGGTCCAATGTATCTGGGGCCCAACTTGCCCTGCTTCCTAAACCGGATGACGCCTTTCCTAGGCGACGCCTTCAGAAGCACCATGTCCCCGACCTGGAATTCCAGGTCCGACCGTCGCTTTTCGGCACAACTCTTCTGCCGACTCTAAGCAGTCTGAAGCCTACTCCTAACCTGCTGAATCCTCTCCGTCGTCTTGAGCACCACTTCGGTGCTCCGCATGACCCTCTGGCCAACTTCAACCCAACATATCGGGGTCCTACACTTCTTCCCGTATAACATCTCAAAGGGAGGACGATCGATACTCGTGTGATAGTTGTTGTTGTAGGAGAACTCAGCTAATGGGAGGTAGGTATCCCAGCTACCACCGAAGTCTAGTACGCATGCCTGCAGCATATCCTCCAGAGTCCAGATGGTTCGCTCACTTTGACCATCCGTCCGCAGGTGAAAAGTGGTGCTAAAGTGTAGACGAGTAACCAAGTCGTCGTGGAATTTCTTCCAAAATCTGGAAGTAAACCACACATCTCTGTCAGAAATCACGGAGACTAGCACTCCATGTCGAGCCACAACCTCTTGAATGTAGATGTCAGCCAGCTTCTTGGCCGATATGCTCTCCTGGATCGGTATGAAATGAGAACTTTTGGTTAATCAATCCATGATGACCCACATGAAATCCACTCCCCGCACGGTCCTGGGAAGTTTGGTGATGAAATCCATGGTAATATCTTCCCATTTCCACATGGGAATATCTAACGGCTACATCTTGTCGTGTGGCCTCTGGTGCTCAGCCTTGACCTTCCTACAGGTCAAGCACCGCTCTACATACCATGGTACATCCCGCTTCATGCGGGGCCACTAGTAATCAGGGAGAAGATCCCTATACATCTTCATCGCCCCGGCATGGATAGAAAACCTGGATTTATGCGCCTCCTCCATCAATACCTTGCGCACACCCCCATGACATAGGGCCCACCCTCTACGGTGTAGTGTTAACAATCCACGACTGTCATAATCGAAGGAGGAAACCTGGCCCAGAATATGCTCACTCTTACGATGTTCCTCCTTCATGGCCTCCTGTTGGGCCTCTCGAATCCGCTCTAATAGTGGAGTCACTACTGTCATCCGCAAGCATATGTCTTTGATCGGCGCTGTCTTGCGGCTAAGCGCATCGGCCACGACATTGGCCTTCCCTAGGTGGTATAGGATCTCACAATCATAATCCTTCACCATATCTAGCCATCGACGCTGCCTCATGTTCAGATTCAGCAGATCCATGAGGTACCTCAGACTCTTGTGATCCGTGTAAATGGTACAACGGACTCCGTAGAGGTAGTGTCACCAAATCTTGATTACGAAAACAACCGCCCCCAACTCCAAATCGTGTGTTAGGTAGTTCGCTTCGTGAGGCTTCAGCTGCCTCGATCCCGATCCCGATCCTGACCCAGATCCTAAACCTGAACCCGAACCCAATCCTGATCCTGATCTTGACCCAGATCCTCCTGCTCCGTGACGCGTAATCATCACCATTCTGAAACAAAACACATAGGTGTCAGGGTCATACAATACATCAGAGGTCTTACACACTATACAATCTCTGCCTGAGGGTCTCAAATGCTACCTGCTGCTCAGTCCCCCAACAAAACACCACCGACTTCTTAGTCAGTCGGGTGAGCGGTACAACTATCTTGTAGAAATCCTGGATAAATCTCCTGTAGTACCCTGCCAACCCTAGGAAGCTCCAAATCTCAGATGGAGATCTCGGGACCTCCCACTGCATCACAGCCTCTATCTTAGCCGGATGTACCAAAATACCCTTCTGATTGACGAGGTGCCCAAGAAACTGCACCTCACGCAACCAGAACTCGCACTTGGATAACTTTGCGAAAAGTCTCTCCCTCCTCAGAATCTCTAGCACCTCCCTCAGGTGCTCCTCATGCTACTCCCGAGTCTTGGAATAAACCAATATGTCATCAATGAATACTATCACTGACCGATCCAACAACGGCCGACATACACGGTTCATGAGATCCATGAACATGGCTAGAGCATTGGTGAGCCCAAACGGCATCACCACGAACTCATAATGACCATACCGGGTCCTGAAAGCAGTCTTCTGCACGTCCTCATCTCTGAATCGCATTTGATGATACCCGAAGCGTAAATCGATCTTGGAAAACCAAGACGCTCCCTGCAACTGATCAAACAAATCATCTATCTGTTGGATATAGTGTCTAAGTCCATAACTTTATTTGGTATGTACTTGACCCGACCCGGCATGGTCCATTTGGGTTGCATGGCATTGCAATACTTGGATAGATAAAATGAGAGAATAAGGCACTTATGATTATTAATATATTATAAGTTCTAATATATTAATAATAGTATTATTTAATTAGTCTTGATCAAATATTAATTTAAGTATTAATTTGGTGATCAAGTTGAAACTAATTAAATATATGGGGTTGATTATGACAATCATCTAAACTTTTATAGTGGATTAAATGATCCATAGTTTATGGGTTATGGATATAACTATTTGGAGCTCCATGGATAGTCCATGGGAGTTACAAACCCATGGGTCATGAGAATGGAAGAGTCATGACAATTATGAGTCTTCATGATGAAACGCTAATTGTGACACCACTATAAAAGGGACCCCATGGCTAGGAAAATCGGGCACTAGAGTATTAATGTGAGGGCATAGCTGATTTTGAAGTGTAGATGTATTCTCTCTAGTTATTCCAAGATTGTAGTGTTGTGTGAAGCATTTGAGGCACAACATTTGGGGTGCTAGGCTCACAAAGTCTTGAAGGAATCCAAGCAACAACAAGGTATGTATTTCTACTAGTTTTTATGTTTTATGTAATCCCCATGCCATGCTAGTTAAGAAATAACCTTGAAAAAGAAATTTGCATGTATATAGAGAAAACATAGATTCAAGGTTATTAGGGTTACATGTACACTTAGGAAGTGTTAGAATGCTCAAAACCCATCAGTGGTATCAGAGCCTAGGAAATTTTTTCTATATACTTGATGCAAAACTGGTTAAAAATCGAAAAATCTGCTCACTGACGACTGGACTCGCCGAGTTCATGGGGAGGACTCGCCGAGTCCATGAACAAATTCATCCTACTCGACGAGTAGTATCATGCACTCGACGAGTAGGAGCGTGTTGGGCAGTTTTCCGAGTTTTGTTGCAGGAAATGGATTGAAATCATTATCCCAATTTGTTTTGGACTTGTAAAATATGTTTTTCAAAGTGATAATGATTATGTTAACCCATTTTACATGAATTTTATCAATTTTCAAGTATTATATATGTTTATATGATTTCTTGAAATTGCTTGACATGAATTTGTGTTCTTATGAGTTTTAGAAGATCATAGGAATTTTGTGTAACCTCCATGTGTGTTTAATTCATGATCTTAATGGCAATGATGGTGTCCATAACTTGTCCTCAAGTTATGGATAACCAAAAGTTACTTCTTTAAATTGTGATTAAAGAACTAAAGAGGTTTCATAAAATGGAGAGTCTTCATTTTTATGAACCATTAAAACTCATAAGTTACAAATTGAAGAGACTTGGAATAGTTTCGATTCTTGCCCTCAAGTTTTGGAATTTGAAAAGTCTTACACTTTAATACTTTAATTCCAAATTAAACCTTAGATTTTTAAAAAGTTTAAAAATCAACACTTATACTATTATTATAATTTTATTATATAGATACGTATAAGAATATGTCATTCTTACCGTTAGTAGGCCTCATTCACGAAGCCGGTCTATAAGGGGGGTATAAGGTAGTTGCCTATAAAATGGTGACTTAATGGGTGTCCACTATCACCTACCGTTTCCTTGATCGGTGGAGGGTCGTTGGCCGAACGGGTAGGATACGACTTTAAATACTCATTAAAAGTATAATGAATTATAAAGTAACTATACATTATAAATTCTCAATCTTAGTTACTTTAGGAAAATGTGAAATTGGTGCTAGCCCATAAAATTACACTTTGTACCTTACCAAGTCGTTAGTGGAGTGTGTGTGGTTAACCGACACACTAACATGGACTAGTAAGAGTGGCAAATGGTAACTTGACTTTATTATAGATCGGTGGAGCGTGTGTGGTTAACTGGCACATCGATTAGGTAATATTGTTGAGGGTACCAAGTCAATTTGTATGGTTATTCACACCTTGTTTGTGATCCTCGACATCCCAGTCACAAACCTGAGAGGGCACAATCGAGATTCAAACATGCCATTGAAAGTTCAATGTATCTCAAAACATCTAGGAGTTTCAAATCCAATTAAAACTTAATTATATTTCGTTTTTCATGGTGGAAATTGGTAAATTGTCATTTGCCTACCTTCAACTATTTTATAACTTGGATTACGGCATCCCTCTTCCAGTTATAAATAGGATGTTGGATCCTAGCCTTAATATTTCATATTCGGTGTTATATTAAGGACTTTAAATCAACTAACTTGAATTTCTCCCATTATAGATGTCTAGTTTAGACAGCTATGGTCTTCCCAAATCTTTAGGAAGAAGCTTCCTAATGAAGATGATATCCCAAATGGCAACCAAGGTGAAAGATCAATCCCTTTGTTGTGCATTAGTGGGAGTGGAAATCATACTTCACTTCCTCCACCTACTCCAATAAATCTCCCTATCCCACAAGTTTCAGGACCTGATAAGTTCTAAGTCACTCATTTCCTATTGGCAAACAAATTCTATATGTGCTTTGGTCTTGGAGATTAAGTCACATATTGACAAGCCGGGAGAGTCGGGTGTCGAAGTCTCAAGGTAGTTGGTTGTTGGCTTGGTCACTCCCTGATGACAGATCACGACATGACCCTTAATGATCTTACCTATTTGCTTGATGATGCTGAATCAGCAATGATTTGGAGCATTGGTAAAACAAAATTTGATTGGAAGATCAACTTCCCAAACTTTCGTGGACATTGACAATGGTAACATTAGAAGTCCAGAAAACCTTTCTCTTCCCAACTGAAAGGGATTAGCCATAGTCAACTCGGTTGACCAAATGGTATAGAGAAAGTCTAAGTCTATGATAGTCTCGTGTACCGTTTCCAAAGAGTCCATATGTTTCAGTTGCCAAAGGAAGGGCATTGGTTGCGAAGCTGCCATATTTACCTAAAAGTCCATAAGGATAGTAAAGTCAAATGTTTGACTCTGCTTTAGGTAAAGTCCATTATCTAACTTTATTAAGTTTCTATTCTGAGATTCTTATTGCATGATGTGACTGGGTCACATATTGATGTTTAAGAATCAAAAAAGAGTGAAGAAACATAAAGGTAGTATATGATGATTCTGATCGTGAAGATGGATTTCGATCGCATGGTTCGGTGATCAGAGTTTTGAGTTGTTACTTAAGAGTTAGATATATTGCTTAGGAATAGATAACAAGTTTTCCGTATGGATTGTAAGGATAAGTTTTCCACAAAGTTTTAAAATAAAAGAAAATGGTTTTGATTTTATTTATTTTAAGTATCCTTACAATGGCATTTGTGAAAAAGGTTGTTGCTTATATGTTTCCATTGATAAGCAATATGGGTAAATGGATTTGATTCTTTTCATTAGTGGTAGTGTCATAATTTACCAAATAAGGAAAGATTCTCATCACCCAAGTTTCAGTTGGATAGAAACTTGGAATCATGAAAGTTGTATTGTGTGATGAATGAGAATTTTCATATTTGGTAAATTAAGACTAATTCCTTGATCACATTCGCATGTGAGTAAAGCGAAGGACTAAGAGATTGGGTACACTTGGTTGTGTGCTGGTCAGGTCCACCACAAAGGTTGATAAGATTATTCATTATGATTTACTAAAGTTTAGTAAATATGGTTATGCTTACGAGTTTAAGTGTAATTCTGAAACATTGGAAAAGTTTCAATGTATGGCAGAATGAATAAGAAGAATCAAATAAGGCAGAAAGATAAAAGTTTCTCCAATCTGAAGAGATGGGAGAGTACTTGTTTATTTTTTTTTATGATTATCTTAGTGATTATGGAACTATATCACAATTGATCCTCGAAGGACACCTTAGTGTGTATGTTGGCTGAGGAGAGGAATCGTGAATTATTGAAATGGTTAAATCAAAAGATAATTCATACTTCGTTCCAAAAACAAATCCTGGAGTTATACTCCAAGATTGTAACTTGAGTGACATAGTCTTTAGAAAGTTCATAACACTTGTCAAATGTAGAGTAAGATGTGTCCTACTGTCATACATTTGAGGTTGGCTAGTTGTGATGTTTTGGATAAAACAAAGACCAACTAAGTGCAATTATGGGAAGTGTTAAACTTGATAAGAATCCGCACTAACTATTGAATATTTGTTTTGTCAATGAATGGTTCTTGACAAAGAGAATCATATATGTCAAGAGGTCAGTGGGAGTCTTAAAAAGATCTTAAGATAGGTTCAAGAACTAATCAAGATATTTGTTAATCACTAGCCCACGACTTAAGGTTTATAACCTATCGTGTTGACATATTCTATGCTCAGCCCAGTTAAAGTTGGCTTTGCATTGGAGTTCTGAGAGTTCTCGACTGTTTGCATAACAACCTGGAAGCAATGGTAGGCCCTTGTGCTGCCGAGTGGCAAGAAATTAAGATTGCACAAGTTCAGTCCATATGAATTTGGAAGTGTCACTAACCTAGTCCTGTGATTATGGTTTTGACAAAATTCACATGGAAAAGAACACATACACCATAAAATCTAAGTGTCATAAGGTTTCTCTTCAATTCATGAAAATGATTGTGAGAAACGCTTCCACTAAGAAGATTTTAAGTAGATAGCGGTTGTGATATTTGCATTCTCATATTGTTAGTGGAGCGTGTGTGGTTAACCGACACACTAACTAGTGAGAATTGCAAAAGGTCTAGACAAACATGTGAGCTATCTAAGGAAAGGTGTATGTTTTTTTTGATAAAGTCTTATCAAAGCAATCTAGTATCAGAAATATGAACTTTGGTAAGAAAGTCAATAAAGTATTGATTTCTAGAAGTCCAGTTGATTTCTGAGTACATGTCAAAGCTAGTGGGAGCATAAAGTGTTATGTTGGTAATCATTATGCTAGTGGGAGCATGATGATTATGTTAAGTATTGCAAGTTAGCAATGTTAATTATAGAAAACAAAAGTTTCAATTTGCTTTGAAAAGTTGTTTGCTATAATTAAGGGAGAGGATTTTATACTTCATTCCAATTCTACCAACTTAGATTGAGTTTTATCAACTTTAGTCAAGGATATATATGAATGTTATGTTGGAATAGTTCAACATTAGGAATTTCTATATATGTTGCGTTCTCAAAATTCGATTATGATTACGGCATCCCTCTTCATAGTTCGAATAATGAAAACATGGAAAATAAAAAATTTTATAGCATAAATCATGTCCCATATGCTTTGGGTATAGGTTTGATTACATGTGCTATAATATTCATCCATTCTAAATTTTCCAAATGCCTAGGGCATTAAGATGGAAAAAGGAATAGAACTGGAAATGACTAAAATGATTAAGCAAAATTGTCGAGGACAATCTGAGGTTTACCAAAGATTGGTTGCTCATGGACAATTAGAAGTATAGAGTAAGGACCATATTGACATATTTTGATAAGAGGCAACTCTTGTTCAGAAGTGATGGTCAAAATGGTAATACGGAATTGTCTCCATAGGTGGAAGTTATTCTTTGAATCTGTGTAAGATTAAAGAACTTAATGCTAAGAAGGATGTTCAAAGGAATGTACTTTGAATTTGAGACTTCATTTCCATGGAATTGTTTTCCATTGGAATACTTTGTAATGTCTATTGCCAAGTCTTTGTGACTTCTGTGCATAGTCATTACAAGGGGATCATTGCATATAAGTTTAGAATCTAAAAAATTACAGTAAATGGAAAGAGTTTGGTATTCTTGCATTTACAACAAGGATTGGAATTGTGAAATGATCATCATTGGAATATTGTCAATGGATCTATTTCACAAAGAGAGGACCATACATAAACAAGTATGCATACCTGGAGTATGGCATAATTGTTGTTTGGAAAAACATAGTGTACATGCTTGGAGCATGGGACAACTAATGTCTTAATTCAAGCATAAAGTTGATTAATTGAAACATAAATAATGAGTAATCAATATGGTGCTTAAATAAAAGGTGTTTTTTATTTACACTCAAAGTGTTGGGGCCATATAAGATTAGTATTATTCTTGTGTTTCACTTTGCATGTTTTGACTTCCAGAATAATTATGTTATGGTATATATCATATTATTCAAACCATCCACAGTCAGTCATATGTTGGAAGTAGATATGAATCAAGACTGTCATGAATTTGTCTTGTATCATTTGTCTAAAGTGCTTTAGACAATGCAATGGTTGCTACAACACACATGAGTACTCATAAGGGCTGAGTATTGGATTCAACCCACGTTCACTTGCATCACTTCATGGAATTTATCTCGAGTGATCGTGAGACGGTAATATCATATAAATCTTCAAGCCTAGAGATATGAGTTGTTGACTATGAGTTGGTTATTCATTGATTATACGAAAACGCATTGGTAACTCGATTTTATAAAACGTGCCTTTGTGAATAATTCAACAAGTAGTTAGTACAAGCATATCAGTCGAAGTTTATCTGTTCCTTCTAGAAATAGAAGCCATATCTGGGCCCCTCGATGATTTGGTTTTGACCTATGTACTGGGCCCGGTCAGAACCTAATTGATGTGTTCAATTTAGTTCTATGTCGAAACAAATCAGAGATCGAGAAACAAATGTTGGACAATAAGTAAGACCATGTTCCGTGTGTTTGTCCAGCTGATATCATGAGAACAGAGGATTATATGACCACTTATCTTAAATGGCGTATCATCATCATCTCAGTTCCGAGAGACTTTGAAAGAGCTACGATTGCTAGTCGGATTTTGAAGTCATATTTGCAAATATAGTTATTAGACTTATCCAAGTGGGAGACTGTTGGATATAGTGTCTAAGTCCATAACTTTATTGGTATGTACTTGACCCGACCCGACATGGTCCATTTGGGTTGCATGGCATTGCAATACTTGGATAGACAAAATGAGAGAATAAGGCACTTATGATTATTAATATATTATAAGTTCTAATATATTAATAATAGTATTATTTAATTAGTCTTGATCAAATATTAATTTAAGTATTAATTTGGTGATCAAGTTGAAACTAATTAAATATATGGGGTTGATTATGACAATCATCTAAACTTTTATAGTGGATTAAATGATCCATGGTTTATGGGTTATAGATATAACTATTTGGAGCTCCATGGATAGTCCATGGGAGTTACAAACCCATGGGTCATGAGAATGGAAGAGTCATGACAATTATGAGTCTTCATGATGAAACCCTAATTGTGACACCACTATAAAAGGGACCCCATGGCTAGGAAAATCGGGCACTAGAGTATTCTTGTGAGGGCATAGCCGATTTTGAAGTGTAGAAGTATTCTCTCTAGTTAATCCAAGGTTGTAGTGTTGTGTGAAGCATTTGAGGCACAACATTTGGGGTGCTAGGCTTACAAAGTCTTGAAGGAATCCAAGCAACAACAAGGTATGTATTTCTACTAGTTCTATGTTTTATTATATATTCCCCATGCCATGCTAGTTAGGAAATAACCTTGAAAAAGAAATTTACATGTATATAGAGAAAACATAGATTCAAGGTTATTAGGGTTGCATGTACACTTAGTAGGAGCAGGTGCTGACACCTTCCCCGCAACAACTAAACTCGGGCATTGGGACTTTTTATGTCCCCTATGATTGCACTGAAAGCAAATCAGATCTGATGCCGCAATGACGGTAGTAGTGGCTGTACAATCTCTGCTGATATGCCCAGTCCGACCGCACTTGTAGCAGCCGGAACTCCCTGCCTTGCACGCCCCATTGTGCAATCTACCACACTTGCCACATCGACCGTGGCTCTGCTGACTCCTGGATCTGAGATCTGAAACCTTGGGCTTTTTGCCCGAACTCCCTGAACCTGAAGCCACCTCCGACTTCCTTTTTCTCTCCATCTCAAGGTCAATCTCTCTCTCTCTCTCTCTCTCTCTCTCTCTCTTTCTCTCTCTCTCGCCCTAGAAATCATGTCATCCATCGTTTTATAGTTGGACCGGCTCAAAAAACTGGCGGATGTCACTCCGCAACATCTCATGATAACGGGCCTTCTTTATTTCCTCATCAGCTGCATATTGAGGAACGAGAAGTGCCCTCTCTGTGAACTTGGCGGTAATCTCCGCCACTGTCTCTGTAGTCTGGGTAAGATCCTGAAACTCCCTGGCTAACTACTACACCTCAATAACTGGTGTGAACTCAGCTTTGAACCTGGCTGTAAAGTCAGCCCAGGTCATAGCATCCAACGCCACGTCATTTCCAACCTCCTCCCACCAATCCTGTGCCCTGTCCTTCAGAAGACAGGACGCCAATCTGACCTTGTCCCCCTCAGGACATCTGCTCATGCGGAAAGCGTTGGCCACATCCGCCAATCATCTAGTACTCGCTATGGGGTCCCGCGCCCCCTGATAATCTGGAGCTCCACATGCCCGGAACTCCCTGAATGTAAGCGTGCGCGACCCCATCATGGCCGCCACCTCAACACGAAATGTGCCTAGTCTCTCCTCCATCAACTCTAGTATACCCTCTTTGATCAAACCGAATATCACTGGAGTCTGCTCAAGAATGATACCGGTCACCTCTGAAGTGAAAAAATCTCTAGTCTGCTCATCTAGGTGCTCGGCTCCCGAGCCTGATCCTGATCCCTCTCCGACACAGAAACTGTTGGCTGCTGGCCTAGGTCGCCAAACCACCATTCAGAAAACATATCATGGCAAACGTCAGTACACTAAAATATATCAAGGGATCGCTGCTACTACAAGCTTCTCGGTCTCATCTCAGCCTTCCTTGATTCGAGTACGGATCCTCTGCTTTTAGTAGTACGGGCCCATACTACCTTTCACATCTATTCGTACTTTCCTCAAGAACCACCTCGGCTCCACCAAGTCAGTCTAGTGCTACTGATCTTTGGTACTCTCATCCTAGGCTTGCCCTAGGGAACTCTATGACTCAACCAAAACCAGTCGTCAGCCGCTGAAGGACTCCATGTAATGCCAATTAGTCATCACCTGAATACCATCACATGTAACGAGGCTCGGATAATCCTTCGAGTAAAAGACTCGTTCCTATAATGGTTGGACTCAAACAAGAGCTGCGCAATAGGGCCAAATCCAGCACTCTGAGATTATTCAACCCTGATCACATGTGATGTGATGTATTCACCTAATGGCTAAGTCCCATTACTCAGAGTCCCACAAAGCACAAAGCAAGTATCATTCGGAAACACGAAACTACTCAAGCAACTCTATCCTCATAACGAGAAACTACACTAGCATACAATGCTAAGCTCATACTACCAGGCATAACCTAATCAGGCTATCCTACTGATGTCTACTCAATACTAGCATGCAATTCTCATAAAGCTGTAGGCACATAAGGCATCCTCCTTGATCCTTAGTCCTATTCTAGCATGCTGTTCTACTGAAACTGAAACAGATAATCATAATATAAACTTGTATGGGTAATTTGGGAGTACTTACTTGAGCTCGGTTGATCGCATGCACCACACCCTTTTCTCATTTTCAAAATTCTTTTCTTTTTAAGTCTCTTCCTCAAAAATTCTTTTGAAAACACTTTTCTTTTGAAAATGTTTTACCGTGGCCTTAGTTTGAGTTCAAATACACTCGAAAGCGTATCCGAATCCCTCAAACCAAGGCTCTAATACCAACTTGTAACATCCCAAAATACGACCCAAAAAATTTTGTTTAATCATTACTAAAATCATTATATCAATACCATAAAATAAAACCCATACGTCAATATCTCAAAACCATAACAAGTATCGCAAGAAAACTGTATCAAGACTGAATCAAATCATATCAATGAAGAGCTAAACCAACTCCCAGGACAAACTGAAGCTGTGGTGTGTGCGATGCCATCATCCCGAGCTCTTCTCTTTACTTATGGAAGTACCTGAAACCAAAACTGAAACTGTAAGCACGAAGCTTAGTGAGCTCCCCTAAACTACCACATACCATACAATAACATATAAACACATACTGGGCCTTGCCCACTACATCAGACTGAAACCCGGAAACTGCATCGGACTGAAGTCCGGAACTAACCAGGGCCTTGCTCTCTGCATTGGATCGAAGTCCGGAAAATGCATCGGACCAAAGTCCAGAACTAACCAAGGCCTTGCCCTCTGCATCGGACAGAAGTCCAGAAACTGCATCGGACCGAAGTCCGGAACTGACTGGACCTTGTCCCCTGCATCGAACCGAAGTCCGGAACTAACTGCATCGGACCGAAGTCTGGAAATTGATTGGGACCTTGTCCTCTGCATCGAACCGAAGTCCGGAACTAGCTGCATTGGACCGAAGTCCGGAAACCGACTGAGCATAACATAGCATAGCATAAACATATCAACTAGCATGAACACATAAACTGCATACTACATCGGGCCGTAGCCCGGAACACATAACACATAAACCCTGTCTAAGCCACGAAGGCATCAAACATTCTAACTACTGCATCGGACCGAAGTCCGGAAACTACTGCTAGTTAAATGGGCCGACATTGTGGCCTTAGACCCGTTCCTACTAGAATGAAACTCACCTTGTGATGCTGACGGCTAAACTCTTGAATGAGAAATCCCTAACTGCTGCTCCGACTGCTTCCCGACTATCAAGGGTAATAAAATACTAAATCAGAATAGGGATTCTCCTATGGGTAAAATGACCATTTTAACCCTGCTATGGCATGGGTGACAACATGGCCCAAACCCTTAATTCCTTCCAAGTCCATCCATGGACCCACTATAGGCCCACTAATGGCCCAATTTTTCTAAATTGAGCCTATGTCCTCGTATGGGCCCTACCAGCCCATAATAATCTTGGCCCATAATCTAACTTCTAGAGATCCAACAACAAGATAGGCTTTCCAAGCTTACTATTGGCCCATTAATGGCCCAACTTGCTATATTTGGCCTAAAGCCCTTTATTGGGCCTTACTCAAGTCCAATACTAAATCCTTGGTCCTTAGTAAATGAATTCTGATGGACCATTAAGGCCCAAGGACCCTAAGTCTGAAACTCAGCCCACATCGAGGCCCAAAACACTCGAAGCCCAAACTGGCAGCGTACGCGGGGCGTACACCAAGGTACGCTGAGCGTACTGACTGCTGGCTTGTACGCGGCGCATACCTCCTTGTACGCCCAGCATACAGCCCTGTAAAGCCAAAATCTCATTAAGTGCTTGATAATCTGATCCAGAAGCTACAAATCCAGATCCTAAGCTTGTGCCATGTCTTAAGCCATAAAGTTGCCTACTTGATGGTTTACAAGTCTCACAAAGGCTCAAACTTCCATAAATAACATTCTACTTCCATGGAGCTAACTAGATCTCATGCATGGTTCCATATAAGCCACAAAGATTGCAACTTTATTGCTAGGAAGATGTTTCTGAGCCTCAAGGATGGCAATCCAAACTCCAAAACCGACTTACAAGATCAAGACTCAACCTTGGGACCTAAAAAGGTCCAAACTTCCATAACCTAGATCTAGAAGGAAAGAGGAAGAAAGTTCAGAACTTTATACCTTCCTTTGCTGACCAAGAGGGTGCTAAGTCCAGATCCCTGAGCTCAAGCTTCTTCTCCAACTTCTTCCCTTCCTTCTACACTATTTCCTTTCCTTGAAACACTCACAAAAGCTTCTTCACACACAAAGAGAGGATAAGAACGAATTAGGGTTTCCTTGAGAGTGAGGAGGCTGATGGGAAAACAGGGAAGGAGGCTATAATGGAGTTTTTATAGCCTTAAACCCCTAAAATTATGGTTTTTCCTCTGGCCGCATACGTTGGGCGTACCATATGGTACGCTGCGCGTACGCTTCTCCTCCCCGCATTTCATTAAATCACTACGCCCAGCGTACAACGGGTTTACGCCCCGCGTACGGCTTATGGCCAGACTATGGCTCGGCCGAAAACAAAGAGGCCCAATCACATATACAATTCTATTATAACCCAACATAAAACTTGAGAATCTAAATAAATTTATACCTCGAAAGACGTTTGTTACATTTCAATGGCATGTTTAAATCTCGATATGATACCGAGGATCACAAAGCGGGTGTGAATAACCATGCAAATATACATGGTGCCCTCATTGTTACAGTCACCTATTCGATGTGTCGGTTAACCACACACGCTCCATCAGACTATGACAAACAATGAGTCACCCATTTCCACCTTTGCTTAGAACCAATTAGTGTGTCGGTTAACCACATGCGCTCCACTAACTTCTTAGCAAGGGTACACAATGTAATTTCATGGGATTGCATCAATTCACTTTGCCTAAAGTAACCAAGATTGGGAATTTTATAAAAACGTTTAGTTACTTTATATAGAATCATTATACTTATTAATAAGGAGAGGATTTCCCTATCATACCCGTTCGGCTAACGACCCTCCACCAGTCAAGCAAGCGGTGGGTGTAAGTGTACACCCATTAAGCACCATTTTATAGGCAACAACCTTATACCCACCTTATAGACCGACTTCATGAATGAGGCCTACTAACGGTAAGACTAGCATTTAAATTATATATATATATATATATATATATATATATATATATATATATATATTAAGCTTGTAATAATATAATAGTATAGGGTTGAATTTTAAACTTGTAAAATTCTAGGGTTTGAAATTTAAATTATTCAAAAATTAAACTTTTAATCACAAAATTTAAATTTCAAAACTTGAGGACAAGTTTTGAACTTTTCAAAACACAAGGGATCAAATAACAAATAATTTAAATTACACAATTAATTTGATAATTATCAATATTTGACCTAGTCAATATTTTTTGCAAGATAATTCAACAATTAATTCAAATAATCAAGTATTATCAAATAAGGAAATTATTATTTAAACAATTGGTAATTATCTTTTGTTTTGATGAGGATATTGATAAAAAGGTAATAAAATTCGGATTTTATTAGACTAAAACAATTTAGGTAATTATCCTTGAGCAAAACAACAAAAAATCCTGAAATTGCCTCTGTCTGACGCTCCGACTCGCCAAGTCCCCATATGGACTCGTCGAGTTCATCCTACTCGTCGAGTCCACAATGGGACTCGCCGAGTTCATCAGGCAGAGAGCAAGACAAATCGATTTTCAGCAAGAATCAAAACACAAAGCATCAAATTCAAGAGAAGCCAATCAAGGCTCTGATACCACTAATGGGTTTGAGCCATAAGAACATTCCTATGTGCACATGCAAACCCTAATGCTTGGATCTTGGTTTATCTAATGAACATGCTTTTCATCCAAGACTTGCAAACCCTAGATCTATGATATACAATTCGAAATTGACTAGACAAAGTAGATCTAGATGATTACCTATTTCTTGGAAGCTTGAATCTTGTTATCCTTGGAGCTTAGAGTCACAATTGTCACTCCTTTAATGGCTTACAAACACCAAGAAGCAAGAGGATGATATGGAGAGAGGTTGAGGGCACAAAATCGGCTCTAGGAACTCCTTAGGGTTTCTAGTAGCCAATTTCTGTAGCCCCTGGGTCCTTTAAATACATGAGCTGCTAGGGTTACAGCCTGAAACCCTAATTGGATTACTTAGGCTTTAAGCAGTCCAAGGATCCTTCTAGATTAGGGCTTGGACGATTTCAAGGAGCCCATGCACCTTATTTTCGTCCACCCCATGATCCATAAGGATCCACAGCCCAAAACCAACTATCATACAATTGACAGTTTTAGTCCCCTTTATTTAATTAATCTCTTTTAGCCACAAAATTAATTCTTAATTAATTCTTGTCTAATATTAATTAAACTATATGATTTCTCTTTTAATATATTAATCATATAATATATTAATAAATCATAATAACCTATTTATTCATAAATCATCCTATCATGTTGCTCTGGTGAAGGCAATACAAAAGGACCATGCACAATCGGGTCAATTGCTTACCAAATATAGTTACGGGTTTAGACACTAATCCAACAGATATTTTGGTGTATTCCAAGACCCAAGAGCAGCATGAGGAGCATCTGTGAGAGTTATTGGGAGTCCTGAGACCGGAACAACTGTACGCCAAATTCTCGAAGTGCGAGTTTTGGTTGTGAGAGGTCCAGTTCCTCGGACATCTCGTCAACCAGGAGGGGATTTTGGTCGATCCGGCCAAAATCGAGGCAGTTATGCAGTGGGAGGTCCCAAAATCTCCCTCGGATATTAGGAGTTTTCTGGGGATAGCAGGATACTACCGGAGATTCATACAAGATTTCTCCAAGATTGCAGTACCCCTCACTCCTCTGACGAGGAAAGGGGTGGATTTTCGGTGGGGCCCCGAGCAACAAAGGGCGTTTGAGACCCTCCGTCAGCGTTTGTGTGAGGCACCAGTCTTGACAGTCTCAGGGGAGTTGAGGATTTTGTGGTTTTCTGTGATGCATCCATCACAGGTTTAAGAGCAGTCCTCATGCAGAGAGGACGAGTTATAGCCTACGCATCGCGGTAGCTGAAGCCGCATGAGACGAGATACCCTACGCATGACTTGGAGTTGGGGGCGGTGGTGTTCGCCCTCAAGATATGGAGAAACTACCTTTATGGGATCCGCTGTACCATTTACACGGATTACAAGAGCTTGAGACATATCATGGATCAGCCGAACCTGAACATGAGGCAACGCAGGTGGCTAGATGTAGTTAAGGACTACGATTGTGAGATCCTTTACCACCCTGGTAAAGCGAATGTGGTTGCGGATGCTTTGAGCCGCAAGTCGGCTGGATCTTCTACCCCTGCGGTATGTATGAGGATAGCGGTGGATTCTCCGCTTATGAGTTTGATCAGAGATGCCCAGGTAGAGGGAATACGACCGGAGAATTGGAAGTTGGAGAGGATCAAGGGTGAGAATATCAGGTTCGTGCAGGATAGTCGGGGGTTACTGACCCGATGTGGTCGGGTTTGGGTTCCAGTGTCTGGTGGGGTTAGGTAGATGGTTATTGAGGAGGCTCATAAGTCTCACTTCTCTATTCACCTGGGGGCCACTAAGATGTACTAGGATTTGAGTTTGAGCTATTGGTGGCCGTGTATGAAGCGCGAGATTTCTTGGTACGTCGAGAGGTGCTTGACCTGTAGGATGGTCAAGGCCGAGCATCAGAGGCCGCATGGCAAGCTGCAACCCCTGGAGATTCCCATGTGGAAATGGGTACAGATCACGATGGAATTTATCACAAAGCTACCAAGGACGGCGAAGGGGTTTGATTCCATTTGGGTCATCGTGGATCGACTGACCAAGAGTGCCCATTTCTTGGCCATACGGGAGAGCTCGTCAGTGTAACACCTAAAACCAGAAAGTTCAAGAAAGGAAAGAAAACCCTAAGTCAAAGGGTCAACTCGCCGAGTCCAGGGAGGAACTCGACGAGTCCGAGCGGGATCTAGATCGAGGAGTGAGTGACCGACTCGACGAGTCGGAGAATGGACTCGGCGAGTCCGGTCTGAAGAGAGAAACCCTAATCCCGGGGGTTGTACCCTATTTAAGGGATGTTATGTCCCTTCCTCAGCCTCTATATCATCCTAGAGAACCTGTAAATCCTAGATTTCATGTGAGCTTCCATCATTTGAGGGAAAATAGCTTTGGAGGAGGGAATATTTGAAAGGAACTTGAAGATCAAGAGGGTTGCTTCAAAGGAGAGGTGTAGATCCGAGAACTATTTAAGTTTGTGCTCATCTTGGAGGTAATAAGCTGTTATCTTCCCTCCTTTGCATCTAGATATATCTTGGCTATGAGTTTTGGGGCTTTTATGCCATGTCCTTGAATCATTTCGAGTTGGAGCCCAAATTTGAAGTTGCTACTTCAGATCTATGTGTATTCTGGCCTAGAAAATCATAAAGCATCAGTCTTTGGGTTGGTTGTTAAGCCTCTTTGTCTTAAACCCTAGTTTGTAGTGTTTTGAGCCTTGATCTCCTTAGTTATATGTAAAGTTTGCAACTTTACATGGGGAATGGACTTTGGAAGTAAGGATCTATGATTTGGAGCCCCTGCATTGGCTCGAAAAGCCACTGAATGGATTAAGAACTGAAGCGACTTGGCGAGTCACATGGGTAGACTCGGCGAGTTGGATGAAGTTGGTCAGGAACTCGGCGAGTTGGAAGAACAACTCGACGAGTCTGTTGAAGATTGCCTTGGACTCGGCGAGTCAAGTCGTGAAACCCCAAAACCTTCGAGTTAAGACTCGGATCAGTGAGTTGAGTGGGGACCCAGTGAGTTGGACAGGTCAGGACTCGGAAATCAGTAGACTCGGCGAGTCATGGTCTGACTCGGCGAGTCGAGTCGCGAATGAAAGGGATTTCAGAGCTTATGAACTCGGCGAGTCAGTAGGCTGACTCGGCGAGTAGGGTCAACTTGGAAGGTTGACTGTGACCAGGACTTTGACTTTGACCAAAGTTGACTTAGTTGACTTTTGAAGGACTGTCAGACTAAATATCATTTTGATATTGGTAGCTCAGAGAGCTAGAGGAGCAGCGGCTCAGAAGGTGGACGGTTAGCAGCCAGATGGTTATCAGTAGAGCTCAGTAGTTCAGGTGAGTTTCCTTCCAGTAGGAACGGGTCTAAGGCCACAATGCCGACCCGTTTAGCTAGTAGTAGTTTCTGGACTTCGGTCCGATGCAGTAGTTAGTATGTTTGATGCCTTTGTGGCTTAGATAGGATTTATGTGTTATGTGTTCCGGGTTACGGCCCGATGCAGTACGCAGTATATGTGTTCATGCTAGTTGATATGTTTATGTTATGCTATGTTCAATCAGCTTCCGGACGTCGGTCCTATGCAGGGGACAAGGTCCCAGTCAGTTTCCAGACTTCGGTCCGATGCAGGGGGCAAGGCCCCAGTTAGTCCGCTTATACTAGATGATATGTGTTATGCTAGTTGATATGTGTTTATGCTATACTATCATCAGTCAGTTCCAGACTTTGGTCCGATGTAGATAGTTTCGGACTTCGGTCCGATGCAGCTAGTTCCGGACACTGGTCCGATGCAGGGGACAAGGTCCCAGTCAGTTCCGGACTTCAGTCCGATGCAGTTTCTGGACTTCGGTCCGATGCAGTGGTCAAGGCCTTGTATGTGATTTATATGTATTGTATGGTATGTGATAGTTTGGGGAGCTCACTAAGCTTCATGCCTACGGTTTCAATTTTTGGTTTCAAGTACTTAGTTTTCAAAAGAGGAGCTCAGAGGGATTGCAATGCACACACCATAGTCAGTTAGCCTGGGAATGTTTACTCTGATAATAAGATTATGTTTTGGATTAATACCTAGAAATTATGTTATGACTTATTATGCGGTTTTTATAAATATCGTTTTAGTAATGTGTTTAAAAGAAATTTTTAGTCGTGATTTTTGGGACGTTACAATCAGCCAAGAAGCTAGCCGAAGTGTACGTTCGCGAGATCGTGTATCGCCATGGGATTCCCGTTTCCATTGTCTTTGACCGGGATGTCAGGTTTACCTCCCGTTTCTGGTAAAAGTTTCATAAGGAGCTGGGCATGCGATTGCACTTCAGCACATCATTCCACCCATAGACAGATGCCAGAGCAAGCGGACTATTCAGACCCTCGAGGATATGTTGAGGGCATGTGTCATCGACTTTGGTGGGAATTAGGATTCTCACCTACCGATTGCAGAGTTCGCCTACAATAACAACTATCATTCTAGTCTTGGCGCCCCACCATTCGAGCTGTTGTACGGGCGGAGGTGTCGCACCTCGGTTTATTGGGGTGAGGTGGGTCACAGGGTGATGGGTCGGACGGAGGTGGTCTTGTAGACTACCGAGAAGATTCAGCAGATCTGGCAGCAACTACAGACAGCTCAGTGTCGGCAGAAGAGTTATGCCGACAGACGCCGATCTGAGTTAGAATTTCAGGTGGGTGATATGGTGCTCCTGAAGGTCTCGCCCTGGAAAGGTGTGATCCGCTTCAGGAGGAGGGGAAAATTGGGCCCTCGATATATTTGGCCATTCAGAGTTATTGCCAGGGTTGGCAAGGTGGCTTATAGGCTTAAGCTTCTGGAGGAGCTTAGCCGGATTCACATCACGTTCCATGTCTCGCAGTTACGAAAGTGCATCATGGACCAGGAGACAGTTGTATCGCTGGATGATATTCAGGTCGATGAGCGCATGAACAACATGGAGAGGCCTGTGGCCATCTTAGAGAAAAAGAAGAAGAAGATTTTACAGAACAAGGTGATACCTTTGGTGAAGGTACAGTAGGAACATCGGAGGGGATCCGAATGGACATGGGAGCCAGAGGCAGAGATGCGCGAGCACTACCTAGCATTGTTTATTCCAGAAGACTTCAAGGACAAAGTCTAGTTCAAGTGGGGGAGAATTGTAACGCCCCGATTCTCAGGTATGGATTTAAGTAAGCATCTCTTTGGTTTTAAGTCCTACTCGACGAGTTAAGGGTGCCCTACTCGTCGAGTAGCAGCGAGGTGGGATCGCACATTTAGTGATCTACTCGCCGAGTCCATAAAGGGACTCGACGAGTAGGAGCTGGCAGATGAAACCCTAAATCACGGGGTTCTGCACCCTATTTAAGGAGGCATAAGCCTCATTTGGCCTCCTTGCAGTCAGTAAGAGCTCATAGAAAACCCTAACCGTGTATTGTATCCTTATTGTGCATTGTAAGCTTGGAAGGAGAGCTTGTGGGAGGAAGAACTTGGAGAACAAGGGGATAGGAGCAAGGAAGGTGTGGGAAATCCGAAATCTACCTCTGTTAGCACCCATTGAAGGTATGAAGTCGACATCTTTATCTCTTTTCCTTCTAGATCTCATATTGTGGAAATCTAGGGTTTTATGGTTTGAGTAAGGTGATATTGCAAGACATGAGCTAGATCTGAAGTTGTAACTTCAAATCTGGACCTTTCCCGAGTTCTAGATTCATAAAGTTCCTGTTTTGGTCGTGAATGAGCCCCCCCCCCCTTGTCCATGAAACCCATTAAGAACTTAGTTTTGGCATTAAGAACCTTTTTAGCCATCCATGCACGTAAAGCTTGCAACTTTACGTGAAAGGCATGCCCTGGGAGCTTGGATCTGTAATTTGGAGCCATTGCATGGCTTAAAATGGTTATGTATGGCTTAAGGACTGAAGGAACTCGGCGAGTCGCAAGGGCGACTCGGCAAGTCATATGAAGATAGCCGTGGGCTCGACGAGTTAGATGAACAGCTCGGCGAGTCCGATGAAGATTGCCATAGACTCGACGAGTTTAATGAACAACTCAGCGAGTCAGATGAGTTTTCCCTAAGTTAGCAATGCGTGTGTATCGACGTGTTACTAGAAGGAAACTCGTCGGGTGGCCATAGTGCCTCAATCGAGAATCGTGGGAACTCAATGCGTCACCCCGATGACTCGGCGAGTGGGTAAGAGTTTCAAGGAACTCGGTGAGTAGCCGAGGGTACTTGATGAGTTAAGGTCAACATGGACTGTTCACCTTGACTAAGGACTTTGACTTTGACCAGGGTTAACTAGTTGGGTTATGAAGTACTCTGTGAGGATGAAGACTTATGAGCATGTTCGTATTATGGTAATAGGTGGTGGAGTGTTTGACGAGTGATCGGAGAGCTGTGATTTATTTACCGAGCTGACATCTACGATGTGAGTTATCCTCACTATACTAAGGGGTCTAAGGCACCAAGGCCAGACCATTGGATTTGACATCCCAGTAGTTATTGATATGTTGAGTTGAGTTAGTGATGAAGGCCAGTTGATATGCTAGTCGGGTAGATCTGTAGGACTGCCTGTGATACTGTATGATTATCTGTGTGTGCATTAGTCATGATCTATGTCGACACGTTATGTGGGATGGGTTGAGGTTGTACTTCTCCATGCGGTAGCCAACAAACCCTAGAGTATTCCAGATATGAGCTGAGGGCCCGGTAGGCATTCTAGACTCTTACTGAGGACTCAGGAGCATTCCAGATATGAGCTGAGGGCCCGGTAGGCATTCCAGACTCGTAATGAGGGCTCGATGGCATTCCAGATACGAGCTGAGGGCCCTGTAGGCATTCCAGACTCGTACTGATGGCCCAGGGGGTAGTCCAGCTTGAAGAGCTATGGACCCAGTGCACGCTGTTCTGTTTTGATTGATATCATATGTTAATCTTGATATTGCTATGTGGACTGTATGTGTATCGGTATTTTGGGGGCAACTCACTAAGCTTTCGAGCTTATAGTTTCAGTTTATTGTTTTAGGTACATCAGGGGATCGAGGCAAGGCCAAGGCGTGATCATACACCTCCTCCTATTGTGTTTATGTTTTTGGGAAAAACTCTGATACTCAATATTTTGAAAACAAAGTTGTAATGTTTTGATGAACTTGACATGTTTTAAAAAGTTTAAATTGGTTTGAAATTTTGGATGTTACAGAAAATGTATATACCACCGAAGCATGTCAGAGAAGTTCTTTTTGTCCGAATCACTGTTGAGTTTACATCAGTGAGTGATATCAAGAACGTGCTCCAAGCAGGAAGTGGAGAACAGTTGTTTGTCAACAAGAGCGAAAAGGATTTTTTCACCTTCGCCTCTTGTGAACATGACAGTGAGATGCGTCGGATCCATCTTACCCATCTTCATCTTGTTGAGATCACTTGGCTTTCCAATGGGCTTTACAGTTTGTTTCTTCCTCAAAACATTTTCCACTTCCTAATCCATCTTGGCCACTTCATGGATATAGGAAGCCAACATTCTCTTAATATGATCTAGGATCGGCTCATATTGTTCTTGGCTAGTAAGTGGAATGTTGAACAGCAAAATCCAATCGTGTGGATTTAGATTTGGAAGATCAGCCAATGATATCATATGCACCGAGTCATCAGAACCCGGGTCACCCTGAACTTCACATTAATGAATTTCCCAGCAACAGTTGGTTTAAATACCTTGACAGAGGTTATCTTCTGAGCACTCCATGTCAAGTATTAAGGCTGAGCAAACTGAAGATAATAATTTAATTAAATCTGGATCAACCTCCGGGTGAGGAGAAAGGACTTCAACTGTAGGATCAAAACAATGGAACATAAATGCCCTACAAGTGATGGGCATGTCAAACTGTGAGTCCCTCATATTGTCACACTCAAACGAGTCAATGGGTTCTAGCCAGTGAACATTGGGAGACGCAATCGCTTCTTTTATTAGTCTTTCCCTGGTCCATGTGGGAAAGAGAGCCTGTTTACAAATAAGAGCCTCTTGAATTTCTTTCTGCTTTCGCTCTTTCTCTTCTTCCTCTATGGCTATTCGCAAATTGTCATTAATCTCATTATCCCTTTTCTTCATCTTTAACGCCTCAACAATCATCTCTTCCTCATCATCATCATCATCATCATCCACAACACCCTTCAACTTTTCATGACCAGAACCCGAAGCTACATTAACATTCGGTTTGGTTTGGATAATGATTTTGGATAGAGTTGGAGGATTTTGAACTTCTCTCGCTTGTTGTGGATCGACCACCGGCTCCGTAACACCTTGAACCTGACTTAACATCTGAATAGTAGGAAGAAGTTTGGTAGTCAAGTGAGTCCGGATAGTAAGGGTGAGGACAGGATCATGTACATTCACAAGATTACTTAGAATTGAAAAAACATCCCCAGCACAACTTTTAAGAACTGCCCACTCAGTCTTAATTGATGCAATCTCCGTTTGAGCATGAGCAATATTAGCAGATTGGACTTCCAGTTGTGTAGTCATTTGAGCAAGGTCATCCTTAATCTTGTTGTCTATGGCCAGTTCAGCCTGAAGCTTTTCAAGCCGAGAGTTGACTAAAGAGAGAAAAGAATTGTGATCGTCTTTGAGCTCAGAATGGATAGCATCAAATTTGAGTTTCTCTTCTTGAAGTGACTTGGAGAGGTTATCCACAGAGGCATTAAATTTTGCTACATTCGAATCAGCATGGCCCTTGAACTAGTCCAGAAAAATTTTCGATTCTTGAACAAGTTATGTCACTTCTGATGTTGCTTTCATGCAAGACGATGTGGAGTCTTTTACTGCATCGGCTGATTTGTCAATAGAGCTTGTGTATTGTTGAAGAGTAGTATCAAGAAAAACCTTCAACACCACATCAGAGTAAGTGGACGGAGAAGCAAGCAATTTGTCAAGTTTTTCATGAAGACTCTGTAAATGTTGCCTTGTCATTGGAGCTTCATCATCATCTTCACTGGGAATTCGATAAGGACTGTAATAAGTTGAGTCAAACTCAAAGTCTGCACCTCCCAGAATAAGCTCAGAATCTGTTGAAGAAGATGGTGAGGGAGGTTTGGTGGTAACAGGGGTTGTAATGCCAACGATATGTGCCCCCGTATCAGATATGTTGACACTCACCGAAGGACCAGTTGTTATTGTTGTTGCTTGAGAAAAGACTGGAGGTGGTAATGGAGCAGTAGTGGAAGGTTGAGATGTGACAGGCAGTTGAATGGGAGCAACCTAGATTGGTACTGAGGTTTCTTTTAGAGAAGGAGGAGGAGTAGGAATATGATCATGTACCTGAGGAGTTGGAGACCGAGTAGGAGTGTTTCCTCTTGGTGAGCCTTCATGTTGAACCTCCTCTTCTTCCTCAGCTGATTGCTCATCTTCATTGGAATCAACAGGCGAAGGTACCTTCAGTCGCTTGGCCATTTTCTTCACTTTTTTCTTTTTGGGAGCCGAAGGTGCAACTTTATCAGACTTACACTTTTTAGGAGAGGAGGGACCTTCGGTCTTAGTTTTCATAGATTCTTGTTTCTTCCCTCTCTTGGCAGGTTTATCAGCTGCATCCAAAGCACTCTGCATATCAGGAGTGAGTTGGCATGGACCCGAAGTTGACAATTTCTTGTAATCGGCCATAACTTTGCTTTCACTTGAGACACACCGGCTCATCGACTCAGGCATAGAACCGACATACAGAAACTTTGTTTGATCAGAAAAAAATGATTTTTGTTGTGTGAAACGTAGAAATAGCAGACAGTAGAGGATCCGTCATGACTGGAATTTCAAACTTCTCAATGGCCCAACGGGTGACTATCATCCAGAAACGACCGCATGAGATCTCAGAATGTTTTGATGAAAAAGTTGAGGCGTTGCACCAGCTACGACCAGATTAAAGATCCATAATCCAAATGGATTCCATTGTAGAGACCATAAAGGATGGTCATGAAACCCTTACTTGCCCCATCTGACCCAGCAACCCGTTCTACTAACCCCTTGTAGATTAGTGTGAACAGACCATTCCATTGTGGAGGTAAACACGACTTCTTGAATTTCCTAACTATCGTAAGAACATCTGTGTATCCCATCTCATAGAACATCGAAAACAGTTGAGATGTTGTCATAAAATCCAGAGTGATTACAGAGGTATCAGTAGCAAGCCCTAGAAGGGAACAAAAGCATGTGTTGGATACAGAGGTTTTGTGATTAAAGATATCAAAGAAGATCTGTTCTTTTTTTTTTTTGTCGTATGAAGCCGTTGAATGGACCTAAGAAAGAAGGGACATGGGTATTGACTCGACCTGCGTGAGAGCAATCACCAATGGAGAATACTTGAGACATTCGACCACATGAAGCATATACGAATCATAAACAAAAGGTTTTAGTTGAATAATCAGATTCTGATTAGGTTTTATCGAAAGCAAAGTGGATGAAGTTGTTTGTTCTTGAAGAGAGGATGATTCCGCCATTGTTGTAGTGAAGAAGATGATGAACAGTTGTATTCGAGAGAGAAGTTGAAGAAGGTGAGAAGGTACAGTACGTGTAAGACCCCCGTTTATACCATTGCCTGGAGAGAGAAAGTATCCATTGTGATGATGATACGATCTCTGAAATGGCGCATGAAAAAGCGCGATTTGACAGCTTGGAATTCCTAGATTTACGTCAGTAGGCGTGGGTAGTGAAACTGTTTCAAATTCACGCGCCTAAATCTTGTCCCATGTGGAATTCTTATCCAATTACTGTCTCCTCAATTCTTCAAAGTAAAGTACAACCAGCTACAAACGAGACTCAGTCATTCTCTTATATTAAACGACCTTCGTTCCTCCACAAGAAAGTGAACCACCTTGGCTTTTAGAACCGAAAGCACAACTCTGAAAAGTACCATTAGTACCACAAACAAGAGTTTGGAAAATCATAAAGATCTTCGTGCAAGAGTGTGCCAAAGAAAAAGAAATAAAGCAAGACGTGTGTGGGATATGTGATGTCTTTGAAGACATGAAACGAAGGATCCCGAGCATGAATCTCTTCCTTCAAAGTCAAGAGAGACTGAGAAGTGTCTGTGTGGTTTCTCGTGAAATATGATCAAATGTCTGTTAAGAAACATTGAAAGGCATATTTTCATGTAAAGGCCTCAGTGGGTGGTTTAGCTTCAACCGAACTTCGATACTTAATATAAGACCGAAAGTAGGATGAAGTACTTGTGAGACCAATATGGCCTGTTGAACAAGTAGGTTTGATAAAATATAAAGTGACTAGGTGGTTATGAGAAATCTCAAAAACAAAAATGAAACTAGATCTTATGGGAAGAAACGTCTTAGTTTTAGACAATTTCATAAAGACCACTCAAAATAAAAGGAGATTTCTTCAAGGTAACAAGTAATAGCTTGAACATTTGATCGTTCACCGTCAATTCATTCAAGGTGTTGGATTTTGGGTCTCACTTAGCACATGGTAAACATATATAATATTATCAACACAAATGTTGTGTAACCATAAACCACAGTGGTAATTACTGAGAGTCTCAAGGGTTACTGTTGTGGAGCGAAACTTGATGGAGAAAATGAGATGGTTAAAGAACCGAAAGTACCTCTGCTGCTTAAGAATGACAAAATAGAAAATTCTTAACTCACTGTGAGAAGAGTAAGGTAGCTCATGACTTGAGTGAATTTAGCAGCCTAATTAGGAAGAAACGATAGGTGTAGACCGAATCATTAAGGCTTCACTCTGAGTCTAAAAGGCTTCGGTCTACATACAATAGCATGCTTATAGAGACTCTTAACTAGTACATAGATAAAAAAAAATATACCTCCCTAGCTCCACATGATGTAACAACTAGGATCATCAATCCTAAGAAAGAAAAGAAAAGAAACAAAAACGAAACAAAACACAAAAGGAAAATGTTTTTGAGGTTTTGGATTTTTTTGAAAAATAATAAAAACAGAAAATAAAATATTTTTGGAGTTTTTGGAATGAAAATAAAAGAGAAACAAAAGTTAAGTGAAAAGATTGACACAATATACAAAACATACAACTGAAACTAAACTTAATAAAGATGAAGCGAAATAGACCAAGCTTTCGGTTCATTTCGGTCCCCGAAAATTGTAGAACCGAAATAGACCAAATGTTTGCTCTATTTTGCTTCTCCAATTTTAATGAAACGGAAGAGGTTTCGGTATCGACTCAACTTCCATTATTCCCAAGCCTTGTAGAATTTTACTAAAGCTCGCTTTTGGTTGGGCCTTAGTGAAGATGTCAGCTAGTTGATCAGAGGACCAAACAAAGTGAATTTCAACATTTCCATCTTCAACATGGTCCTTGATGAAGTGGTATCTTAGTGCAATATGTTTAGTCTTTGAGTGTTGCACTGGATTGTGACATATTCGAATCGCACTTTCAAAGTCACAGTAGAGGAGAATCTTCTTCATACTCAAGTCGTAATCTCTGAGTTGGCTTTGTATCCAAATCACTTATGATGTGCATGATGTTGTTGTGATGTACTCAGCTTCTGCTATGGAAAGAGACACACAAGTTTGTTTCTTTAATTGCCAGGTGACAAGTTTGCAATCAAGGAACTGGCACCCACCAGTTGTTCTCTTTCGGTGTAATCCATACCCACCTAGATCAGCATCAGAAAAGGCTTGAACAAAGAAACCGGATTTAGCAGGATACCAGAGACCGAGAGACAAGGTTCGCTTCAAATACAGGAAAATATTTTTCACTGCAACCATATGAGGTTCTCTTGGATTTGCTTGAAACCTGGCACAATAACAGACAAAAAACATTATGTTCGGTCTACTAGCCGTTAGATACATTAGAGACCCTATCATTTGACGATAGAGAGTCATATCCACAACCGGTTTCTCAAGAGATGGAGTCAGCTTCAAGCCAAATGCCATTGGAACCTTTGTTTTGGAAACTCCTGTCATGCCGAACTTTGCCAACAGAGTCTTTGTGTAAGCTTCCTGATTAATGAAGATGCCTTCTGGTCTCTGTCTAATATTTTTTCCAAGGAAAAAGTTACTTGGACCCATTGCACTCATTTCAAATTTAGTCTCCATCAACTTCCTAAATTCAGCCGTTATGCTAGGATTCGTGGAGCCGAAGATGATGTCATCAACATAAATCTGAACTATCATTTAATGTTTTCCCTCTTTCTTGCGAAAGAAGGTTGGGTCAACCGAATCTTGTTTGAATTTTGACATTTTGAGAAAGTGTGTTAAAGTTTCGTACCAGGTTCTTGGGGGCTTGTTTCAAGCCGTAGACTGCTTTATCCAGAATGTAGCAATGATCAGGATACTTCTCGTTCACGAATCCAAGTGGTTATTCAACATAAACCCTTTCTTCTAATTCTCCGTTCAAGAAAGCACATTTAACGCACATTTGGAAGACTTCGAAGTTTTTATGTGTAGCATATGCCAGAAAGATTCTCACTGATTCTAACCTTGCTACAGGAGCGAAGGTTTCCTCATAATCTATTCCTTCTTCATGACAATATCCCTTCACCATGAGCCTCGCTTTGTTGCAAATCACATTACCCTCTTTATCTAACTTGTTCCTGAAAACCCATTTTAAACCGACTACAGATGCATCCTTTGGTGTGGGAATCAGCCTCCAAACATGATTTCGTTCAAACTCATGAAGTTCGTCTTGCATAGCTTTCACCCAATCAGAGTAATCAAGAGCAGCATTTACCATTTTCAGTTCAGTTTTGGAGACAAACAAATTAAACATGTAGAATTCCACTCGAGAGAATAAAGCAGCTTGTTTCAGCTTCTGTTGAGAGCGTGTGAGAACTCCCTCAGATGATTCACCAATGATTTAAGTTTTAGGATGATCCTTTGTCCATTTTATAAGAGGAGGGTAATTTGGGTCATAGGCAGGATCCAATTCAGCGTTAATTTCTTCTTAAGGTTTTGATTGATCACCTTCGTCATTTGTATTTCCATTCTCCCCATCAAATGGCGAAGCGTATCCCATATTTTTATCAAACTCCTCTCCCTCGGTTGGACTTTCATTGGTTGAGATTTGAGATCGATTCTCCCCCTGGAAAGGAAATTCGGTCAGTTTTGCAGCATCGTCAATGATCTTCTTCAAGTGATCAATTTTGTTATTTGTTGCTTTCGCTTTCGAGTGGACTAGCTTCTCTGGTTTATCAAAGAGTAGCATGTATTCCTCAAATAAATTGGAAATAGGAACCGAGACTTGACTTGATTCTTGAAAGATTTCCTTTGTTGGACTTTCTCTTGTTTGAATCTTCTTCATGTAATTATCATCAAAAGCGACATATTAGGTTTCTTCAATCTTCTTTGAGCGTTTATTCAGAACCCTATATGCCTTTGAAGTAAGCGAGTAAACAACTTCATCGACTTTTACGTCGAACTTGTTTTGTTTCTCTTTCAAGTTGAAAATAAAGCATCTTGAACCAAACACGTGGAAAAACTTCACATTAGGCTTGCAATTATTTAAAATCTTGTATGGTGTGATGGAAAACCTCTTGTTGAGGAAGGATCAGTTCTGAGTGTAGCATGTAGCAACTATTGCATCCGCCCAGAGGTATAGTGGAAGAGAAGCAAAGGTCAGCATGGTTTTGGCTGCTTCACATAAAGAACGGTTTCACCTTTCAACGATTCCATTCTTATAACATCTGGATTTCCAGGTATCATATTTTAAATTGTTTATTTTAAGTTATGAGGAGGGACTCGGCGAGTTGACGCTTAGACTCGTCGAGTAGGATCGCGATTGCTGACTGGATTAATGAACGGACTCGACGAGTCGATGGGTGGACTCGACGAATCCGTGCTGAGGTCAGAAACCCTAATTTCTCAGGTTTAGGACCTATTTAAAGGTCCTTATGGCCTTCATTTGCGGCCACATACTCCCCTGAGAAACCCTAGAGAGTGAAGAGAGCTTAAAGAGCAAGGGAAAGGCTAATTCTTCATCCTTTTGGTGTGATCTTGCAAGAAGCAGTGGGAAAGTCCATGCTAGATCGATTGTGGAGCTTGGATCTGTGTTGTTCATACTGAGATTCGCTTTTGGAGGTACAAATCCTTTTCCATTTCATGTATTTGATAGATTTCTTGAATCTAGTGTTTCTTTGCATCATTTTGTGTTGGATCTTGAAGCATGTGATGTCCCAAGGTGGTGTAGATGTTAGATCTAGACCATGAGAGGTCTAAAAAGTCCCAACCTTCCAGCTTTATGCTGTTTCATGAGACTTTTGTGAGTAGGTTGCCATTTTGAAGATTATTTCTCCATTTATGGCTTTGTGTGTGTTGCATGAACGTAAAGTTTGAACCTTTACGTGACTTCTGAGTGCTAGAAGGTTAGACCTACTAGTTAGAGAAGTAGACCTGACCTTATAAGGTCGTTTGAGTGTTTCCATGGAAGGAACCCGCCAAGTCCATAAGGGAACTCGACGAGTCGAGTCGGCTTTCCCTTTGACTCGTGACCGGTTGTAGCCCGTCGAGTGGAAGGTGCACTCGACAAGTCGAGTGAGGTTTAGAAAGATTCAGAGGACACGCTTGGACTCGCCGGGTCACCTATGTGCACTCGACGAGTTTGGTCAAGGTTTGACCGTTGACTTTTAGAGTTGGGTCAACACTTGGACTTTTGGACAATTAGAAGGGTAAAATGGTCTTTTAGCCTTTTGAGAGAACATTGGAACGAACTAGTCTAGCCTGGAGAGCCGTTATTGATTTCAGATGATTGCTTATATGTTTAGGCGGGGATAGGTCATTGTTACGAGGTTCAGGGATACCGAGCACGTGAGTTACTAGACAACATACAAGGTGAGCGTTCTCACTATACTTTACCTAGAGTGGTAACTATGTGTGACCGGAAGGTCTTATATGTTATGTGGAGTATGTGATATGTGTTGCTATGTGATATGTATGTGTTATGCTATGTTATGAGTACCATGATATGGACCGGAAGATCAACAGTGTATGGACCAGAAGGTCAAGATGATGAGGACCGGAAGGTCATACGGGAAGGGCTGGAAGGTCTACTAGAGTTGGGACAGAAGTCCCCTGAGACACATGAATTAGAAGATCCCATAGAGTTATGGACATGAGTGGAGTATGCGTTGTATGTGGTATTTTGGGGAACTCAGTAAGCATTTATGCTTACAGTGTTATGTGTTATGTGTTTCAAGTACTAGCGATGATCGCGGGTAGGCATCGACATGATCCGTACACACTGGCAGAAGTTATTTTATGATCTTGGGATATGTTTTTATCGTGATGACATTTGTTAAACTTGAGAATTTGAGAATATTGAATGAGTTTTATGTTATTGAAAAATGAAAAATTGTTTTGAAAATTCATGTTGTTACAATTCTATTGTGGAGTGTAGGGAGCAGAAAAGTTGTGAGTTACTCCCTTTTCAGCCAGAAACTTTTCAAAGTCTTTATTTTTGATAAAAACCGTCAGCTTGGGAGTCGCCTTTGATTTCTGTTTAAGAAAAGAAAACCCAGGTGAAGCGTGAAAAATCATCTACAATTACATGTATAAACTTACTACCACCGATGCTTTCGATAGCTGAAGGGTCACATAGGTAGATGTGCAGTAGCTCAAGAGGTTCGATGATTTTTGTATTGATACCAGAGGGATGACTCTTTCGGCTTTGCTTACCCATCTCTCATGTTGCGCACGGATGTTCCTTGTCAAATTTTAGAACTAGCAGTCCACGCACATGATCCCCAAGAACCAGTTTATTGATATCTTTGAAGTTCAGGTGCGAGAGTCTTCGTTGCCACAACCAACTTTCTTCTGAGTTCGCCTTTGTCAGCAGGCTTTCCTCTTATTGGGTTGAGATTCAGAGGATACATCTCGCTTTTGCGCAAGGATCTTAACACAACTAGTTGAGAGACACTTATTAGATTATGTTGCAGTCCTTCCACGTAAGCTACTTTACGAATCGAAAATTCACCGTTTGTAATCATCTTATATCCTTTGATCGTGCCAAATGAGTTGTTTCCATATTTTACACAACCACCATCCTTAAGGGACTGAAACTCCCTTAACTCTTCCCTCCTGCCTGTCATGTGATGAGAGCAGCCACTGTCAATATACCATTCATCATCAAACTGCTCGTCACTGATAACCTATAAAAATTAAGCAGATTTAGGAACCCAAAGTATCTTGGGCCCTGGTGAGTCTTTTACAGAATAGGGAATTGCAATAGAAAGATCAACCAAATATGTTCTTTTTATTAATGTGGTTTTATCTTTTCGTTTGATGGTGTAAACTTTGATTTTATTTTTATCTTGCTTCCATTGGGGTGTATTATTGTTAGTTGGTTTTTCAGTTGAGTTTTTCTTTGGATTCCTAAGGTTAGCTGCCTTTTTCTCACCTTGAACTTTAATATTAGAGTCGATCTTTCCTTTTCCTTTTATATCCTTTACCGGGTTTGGTTTCGGTTGCGAAGTGAAGATAATGGGGATTAGGATTGAGACTTGACTTTCGGTTCTTGGTGTAGTAAGAGTTTGGACCGAAACTTCCTTTTTGTTTTGTCTGACTACATGTGTGGCAATGCTTGCATGAAGGAGATTTGTCCTTTGATTTGTTATTTGTATTGGCATTGGACGTCTTTTTAGAGTGAACATAATTAGGGTTTTAGGACTGCCAAAACTATTTTCTCTTATTGAGATTCTTCATGTATCTTTTGTTCCTCTGGCATTTCTGTTCAACAAGTTGCTCTTAAGATTTATGAATATTCGCTCTTGGTTTTGGTTTCTCTTCTCTAGCTTCGGTTGTGGTTGAAGATGCACCAGATGCTTTCATTGGTTCGTTTGGTATCTCTTTCGTGCCACTTGAACTTGGCTTATCAAAACTTGAAGGTTTGTTGATGGGTTCAACCACGTATCTACCCTTGACTCTCCATGAAGTTCGCTCTAAAAGGCCAACCGTTTCATCTGAATTGTCGATGGGTGCAGACCAGAAGTAGTTGTCACAACCTTCAGCATTATCTTTATCAACCAAGGAGGTCAATTCTGTTGTTTGTTTCTTAGTTACACCTGTAACAGCATACACTTGGTTTGGTACTATTTGCACCTTCTAATAGACAACTGCCTTTTCTTTGAAAACCTTGGACTTGTCCTTGGACGTTCGAGCAAACTCAACAGAATTCCAGAAATGAGTGGTTTCGCTGACTCAGGTTCGCTCTTAAGAAATTATGAACAATCGACCTCATCTTCTACTGAGATTTCGCTCATCTCACTGTCATCATCAAATTCAAAACTGTTCTCTATGTTCATCTTATGTTGTGAACTTAATTTGGCATGTGATGAGTCAAATTTTTGTATGGTCTCGGTCTTGATTTTTAATTTATCATTTTCGTCCAGCAAATTCTTTAACATAAATTTATGTTCTTTGGACTCAATGAAAGACTCAATTTTGTCCAGTCCATATTTATAGGTTATTGAAATCTCATCTGAGGACATTATAGATTCACATTCAGAAATGACTTCGTCCTCCTTAAATTCAAGGAAAGGCAAAATCATTTTGTGAATCTTTTTACCTATCTCACAATCTGGATGCAACTGGGTGATATAAGTGTACAATCATTTAGCAATCAAACAGAAAACATTTCTTTGTTTTAAAAACTTCAAATTGTCTCGTTGCACATAAATAAGTTCATCCCCAGCCCTAACTAACTCTGACTCCTTCTGCTGTATCCACATCCTTCTCTCCTCACTCTTGGAAGACTCCCTGCTGAGTTGGTCAGTTAGGTTAGAATTTGCTAAGCGAGTTTGCATAAGACTGTCGCTTAAGTTAGAAAACTTGAATTTTAATTTGTTTAATTCTGTTTCATAGTTTGATACATGTATCTTATGTGATTCGAGGATGGATTGTACCTTTTTGATCAACTGATCACAATCACTGATCTTTTCACTCACAGGCTTGGCAGTGAAACATTTGTCTTCCTTAAGCTTTGCTTCCTCATGCTTACCTTCAGTTGTATCTCCTCCCATTTGTGACACTCCTGCTCTCACCATTTAGCATCTCCCAGGTGACTCAGTAACTCCTTCTCTTTCCACATAAGCTCTTACATGCGAGGGCCTGCGTACCTCTTCATCTTCAGAGTTTGTAGACCAGAATTCTACTCCGCCAAACTCATCATCAATAACATGTTCCTTCACAATCAAAGCATTCATAGAAACGTTAGTTGATTTCTTCTTCTTTATCTCCTCCAATATTCGCATGTAGTATTATTCGTCATCTTCACCCTCCCTTTTCTTAGACATCTTTCTTAGCATGCAATCCTTAATGAAGTGGTTCTTGCCGTGACAATAGTTGCATTCATATCCTGAATCTCCCACAAGCTTTCTCTCATTCTTCTCATCGTCCTTCTGAGTAGTGTTCTTGTTCTCCTCCTTCGTCTTTTCAAAGCTATAGCTTCCCTGCCAATTTCGGTTCTTGTTGACAGGGAACTTCTTACGAGCAAACTTCTATGGGTTTGTAACCATCATTGCATATTCTTCATTAGTTAAATCGCATTCTGACAAATCAGATTCTTCTTCTTCGTCTACTACATTCTTGTTCTTAGAAACAACGGCCAGAGAACCCACATCCGAAACTACCTTCGCTTCCTTAGTCACCACGCTTTCATGAGATTTGAATATACCCATTAGTTTCGCCAGCGAGTAGGACTTAAATTGCTCATGTTCCTTTACAGTCGATACCACAACCATCCATTTGGGTCTTAACCCATTCATAAAGGTAACCTTTTGTTCGATCACTTTCCTTCCAATTCCATGCTTCATCATCTTGCTAAGCAAATGGTTGAAACGGTCGAATGTCTGAATGAGTTTCTCATCAGGTTTTTGTTCGAAAGCACTGAACTCAGAGAGCAACAAGGTTTGGATCGAGTGCTTTAGATCTTCATCAGTTGAATATAATTCTTTCAACCTATCCCATATTTCTTTAGCTGTAGTGCATGAACTTACTGTAACGACCAAAAATTTCAACCAATTTAAAACATTTTATTTCATTAAAAAATGATTACGTTCATACATCTTGTTTGCAAAATAGTTTAAACATCAGAGTATTCCCCAGAATCATATCACATAAATCATAAAACATGAGGAGCGGTATGATCACGACTTCGCCTTGCCACGATCTACTGAAGCACCTGAAACAATAAACCACAACTGTAAGCCTGAAAGCTTGGTGAGTTCCCCCAAAGTACCCATAAACACATAAACATACGCATACAACAAAGAACAACATACTACGGGTCCAATCAACCTTCCGGTTGGAATACCCTCGGCCCTCAACCATCGGGTTGGAATGCCTATATAACACAAGCCCAATCATCCTACCGGGATGGAATACTCTCGGCCCACAACCATTGGGTTGGAATGCCCAAACCTATACGTACAACAATAACTACTATGGGTCCAGTCATCTCATAAGATGGAATACCCCAGGCCCCTCAACCATCGGGTTGGAATGCCAACCTACTATGAGTCCAATCATCCTACCTGGATGGAATACTCCTGGCCCACAACCATCAGGTTGGAATGCCCTACTCCCTATACATACAGTAAATACTACAACTATGGGTCCAATCATCTTGCAAGATGGAATACCCCAGGCCCACAACCATCGGGTTGGAATGCCAACCTACTATGAGTCCAATCATCCTACCGAGATGGAATACTCCTGGCCCACAACCATCGGGTTGGAATGCCCCACACTAGTAAACATGCACACATAATAGGCTACCACATAATACTCTACAGAACCAACATACAAGGGCTCTATCATCCTACCGGGATGGAATACCATATGCTACTGCTCAACATACATAACCCGCAGGTAACCTCCTACCAGTGTACATAAGGCAAGACCAACTACAGGTCTATAAATAACCACTACCCAACTACCAGGGCACTGATCCAACAGAACTAACCATCACACAACTATCCATTTCTCTAGGATACTAAGCTAACAAGGCATATCCATATATCACTATCCTATCTACCAGGATACTAACAAGCATATCATCACATTACATAACAAGCTCTAACAACAATTCAAAGGGCCAGCCTTGGTGCCTTAGACCCTTGAGTACAGTGAGGATAACTCACCTTGCAACTGCCGAAATCCTGCAAATCTCTGACTGCTGACTCACCGAAAATCCCAACTATCACACGAAAATCATCACATTAGAATCCATCATGACTTTTTAGGCCAAGGGCCTACAACACTCATTAAGTCCACTATCCTCTTATTGGGCCAAGACCCAAAACCAAATCCTCATGCAAAGCCCAATATTGGCCTAATTTACTAAATAGGGCCCACATTTCCAAACGGGCCTAGATCCAAGGTCCATGATAATTATTGGGTCCAATTTACTCCATTCACAATGTTCAGTCACGGCCCAAGCCCAGCTAACCCATAAACAGCCCAATTACTTAAGGCCTAAAATTGAAAATCCAACAGAGGGAGTACGCTGGGCGTACCCCTCTTGGTACGTTGGGCGTACTTCGATTCTCGCAGACTGGAAACAGGACGCTGACCCACTGCGTTGGGCGTTCATCAACTTACGTGGGGCGTAACCTTGTTGAACTAAAATTCCTCATAAGTTCTCAATGGCTTAAGCACTTAAGCCCAAACTTCAGATCCATCGACCAAACATGCCTAGGATTCATAAAGTCTCAAAATTTATTACTTGGGACGTCCAGAAAGCTCTTAACTCAAGGTCTTAATCCATTAAGACCTACCTACATCATACATGAGACAACCAAAGCCATTGGGACCTCATTTTTCTCACTCAAGACCTCTCCTAAGCTCTAAAAGGATAGCTAGTCTCAACCAACTCACATCATGCATCGCTTTGGGGTTTTTGGGACATGGAATGGTGTCAAAACTTCATAACACTTAGATCTACACAAAATAATTGTCAGGCAGGAGACTTTATGATGCCTTCCCAGATCTACGAGCTCCAACCACCCAACTCCTTCCTTGACAACTCCTTCTTTCTTCTTCTAGTCTCTCCTTTGCCAAACCAAGCTCCCCAAGGTCAAATATCCACAACAATGGAAGAAGAACGGCTACTTGGGGTTTCTGAGGGTAAGAGGGCAGACATGGAGGCTAGGGTTGGAACCATTATGTTCCTTAGATAGTGGTTGGACCTAAAATTAGGGTTTCTGGACACTGGACGTACGCTGGGCGTACATCATGTACGCTGGGCGTACGCCCCCAACACCGGCGTTCACTTAACCAATCTACGTTGGGCGTAATCTAGTTTACGCTGGGCGTACCCAGGAAATCACACGCATACACTCCATGCATGCTTAGGACCCTTTGCCAAATATTTCCTTTAGGGACCATTATTGACACTATCTTCCAAGTGTCATAACTCCTTTACTCTAAGTCCGTTTCCGACGGAATTTGTATCCATGAAAAGGTGACGAGAAGCCCTACGCTTCTAGTAACACACCCAACATGAAACCTTCTCGAATAGGAGCCATTGCCCATAAAAGACCGAAACGCCCTTACTCATGATCTTGGGGATCCATAAATAATTACTTTTAGAACGGGGCGTTACACTTACTAAACGGAAAGTATCGGCTTGCAAAGCAAATCTGATAATCCTCATGGCTTTAATCTTACATAACACCTTGTCTTTTTCATCTTGAGGGATCTTTTCTACGTCAATCAAGAGTTGATTGTCTTTTGAGTCTTGACAGTTCTATTCGTTCCAGAGTGAACAAACGGACCAATCGTTATCGCCTCCCAGATAAGATAGCCATTATCTTTAGATCCGATGACGAAGTCATCGAAGTGGTGCACCGACACTTCATAGTCTTGAGTATAGAGAATAGGAATCCTGGTAGTGGATCCAATACTGTTGGAGATGTTGATGGGATTTGATTGAGAGTCGTCGTGAGACATGATGAGCTTTTTCTTATAATTGCTAGAATCATACTTGTAAAGATGAACTTAGGGTTTTATCAAACACAAGAGACACCTTCGATCAGAAGAAGACGGCTTCACTATATTCGACAAAAGCGGAAACCCTAAGAGATTCTTCAAACAGAAGAGATGTGTATTAATTACACAGTCTCCTACTCTGATACCAATTGATGAGAATATTGCGCTATTAGATCGATGGATTCTAAACAGATTAACAACAATAATAAAGTAAAGTACACGAGAATGGATCAAAAGATGTCGAATGATTAATATCTCACACCTTAAAAGAGCTCGATGAAGAACTTCGACTGTAGAGGTGTGGTTAGAGTTACAATGCAATCGCTATTAATGAAAACGTTAACCTCAAAGCTATACATGCATGCATATTATATAAGCTAACCCTAATGCTTAAACCATAGTTGGACAGGCCCAAACTGGGTAATCAAAATATTAACAAATAAGCCCATATGACGCAACACTCTAATCCCAACAATTTGTTTACTAGTTAACTGAAGAAAACTATAACTTCTATTAGCACAAATCAAGCGGCATTCGAGCATTAAGTAACTCGTCCCAAGCATAACCTATACGGGCTATTATGCAACACCATAAGCATATACAATAGGCATAGCAAGCATCTCCCTAGATCCTTAGCCCTATTCTAGCGTGCAGTTCTCATACACACATAGCAGGCATAAAAGACATCCTTCCTAAATCCTTAGCCCTAATCTAGCATGCAGTTCTCATAATCATATAAGATCATAACATAACATGTATGGGTATCTTAGGGAAAACATACTTGAGCTCGACCGGCCGCGCACATCACACACCTTGTTCTTTCTCCAAACTTTCTTACTTTAATTTTTAGAAAAACATTTTCTTGTGAAAATCTTTTAAATCCTCAGTTTGAGTCCAGGCACCCCTGAAGGTGTGTCCGAATCCCTCAAGCCAAGGCTCTGATACCAACTTATAACATCCCAAATTTCGAGTCCAAAAATTTCATTTTAGTTAAGTAATTCATAAAATTGTTTACTGAAAACCTTGTCGATATCATATCGAACCATAATCCATCAAAACATGTCTTAAAATCAAAACATCAACTAATAATAAAAACCAGAGTACAATCCCATGAATCACAAAATGCGGAAATCTAATGTGTGTGTGATGTGCAGCTACTGCGCCGGCTCCTTCCCCGTCGATGAAGTGGTACCTGAAAAAAAACTGAAAACTGTAAGCACGAAGCTTAGTGAGTTCCCTCATCATACCACATACCAAACATAACACATACTCCCAAGCATATCTGGGTGCCTGACCTGCCCCTTCAGTCCTCTCGACCAGTAACCTTGCCTAGCATACCTGGGTGCTGGCCTACCCTTTCGGTTCTCTCGACCGGTAACCTAGCCTAGCATATATGGGTGCTGGCCTACGCCTTCGGTCCTCTCGAATGGTCATCAAGGACTATTTCACCCCTCTACTACTATCACATAAAATCATAGCACATAACATAAGATAACTAACATGACTCGGAACTAACTACCCCTTTGGTCCTTTCGACCAGTACCGGGGTCTATCTTATCCCTACTATCATATAACACATAGCATCATAGCATACTAGCACGTAATCATGACGTATAACACATACCATACAATTATCACAAAGATAATCATCTCAACTATAACTCATACTAGTGGGACGGCCTTGGTACCTTAGACCCACTTCTACTGGAAGGTAACTCACCTCGATGCCGTTTAGTATCCACACAATACTTGGCACGGGTATCAACTCATCTCGACTCCTCAATCCCTACACAACGATCTTTCTCGATTACTATGCATACTAATAACCCTTATAGGAGTTACCCCAAACCCAAGTCAAAGTCAAGCTCAAAGTCAACCTCCAGTTGGCTCGACTCGCCGAGTTGGCCTGCTAACTCATCGAGTCCCTATTCCATTATCTGCCCCCAACCCGACTCTACTCGTCGATTCTAGCAAAAACTCGACGAGTTCTCCTTCAGTCAAAACATCATGACAATCTTCAACTGACTCACCGAGTCCTTCCTTGAACTCATCGAGTTCAGCATCCTCATATGAGCTTGTATAGTCTGTGACTCGCCGAGTTGTATGAACAACTCGTCAAGTTCGTCCTCATGGGTTGGGAGATTGCCTTGGATTCACTGAGTCTGTTCATACACTCGCCGAGTCCTATGATTTCTAGGTCCAAGACAAACACTTAGCAGGCTGAGCGTTCCTTCCACTCAACCAAAACCATTTCCAGAAGACGATTTTGAGGAAAAAGCATCCTGACTCACCGATTCCTTCTTTGTCCAAAACTATACAGTCGATTACAATGGGTCTTAATGCATCAAAACTATAGATCTGGCCTCCTAGGGTCCCTTTACCACGTAAATCTAAAAACTTGATGTCCATGCATAGGTCTTTAAGCGAAAAAGACCCAAAAAATGAGGTCTACAAGGTACATGGGGCTCTCATGGCCATAAAGTTGGCACCTTTATGCCATGAGGACCCTTAAAGGGCCAAGATCTGAAGCCTTTCCCCTTCAATATGCTTTAGAACCCGAAACAGCTTAGAAATGTCCCAAAGATGTCAAGTTCCAAGCCCTAAAGTGGATCTATCAAATGAAAAACCAAGGTTGGAGCTTTTTACCTTTAATGAACTGGAGATGGAACATAAACTTTAGATCCACTAGCCTCAGCTTGATCTCTCAAGCTCTTTCCTTCTTCTCAAGCTTTACAACCACCAAATGCACAAAAAATGGCTTAATAATACTCAAGCACAGCTAGGGTTTTAATTTAGAGCCGTCTGGAAGTAAGAGGGGCGATGGAGGATGGTTGGGTAGAAGGTAAGTTGTTTAAATAGGATGAAAACCCTAAATATTAGGGTTTTGTCCAGACAGCTCCTACTCGTCGAGTCGGTCTGCCAACTTGTTGAGCAGGTCACTAAACTCCTGTGTCCAAAGTCGATTCTACTCGACAAGTTGGGCCTTCAACTCGCCAAGTCCCAGCCCAAAATGTGATAATTACTTGAATAAAAATACGTACCAGGAACCAGGTGCTACAGCCTTGGTGCCTTAGACCCACTTCTACTGGAAGGTAACTCACCTCAATGCCGCATAGTGTCTGAACTGCCTCTGGTGTGAAAATCGACGTTCCTCGACTCCTCAATCCATACACGACAACTCTATTAAGTCATCAATTCGCACTCACGACCCCATAAGGGTCAACCCAAATCCTGGTCAAAGTTAACTTTGGTCAAAGTCAACCTCCAGTTGACTTGACTCGCCGAGTTGGTCTACCAAATCGACGAGTCCCTATTCCTCCAAAATGATCCAAATCCCGACTCCACTCGTCGAGTCTAGCAACAGCTCGACGGTCCTCCTTCAACCATAATATTGGGACCATCTTCAACCGACTCGCGGAGTTCCCCTGGAACTCGTCTAGTTTATCTCCCTCATAAGAATGTTTTCAGTCTATGACTCGCCGAGTTGTATGAACAACTCGTCGAGACCATCTTCATGGTTTGGGAGATTGCCTTGGACTCACCGAGTTTGTTCATACACTCGTCGAGTCCCATGATTTCCAAGTCTATAGTCTCGTCCAACTTTGTTGAGTCCTTCTCTAGACTCAACTAGACCCCCAAACCAGCAAAGGTTGGGGAACCACTACCCGACTCGCCGAGTCCCAAGAACAACTAGCCGAGTCTACTAAGTTCCAAGTCCATAAACTCGATTTCTGCTAAGCTCATCTCATCCAAAGGGTAGATCTGACCTCCTAGGGTCGATATAACACATAAAGTCACTAACTTTACGTCCATGCATGGGTCTTTAAGCTCAAAAGGACCAAAAATGAGACCAACAAGATGCATGGGGCTCTCATGGCCATAGAGTTGGCACCTTTATGCCATGAGACCCCTCCAAAGACCAAGATCTGAAGCCATAACTCCATATTACACCCCACAACCTAAAAATGGCTTAGAATGCCCTAAATATACCAAAATCCAAGCCCTAAATATGATTAAACACATGGAAGATCAAGATAGAAGCTTTTTACCTTAAATGAGATGGAAATGGAACACAATCTCTGGATCTTCTAGCTTAAACATGAACTCCTAAGCTCCTTTCCTCTTCTCAAGCTTCACAATCCACTAAAATGCACAAAAATAGCCTTAGAACACTCAAACAAGGCTACGGTTTCAGGCTAATGTCTTCTGGAAGTATAAGGGACGATGGAGGCTGGGATGGGGAGAGGTAAGTTATTTAAATAGGGTGCAAACACTCAAATTTAAGGTCTCACTCAAATAGCGTCTACTCGCCGAGTCGGTCCCCCGACTCGTCGAGTAGGTCCCTTAAACTTCCCGCGGATCACGAGACTACTCGACGAGTTGGACCCCCAACTCGTCGAGTCCTAGAGAAAAATATAAGAATTACTTGAATTAAATGCATACCAGGAATCAGGTGTTGCAAATCTCCCCCACTTATTTTAGATTTCGTCCTCGAAGTCTGTTGCTGGGTCCTGAAAAAGCTCGGGGTAATGCTCCCTCATCTCGTCCTCCGCCAGAGGAAGGTAAGTATCCCAACTACCTCCGAAGTCTAAAACACACGCCCGCAGCATATCGTCCAGATTCTGGATGGTCCGCTAACTCTGGCCATCCATCTGCGGGTGAAAGGCGGTGCTAAAATGCAGACGAGTACCCAGCTCGTCATGAAACTTCTTCCAGAACCTGGAAGTAAACCGCACGTCTCGATCCAAAATCACTAAGACTGACACTCCATGCCGAGCTACTACCTCTCGAATGTAGATATTGGCCAACTTCTCGGCCAAGATGCTCTCCTGGATCGGTATGAAATGGGCACTCTTGGTCAACCAATCTACGATGACCCAAATTGAATCCACTCCCTGTGCAGTCCTGGGAAACTTTCTGATGAAATCCACAGTAATATCCTCCTATTTCCACAACGGGATGTCCAGTGTTTGAAACTTGTCATGAGGCCTCTGGTGCTCAGCCTTGACCTTCCTCCAGGTCAAGCATCTCTCCACAAACCAAGCTACATCCATCTTCATACAGGGCCACCAATAATCACAACGAAGATCCGTGTACATCTTCGTTGCCTCGGGATGAATAGAGAACCTAGATTTGTGCGCCTCCTCCATTAATACTTGGCGCACACCTCCATGATATGGGACCCACACCCTACGGTGAAGAGTCAACAATACACGGTTGTCATAGTCGAAGGAGGAAACCTGCCCCACAATACGCTCTCTCTTCCGATGTTCCTCCTTTTATGGCCTCCTGTTGGGCCTCCCGAATCTGCTCCAACACGGACTCACAACTATCATCCTCATACAGATATCCCTGATCGTCACTGCCTTGCGGCTAAGCGCATCGGCCATGACATTAGCCTTCCCCGGGTGATAGAGGATCTGACGATCATAATCCTTTACCACATCAAGCCACCGACACTACCTCATATTCAAATTTGGCTGATCCATGAGATACCTCAGGCTCTTGTGGTCCGTGTAAATGGTACAACGAACCCCATAGAGGTAATGACGCCAAATCTTTAGGACGAAAACAACAGCCCCCAGCTCCAGATCATGCGTCAGATAGTTCGCCTTGTGAGGCTTCAACTGACTCGAAGCATAAGCGATAACATTCCCTCTCTGCATCAATACCGCACCCAAGCTTGAGATGGACGCATCATAATACAATACAAAATCATCCATTCCCTCCGGCAAGGCTAAGATTGGCACCTCACACAATCACTGTCTCAACGTCTCAAATGCGGCCGGCTGCTCAGGCCCCCAGCGAAATACCACGACCTTCCTCGTCAACTGGGTCAGGGGTACAACTATCTTGGAGAAGTCCTGAATGAATCTCCGATAATAGTCTGCCAGTCCCAAAAAGCTCCGAATATCGGATGGAGAGCTCGGAACCTCCCTCCTCATCACGGACTCTACCTTGGCCGGGTCAACCGAAATCCCATTTTGGTTGACAAGGTGCCCAAGAAACTACACCTCGTGCAACCAGAACTCGCACTTGGAGAACATAGCATACAAGCTCTCCCTCCAAAAGGTATCCAAAACCTCCCGCAAGTGCTCCTCAAGCTGCTCCTGCATCTTAGAATAAACCAATATATCGTCAGTGAAAACAATCATAGACCTATCCAACATCGCTCTACACACGCGGTTCATGAGATCCATTAATGCAGTAGGAGCATTGGTGAGCCCAAAAGGCATCACCACGAACTCATAGAGACCATATGGCGTCCGAAAAGTAGTCTTCTGCACATCCTCCTCTCTGACCAACATCTGATGATAACCCGAACACAAATCAATCTTGGAGAACCAAGATGCTTCCTGAAGCTGGTCAAAGAGATCATCAATCCTCAGTAGTGGGTAACGGTTCTTCACTGTTACCTTATTCAACTCCCGGTAATCTATACACATCCGATGCAACTCATCCTTCTTTTTCACGAACAAAATCGTGGCTCCCCAGGGCGAACTGCTCGACCTAATGAATCCCTTGTCTAATAGCTCCTACAACTGTGAAGACAACTCCTGGATCTCAGGAGGAGCCAGCCGATACGGTGCATTAACTATCAGAGCCGCACTGGGGACTAGGTCGATCCTGAACTCTACCTGCCTCTCCGGAGGTATCCCAGGTAGCTCCTTAGGGAATACATCCAAAAACTCTCGTACCACCGGCACATCGCCCACCATCGCCTTACCCGCCTCCCGGGTACCCATAACGTAGGCAACATATCCAGCACAACCCTGCTGGAGGTAGCGCCTAGCCCTCGCTGCTGAACATAAGGCTGGTCCTCATTGTGGCCTCTCACCCTGAATCACCAACTCTCCCCCACTTGGGGTCCTGATCCGCACCAACTACTGCATGCAGTCGATCACCGCCCCGTTGGGGCTTATCCAATCCATGTCTATAATAACCTTGTTCCCCCATAACGGTATGGGAACCAAGTCTACCAGGTAGCGCTCCTCGAACAATCTCAAAACACAATCTCTGAAAACCTCCGATGCTCGTATTGACCGGTTGTTCGCAATCTCGACCTCTAGAGGGCAATCCAACGTGCCCGAGGACTCAAAAAACCTCTTGCTAAGTGCAAGAGAGACAAACGATCGGGTAGCACCGGAATCAAACGACACATGAACTGGAATACCGTTCACATGGAACGATCCTAAACAGAGCACATATACATAACATATCAAAATCATAGCGACATATCATATAAGATTAGAGAGAAGAAATTATACCCGTCACCACATCGGGTGCAACACGTGTGATATTTGCATATTTACCCTTATATTAAGTATAGATTTTTATCATTTATTAGCCAATTTATTGCATAGCATGGACAAAAGATACTTAAAAGTGTTTGAATTATGTTTTCAGTCCAAAAGCGAGGCTCGGAAGCAAAAGGAAGCAGGAGAAGCGATTGGAAGCTCGGGAGTTGAACAAAGAAGAAAAATGCTAAAACTACAAGGTACTCAACGAGTAGGGTCGACTACTCGGCGAGTCGCGTCGAAGAATCGAGAAGATAAAGACTCTCTGACTTATCGTGCACGGGAATTATGTGATAGAGTCGATGAGTCAGTCATGGACTCAACAAGTCGGTGCGAATTTATAAAAACGACTTTTCAGATCGACACAAAGAATTTTGGAACCCTTGGGGAGAAGCAAGCTGCGAATTAGAGTCAGGAGAGATCTGGAAAATGAAGATACAACCCGAAACCCAATTCCAAAGGAGATTTGAGGCAAATTCACATCATTCTTACTTCAATCAATTGTTTTTCATCATGTTTAGACTTTTAGATTTCGTTTTTGTGCTGTCAATTACCTCAATCATGAGCTAAAACCTTTTAACTTCTGTTTGGGGAGACAATATTGAGACTATGGTTTGATCTATGGTAGGATTGCTTTAATATTGGTGATTTTGTTAATTCTAGCTTGTTAAAGAACCTTATTTGTGAATGATAACTATTTTTTTCTGTTAATAGAAAGATAATTAAGCTACATGAACATCTCTTAATTGTTACCTCATATAATTTATGTGACCACTCTATTATATGACTAGGATTAGCGACTGTGAAACTAGAATTAATAGAAAAATACGTAAATTCATGTGTGAGCTTGTGTGATGACCATCAACAAGAGGTTAATTAAAGGACCAAATTAGTTAACCATTACAAGTCTAAATTAACCCGAATAGATAACCTAGGGAATTGAATTAAATTAGACAACTGGCCACTGTTTGAGTTAGTTTGTTCTCTAAGCATTAGTGCAGCGAACGTGAATCTAATCACTTGAATCGGTAGCCAATAGAAAAATCAATCCATTGCACTGTTGCCATAATATCAACCATAGGATCAATTGAGTCGAACTAAACAGAAGTTCCCTTCATCATTAAATTTAGTTGAATCTTTGCTTATCTAGTTTTTAGTTAATTAGTCTAAGTATTAGTTAGTAAGTTTCTAGTCTTGTAAAACTAGACAAAACCCCTTCTTATTACTTAATTTTAGATAAAATTATTTTTTAGTTTTAATTCTCTGTTCCCTGTGTTCGATACCCTATTTATTTGGCTTTACCACAATTGATAGGTCCACTGCCTTTGTGTGTTTATTTTATAATTAAAAGTAGAATTAAAACTAGTTGGTTTTACACACATCAAGTTTTTTGGCGCCGTTGCCGGGGAACGGTTCTAAATTAGCACTAATTTCTATTTTTATCGATCCTTTGTGTGAGATTTATCTTACAAAAAGTTAATTCTTAGGTAATTTAGTAAGTAGGTTAGGTTTTAGTATTTATTGGTTTTTAATCGTTTTATTTTAAATCTGTCAAAATTTTCTGTTTTTGCCTTGAACTCTCCAAGTGCACTCGAGTCAACTCGGCAAGTCCACTGTTGTTCACAGTTTTAGTTTTTATTTTATTTGTGTTCTTTTTATGCGTTTTTCTTGTTTTATTTGCAGTTGTTTCATGACCCGAGGATCTGATACACCTTTAGTTCCTTCACTAGAAGACCCGGAGTCCTCCTTAAGGAAGAACAAAGGAAAATCCGTTGGAGAATCCATTTCTTCAAAGAACTCAGCGTTGAAGAATCTAAAGTCCGTTTTCAACAAGAAGAAGAGCAGCAAATCAGGAGCTTCCAACGCCTCTATAGCAATCGAAGATCCAATTAAAGAAGACACCGAGTACGAAACCGAAGGAGAAGAAGATCCCACTTTCGGGCACGAATCCAACTTCGACGACGAATTATCTATTCCCATGGAAAACATCGATGAAGCCCCCATGGGGGAATGGAAGAAGAAGATGCGTGACGATACCGACCCGAGACTTGTGTAACCCGCAATTCCCGCTACTGCTACTTTCGAACTAAAGGGCCACATACTCGCTCAACTAAAGGAGATTCCCTTCTACGGAAAAGATCACGAAGATGCCTATAAACAATTGGATGGAGTTAACGATGTAGCTGATTACTTCAATGTTCCAAATGTGCCTCACGAGACCCAGCTGCTTCGTATGCTTCCAGTCACATTCAAGGGTGCTGAAAAAGATTGGCTCAAGTCACTCCTTCCCGGGTCCATCACCACATGGGCTAAGATGAAAGAAGAATTTATTGACCACTTTTGCCCACCTTCTAAAATAGCCAAGTTGAAGAAGGCCATTGCTAACTTTGAACAACAACTTGGAGAGTCCTTTTATGAGGCATGGGAGAGGTACAAAAGTTTGCGAAGAAATTGCCCACACCATGACCTTAACAGCCAACAAGAAGTCTCCATCTTCTATGACGGAGTCAATGTCACAACAAGGCAATTACTTGACTCGCAAGGCCCGCTCACAAAGAAGCCACCCCCGGTGATCAAAGAATTAATTGAAGATTTCTCTAAACATTCTAGAGAATACCACAACCCACGAAATGAAGCAAGTAGGGGGTAGTGAACACGGTCAACGATGGCATGGCGGCAATGATGGCTAAACTAGACAGTTTAGATAGAAGAATGATGAAGATCGATCAAACAATCTATGCTATCCGGGTGGGATGTGAAAATTGTAGGGGACCTCACCTAACTAAAGAGTGTGACTTGGATGAGAATGGAAACAAAAAGGCACAAGTTTTCTATTCAAGTGGTGACAGATACGATGAAACTTGGCGGAAACCCAAGAAGAAATGGCTCCCGTATGAAGAATACAAAAAGGCAAAGGAAGAGAAATACAAGCAAAAAGAGAGGGGCTTCTTTCAAAAGGAAGAACTGGTTGTGGAAAAAAGAGCCGATTTAGAAGAGATGTTCACGAGATTTATAGCCGCGTCCGAGAAAAGACACAATGATCATGATGTTGCAATACAAGAGACCAGAACAATACTTAGGAATCAGCAAGCATCTATTCTCAACATTGAAAAACAGCTTGGGCAACTGGCACACCAAGTGAACGAGAGAAGACCGGGTGAACTTCCAAGTAAAACCGAGAATAATCCGAGAATGGAGAATGTGAATGCTATAACATCTAGTTATGGGGAAATTTTCACTCCTCTGACCCCTGCACAGAAGGTCTCAACTAAGGTGCATGCAGAAAAAACAGAAGAGTCGAGTGCAGCTAAACCCGACACGACTCACCGAGTCCCTCTAATGGACTCGACGAGTCCATGGTCTGATGACAAAACGGTTGTTTCCTTCAAGCCGTACAGGCCACCTTTTCCATTTCCAATTTGAGCCATGCGTGATGAAAAGTTAAATCGTACAGAACTTTCATGGAACATGTTAAAGCCCTTCAAGTCAACATCCCATTTGCTGAAACGATGCTTCAAACACCTAAATATTTAAACTTGCTTAAGGGTCTCTTTGCTGGCAGAAAATATATGGCTGAAGTCATGGAATTAGTATTAAATGAACTACCAGAAAAGAAGGGTGATCCAGGAAGCATCTCTATTCCTTGTCAATTTGGAAATATACTTGCTACTCAAGCATTGACCGATTCGGGTGCAAGTATTAACGTAATGCCTTTTTCTTTCTTCAAGAAGTTGAATTTACCGGAGACAAAGCCTATTAATATGAAGATCCATCTAGCGGACAAGACAATCACTCATCCAAGAGGTGTAAGTGAAGATCTTCTCATAAAAGTGGAAAATTTTGTATTCCCTGTGGATTTCGTAGTGCTTGACATGGAAGAAGACCCCAAAATTCCAATTATTTTGGGAAGACCATTTTTGAATACCGCATGTGCATTGGTAGATATGTGCGATTCCACACTAACATTGAGGGTAGGAGATGAGTTGGTAGTGTTTAAGGTTATACAAAAGGATAAGCAAGAAGACACAAGAGAAGAAGAAATTTCCTCCATTAATTTGGATGATGAAATACTACAAAAAGAACTTGCACACTTACAAAAAGAAGATCCAAATAAATTTATACTATCTTCTGGAGGAAATGGTGATGCTGAGAAAGACTTAGAGGAGATACAGAAGCCGTTGAAGGGAACTGATTCAGAAAAATCGATGGAAAGTGAGGGATGCGCATCGACTCGCCGAGTCGCATCGACAGACTCGACGAGTCCAGTCAAAAATTTCAGCAATTCGGATTACCTTGATCTGCTTGTTACCAGTCCCCTGCCTGATTTTGACATGAAGAATTTTCCTAATTCTTTAGAAGATCCAACAGCAGAATGCGTAATTGTTAAAACGTATTGTGCATTCCAAAATGCTCAAGTAGCATACCTTGACACGGTGATACAAGGAGATGAAGAAATGCGACTTGATAAGGAGGCAAGCTCGGGGGAAGATGAGAATGCAAAGGCTGGGAATGATAATACTAATAACTCGTTCATTGAGTCACATGCAACCAAACCTCGAGCCCGAGTCTTTTCCAATTATGAAGTAATTACTTTCAAGGAAAGGGAAATACAAAAGAAGGTGCCAAAGAGTGGGGTGAAGAAAAAGAACGTTGGGAAACGGAACATACATGCAATTGAAGAGGATGCCACAAGGAAAAAGAAAGAAGAATTGCGACGGGCATATAAAAGAAGATACACGCTTACAAGACAAAGTATAAACCGCAAAAGAATAAACGTGCATTCCTGATGCAGGAGAGCGAAGAAACTTAGAGCGAGATGGAGTCCAGCTAACGACTCCTTAAAAAGAAGCGTTTGGCGGGAGGCAACCCGTTATGAGAGTTTGCTTTCTTTTCATTTCCATTTTAGTTTTTGATTTGTAACACTCGTGTTTCTAGCCTAGGCATTTATATTGAGTTGATAGTCTAGGTTAACCTTTGTAACTCATTTTGAAGAAATGAAAAGGAATTATGTGAATATTATATGAATTATGTGTTTTATGCTTAATTATTAGGGCTTAATTAATTAAGAATAAAAATAAGCGTCAAAATTAAAGTGTGAGATAAGCCTGATATCTTTACATAAATTTGTAGTGGTCGAAACAAGGATTTCGGGGTTATAAATAATACCAAAATCCGAGTTATAACGAAGAAGTTATGACCTGTCGAAGTTTGGCGACAAAACCGGCACGGTGCTGAATGTCGTAAAAAGTGAGTTTTCGATAAACTACTTTTTAGCCTTAGTAATCTAAACGATAGTCGTAGTATTCGTTAAACCGAGAAGTTCGATAAAAAGAACGCCCAAATCTGACTTCGTATGAGGAAGTTATGATTTTTCGAAGTTTCAGCGTAGCAGTAGACAGCTAAAAACTCGAATTTTAGATCGAGTGATTTTTAGCCGACACAACCTAAAAGAGAATTGAAGGTCTCGTCATTAGGAGCACAACGGTAAAAAGTCTGACGAAAACGGACGTCGGATGAAGAAGTTATGAATTTTTAACGGATTTCCTGTCCCGGTCTGTTAAAAATAATAATATAAAAGTTAAAGTCAAAATTAGCCGACGAAGTCTAAAGGGAAGTTGTAGATCATAATTTTAGCTACGTGTGCATATAAAAAACGTCAAAAACGGAGCTCGTATGCGAAAGTTATGGATTTTAGAAGTTTTGGCGCAAAAATCGAGAAAATTCGCATAGTCACACTTTGCCACGTCACCCTCGCTTAGAATGTGACACGTGTCCTGCTGAGTCACCAGGCTGCTGAGTCAACAGGCTGCTGAGTCACCAAAACTGTTGAGTCATGCGAAGCCACGTGTCCTCTTCTGATTCGACCGAGGAGGAGGCCCAATCTGAAGCAGCCAGCTCCCCAGCCGAAGCTTCGCCCTGCTGCCGCGTGTTCCGAGCCTCGCATAGCCTAGCTCCGAACCTCGCAGGTGCACCAGTAGACTCCGGTCCACTTAGAAGCGGCCAGCGAGCCCTCGCAGGTGCGAGCCATGTGCGAGCCATGCGCAGCCTCGTGCGAGCCTTCGCCTGCGAACCCTCTCAGCCGTTGGATCAGAAGCTTCTCAGCCCTTGGATCAGAAGCTTCACCCTATAAATAGAAGGCTGCGAGCCTTCTCGGATATTTTTAAGAAATTGCCACATTTAGCCCCTTTCTTCATATTTTCTTAATCTTAACATCCCGCAAAGCCCCGGTATCGATTGTAAAGCCCAGAATACCCCACGAAGTGCCCGAGAAGCCCGGAAAAATTATCTTTTCGGTTTCGAAGCCCGACTTTTTCAGAGCCCGGTTTCTCAATAAAACTCCCAGTTTTATTAGGAACGATCGTTTTAGGAAACGAATTGATGCCCGATTTTCACCAAAATAAGTGAGTGTGTAGTTACTTTCAATTTACGCATAGATATGAAGTATTTACCTTGAAATACGTGTTATGTGTAAATATGCTAATTGTTTATTCTAGGTGATTGTTGAATTGATGTTTTATACAAGTTTTAAACTGTATATGCTTTTTATCTACAAAATATGTTGGGTAGAACATGGGTAGATGAAATAGTTGATGTGTGTTAAAATGGTGAGAGGCCTCAATGTTGTTGTTGTTGTTGTTGTTGTTGTTGTTGTCATCTAGCGGAGTATAGATGACGGCCACGGACTTTCTAGATAGTCCAGTGGAACACTAGCAGGTTCGCAACTTGTAGGTGTTTGTCACACCCCCAAACCAGAACGACGGAAACGTTCGGGGGCGGAGGACGTCATATTCAGTATCATAACAGTTCATAGAAAGGAAAGTACACACCACCATACATATTAAGGTTTCCAAAATGTTTACATAATTGTATTCGTTACATGTTCAAAAGATAATTAAATAAACATCTTTCAAAAGAAGTAATTAACGTCAGCACGTTAATCCTCAAAAGTTGATTTCCAAACCTGCTTAGCGGTTCCCTGAGAATACAAGTTATTTCAAAGAAAAAGTGTCAACAATTAAGTTGGTGAGTTCATAAGTAGTGTTTTGAGAAAATGTATGCCATTCAAAAGTTCATGTATGTTTTCCAGAAAAACGCGGTATTTTCAAATGAAAAGAGTTATGATTCGTTGGGTTGAAAATGAATGTATTAGATCCAGAAAATCCCATATTTTCCCTAATAGTTGAGATATGATTTGTTGTGCTTTCCAAGAAAAACCATTATTTTCTTATAAAAGTATGAGATGCATATGAATGTTCGTGCTATAAGTTGTAAATAGTTGTACCAAGAAAATCCCTTATTTTCCAATTAGTTGTTTGTTTTAGATGTAGGGAAAACCCTTATTTTCCTAACATAACTGGCAGTCTCTAAGACTGAAAATCACAAGCAACCGACGTGCTTAAAAGTTGTGGCATAGTTTTATATAATAAAGCTATACGAAGATCGCACTTGTTAGATGAAGAATAGTTTTAATAGCTACTCGTTCATAAAAGCATAATACCATAATGATTGTATATCCAATGAGTTTTATAACCATACTAAACATAATATGCCTGTAGCGACGTTCTTCAGGCGTCGTAGCGTTATGACAACTGTCACCCCAAAAGACGGACTGTAGCTAACAGTCAAGGCGCGGGATCATGACTTCCCGTATAGATCTATACACATTTGACATGTTCTCCGTACGGGAGACTCTGGTTATAGACAGGACTTGTAGCGATACCTTTTATCAAAAAGGCAGTGTTTGAAGATGTACACGTCTCATGGATTCTCAACTAAGTCTGTATTAAAGTAGTAGTTTTGTATGCAAAGTTTATCCTTTTTCACAATGTTTGACAAAGCATAAATCATAAGTTTTTAGAATGTATAAAACGGTTTAGCAACGAAGAATACTTTGGAATTTCTAAATACTTTGTATGAATCAAGTGCATGCGAAGTATGACAAGAGTTTTCACGTAGTAGTACTAAATCACAAGTGATTCATTTGATAAAAAAACGAGTAAAGTGAAATTCTATGAAATACACAATAATAACCGTATGTTTACTTGTATTCCCCCCCTTAAAGAGTATAGAAAGCATTTAAAAATGTATTTAAAGAGTGTTTGTAGGGGTATGAACTCACTTGGAAGTTTGAAGATAGCGAGATGGAAAACCGGGCAGAGTTTTGTCTCGGGAAGCGGATTTTTCTCGGGATTCTCGGGAATCTCGGGAGTAAAATCGACCTTCGGGACTTGAGCAAAAATGACCAGGGCTTCGGGTTTGAACGGGCACGGAAAACGAGGCAAAATGCAAGAGAAGTGAGAAGAAATGAGCAATTTTTCCGGAGACCCTCGCATCCCTTTTATAGGGGCTGAGAGGCCTCGGTACGCGGGGCGTACGCTTGTACGTAGCGCGTACTCGTACGTCATGCATGACCGAGTCCTCGACTGCCTCGGCTTCGGATGGGACGGCGGGTCGGATGGGGCGGTGGGTCGGATGGGACGGCGGGTCGGATAGCTTTGCATAGGGGCGACGTGGATGGACCGAGACCAAGGCCCTCGGGTACGCTGGGCGTACGGGGTTACGCGGCGCATACCTCGGATGAGGACGCTGACTCCTCTTCGAATATTACTAGCATTTTGATTTAAATATAATTATAATTTATTTAATAAACTTCAAAAATTCATATCTTCCTCATACGAACTCCGTTTTCGATGGTCTTTATATCCACGCGTAGGTGAGACTACGCTCTACAACTTTCGTTTAGACTTCGTTGGCAAATTCCGAAATTATTTTTATTATTTATTTTATAAATCGTTGTGTTTAAGGAATTTCTTTAAAAATTCATAACTTCTTTATCTGACGTCGGTTTTTGCCAGACTTTTTACCGCTGAAATACCATTGTCGAGACCTTCGATTCTCGTTTAGGTCATTCCGGCCAAAAGTCGTTCGATCTCCGATTCGAGATTTTAGCTGTCTGCTGCTAAGCCGGACTTGGAAAAATATTAACTTCAACATACGAAGCCGGGTTTGGGCATTCTTTTTAAGTATGATCCCGGTTTAATGATATTAAACATAATAGGAATTTAAATAGATACCTTTTGGGCAATTTATTATCAAAGTAAATTTTATTACCCCAAGGTGGTTACAATACTTGACTCTTTAGGTCATTACAAAGAGTTGAAATATCGGGTTGTTACATCATCCCCCCGTTAGAGGGAATTTCGTCCCGAAATTTTTAATGCAAAATAGAAGTCTTAGGGACTGAGGAAGAGGTGCGGATACTTCTGTTGCATTTGGTCTTCCCGTTCCCATGTGAACTCGGGTCCTCTCTTAGCATTCCATCGAACCTTTACTATTGGAATGCGACTCTGTTTAGTTTGTTTAACTTCCCTATCCATGATTTCGACGGGTTCTTCCACAAAGTTAAGATTTTCATTTAGCTCGATTTCATCGAGTGGAATTACAAGTGTTTCATCGGACAAGCACTTTTTCAGGTTCGATACGTGGAATACTGGATGTACCTTGTTAAGCTCGATTGGAAGTTGGAGTTTGTAGGCCACTGGACCAACTCTCGAAATGATTTCGAAGGGTCCAATGTATCTAGGATTTAGCTTTCCACGCTTTCCAAAGCGTATCATGCCCTTCCAGGGTGAGACCTTTAGTAGTACACGGTCACCAATCTGGAATTCCAAGGGTTTACGTCTCTTGTCGGCATAGCTCTTTTGCCTATCCCTTGAGGACTTCAGTCGTTCTCGTATTTGCACGATCTTTTCAGTCATTTCCCTAATGATCTCCGGACCAGTGAGGGTGCTATTAGGGACTAGGCCTTTTGCCAATTGCGTGTCGCCCACTTCCGTCTAGCACAGAGGTGATCTGCACTTACGGCCGTAAAGGGCTTCGAATGGAGCGGTCTTGATACTAGTATGGTAACTATTGTTATAAGAGAACTCGACCAAAGGTAAGTGAACATCCCATGCCTTACCAAAGTCGATTACACATGCTCTCAACATGTCTTCTAAGGTTTGGATCGTCCTCTCACTCTGTCCGTCAGTTTGTGGGTGGTATGTTGTACTCATGTCCAACCTTGTTCCCATGGATTTTTGCAATGATTGCCAGAATCTGGAAGTGAACCTGCTGTCTCTATCTGAGATGATGGACATCGGTACTCCATGAAGTCGTACGATCTCCCGGATGTAGGTTCTTGATAGTTTTTCCATCCTATCAGTTTCCTTGATCGGTAAGAATTGGGCTGACTTGGTTAATCTATCGACGATTACCCAAATAGTATCTTGGCCACTCTGAGTTTTGGGCAGTTTGGTTATGAAGTCCATGGAAATCTGCTCCCATTTCCACTCAGGTATTTCAGGTTGTTGGAGTAGACCTGAGGGTTTCTGGTGTTCTATTTTTATTTTGGCGCAGGTTAAACACTTGCTCACATAAGTAGCAATCTCCGATTTCATGTTTGGCCACCAGTAGAGTTGTTTGAGATCTAGATACATCTTGTCTGACCCTGGGTGTACGGAGTATGGGGTCCTGTGTGCCTCGCTCATAACTACCTCTCTGAACCCACCAAACTTGGGTGTCCAGATCCGGTTCATGAGGTAGCGTGCTCCGTCACTCTTGATTTCTAAGTTCTTGTCCATTCCCCTAAGGGCCTCACCTGTCACGTTTTCGGGTTTCAAGGCCTTTATTTGAGCTTCCTTGACTTGCGCTGACAGGTGCGAATGGATCGACATGGCTAATGACTTCACTCTTCGGCCAGAGTACTCCTTTCGACTAAGGGCATCGGCTACGACGTTTGCCTTTCCCGGATGATAGCGAATCTCACATTCGTAGTCGTTGAGCAATTCGACCCAACGTCATTGTCTCATGTTTAACTCCTTCTGGTCGAAGATGTGTTGGAGACTCTTGTGGTCTATAAAGACAGTGCACTTGGTACCGTAAAGGTAGTGCCTCCAGATTTTAAGAGCGAAGACCACTACTCCAAGTTCTAAGTCATGAGTGGTGTAATTGACCTCATGCGTTTTCAGTTGTCGTGAGGCATATGCAATAACCTTTCCCATCTGCATTAGCACACAGCCCAACCCTTGCTTCGAAGCGTCGCAATACACCACAAAATCTTCGGTCCCTTCCGGAAGAGAAAGGATAGGTGCACTGCAGAGGGCTTGTTTCAAAATCTGAAACGCAGCATCTTTCTTTTCTCCCCAGTTGTAGGTCACACCTTTCTGGGTTAAAGCGGTAAGAGGCTTTGCGATGCTGGAGAAATTCTGGATGAACCTTCGATAATAACCAGCAAGACCTAGAAACTGGCGAATTTTGGTTGGTGTGGTTGGTGCAGACCAGTTTTTGATAGCCTTGATCTTTGAGGGGAACACGTGGATTCCTTCCTTGTTGACCACGTGACCGAGGAAGTCCACCTTTCTAATCCAAAACTCACATTTTGAGAATTTTGCATAAAGTCTCTCAGTTCGTAACGTCTCTAAGACTTGTCTCAGGTGTTGACTATGTTCCTCTTTGTTCTTTGAATAAATGAGTATATCGTCTATGAATACTATCACAAATTTATCCAAGAATGGACGACATACCCGATTCATTAGATCCATGAATACGGCCGGGGCATTGGTTAGTCCGAACGGCATCACTACGAACTCATAATGTCCGTATCTCGTTCGGAAGGCCGTCTTGGGAACATCACTCTCTAGGACTCGCAGCTGGTGATATCCCGACCTTAGATCGATCTTGTAGAAGTAGTTGGCTCCATGGAGTTGATCGAATAAGTCGTCGATTCGGGGAAGGGGGTATCGGTTCTTGATGGTAAGTTTGTTGACTTCTGGGTAGTCGATGCACATCCTGAACGATCCATCTTTCTTTTTCACGAACAATACGGGTGCTCCCCATGGCGAGAAGCTCGGCCTGATGAATCCTTTTCCAAGTAGTTCATTCAGTTGGCTGGATAGCTCCTGCATCTCTGCCGGGGCTAATCGATAGGGTGCTTTGGCTACTGGGGTAGCTCCAGGAATTAGATCGATTCTGAATTCGACTTGTCTTGCGGGTGGTATTCCTGGAAGGTCCTCGGGAAACACGTCGGGAAAATCGCATACGTCGGGCACATCCTTGACGTCCTGGGCTTCGCGTTTCACATCTACAACATGTGCTAAAAACGCGTGACACTCCTTGCGTAGGTACTTCTGAGCTTGGATACTGGAGATGATACTAAGAGTGGTACTAGGTTTGTCGCCCAAGACAAGGAAGGTCTCGCCGGTTGGCAGATTAAGGCGAACGGCCTTATCGTAACATAAAATGTCCGCACGATGTGAACTCAGCCAATCCATGCCAATGATGACATCGAAACTCTTAATCGAGACTGGCATGAGGTTGATTTGAAAGAGATTATCGTTTAGAGTTAGGATGCAGTTTAAATATATCTCCTTAGTGCCTTCGGTTTTCCCGTTGGCCATTTCTACTATGAATGGTTCACTTAATGATTGTGGTATTGGTTTTAGCATGCCTTTAAAGTCGTGACTCACAAAACTCCTTTCCGCTCCACTATCAAACAAAATGCATGCATACGAGTTATCGAGAAGAAACGTACCCGTAACAACAGTAGGGTCCGCAATGGCTTCATCTTGTCCCATTGCAAAAACTCGGCCCCTTCCGCCGGTATTCCTGTTGTTTGCCTTCGGGCAGTCCCTACGGTAGTGCCCTGTGCCTCCGCACTCAAAGCAGGCGCGACTTATTCCGGTATTAGCAGTGGGGGCGGATTGTTGGGTTGGCTCTTTGCAATAGCGGGCTGTATGACCCTTCTTATTGCACCTGGTGCATTAAAGGTCACGGCAGAGACCGTGGTGATGGAAATTGCACTGGTTACATTTCGGTAGTTTTCCATTGTATGAACTTGTGGGGGCAGAGTTGGTAGGTACAGTAATAGCGTGGGTCGCTACCACTTGTTGTTTCTTGGGGTTCACCTGGAGGGTTTGTCCCCTCCTCTTGTTCCAAGGCTTACTCTGGCCCTGAGCCTCCCTAGGTGGATTTGCGGATGCTACAATGGTACTCTGTTTCACTCCGTGGTCGATGAGGCGTTGAGCCAGGCGTTTAGCGCTGTTGTAGGTGATATGGTTGGAAGCTAGGACATGCCCTTGAATCTGGGGTGACAACCCCCAAATGTACCTTTCGACCTTCTTTGATTCTGGGTTGACCATGGTAGGGCACAAAGCAGCGAGATCGTTGAACCTAGCTGTGTAGGCGACTAGATCAAATCCACCCATTTTCAAATTCCAGAGCTCATCCTCAAGCTTTTGCACTTCGCCCCTTGGGTAGTATTCTTCCAGTAGTAGAACCTTCAGTTCTTCCCAACTCATGGCGTTAGCGACAGTGAGCATCACTGAATTCACATGGCTTTTCCACCAAGTGAGGGCTCGATCTATGAAGGTGCATGCAGCGAACTTAACCTTGCTCGTTTCTTGGCACGATCAGATCTCGAAGACTGTTTCGGTCTTTTCGAACCATTGCATTAGTGCAATGACTCCTCCACTGCCATTAAAAGTCTTCAGTTTTGAGTTGGAGAACTCCTTGTAAGTACATTCCCTTACATGGCCCAGGCCGGTACCACGATTGGGATGATTCGTGCTGCTTCCTGTACCTCCATTTGCATTGGAGTTTATTTGAGAGAGGGTTGCTGCTATTGCTGTTGTGATAGCAGCCTGGACCATTGCCGGATCATATGGTAGTGGTGGAGGTGGTGGTGGGGTTGCGTTTGTACGTGCTGATCTACGAGGAGGCATTGCGCTGCCAAAGGAAAATGAGATATTATAAGTTTCGGTGGTTGTGAGTTGAATGATATTGAGTTAACTTCCTTTAATAGATTAAAATTTTGGTTTGGCCAACACAGGGTTTTGAGCTTGATTCATAAATAACGTTTGAATAGATGTACTTATGAATTGAACGGACTACACATAATTAAAACAAGAAAGAGATATGTCCTATATATATATTAAACATATAGTTGTGTTACATCTGAGTTTAGACAAAACTTTTTGACCTTTCTAAAGGTCTCCGATTACAGAAAGTTTTAAAGAAAATTATATTCTTATCCGAAGTCCTAATTTATAACAAAATTTGAAATCCTGGCAAGCACTATTTGCGACGTAAGTTGCGCTTGGAGCTTGACTCCGCATCTGATTGCTTCGATTCCATTAGACGTCTATCAAAAGCGGCTTGTTGCTCCCTTAACTCGGCTAGGGCTGCAATCATCTGTGCCTGAAATGCCTCAGATTGGAGTTGGGCATGGTCCTGAATTCCATCCAGCCTACGGATGTCAGAAGTGTGGACCTGCACTTCTACGTTGATCTTGCGGATCCGGTTGGCTTGAACTCCGGATTGATAGCATTGGTTGGCTAGTTTGCCAACCATGACCGGAAGTGCCCGGTCTGCCGATCCTCCGCCTCTGACATCATAAAAGTCTCGTCACATGCCGTAGGGAGGGCGTAAGCTTTGTTGTCGGCTCCAATGGTGGAGGTGACTTCCCCACACAGGAGTGGGTCCTTGGAAGTTCCTCACATGGACAGGAGGTTGTGGGGCCGATGGATTGATAACATCTGGCTTTGAATCTGTACCAGAGTCATCTCCCCCATCCAATTCTATCGGCTCTTCGTCTTCTTCGGGATCATCTTCGATCCATCCTCCATTGCCTTGGTTGGGAAAGTAGGGGTCATTGGGGTGATAAAATCCAGCCATTTAGTCTGTACGAGAATAGGGTTAAGAATTGACTATAAGCTAGAGTACATGAAGTTTACCCTTAAGTTTAATAGCTGATGACAACACCAAGACTCCCTTAGAATTATGTAATGATGTGCTTTTGGTAAGTTTTAAATTTGTTGTCCATTGCAGACACTCCTTGGCATATGTTAGTCGGCTCTTGGACAAATATAGTTGATCAGGCTATATCCTTCCCAGTTCCGATTACATGTCCCAAGGCATACCTGCACTGCACAACTTATTTATAATACTTCTAAAATGGTCCGATGTGAAACTATTATTAGTACGAAATGAATGCATGCTTACTTTACAAAAACTAAATAAATTTAATTTCAAAAGTATGACTCTTCTCAGAGTGTTTTTGCCCAGTTGAGTTTATAGTTGTATACCAAAAATGGTTTTGATATACTTAATTCACTATAAATGATGCTCTGATACCAATCTGTCACACCCCCAAACCAGAACGGCGGAAACGTTCGGGGGCGGAGGACGTCATATTCAGTATCATAACAGTTCATAGAAAGGAAAGTACACACCACCATACATATTAAGGTTTCCAAAATGTTTACATAATTGTATTCGTTACATGTTCAAAAGATAATTACATAAACATCTTTCAAAAGAAGTAATTAACGTCAGCACGTTAATCCTCAAAAGTTGATTTCCAAACCTGCTTAGCGGTTCCCTGAGAATACAAGTTATTTCAAAGAAAAAGTGTCAACAATTAAGTTGGTGAGTTCATAAGTAGTGTTTTGAGAAAATGTATGCCATTCAAAAGTTCATGTATGTTTTCCAGAAAAACGAGGTATTTTCAAATGAAAAGAGTTATGATTCGTTGGGTTGAAAATGAATGTATTAGATCCAGAAAATCCCATATTTTCCCTAATAGTTGAGATATGATTTGTTGTGCTTTCCAAGAAAAACCATTATTTTCTTATAAAAGTATGAGATGCATATGAATGTTCGAGCTATAAGTTGTAAATAGTTGCACCAAGAAAATCCATTATTTTCCAATTAGTTGTTTGTTTTAGATGTAGGAAAAACCCTTATTTTCCTAACATAACTGGCAGTCTCTAAGACCGAAAATCACAAGCAACCGACGTGCTTAAAAGTTGTGGCATAGTTTTATATAATAAATCTATACAAAGATCGCACTTGTTAGATGAAGAATATTTTTAATACCTACTCGTTCATAAAAGCATAATACCATAATAATTGTATATCCGATGAGTTTTATAACCATACTAAACATAATTTGCCTGTAGCGACGTTCTTCAGGCGTCGTAGCGTTATGACAACTGTCACCCCAAAAGACGGACTGTAGCTAACAGTCAGGGCGCGGGATCATGACTTCCCGTATAGATGTATACACATTTGACACGTTCTCCGTACGGGAGACTCTGGTTATAGACAGGACTTGTAGCGATACCTTTTATCAAAAAGGCAGTGTTTGAAGATGTACACGTCTCATGGATTCTCAACTAAGTCTGTGTTAAAGTAGTAGTTTTGTATGCAAAGTTTATCCTTTTTCACAATGTTTGACAAAGCATAAATCATAAGTTTTTAGAATGTATAAAACGGTTTAGCAACGAAGAATACTTTGCAATTTCTAAATACTTTGTATGAATCTAGTGCATGCGAAGTATGACAAGAGTTTTCACGTAGTAGTACTAAATCACAAGTGATTCATTTGATAAAAAAAACGAGTAAAGTGAAATTCTATGAAATACACAATAATAACCGTATGTTTACTTGTATTCCCCCTTAAAGAGTATAGAAAGCATTTAAAAATGTATTTAAAGAGTGTTTGTAGGGGTATGAACTCACTTGGAAGTTTGAAGATAGCGAGATGGAAAACCGGGCAGAGTTTCGTCTCAGGAAGCGGATTTTTCTCGGGATTCTCGGGAATCTCGGGAGTAAAATCGACCTTCGGGACTTGAGCAAAAATGACCAGGGCTTCGGGTTTGAACGGGCACGGAAAACGAGGCAAAACGCAAGAGAAGTGAGAAGAAATGAGCAATTTTTCCGGAGACCCTCGCATCCCTTTTATAGGGGCTGAGAGGCCTTGGTACGCGGGGCGTACGCTCGTACGCAACGCGTACTCGTACGTCATGCATGACCGAGTCCTCGACTGCCTCGGCTTCGGATGGGACGGCGGGTCGGATGGGGCGGCGGGTCGGATGGGACGGTGGGTCGGATAGCTTCGCATAGGGGCGACGTGGACGGACCGAGACCAAGGCCCTCGGGTACGCTGGGCGTACGGGGTTATGCGGAGCGTACCTCGGATGAGGATGTTGACTCCTCTTCGGATATTACTAGCATTTTGATTTAAATATAATTATAATTTATTTAATAAAACTTCAAAAATTCATATCTTCCTCATACGAACTCCGTTTTCGATGGTCTTTATATCCACGCGTAGGTGAGACTACGCTCTACAACTTTCGTTTAGACTTCGTTGGCAAATTCCGAAATTATTTTTATTATTTATTTTATAAATCGTCGTGTTTAAGGAATTTCTTTAAAAATTCATAACTTCTTTATCTGACGTCGGTTTTTGCCAGACTTTTTACCGCTGAAATACCATTGTCGAGACCTTCGATTCTCGTTTAGGTCATTCCGGCCAAAAGTCGTTCGATCTCCGATTCGAGATTTTAGCTGTCTGCTGCTAAGCCGGACTTGGAAAAATCTTAACTTCAACATACGAAGTTGGGTTTGGGCATTCTTTTTAAGTATGATCCCAGTTTAATGATATTAAACATAATAGGAATTTAAATAGATACCTTTTGGGCAATTTATTATCAAAGTAAATTTTATTACCCCAAGGTGGTTACAATACTTGACTCTTTAGGTCATTACAAAGAGTTGAAATATCGGGTTGTTACAGTGTTGATGAATTAAATGTTCATTGGTGCACTCCATCCCCGTCATGGTTGCCTTAAGGACATGTATGGCTGAGGAAACCCCTTAGCAGTAGTGTCCATCCCGATGATAATCCTTAGGCTTGGTCCCTTGTGATAGGTGTTTAGGGACGTAAAGTGAGGACAATGGGAATGGGTAATCAGGGTTATTGTTGATTGGTGAACTTAATAAGTATATTATTATTGTGGGTTGAAAACCCTATATGCTCACCAGGCTCCCAAGCCTGACCCACTCAGTTTTATTATTACAGGTAGTGGACCCCGAGCATAGTCGGAGGACGACGAGAGATTTTTGTATTATAGGCCAGTAGTTGTAAATAACTATTGAGAGGCTTATAATGTCTTGTTTATGTTTTTGATCTGTATTGGAACATGACATCCCGAGGTTTTGATATATATGGAAAATATATACCTTCTTAATGAAGGATTTTGATAAACTTTTATCATATGTTGTTTGGGGACCAATTCCGCAACATCTTTTAAAAAGATTTCTCTGATTTTATTTTAAAAAACATAAATTAAAATCGGTGTTTTCTGGCCGAGAAATATGGGGATGTCACAGTTGGTATCAGAGCGTTAGTTTAAGCGAACTAAAAAATTGTAGAATTTCTAGACTTGAACTTAGAATGCTAAGTGATGATTATGAGATGAGTGTCTACCATATTTTAGACACGAGCACTAGTTTATTTTATGGAAGATGCCTAAAATGCCCTTATGTGCTAAATGCTATGTGTTTGCCATGTGTGCCATTATTTGTTGGGATCTATGGTCTGTTGCCGACCGGATCTGGAAACTTTATGTGTGTAGGATTCTAAGCGTATGATTACGAGATTAGAACTAACATGTAAACGTTTCGGAGTGATAAGGGAATTGACATGTATAACAAGGATAAAGACCTAAATTCACCTTATTCGGTATATAGATTGTAATGGCAAGAACTCGGAGTGGAGCTGGAAATGCAAACAGAAACCAACAACCTCAACCTCAAGTGGTGGAACAGGTGCCTATAGTAGGAGCTGCACTCGAACCCATCACCATGGCTGGAGTACGAACCATGATTCAGACCATGTTGGCTGAACAGAGGGAGGAATTGAGGCAAATGTTGCTGAACGACAGGGATGAACCTTCAGTTCCTGTTGAACAACATGAACTAAATGACGATCGATCTGAAGAAGGGAACAACAGTAGATCGGTTGGTCATAGTTAACCGCTTGTGGTTGGGAGGAATAACCACGAGAGTAGAATGGAGAGAAATGGGTGCAAGTATAAGGACTTTATGACTTGCAAGACATCGACCTTCAATGGAAAAGAAGATCATGTCAGAGTAATGGACTAGATCTCGGAAATGGAGTTGGCTTTCATGACTTGTGATTGCCAAGGCAAGTTACAAACTACGTTTGCAGTACGTCAGTTCAGGGGTAGTGCTGCTCGTTGGTGGAGCACTTTGGGGAAAACCCTAAGCCCTAATGAGCCGCTGCAATTAACTTGGGCAGAGTTCTTGGTGCACTTCAAGTGCAAGTACTGCTCGGCCCAAAACGTACTTGAGTTAGAAAACCAATTTCTAACGTTGCAGAAGGGGAGTATCACCATTGATGAATATACGAATAACTTCACAAACAAAATGGAGTTTGCTTTGCGTATTGTCCCAGATGAGTTGGCAAAAATAGACAGGTACGCAAAGGGACTTCCATGGGAGTATGCGGTGCCAATACATCAGGCACTTACTTTGGAGGCAGCTATCTAGGCTGCCAAGTCTGTTGAAGATATGATAAAAGGGAGAGCCATCAGCAAGGTTGAAGTTGGCGAAAAGAGAAAGTTTGAAGGAACCTCAGGTTCCAATAAAAAGAACAAATTCTCGAAGATTGGTTCGAGAAAGTTTGGAGGAGGAAGCGAAGCCAAGTGGTGTGACAAGTGTAAGAAGAAACATGCTGGGAAGTGCAACGTGGAAGTCACATGTTACAAATGTGGAAAGCCAGGGCAATATGCCAATGAATGCACCTTCAATAAGAACGTCTGTTTTGGGTGCAATGAAGAAGGGCATATTTTGAGGGACTGCTCGAAGAAGAAGGACGCAGCAAAACCCAATCTACCACCAAAGCCGAAGGCAAGAGCCTTTCAGATGACACTCGAAGCTGCAAAAGAAGAAGCCGATGTTGCTTCAGGTACCTTTCTCGTAAACGAATTGCCTGCCCAAATTTTGTTTGATTCTGGAGCCAATTACTCCTTTATATCGCATGAATTTGGTAGAAAGCTAGCTTTGCCTGTAGATAGGCTAGTTAATGCCTTATTAGTCGAGATTGCTAGTGGCAAGTTTGTACCTGTTAGCCATCGTATGAAAAACATCCTCATTGACTTGGATGGGAATAAGTTCCAAGAGGAATTATTGCCTATCGAGTTAAATGGATTCGACATAGTTTTAGGAATGGATTGGCTTAGCGCCAATGATGCAGAAATACTATGTAGAAATAAGATAGTAAAAGTCAACCCGCCAGGGAAAGAGTCGTTTATGGTGTATGGAAACAAACGCAGAGTAAATTCTGGAATCATTTCCCTAATGAAAGCCAGAAAGTGTTTGGCCAAGGGATGTATATCATATCTAGCGTTCGTGATCGATGCCAAGATGGAAAAGAAGGAGGTGCAGAATATTCCGGTGGTGTGTGATTATCCGGAAGTCTTTCCCGAAGATCTTCCTGGATTGCCCCCTGATCGACAAGTAGAATTTCGTATCGACTTGTTACCAGGAACGACGCCGATAGCAAAAGCACCTTATCGATTAGCGCCAACCGAAATGAAAGAACTTATGACACAACTTCAGGAGTTAATGGACAAAGGTTTCATTCGACCTAGTTCATCACCCTGGGGAGCCCCAGTGTTATTTGTAAAGAAGAAAGACGGAAGCATGAGAATGTGCATCGATTACAGAGAGCTGAACAAAGTGACGATAAAGAACAAGTACCCATTGCCAAGGATCGATGACTTGTTCGACCAGTTGTAGGGTTCGAGCTATTTCTCGAAGATCGATCTTAGGTCGGGATACCATCAACTAAAGGTGAGAGAGCAGGATATCGAAAAGACTGCTTTTAGAACGAGATATGGACACTATGAATATTTGGTTATGTCATTCGGACTAACCAATGCCCCAGCAGCTTTCATGGATTTGATGAATAGGGTTTGTAAACCATTCTTAGATAAATCCATGATAGTATTCATAGACGATATCTTGATTTATTCGAAAAGCAAGCAGGAACATGAAAAGCATCTACATGAAGTGCTAGAAGTCCTGAAAAAGGAGAAGTTGTATGCAAAGTTCTCCAAATGTGAATTTTGGATTCAAGAAGTCCAATTTTTAGGTCATGTGGTTAACTAAGAAGGAATAATGGTTGACCCAGAAAAGATTGAAGCTGTGATGAAGTGGGAACAACCAAAAAGTCCTACGGAGATTCGAAGCTTTTTAGGATTAGCTGGATATTACCGAAGGTTTATCCAAGGCTTTTCTTCGATTGCTACTCCATTAACAGCTTTGACCCACAAAGGAGCCACTTATGCTTGGAATGAGAAGCATAAGGAAGCCTTTGAGAAGTTGAAGAAGAGATTGTGTGAAGCACCGATTCTTACATTACCTGAAGGAGTTGATGACTTCGCAGTTTATAGCGATGCATCTGGAGTTGGGTTAGGTTGTGTTCTGACCCAAAGGGATAAAGTGATCGCGTATGCATCGAGGCAATTGAAGGAACATGAAAAGAACTACCCCACTCATGATCTGGAGTTGGTAGTGGTAGTATTTGCCTTGAAGATATGGAGGCATTATCTTTATGGCACAAAGTGTAAACTTTTCACTGATCATAAGAGTCTCCAATATCTCTTTAATCAGAAGGAATTGAACATGAGGCAACGACGATGGCTAGAGTTACTCAAGGACTACGACTGTGAGATACTTTACCACCCTGGTAAATCAAATGTTGTTGCCGATGCTCTCAGTCGGAAGGTAAACCTTGAAAAGAAAAGGCCAAGAGCGTTGAGAATTGAAGTTGTCTCGACAATTGTGGAAAGTATAAAGAAAGCTCAAGAGGAAGCTTTAGAGAAAAATGACCGAAAGGAAGAACGTTTGGGCAACACGTTAGTGTTCGGTACAAACAACCAAGAGTTGAAGGTATTCCAAGATAGGATTTGGGTACCTAAGACAGGCGGAGTAAGAGATCTTCTGATGGAAGAAGCTTACAAGACCATGTACTCGATTCATTCGGCAGTACAAAAATGTATAGGGATTTAAAGCCCTATTATTGGTGGCCGACGATGAAGCTCGATGTTGCTAAGTATGTGGCCGAGTGTGTAACTTGTGCTAGGGTTAAGGCACAACATCAGAAACCATATGGGAGTTTAGAACCTTTACCCGTACCCATGGGTAAATGGGAAGACATCACCAAGGATTTTGTGACTAAACTACCCAGAACAAGGAACGGTCACGACATGATTTGGGTGGTCGTTGATCGCTTCACTAAGAGTGCGCATTTCATAGCAGCCAAAGAGAAATGGTCTATGGATAAACTTGCAAATTCTTACGTGAAGGAATTTGTGAGGCTTCACGGTGTTCCGTTAACGATTGTGTCCGATCGTGATAGCCGTTTTACCTCGAGATTTTGGAGGAGTCCACAAAAGGAATTGGGTACCAAGTTATGTTTGAGTACAGCTTACCATCCGCAAACCGATGGTCAGAGCGAGCGAACAATTCAAACATTGGAGGATATGCTGAGAGCATGTACCCTAGAATTCCAAGGTAACTGGGATGAACACTTACCTTTAGTAGAATTCTCCTATAATAATAGTTTCCACTCAAGCATTAAGATGGAACCTTATCACGCTTTGTATGGGGAAAAGTGTCGAACGCCATCATGTTGGCTGAAGCTGGGGAAAAGTAGTTTATGAGACCTGAAATAGGCCATGAGACTGCTGAAAAGTTGAAAGTGATAAGGGAAAGGATATTAGCTGCTCAAGATCGACAAAAGAGTTATGCTGACAAGAAAAGACAACCGATATCCTTCGATGTTGGAGATTCGGTTTTACTTAAAGTCTTGCCGTGGAAGGGACTTACAAGATTTGGTAAAAGAGGGAAGTTGAGTCCAAGGTTTATTGGACCATTTGAAGTTCTTCAGAGGATCGGAAATCAAGCTTACAAGCTAGAATTACCGGAAGAACTAGAGGGTATTCATAACACCTTTCATGTGTGTTATTTGAGAAAGTTCACAGGAGATGTGCCCGACATAATTCTGATTTCTGAGTTAAGGTTGGATGAAAACAAAAGGTTGATCGAGGAACCTGAGGCAATCGTTGACCGTAAGACCATGAAGTTACGACGCAAGATGGTCAATTTAGTGCTTGTGCGCTGGAAACATACGAATGGACCAAATCTCACTTGGGAAACGGAGAGTGACATCATGAGTCGCTACCTGCAGTTGTTTGGTGATATGTGATTCCGGGGACGGAATCATCCTAAGGGGGAGAGAATTGTAACACTTGTGTTTCTAGCCTAGGCATTTATATTGAGTTGATAGTCTAGGTTAACCTTTGTAACTCATTTTGAAGAAATGAAAAGGAATTATGTGAATTATGTGTTTTATGCTTAATTATTAGGGCTTAATTAATTAAGAATAAAAATAAGCGTCAAAATTAAAGTGTGAGATAAGCCCAATATCTTTACATAAAGTTGTAGTGGGTAAAACAAGGATTTTGGGGATATAAAGAATACCAAAATCCAAGTTATAACGAAGAAGTTATGACCTGTCGAAGTTTCGCGACAAAACCGGCACGGTGCTGAATGTCGTAAAAAGTGAGTTTTCGATAAACTACTTTTTAGCCTTAGTAATCTAAAAGAAAGTCATAGTATTCGTTAAACCGAGAAGTTCGATAAAAAGAACGCCCAAATCTGACTTCGTATGAGGAAGTTATGATTTTTCAAAGTTTTAGCGTACCAATAGACAACTAAAAACTCGAATTTTAGATCGAGCAATTTTAGCCGACACAACCTAAACGAGAATTGAAGGTCTCGTCATTAGGAGCACAACGGTAAAAAGTCCGACGAAAACGAACGTCGGATGAAGAAGTTATGAATTTTTAACAGATTTCCTGTCCCGGTCTGTTAAAAATAATAATATAAAATTTAAAGTCAAAATTAACCGACGAAGTCTAAACGGAAGTTGTAGATCGTAATTTTAGCTACGCGTGCATATAAAGAATGTCAAAAACGGAGCTCGTATGCGAAAGTTATGGATTTTAGAAGTTTTGGTGCGAAAATCGAAAAAATTCGCATAGTCACACTTTGCCACGTCACCCTCGCTTAGAATGTGACACGTGTCCTGCTGAGTCAACAGGCTGCTGAGTCACCAAAACTTCTGAGTCATGCGAAGCCACGTGTCCTCTTCTGATTCGACCTAGCAGGAGGCCCAATCTGAAGCAGCCAGCTCCCCAGCCGAAGCTTCGCCCTGCTGCCGCGTGTTCCGAGCCTCGCATAGCCTAGCTCCGAGCCTCGCTTAGCCTAGCTCTGAACCTCGCAGGTGTACCAGTAGACTCCGGTCCACTTAGAAGCTACCAGCGAGCCCTCGCAAGTGCGAGCCATGCTCAGCCTCGTGCGAGCCTTCGCCTGCGAACCCTCTCAGCCGTTGGATCAAAAGCTTCTCAACCCTTGGATCAGAAGCTTCACCCTATAAATAGAAGGTTGCGAGCCTTCTCGGATATTTTTAAGAAATTGCCACATTTAGCCCCTTTCTTCATATTTTCTTCATCTTAACATCCCGCAAAGCCCCGGTATCGATTGTAAAGCCCGGAATACCCCACGAAGTGCCTGAGAAGCCCGAAAAATTTATCTTTTCGGTTTCGAAGCCCGACTTTTGTAGAGCCCAATTTCTCAATAAAACTCCCGGTTTTATTAGGAACGATCGTTTTAGGAAACGAATTGCTGCCCGATTTTCACCAAAATAAGTGAGTGTGTAGTTACTTTCAATTTACACATAGATATGAAGTATTTACCTTGAAATACGTGTTATGTGTAAATATGCTAATTGTTTATTCTAGGTGATTGTTGAATTGATGTTTTATACAAGTTTTAAACTGTATATGCTTTTTATCTACAAAATATGTTGGGTAGATGAAATAGTTGATGTGTGTTAAAATGGTGAGAGGCCTCGTTGTTGTTGTAGTCATCTAGCGGAGTATAGATGACGACCACGGACTTTCTAGATAGTCCAGTGGAACACTAGCAGGTTCACAACTTGTAGGTGTTGATGAATTAAATGTTCATTGGCATACTCCATCCCCCTCATGGTTGCCTTAAGGACATGTATGGCTAAGGAAACCCCTTAGCATTAGTGTCCATCCCGATGATAATCCTTATGCTAGGTCCCTTGTGATAGGTGTTTAGGGACGTAAAGTGAGGACAACGGGAATGGGTAATCAGGGTTATTGTTGATTGGTGAACTTAATAAGTATATTATTATTATGGGTTGAAAACTCTATATGCTCACCAGGCTCCCAAGCCTGGCCCACTTAGTTTTATGATTACAGGTAGTGGACCCCGAGCATACTCGGAGGACGACGAGAGATTTTTGGATTATAGGCCAGTAGTTGTAAATAACTGTTGAAAGGCTTATAATGTCTTGTTTATGCTTTTGATCTGTATCAGAACATGACATCCCGAGGTTTTGATATATATGGAAAATACATACCTTCTTAATGAAGGATTTTGATAAACTTTTATCATATGTTGTTTGGGGACCAATTCCGCAACATCTTTTAAAAAGATTTCTCTGATTTTATTTTAAAAAGCATAAATTAAAATCAGTCTTTTCTGGCCGAGAAATATGGGATGTCACATGATTTTCTTAGGATTTTACTGTGTACGGGAATTAAGTGATAGAGTCGACGAGTCAGTCATGGACTCGGCGAGTCGGTGCGAATTTATAAAAATGACTTTTCAGATCGACACAAAGAATTCTGGAACCCTTGGGGAAAAGCAAGCTGCAAATTAGAGTCGGGAGAGATCTGGAGAACGAAGATACAACCCGAAACCCAATTCCGAAGGAGATTTGAGGCAAATTCACATCATTCTTACTTCAATCTATTGTTTTTCATGATGTTTAGACTTTTAGATTTCGTTTTTGTGCTGTCAATTACCTCAATCATGAGCTAAAACCTTTTAACTTCTGTTTGGGGAGACAATATTGAGACTATGGTTTGATCGATGGTAGGATTGATTTAATATTGGTGATTTTGTTAATTGTAGCTTGTTAAAGAACCTTATGTGCGAATGATAATGTAACACCCATAATCAGAAAGACCAAGAAAGGAACGGAAATAAAACCCTAAGTTAAGGGGGCAACTCGTCGAGTCCAAGGAGGAACTCGACGAGTCCGAGCGAGATCCGGGTCGAGGAGTAAGTGACTGACTCGGCGAGTCGGATAATGGACTCGGCGAGTCCGGTCTAAAGAGGGAAACCCTAATTTCCAGGACTTGTACCCTATTTAAGCATCTCATTCTCCTTCTATCAGCCTCATTTGTAGCCCCCATTGCCCAAAAGCTATTCCACGAAACCCTAGTGCCTTCTTTGAGTGTGTGAGCCATTGTTGAAGAGTTGGAGTGTTCTCAAAGCCTAGAAGGAGAAGAAGGAGTTAAGGGTTCAAGAGGAAGGTTGTGGATCCAGAAGATTCATCTCTTTAGCTGCTCATTTTGGTAATCAAGCCCTTTCCTTGCCTTGTTAATTGTTGGATCATTTTATGCCCCTTTTTATGAGATTTTGGACCAAGTATGATTCATCTCGGGTTTAGACGTCCCCAAGCTGAATCCATTCAACTCCAGTTATGTCTTGGCCTAGGGAGCCATAAAGTATCATCCTTGAGAGTTTTGGTGATGCATGGTTGTCTTAAACCCTAGTTTGAGGTGTGTTTAGCCTAGATCTCCTTAGCTACACGTAAAGGTTGCAACTTTACGTGGGGAATGGGCTTTGGGAGAGTGGATCTACAATTTGGAGTCCCTACATGACTCGAAAGCCTCTGAATAAATGAAGGACTGAATAGACTCGGCGAGTCCTTCGAGTGGACTCGATGAGTAGTATGAAGATTGGGAGGAACTCGGCGAGTTGGATGAACAACTCAGCAAGTCTGTTGAAGTTTGCCTTGCACTCGGCGAGTCAGGTTGCAAAACCCCGAACCCTTCAAGTTAGGACTCGAATTAGTGAGTCGAATGGAGGCTCAGAGAGTTAGACAGGACAGGAATCGGAAATTGGTGGACTCGGCGAGTCATGGGTTGACTCGGCGAGTCGAGTCGTGAATTAAAGGAATCTGAGCATATGGACTCGGCGAGTCAGTAGGCAGACTCGGCGAGTAGGGTTGACCTGGAACGTTGACTTTGACCAGGACTTTGACTTTGACCAGAGTTGACTTAGTTGACTTTCGGAGGACAGTTAGACTAAGTGTCGTCTTGGTATTGATAGCTCGAGGAGCTAGTGGAGCTGCAGTTCAGAAGAGTTGTCAGGCAGCAGCAGAGGGGTTTCAGCAAGTTCAGCAAGTTGCCATAATATCAACCATAGGATCAATTGAGTCGAACTAAACAGAAGTTCCCTTCATCATTGAATTTAGTTAAATCTTTGCTTATCTAGTTTTTAGTTAATTAGTCTAAGTATTAGTTAGTAAGTTTCTAGTCTTGTAAAACTAGAGAAAACCCCTTCTTATTACTTAATTTTAGATAAAATTAGTTTTTAGTTTTAATTCTCCGTTCCCTGTGTTTGATACCCTATTTATTTAGCTTTACCACAATTGATAGGTCCACTGCCTTTGTGTGTTTATTTTATAGTTAAAAGTAGGATTAAAACTAGTTGGTTTTACACACATCAACGTGCCTCCTCTCTGTCAGCTGAAATGCTCGGCTCCGCACAACTGGAGCCTCTGCCTTGACCTTCCGACCATCTATAACCCGTGTAGTCGCTGGAGTCGTTGCCACCCCTAGCGCTGTTGCTGCTGCTATCCATCTAGGGCAGTTGGCCTTTTTATGGCCCTTCTGATTGCAATGGAAGCAAATCAGGTCTGATGTCTAAACTATGGGGGCGGGGGCAGTACAATCCCTGCCAAAGTGCCCCATCTTGCCGCACTTGTAGCAGCCTGACGATCCCTCTCTACAAGCTCCCTCGTGCGGCCTGCCGCATTTCCTGTAGCAGCTCTGGCTCGGCTGTCCCTTCGACCTAATGTTGAGTCCCTTGGGTTTCTTCCCCGAAACCCCCGTAACCTACTCAGTCTCTTCCTTCCTCTTCTTGAGGTGCTCCAAATCAATCTCCCTCTCTCGTGCCCTGGCAATCATGGACTCCAAGGTCGGGCAAGCTGAATAGCTGACATGCTCCCAGATTTCAACCCTCAACATATCATGGTAGGAAGTCTTCCGCATCTCCTCATCCCCCGCATATTGAGGTACCAACAAGGCCCTCTCCCTGAACTTGGCAGTGATCTTTGTCACTGTCTCGGTCGTCTGTCTCATGTCAAGAAACTCCCTGGCCAGCTGTCAAAGCTCCACAGTTGGCGCAAACTCAACCATGAACCTGGTCACAAAGTCTGACCAAGTCATAGCCTCAATGGTTGGGGCTCCCAACGAGTCACCGACTAACTCCCACCAATCCCTAAATCTGTCCCTCAAACAACCCGCAGCAAAGCGGACCTTCGACCCCTCCAGCAGAAGCTCGTCAACTGTGCAGACTTAATGTCTTAGATCCATCTCCTGGCAGCAATGGGGTCCTTCATCCTGTGAAAGTCCGGCGCACCACTCCCTAGGAAGTCCTTGAAGGACAGTGTACGCGTACTCAACTAGCTAGACGCCAAATCACTCCTGAATATTCGGAGGCGATCCTCCATCAGGTCAACGATCTCCTCCTTGATCGACCCGAAAATGACCGGGGTCGCCTCACGGATACCTCTCATGATCTCAAACGCGATGAGCTCACGTAGCCCGTCATCAACTTGCTCGGATCCTGCACCCGAGCCTGACCCTGATCCTGACCCATATCCTGCTCCATGTCGCATAATCGCTGTGACATCCCCAAAATCTCGGCCAGAAAAGACCGATTTTCATTTATGCTTTTAAATATTTTCAGAGTAAATCCTTTTGATTTGAAAGAGTTGCGGAATTTGTTCCCATAAACAAAACATGATAAAACATTGTTTATCGAATCATTTCATAAAAGAAATGTATTTTCATTATAATCAAAACTCGGGGTGTCATGTTCCGATACAGACCAATAAGCATAAACGAATACATTACAAGTCATATAACAAATATAAACATATGCAGACTTGTAAACAAAACAACTTGATGGTTCATCCATCTCATGCCCTTCCGCCACTACCTGTAATACAATTTAAAACTGAGTGGGTCAGGCTTGGGAGCCTGGTGAGCATATAGGGTTTTCAACCCACAATAAATATCATATTTAATTTTCACCAACCAACAATAACCCAATTACCCATTCCCGTTATTCTCACTTTAATGTCCCTAAAACAACTAACATAAGGGACCTAGTCTAAGAATATTTCATCGGGGCGACAACACATGCTTCGGGGGTACCTCAGCAATATAAGTCAAATAAGGCAACCATGAGGGGGATGGAGTACAGCGAATGAACACCCAAGTTCATTAACACCTACAGGTGGCGAACCTGCTAATGTTTCCACAAGACTGTCTAGAATAGCCAGTGGTCGTCATCTAAACTCCGCTAGATGACTCAATCAAACAACAACGAGGCCTCTCATCTGTTTATTACACACCAACTGTCTACCCATGTTCTACCCAACATATTAGTAGATAAAAATATACATTTGTATACATAGTTTAAAGAAAACCTGTATAGCATGCTTTAATCAACACATATATCACATAACAGATGAGGCACACACACACATAACACATATCTCATAAAGAAATAAGCAGATCTATAAGATAGAAGAGAGTGAATACTCATTCACACATAACACAACCAAATATATACACATAGCACGTATTTTTATATAAAATACTTCGTATTATTGTATTAGAAGAAATAACTACACACTCACTTGATCAGAAGATGATCCGACAGCACTACGGCTTATAAAAGTAGTATTCCTCAGCAGATCTGGAAGATCTCCTCGAAAATCGAACTTCTCGCGGGCAGAGCTTCGACTCGGGAACCGCACTTTTCGGGATCTTCGGGATCTCGGGACTTGCCTCGGGGCTAGAGTATGATACCGGGGCTTCGGGATAGCTTCGGCACGAAAAACGATGCAAAAGACTAGAGAGAAGAGAAGAAAATGAACAACAAAGAAGGCTGTCTTCGGATCCTTTATATAGAAGCTGGAGCCTCGGAGTACGCGGGGCGTACAGGCGTACGCAGCGCGTACGCGTCCGAAATCGTCATTGCATGCGTCATCCGAAGTGTCGACACTATGCTGAGTACGCGATAGCGTACTCACGTACGCGGGGTGTACTCCGGATCACACCGGTGACTCGGCTTCGGATAATGCTTCCGATTTTTGATTTAAATTTAAATACAAAATGATTAATAAACTTCGGAAATTCATAACTTCTTCATACGAACTCCGTTTTCGACGTTCTTTATATCCACGCGAAGGTGAGACCACGCTCTACGACTTTCGTTTAGACTCCGTCGGCTAATTTCGACTTTATTTTTATTATTTATTTTTAATAGGCCGCGACAGAAAAACTTCGTTATAAATTCATAACTTCTTTGTTTGACGTCCGTTCTCGCCTAACTTTTTATCGTTTCAATACCAACAATGAGATCTTCGATTCTCATTTAGATTGCTTCGGCTAACAACCACTCGATCTCAAATCGAGTAAAACAGGCTGTATACTGCTAAGCCGGAACTTCGATAAATCATAACTTCCTCATACGAAGTCAGATTTGGGCGTTCTATATATATTCGGAAACCTCGTTTCAATTACTACAACATTAACCAAATATATTAAGTTTATTTTACACTTAAATTTTGACGCTTATTTTTATTCTTAATTAATCAAACCACATAATTAAGCAATTAAGCACAAAACACACAATACTCAAATAATACAATCTTATTATCTCAAAACGGGTTACAGAGGTTAACCTAGACTATTACATTGCTACAAATGGCAAGCCCGGAAACACAGGCGTTACAATTCTCTCCACCTTAGAATGATTCTGTCCCCGGAATCACACATCAACAAACAAATGCGGATAGCGACTCAACATGTCACTCTCCGTCTCCCAGGTGAGATTTGGCCCATTCGTGTGTTTCCATCGGACAAGCACTAACCCAACCATTTTGCGTCGCAACTTCTTAGTCTTTCGGTCAACAATTGCCTCTGGTTCTTCAATCAACCTTTTGTTCTCATCAATTCTCAATTCAGAAATTGGAATTATATCGGGAACTTCTCCCGTGAACTTCCTCAAATAACACACATGAAAAGTGTTGTGAATTCCATTCAGTTCTTCGGGTAATTCGAGCTTGTAAGCTTGATTCCCAATCCTCTGAAGGACTCTAAACGGTCCAATAAACCTTGGACTCAACTTTCCCCTTTTTCCAAATCTTATAAGTCCCTTCCACGGTGAGACTTTAAGCAAAACCGAATCTCCAACCTCAAAAGTCATCGGTCTTCGCTTTTTGTCAGCATAGCTCTTTTGACGATCCTGAGCCGCTAACATTCTTTCCCTAATTATTTTCAACTTTTCAGCAGTTTGATGAACCAACTCCGGTCCCATAAACTGCTTTTCCCCAGCCTCAAGCCAACAAGACGGCGTACGACACTTCTGTCCATACAAAGCTTGATAAGGTGCCATCTTAATGCTTGAGTGAAAACTATTATTATAGGAAAATTCTACCAACGGTAAATGTTCATCCCAATTACCTAGGAATTCCAAGGTACATGCTCTCAGCATATCTTCAAGTGTTTGTATTGTTCTTTCACTCTGACCATCAGTCTGCGGATGGTAAGCTGTGCTTAAACATAACTTGGTACCCATTTCCTCTTGTAGACTTTTCCAAAACCTTGAGGTGAAACGGCTATCACGATCAGATACAATCGTTAACGGAACGCCGTGAAGCCTCACAATTTCCTTCACGTAAGAATTCGCAAGCTTCTCCATAGACCATTTCTCCCTGGCCGCTATGAAATGTGCACTCTTAGTGAATCGATCAACAACCACTCAAATCATGTCGTGACCATTCTTTGTTCTGGGCAGTTTAGTGACAAAATCCATAGCAATGTCTTCCCACTTACCGATAGGCACAGGCAAAGGTTCTAAACTCCCGTAAGGTTTCTGATGTTGTGTCTTGACTCTCGCACAAGTCACACACTCAGCCACATACTTTGCAACATCAAGCTTCATCGTCGGCCACCAGTAGTAGGGTTTTAGGTCCCTATACATTTTAGTGCTACCCGGATGAATTGAGTACATGGTTTTGTGAGCTTCTTCCATCAGAAGATCCCTAATTCCTCCTGACTTAGGTACCCAAATACGATCTTGGAATACCTTCAGTCCATGACCGTTAGTACCAAACACCAACGTTTTACCCAAACGTTCCTCCTTTCGGTCATTTTTCTCAGAAGCTTCCTCTTGAGCTTTCTTTATACTTTCCACAATGGTCGAGACAACTTCAATTTTCAATGCTCTTGGCCTCTTCCTTTCAAGATTGACCTTCCGACTAAGAGCATCAGCAACAACATTAGCTTTACCGGGGTGGTAAAGTATCTCGCAGTCGTAGTCTTTAAGTAATTCTAGCCAGCGTCGTTGCCTCATATTCAATTCTTTCTGATTAAAGAGGTATTAGAGACTCTTATGATCAGTGAAAAGTTTGCACTTCGTGCCATAGAGGTAATGCCTCCATATTTTCAGAGCGAAAACTACTGCTGCCAACTCCAAATCATGAGTCGGGTAATTCTTTTCATGCTCTTTCAACTGTCGAGACGCATATGCTATCACCTTTTCTCTTTGGGTCAAAACACAACCCAATCCAACACCAGACGCATCGCTATAAACAGCGAAGTCTTCAACTCCATCGGGTAGAGAAAGTATCGGTGCCTCGCATAGCTTCTTCTTTAACTTCTCGAATGCTTCTTTATGCTTCTCACTCCAAGCATAAGTAGCTCCTTTGTGGGTCAAAGCTGTTAATGGAGTAGCAATCGAAGAAAAACCTTGGATAAACCTTCGGTAATATCCGGCTAATCCTAAAAAGCTTCGAATCTCCGTGGGACTTTTCGGTTGTTCCCACTTCATCACAGCTTCGATCTTCGCTGGATCAACCATTATCCCTTCTTGGTTGACCACGTGACCCAAGAATTGGACCTCACGAATCCAAAAATCACATTTGGAGAACTTCGCATAAAGCTTCTCCTTCTTCAAAACTTCTAACACTTCTCGCAAGTGTCTGCCATGCTCTTCCTGGCTTTTCGAGTAGATCAGAATGTCATCTATGAACACTATCACAGATTTATCAAGGAAAGGATTACAAACCCTATTCATCAAATCCATGAACGCTGCTGGAGCATTAGTTAGTCCAAACGACATAACCAAGAACTCGTAGTGTCCATATCTAGTTCTGAATGCAGTCTTCTCGATATCTTGCTCTCTTACTTTTAGCTGATGATATCCTGACCTAAGATCGATCTTCGAGAAATAGCTCGAACCTTGCAATTGATCAAACAGGTCATCAATCCTCGGCAACGGATATCTATTCTTTATTGTTGCCTTGTTCAGCTCTCTGTAATCGATGCACATTCTCATACTTCCATCTTTCTTCTTTACAAATAACACCGGAGCTCCCCAGGGCGATGAACTAGGTCTAATGAAACCTTTGTCCAATAACTCCTGAAGTTGCATCATCAGCTCCTTCATCTCCGTCGGTGCTAATCGATAAGGTGCTTTTGCAATTGGCGTGGTTCCTGGTAACAAGTCTATTCTGAACTCCACTTGTCTATCAGGTGGTAATCCAGGAAGATCCTCGGGGAACACTTCCGGAAAATCACACACCACTGGAATGCTCTGCATCACCTTCTTTTCCTTCTTAGCATCAATCACAAATGCTAAATATGATGTACATCCCTTGGTCAAACACTTTCTGGCTTTCATTAGAGAAATGATTCCAGAATTCACTCTGCGTTTGTCCCCATACACCATAAACGAATCTTTTCCAGGCGGGTTTACTTTAACTATCTTCTTCTTGCATAAAATTTCGGCATCATTGGCGCTAAGCCAATCCATTCCCAAGACGATGTCGAAACCATTAAGTTCGATAGGCAATAACGCCTCGAGAAACTTATTCCCATTAAGGTCGATCAAGACGTCTTTCATACGATGGCTAACAGGTACAAACTTGCCACTAGCTACTTCGACTAATAAAGCATTATTTAGTCTATCAACAGGCAAAGCTAGCTTTCTACCAAACTCATGCGAAATAAAGGAGTAGTTGGCTCCAGAATCAAACAATATATGAGCAGGTAATTCGTTTACGAGAAAGGTACCTGAAGCGACATCAGCTTCATCTTTCGCAGCCTCAAGTGTCATCTGGAAGGCTCTCGCCTTCGGCTTTGGTGGAATGTTGGGCCTAGCTGCCTCCTTCTTCTTCGGACAGTCTTTCAAAATATGCCCCTCTTCATTACAACCAAAACACATCCTTTTGTTGTTCGGACATTCATTGGCAAAATGTCCAACCTTTCCACACTTGTAGCAGGTTACATCCTCGCTACATTTCCCAAAGTGCTTTTTCCTACACTTATCACACCACTTCGCTTCGCCTCCTTTTCCTCCAAACTTTTTCGAATCAAATTTCGAAAATTTACTCTTCTTACTGGAACCAGATGTTCCTTCCAACTTCCTTTTCTCACCAACCTCAACCTTGTCGGTGGTTCTTCCCTTTATCATGTTCTCCACAGACTTGGCAGCCCAGATAGCTGCCTCTAGAGTAAGTGCCTGACGTACTGGCACCTCATACTCCCATGGAAGTCCCTTCGCATACCGGTCCACCTTTGTCAACTCGTCTGGGACGATACGCAAGGCAAACTCCATCTTATCGGTGAAGTTATTGGTGTACTCATCCACTGACATGCTACCCTTCGTCAATTTCAAAAACTTATTCTCCAACTCCAACAGATTTTGAGCCGAGCAGAACTTGCGCTTAAACTGCACCAAGAACTCTGCCCATGACAATTGCAGTGGCTCATTAGGGCTTAAGGTCTTCCCTAGAGTGTTCCACCAACGAACAGCTCCACCTCGGAATTGACGCACGGCATAGATAGTTTGCAACATACCTCTGTAGCCACATGTCATAAAGGCTAACTCCATTTCGGAGATCCAATCCATAACCCCAATCGGATCCTCCTTTCCATTGAAGGTCGATGGTTTACAAGTCAAAAAGTCCTTGTACTTGCATCCCATTCCATCATTCCTTCCTTCATGGTTATCTTGCCTAACTATCGGTGGGTTGGCTAGACCAATAGACCCACTGAAGTTTCCTCCTTCTGAGTGCCCTTCATTCAGTTCAGGCTCTTCCACACGAATCGACAGTTCTTCACGATTTTGTTGAAGCAACCGTCTAGTTTCATCCATCTGACGATCCAACATCGTCTGAATCATCAATTGCACACCAGCCATGGTTATTGGCTCAGGTGCTGCTGCTACGACAGGTATTGGCTCAATCACTGGTGGTTGATTCCTGTTTTCGTCAGCATTTCCAACTCCACTTCTTGTTCTCACCATTTTGATCTACACACCGAATAAGGTGGAATTAGATCCTCAATCACGATAGATATTCAAATCATCCTTATCACTCCGAAACGTTTACATGCTAGTTCTAATATCGTAGACGTACGCTTAGAATCCTACACACATAAGGTTTCTAGATCCGGTCGGCAACAGACCATAGATCCGAACAAATAATATCATATATGGCAACATATAACATTTAGCACATAAAGCATTTTAGGCAACTTTCCTAAAATAAACTAGTGCTCGTGTCTAAAACTCAACAGACACACATCTCAAAACTTCGCTTAGCATTCTAAGTTTAAGTCTAGAAATCCTACAAATTCCTAGTTCGCTTAAACTAATGCTCTGATACCAACTGTGACATCCCCAAAATCTCGGCCAGAAAAGACTGATTTTCATTTATGCTTTTAAATATTTTCAGAGTAAATCCTTTTGATTTGAAAGAGTTGCGGAATTTGTTCCCATAAACAAAACATGATAAAACATTGTTTATCGAAGCATTTCATAAAAGAAATGTATTTTCATTATAATCAAAACTCGGGGTGTCATGTTCCGATACAGACCAATAAGCATAAACGAATACATTACAAGTCATATAACAAATATAAACATATGCAGACTTGTAAACAAAACAACTTGATGGTTCATCCATCTCATGCCCTTCCGCCACTACCTGTAATACAATTTAAAACTGAGTGGGTCAGGCTTGGGAGCCTGGTGAGCATATAGGGTTTTCAACCCACAATAAATATCATATTTAATTTTCACCAACCAACAATAACCCAATTACCCATTCCCGTTATTCTCACTTTAATGTCCCTAAAACAACTAACATAAGGGACCTAGTCTAAGAATATTTCATCGGGGCGACAACACATGCTTCGGGGGTACCTCAGCAATATAAGTCAAATAAGGCAACCATGAGGGGGATGGAGTACAGCGAATGAACACCCAAGTTCATTAACACCTACAGGTGGCGAACCTGCTAATGTTTCCACAAGACTGTCTAGAATAGCCAGTGGTCGTCATCTAAACTCCGCTAGATGACTCAATCAAACAACAACGAGGCCTCTCATCTGTTTATTACACACCAACTGTCTACCCATGTTCTACCCAACATATTAGTAGATAAAAATATACATTTGTATACATAGTTTAAAGAAAACCTGTATAGCATGCTTTAATCAACACATATATCACATAACAGATGAGGCACACACACACATAACACATATCTCATAAAGAAATAAGCAGATCTATAAGATAGAAGAGAGTGAATACTCATTCACACATAACACAACCAAATATATACACATAGCACGTATTTTTATATAAAATACTTCGTATTATTGTATTAGAAGAAATAACTACACACTCACTTGATCAGAAGATGATCCGACAGCACTACGGCTTATAAAAGTAGTATTCCTCAGCAGATCTGGAAGATCTCCTCGAAAATCGAACTTCTCGCGGGCAGAGCTTCGACTCGGGAACCGCACTTTTCGGGATCTTCGGGATCTCAGGACTTGCCTCGGGGCTAGAGTATGATACCGGGGCTTCGGGATAGCTTCGGCACGAAAAACGATGCAAAAGACTAGAGAGAAGAGAAGAAAATGAACAACAAAGAAGGCTGTCTTCGGATCCTTTATATAGAAGCTGGAGCCTCGGAGTACGCGGGGCGTACAGGCGTACGCAGCGCGTACGCGTCCGAAATCGTCATTGCATGCGTCATCCGAAGTGTCGACACTATGCTGAGTACGCGATAGCGTACTCACGTACGCGGGGCGTACTCCGGATCACACCGGTGACTCGGCTTCGGATAATGCTTCCGATTTTTGATTTAAATTTAAATACAAAATGATTAATAAACTTCGGAAATTCATAACTTCTTCATACGAACTCCGTTTTCGACGTTCTTTATATCCACGCGAAGGTGAGACCACGCTCTACGACTTTCGTTTAGACTCCGTCGGCTAATTTCGACTTTATTTTTATTATTTATTTTTAATAGGCCGCGACAGAAAAACTTCGTTATAAATTCATAACTTCTTCGTTTGACGTCCGTTCTCGCCTAACTTTTTATCGTTTCAATACCAACAATGAGATCTTCGATTCTCATTTAGATTGCTTCGGCTAACAACCACTCGATCTCAAATCGAGTAAAACAGGCTGTATACTGCTAAGCCGGAACTTCGATAAATCATAACTTCCTCATACGAAGTCAGATTTGGGCGTTCTATATATATTCGGAAACCTCGTTTCAATTACTACAACATTAACCAAATATATTAAGTTTATTTTACACTTAAATTTTGACGCTTATTTTTATTCTTAATTAATCAAACCACATAATTAAGCAATTAAGCACAAAACACACAATACTCAAATAATACAATCTTATTATTTCAAAACGGGTTACAGAGGTTAACCTAGACTATTACATTGCTACAAATGGCAAGCCCGGAAACACAGGCGTTACAATCGCCATATTGAAAACAAACACAATGATGTCAAGGTCATACATACTCTCGAGAGATCTCACACACTCTCCAAGTTTCCTGGTTCTATCTTAGCCCTCCTTGATTCAAGTATGGATCCTCTGCTTTCAGTAGTACGGGGCCATAATACCTTCCAAATATATTTGTACTTTCCTCAAGAACTGCCTTGACTTCACCAAGTCCCTTTTCTAATAATACAACTTCCCAACTAATCTCATCCTAGGCTTTCCTAGGACACCCTCCGACCTACTCTTCGCCATCAGTTGCACTAGGAGTCCATACCACCTTTCCCTAACTAGCTTGCGAATACTGTTACATATTCGCCTCCTAGTTAGTTAAAGCTAGCCAGAACCCTTATTGCACAAAGCATACAAGGCATCTTCCTAAATTCTTATCACAAGAATATTGTTACATATTAGCCAGAACCCATATAACAGGCATGCAAGGCATCTTCCTAGATCCTTAGCCCTAATCTAGCATGTAGTTCTCACAATCATATCATATAACATAACATAACAAGTATGGGTATCTTGGGAAAACTTACTTGCGCCCGGCCGGTCGCACGCATCACACACCTCGTTCTCAAAATTATTTAACTTAGATTTTAGAAAACTATTTTCTTGTAAAAAAAATCCCATCAAGCCCTCGATTTGAGTCCTAACACCGCCGAAGGTGTGTCCGAATCCCTCAAACCAAGGCTTTGATACCAACTTTTTACATCTCAAATTTCGAGTCCAAAAATTTTGTTTGTAATTAAGTAATTTATAAAATCGTTTACTGAAAACATTGTCATTATCATATCAATCCATAAACCATCATGAACGTATCTCAAATTCAAAACATCGAAAAATAGTATAAATAAAATCCCAGAAACTCATTGCGGAAATCATTAGTGTGTGTGTGATCTTACCTCCTAAGGTCCATGTCCATAAATTCGATTTCTGCTAAGCTCATCTCATCCAAAGGGTAGATCTGACCTCCTAGGGTCGATATAACACGTAAAGTCACGAACTTTACATCCATGCATGGGTCTTTAAACTCAAAAGGACCAAAAATGAGACCTACAAGATGCATGGTGTGACAACCTGAAATTTTCATTTGTATGAACTCTACAGTTAAACACTTCAATTAAAAGTCAAATTCATTTATGCTAATTTTTAGCTCGGTTTAAAGCCTGTTTGGGTATTTTTAAATATTTATTCTTCGAAAGAATAAACGAAAGGAAGTATACTTTAGGATTAATTTTACAACAATTAAGTCACAAAACTCCAAGAGTTAGGAGTTTTCGGCCCAAATAGTGTTTGGACCGAAAACCCTAAAGGGTATATAAATGACACTTAGTCATTTATACCATTCTTTTTCCATTTCCAAATCAAGAATAATTCTCTCTCAAGTATCATCCAAAGATTTTTCGAGATCTTCAAGATTGTAAGTGTTTCCTTCCTTGTTTAGTTGATCTCTTCCATTATCTAGTGATCTTACATGATTTCATCCGTGAAATCATTCCATTTTCTTAGATTTTCAAGTGTTCTTCAAGAACACCAAGAACACACACTAGTGTTTTGGGCCGAAAACCACCTTCTTTGCTTCCATATTGTAGGTATCTATCTCCTATACTTGTTATCTAGTAAGGATACTTAATTTAGAGCCTTGAAAACATCCATTTATCCAAGAACAAAGGCGTTTTCGGTCTAGTGCATCTCCTTAGACCGAAAACCTTTATGAAAGGTGCAAAATGACCTTAAGCCTTTTATAATGCTTAGTATTGAGTCTAGAACACTTCTTTGCTTGTTGAAAGCCCTTGGAAATCACCTTATGCATCAAAGAACAAGAGTTTTCGGCCAACCTTTTGGACTGAAAACCTCTTGGACTAAAATACATATGGACCGAAAGCCATATGGACCGAAAACCACAAGAAACATACCACTTGGACCGAAAGCCCCCTTAAGTGGCTATACAACCCTTAGATGCAACCCTTGATACTACTAGCACTTGAATCAAAGTGTTTTTCCATATCCTAGCATGTCTTAACTTGGTTAATTAGTTGATGCTCAAGTCTTCACTTGACACTTAGCATCCTATACCATCCGTTCATCCAAGCCACTCACTACAGGTGAGTTCATACCCCTTAATTAAACTTTAAATGTTTCTAAATGTTTCTAAATGCTTTTATTGGGGGGGGGGATACAAGTTGAATCATGCTAGTTAGTACATCAATCACATGTGATTAATAACTAGCATTCAAATGGATTTACTACACTTTTAGCTGTTTTACCAAACAGATTACTTCAAATGACTTTCTCGAACGTTTTTACATGTTAAAACTCTCTATCAAACTGTCTTACATACTGTATGTTTCCTTTCAAACTCTGTTACAATTGTGTTTCAAACAAAGGTTTTCTTATGCTTAAAATTGTTCTTATCAAACAAACTGTTTTCAAATTGTTTTACAAACTGACATCAAGTCATCATTTCTTAGTTATTAAACTTTTCAAAGGTTTTACAAAACTTCTTTTCTACTTTTATATTGTCAAATGCATGCCCATATATGTATAGATATATAAGTAATCTTTAAAGGACTTAGGACGGCTAGCTCACTTTATTTCCTTTTCCTCGTTGGGATGTGGCCTTAGGGTATTGGTTATTCGTCCGAATGTCGTCTAGATATTAGTTATATATCACGTATACATATATAGACATAAAAGTTCCATTAGTCAGTTTAGTACCTTTGGGTAGTAAAGTCATACTTCGGTTATACACGTACATTACTAGTAGCTATAATAGGTATAGTTAGGAGATACTACTTACTATTCCAAGTACAGGGAATCACACAAGAGTCAGTTCATTCCTGAGTCTATACTAATACAATACATACTATATGAAGAGATTCAATTACAAAAGTACAATTACAGACATACTAATACATTACATACTATATGAAGAGATACTATTACATACCATTACATAGATACTATTTCATAGATACAATACACGATAACATAAGAGAACACACAATAAAGAGAAACAGGGAGGAAGATACAATACACGACAAGGTGTTATAGCATGGAACAATTACATGATCTAACTATACCAATGAATCACTAACGCATTGTTCTAAACAAAAGGTGATAGTTATATTGGTTATACATGATCATAATAATGTGGATGTTCACGGCTTGCAATCATTGCAGGGGTCGCGTTTGGTTCTCAGAATCTCTTGACAGGGGAATGTTTAGTATGGGATCTAGCCATCACATTATACCTTAATACTCAATTAAGGCAATTAGTACAATAGTAGTCACTTATTACAAATACTACATTACTTACACTTTACATACGACAAGTACAAAAGGATACAATTCCAGTTAATATATTATTATTACCTTTACTTTGTGTCATATTCACATAATCGATGAGGTAGATTAGATTTGAATAATAATAGTTGTACAAGGAAAAACCTTCACTTAAGTAGAGGTTCAAACTTTCAAAACAGTCGGGTCTTGGTATGTAACACCGTAAAAATTAAAGCAAAATTTTCACATTTTCAAAACACATTGTTCATTCACAATTATTAATAAAATCTCATTGTATCATATCTCTGTTCCACAAAACATTTCCCAAGATCGAAATACATAAAACTCCATGTGTGAGTGTGTACGTATCATGTCGGCACCTTCCCGCGCTCCTTACTAGTACCTGAAACACATAACACAAAACACTATAAGCACAAAGCTTAGTAAGTTCCACAAAATACCGCTCTAACATATATTATGATGGGTTTTGGTCATAAGACATCCTATGTGCTCATACAAACCCTAATGCTTGGATCTAGGTTTCTCTATTGTACATGCTTTGAATCCAAGACTATAAACCCTAATTCTACCATATGGAAATCAATATTAACATACAATTAGGTTTATGATATTACCTTGATTGTTATGTTGATTGTTATGTAGCAATAACAATCCCAATTCCTCCTTGAATTGACTTTGGAAGGCTTAGAGTCACAAGTGTCACTCCTCTAATGGCTCACAAACACCATAAGCAAGAGGATGAAGAGGAGAGAGGTTAGAGGCTGCCCAAAAACGTGAGAAACCCTAGCAAGAAGCTTAGCCATGTTTTGGTCCTTAAGGGATCTATATATATAGTGAGGCAATTAGGGTTATCTAACAATGAAACCCTAATTTGGTTGCTTAAGCCCTAAGCAACCCATGGAGCCCTTTCCATAAGGCCTTGGACGATTTCATATGGGCTTCCCCCATAGAATTCGTCCACCTTATGATATAAGGCAATCCATGGCCCAAATTTCAATTATCTTATAATTACAATTCCAGTCCCTTAAGTTTAATTAATCTCTTTTAGTCACTAAACTAATTACCAATTAATTATTGACTAATATTAATTAAACAATATGATTTCTCCTTTAACATATTATTCACATAATATATTAATAAATCATATTTAATCCTTTCTCTCCATAATTCATCCTATCAAGTTGCTTTGGTGAAGGCAACCCAAAAGGACCATGCACCATCGGGTCAAGTACATACCAAAATAGTTATGGACTTAGACACTAATCCAACAGTCTCCCACTTGGATAAGTCTAATAACTATTCTGCGTATGACTTCAGATCCTGATCTGCAATCGTAGCTTTCCAAAGCCGCTGTCAACTCTGATCCTATCAGATACGCGTGTCCTTAGATAAGGGATCATATATTCCTCCATTCTAGATATCGTATGAGATATGATTCCAAATCATTCTCTTTGTACTATATCTCGATTCCTGATTTATGACGACTAACTAATTGAACAAATCAAATTAGCCCTAGCCCGGCCGAGCATTTACGTTTGTCATCACTAAATCATCGAGGGGCCCAAAGATATCGCTTTTATCCTACTTTGAATAAAAGGAACGGATAAACTTTGATACAATGCTTGCTTTCACTCACGCACCGAATCACACACAACAATATGTTTTATAACACCAAGTTACTAGTGCGTTTACATATTATCAATGTGCAACCGATTTGCAAGATACAACTCACACATCACGGTTTCAAGAATATAAGATGTTATCGTCTCACCAATCACTCGTGATACAATTCATGGAGTGATCTAAGTGAGCGTGGGTTTAATCCAATGCTCAAATTCTCATTCATAAGCACTCATGAACGTTGCAGCAAACATTTGTTTATGTCTAATACTCTTTTAGACAATCCACACACCAATTCACGACAGTCTTCATTCATATCTACTTCCAACATATGAACGACTGTGGCCCGTTCGAATAATTCGATTATTCTTAATAAATTCAATTATTCTGGAAGTCAAAACATGCAAATGTGAAACACAAGAATAATACTAATCCCATATGGCCTCAAACCTTTGAGTATAAATAAAACTCCTTTTATTTATCACCATATCGATTACTCATTATTTGTCGTTTCGGGTAATCAACTTCTTACTTGAATTACAACACTTGTCCCATGCTCCTAGCATGCACACAATGTTTACCTATGGTTCTTACTTTGTGAAATAGATCAAATTGAACACATTTCCAATCATTCTCATTTCATAACTCCAAATCCTTTTTCATAACTGTAAGAATATAAAATTCTTATTACTTATAAAATATGCTAGATTCTAACACTTTATGCAATGATCCTTTTGTAATGTCACTGCACCAAAGTCACAAAGACTATTGCCAATGATATTACAAAGTCCTCTATCGGACATTGTTACAAGACAATTCCTTAGATATGATGTCTCTCACTCAAAGTACATTCCTTTGAACATCCTATTGCATAAAGGTTTCTAATCTAGACATAGATTTTCAATATTCAATTCCCAATATGGACACGCTTCCATATTTTCCATATGACAACTCATTCTTAATTGAATCTTATCTATTCGTAATAATGTCCATATGGTCCATTCAATACCATGCTTCCAACTACTCACAAGCGACCAATCCTCGTCAAACTTTGGATTGTCCTTTGATAGTCGTTTAATTATTTTAGTCAAAACCAATTCTAGTCCCTTTTCCCTCTAAATGTGCTTGACATTTGGAAAAATTTAGAATGGTCAAACATTAAAGCATTTGCAATCGATCCTATACCCGAAGCGTATGGGACACGACGCATAATGTTTTATTTGCTATGTTCTCAAAATTCGAATTGTGAAGAGGAATGTCATAATCATAATCGAAATTTTAAGAACACACTATGTACCCTTGACTAAATTTATTAACATTTCTCAACCTAAGCCTTTAGATTTGAAATGAAGCATAATATTCTCTCCCTTAATTATAGCAAAACAACCTTTCAACTCTTACAACTTTGCAAAGTATGACTCTTGTTTTCTATAATTAATATTTCTAACCTTGCAATACTTTCCTTAATAATCATACAATCATAACATTTATGCTCCCACTATCATGATGATTATTATAAAACATAACACTTATGCACCCACTAGCTTCGACATGTATTCATAAACATCTTAACTTTCAGAAAGACAATACCTATTGACTTTCTTAAGTCGATGTTTCTAATACTCAGTGCTTTGATAATCTTTTATCAAGGCTTCTTGAACTTATACACCTTGGCCTTAGATAGTTCATATGTGTGTGTAAACAATTGCCAAACCTCACAATTCAAATTATGGAAAGGGATACCGTAACCATAATCGAATTCGAGAATGCAATTTTACAATCACTATCTTCTTAAAATCTTTCTTAGTGAAAGCATTTCCTCACAATCATTTTCATGAAGGAGGAAATCTTATGACTTTTAGATTTAAACGGTGTATGTGTTCCTATCCATGTGAATTTGTTAAAACCAAAGTTTACGACAAATTCAAACTCATATGGATCGAACTTTCTTGATCTCGATTTCTTGCCTTTATGGTAGCACAGCTGCCCACCATGTCTTCCAAGTAGTTAAGCAGCTCACCTTTTCTTATCAATGTACTTTCCATTGATCAAGGTCCTTGCCTTTTATGCATTCAAATGAGAACTCATAGGACTCACATGCATAATTAACTCGATTGGATTGGCATAGAAACAAAATAATGTCAACATGATAGGTTGTAAACCTCAACTCGTGTGCTAGTGATGATCGATAAGGTTTATTTGATTTGTTCTTGAAACCTTTCAAGACCATTAAGACTCCCACTGACTCCTTGACATATAATATTCTCTTGTCAAAACATTTCTTGACAAACAAATATTCAAGAGTTAGTGTAGCTTTTATCAAAACTCTTCATAAATTGGTCCTAGTTGGTCTTTTTCTTATCCAAGACATCACAAATTTCCACATTTGATGAATGTTACAAACCTTCTTAATACTTTTCACTCAATGTCACAATCTTAGCTTTAAGACTTGTTATTGGAACGAAGTATGATTGACTTGTTAATTTAACCATTTCTTCAATCCTTGATTCCTCTTCTTAAACATACAATTGTACTAAGAATCACTTAGAGGATCAATTAAGATGTGGTTCTTAATCATTAAGACCTATCATAAAGCATAAAAGGTACTCTCCCTTCTTCTTAGAATGGAGAAACTTTTATCTTTCTGCCTACTTGATTCTTCTTATTCGTTCTGCTATTGATCTAAACCCTTTAATCAATTCAGAATTACACTTAATCTTGTAAGTATAATCATATTTACTAAACCTTTAGTAAATCATGACGAATATCTTTGTTACTCTTATGGTGGACTTGATCAACACGCAACTTTGTGTATTCGATCTCCAAGTCCTTCACTTGACACTTTGTCAATGAATTAGTCTAATTTCCAAATATGAAATTTCTCATTCATCGTGCAACCAAGTTGCATGATTCCAAATTTCTGTCTAATTGAAACTTTAGGCGATGAAAAACTCTCCCTATTCGGTAAACTCTCGACTTTCCATAACACAATAAGAACCAAATCCATTATAGAAATATTCAAACATCAATTTTTCATATACGCCATTGCAAGGATAAATAAATAATATAAAATCAAAATTTATTTTTATTGCGGAAAAATTTGTCCTTACAATGCAATTCATTGAAAAACTATGCTAATGCTTCTTTCTTAGCAATCTAATTCTAACTCTAGGTAGTAGCTCAAGAATCTAATCTTCGAGAAATGCGATCGAAATCCATTCTTTCATAGTTAGATTTTGCTCACTTCTTCCCTTAAGCTTCCTTTCTTTTCTTCAATTCTACAAAACATCAATTGTAATCTTATCACATTATGTATTAAGAATCTAGAATAGAAGCTTAAAAGAGTTAGTCAATGGATTTTACCTATATTAGAGCCATACGTTTTGACTCTCCCATCTCTTAGATCTCTTAGGTAAATGGGGCAGCTTCGTCTCCAATGCCCTTTCTCTTGGCAATAAAAGCAGATTGACTCTTTTGGAACATGACATAGAACTACTTTAGACATTGCCTTTGTCTATATCCATAGAGGTCTTGAAGGCAGATTCACCAATCAACTTTGCTTTTCCATTGCGCTAAACCATTGCTGATTCAGCAACAATAAGCATATAGGTGAGATCTATAAGGTTCACGTCGCGGTTCATCATATAGTACTCTCTTACGAACTCACCATATGAGTTAGGAAGTGACTGAAGAACCCAATCAACAGCCATTTCCTCACAGACAACGGATCCCAACATTCTTAACCTATCAATGTGTGACTTCATCCCTAGGACGTGTGCACACACCGACTTTCCTTCTTTATGTTTACTTGCCAAAAGGGCTTGAGTGATCTTGAACTTTTCAAGCCTTTGAACTTGTGGGTTAGGGAGAATAATTTGAGGAGGAGGAGGAAGTGAAGTATGATCTCTTGTTCCTCTATCGAATCGTGGAATATCATCTTCATGTGGAATGCTTGTTCCACGGGATTTGGGAAAACCATAGTTGTCGAACTTTGACATCTACAATACGGGAGAAAACGAATTCAAGTTAGTTGATTGATTGAGTCCTTAGTAAATCACCCAAATGAGATACTAAGGCTAGGACCCAACACAATATTCTACAACTCGGGAGAGGGATGCCGTAACCCTAATTGCAGAATATTTGAAGGTAAGTGAATGACGATTCACTAATCTCCACCACGAAAAACGAAAAAGAAATTTTAAGTTTTAAATCTATGAAAACTCCTAGATCCTTTGAGATTCATTGAAATTTCAATGACAATTTAAATCTCGATATGCCCCTCTTGTTTGTGACTGGGATGCCGAGGATCACAAAGCGGGTGTGAATAACCATGCAAACTTACATGGTGCCCTCACATGTTACAGTCACCTATTCGATGTGCCGGTAATCCACACACGCTCCACCGAACTATGACAAACATTGAGTCACCCTTTGTTACCTTTGCTTAGAACCATTTAGTGTGCCGGTAAACCACACACGCTCCACTAACGTCTTCACAAGGGCACAAAGTGTACTTTCATGGAATTGCATCAATTCACTTTTGCCTAAGTAACTAAGATTGGGAATTTTATAAAACATTTAGTTACTTTAATAATTCGTTATACTTATAATGGAAGGTTTCATCCTATCCTACCCGTTCGGCTAACGACCCTCCACTAGTCAAGAGTGCGGTGGGTAAGAGTGGATACCCATTCAATCGCCATTTTATAGGCAATTTCCTTAAACGCCCCTTATAGACCAGCTTCGTGAATGAGGCCTACTAATGGTAAGACTGACTTTTACTCATACATATATATAATGTTAGACTTTTAATGCTATATATATAGTATAGGGTGTATTTTACACTTTTAAAATATTAGGTGGTCTAATTTAACAATTATACTTTTAATTCAATTAAATTATAAACCTAAACTTTTATGGATTTATTAAACCTCTTTTAATTATACACCTTAATTAATTAATAAAACCATAAGGGTGTGATTTGAACTTTTTCAAAACAATACTAGAGTTTTAGAATTTAACATTCCTAATTAAACTTTTAATCAACTTTTAAATTCCAAAACTTGAGGGCAAGTTTTGAAACATTTCAACACATTAGGGTTTAGAATTTAAATATACATCAAAATTAAACCATTTAATCAAAATTTAAATTCCAAAACTTGAGGGCAAGTTTTGAAACCTTTTTCAAAACATTAGGGTTTCAACTATTTAAATTTCAAAACAACAAAACTTTTGGGTTCAAATTTAAACTATAAAACCTAAGGGGAAAATATGAAACTTTTCATAACAACAAGGATCAAATAACAAATAATCTAAATTAACAATTAATCACATAATTATCCATATTTGATTTGTTTAATGATTTCTTGCAAAACAATTTATTAATTTAGTCAAAATAATTAATCAATTATCTTATAAGGAAACAATTATCTTATTAATTGATAAATATCTTCAATTAGATCAAAATTATAGTCAAATATATCATATAATCGGATTAATATTGATCTAACATGATAAGGTAACTATCCCAATGCAAAAACAGCAAGAAATCCCGAGATAACCTCTGTCTGACGCACCGACTCGCCGAGTCACCCTCTGGAACTCGCCGAGTAGGGGCAACTCGCCGAGTCCACAGTGGGACTCGCCGAGTCCATCAAGCAGAACACCAAAAATCGAATTTTTTTTAAACTTATCAAGCATCAATACAATAGAAACCAGTCAAGGCTTTGATACCACTGATGGGTTTTGGTCATAAGACATCCTATGTGCTCATACAAACCCTAATGCTTGGATCTAGGTTTCTCTATTGTACATGCTTTGAATCCAAGACTATAAACCCTAATTCTAGCATATGGAAATCAATATTAACATACAATTAGGTTTATGATATTACCTTGATTGTTATGTAGAAATAACAATTCCAATTCCTCCTTGAATTGACTTTGGAAGGCTTAGAGTCACAAGTGTCACTCCTATAATGGCTCACAAACACCATAAGCAAGAGGATGAAGAGGAGAGAGGTTAGAGGCTGCCCAAAAACGTGAGAAACCCTAGCAAGAAGCTTAGCCACGTTTTGGTCCTTAAGGGATCTATATATATAGTGAGGCAATTAGGGTTATCTAACAAGGAAACCCTAATTTGGTTGCTTAAGCCCTAAGCAACCCATGGAGCCCTTTCCATAAGGCCTTAGACGATTTCATATGGGCTTCCCCCATAGAATTCGTCCACCTTATGATATAAGGCAATCCATGGCCCAAATTGCAATTATCTTATAATTACAATTCTAGTCCCTTAAGTTTAATTAATCTATTTTAGTCACTAAACTAATTACCAATTAATTATTTACTAATATTAATTAAACAATATGATTTCTCCTTTAATATATTATTCCCATAATATATTAATAAATCATATTTAATCCTTTCTCTCCATAATTCATCCTATCAAGTTGCTTTGGTGAAGGCAACCCAAAAGGACCATGCACCATCGGGTCAAGTACATACCAAAATAGTTATGGACTTAGACACTAATCCAACATATTAGCCACTCAAGTCTATAACTTTGTTGACCCTCTGGTCAGTGTGTCTCAATGGGACTCTCCAGTCCCAACTCTCTCTGTGGGCCCTCTAGCCCTAACTCTATGGACCCACTGGTCCTAACTCTGGAAACTCTGAATCATGCATATCACATATCACAATAACACATAAATAAATAGCATATAAATACACTGGCATATAACTCTAAACCTAACTCTGTGGACCCTCTGGTCCTAGCTCTGTGGACCTTCCGGTCCTAACTCTGATATACACACAGCATAAATCACATAGAAATAATGCAGTGCCACACATCACATAGATAGCATACAATAAATCTGTCACATAACTCTGTTACCACTCTAGGTAAAGTATAGTGAGAAGACTCACCTCAGATGTCTCGGTAAATCTCTGACTCGGTAGAATTATGGTCTAGCCTCCGCCTAATCACATAAAGTAAATACTCTCATAAATATAACTCTCGAGACTAGAATCAATCCTCTCTTGGCATCCTCAGAAGGGTAAAAGACCATTTTACCCCTCAAAGACCCCATTGTTGACCAAACCCTCAAATTCAACAAAGTCAATGGTCAAACTTTGACCCGACTCGCCGAGTGCACTTGGGTGACTCGGCGAGTCTACGCGTGTCCGCTATCCCTCTAGTCTCGCATGACACGTCGAGTCTTTCCCATGCTCGATGGGTTACACCTGGCATGAATCGCGGGGCCACCCCGACTCAACTCGCCGAGTCTCATTATGAACTCGGCGAGTTCCGCCTTGAACCCCAGTCCTCTATTTCCCTCTGACTCACCGAGTCAATCCCCAACTTGGCAAGTTACTCACTGAGTGAACTATGGGAAACCCTAGTCCTACTCGTTGATTCTGTTCTTGGGACTCGGCGAGTTCATGCCATGCTCAAGCTCAAATGACCTCCTGAGGTCAGATCCGTTCCTCTAACCCATAGATCTGGCCTCCTTAAGCAATATAAACATGTAAAGTTTGGATCTTGATGCCCATGCAAAGACCCAATGGCTCTATTTGAAGCAATGGCCTCAATATGTCACCCTAAGCTCATATTACCCAATGTCACCCCATAAAGATCAGGGAGTTAGGGTCTCTGGACCTCTTTGGATCTAGATCCGAAGCTTCAACACAAGAAGGGACCAATTATACCATCATTCACACTCTAAATGGTCTAGAAACCCTATCCCTCAAGGATTAACACTCAAAACTGAAGAAGGATCGAATGTATACCTCAATATGAAGTTCTTTGGCTCTGAAATCCACAGAATAGCGCCCTCTTCAGCTCCCTCTTGCCTTGGTCACCTTCTTCTTGCAAAAACACCCACTCAAAGGATCAAAAATGGCCTCTCCTTCCTCACAGACGCTCTAGATCGCTTAGGGTTTCACTCAGGGGTCTGGTAGCCGCAATTAGTGGCTATAAGCCCCTTTAAATAGGCCTCAAACCCTAGGGATTAGGGTTTCATTAAACAGCATGGACTCGCCGAGTCCACTAGTCGACTCGCCGAGTCCGATCATTAACCCGGATGGAATTTGCGACTCTACTCGGCGAGTCTAAGCATTAACTCGCCGAGTCCCTCCAAAATCTCCAAAATAAATGAATAAATAATGTACCTAGAATTCCGGATGTTACATGGTAGAAGGCTACTTTCAAAACAGTCGGGTCTTGGTAGAAGGCTACTTTCAAAACAGTCGTGTCTTAGTAGAAGACTACCTTTTTATACTAGTAGGAAATATGGGATTTTCTAGGGTTTTCAAACGTTTACAATTACTTACAAACATTTTTGTACTTATACAAACTTTTCTTCAAACATTTACAAGTCTTTCTTGTACAGTTTTTAGAAGTCAAAGACACATAAATACTTATGAATTCACCAGCTTTATTGTTGATACTCACTTTCAAAATAACTTGTATTCTCAGGTCACAAATAGACAGGTACCACGACCAAGTTTTGTGAAGACGGAGCAGTCAAGACTCGTCTTTTATTTTGAGTATTCATTATGTTGTTTTATGTTATGAAAGAACACACATGTATTTAAAATTATACTATTAATGCAATGGATGATGTTGTTGCTTGTTTACTACTTTGCATTGTTGTGAAACTTTACATGACGTCCTCCGCCCCAAAATGTTTCCGCAGTTCTTGGTTTTGGGGTGTGACACATGGGGGTCTCATGGCCATAGAGTTGGCACCTTTATGCCATGAGACCCCTCCAAAGACCAAGATCTGAAACCATAACTCCATATTACACCCCACAACCTGAAAATGGCTTAGAATGCCCTAAATATACCAAAATCCAAGCCCTAAATATGATTAAACACATGGAAGATCAAGATAGAAGCTTTTTACCTTAAATGAGCTGGAAATGGAACACAATCTCTGGATCTTCTAGCTTCAACTTGAACTCCCAAGCTCCTTTCATCTTCTCAAGCTTCACAATCCACCAAAATGCACAAAAATAGCCTTCGAACACTCAAACAAGGCTAGGGTTTCCGGCTAATGTCTTCTGGAAGTATAAGGGACGATGGAGGCTGGGATGGGGAGAGGTAAGTTGTTTAAATAGGGTGCAAACCCTCAAATTTAGGGTTACACTCAAACAGCATCTACTCGTCGAGTCGGTCCCCCGACTCGTCGAGTAGGTCCCTTAAACTTCCCACGGATCACGAGTCTACTCGACGAGTTGGGCCCCCAACTCGTCGAGTCCTAGAGAAAAATATAAGAATTACTTGAATTAAATGCATACCAGGAATCAGGTGTTACACACACATACATGGTTTCCGCATTATGAGATTCTTGGGATTGTATTCTGACATTGTTACTATTTTATGTTATGGTTGAGACATGTTATCTATGGCTTTTATGAAATGATATAAGTTGATGATGTTTCCTATAAATTGTTTTATGAATCTTTATATCAAAAATGAAATGTTTGGTCTTGAAAATTGGGATGTTACACAGTTTTTTTTTAATGTTTATGGTTTATTCCATTTTAAGAGTATTGATCAAGGTGTGTTATTCAAACTGCACAGCTATATTGGGCATACTTCTTTGAAGTTAGTCATTAGATTATTAGGATTGTCAATTACAGTAAACAAAAATTTTAGTCATTATTCCTTAGAGTTGATAAACTTATAATAATTCTTACTTGTGGTTCATTAGTCACTGAGTTGCTGCCCTTCACCCAGGGTTTTTTCTATGTTTATGTTTGATGCCATAATTTGAGTATTGATCATGGTGTTTTGTTTAAAGTGCACAACTATATTGGGCATACTTCTTTGAAGTTAGTCACTAAATTATTAGGATTTTCAGTTATAGTTAAAAATAATTTCAGTCATTATTCCTTGGGGTTAATACATTTTCTGTAACTATTTGGTCTTACTTTTTCTGGAGGTGGTGTTGGTTGTTTCTGGTTGTTCCTTTCACTGTAGCCTTGTACTCTGTTCCCAACTTCCTTCTAATTTTTACATACAACACCTGTACAAGGATTTTACATGAAACATGGCTCCTAACAAAGATACCGAGGGAGGGATAACCTGGAACAACGAGAATGCTGTAAAATTTTGTGAGGTTTGTATCGACTACATTACAAAGAATGGACGTGGTCAACTCATGAGATGGAGAGAGATGGAAGATTTGTTTGCAGAAAAGATTAGTAAACGATTTAACCTTAAAAGCTTAAAGAAAAAGTATGATAGCATGAAGAAAGATCGGCGCCTTTGGAAAATTTTAAAAATAGGAGAAACTAGTTTAGGTCTGAACACAACCACTGGAAAGCTAGATTGTTCGGATGAATGGTGGGATAGAAAGCTAAAGGTATTACTTAGATATTTATATTTGTAGTATTGAGTATTCTTTTGATATCATAGTGTATTATTAGTTCACGTTATAGGAGAAACCCGATGCAAAGAAGTACCGCCACAAAGGAGTTTATTCACTAGTAGAAGAAAATGGGATCATTTGTTTGGTGATGTTGTGGCAATAGGAGCAGGGTGTGTATCTCCCTCATTAAATCTGGAGTTCGTAGATAAATCAATTAATGTTGTAGACAATATACAAAATGAAAATGGTTGGTCTAATGAGGCTATGCGTGAATACTCTCAATATTCAAGACTAGAGAGTCTAGATAATCAAGAAAATTCTTTTTGGACTAATTTTACTGAAGAGGTTACTGGTAACCCTATAAACTCTGATCTTCCTAAACAAAGTAAAAAAAAGTGTGAACCGTAGAAAAAGGGAGTTCAAGGGCGTTGTTTTAATGAGGAAGCATATAGAAAAGGTTCATGAAATCCATTCAGATATTGTGGGTTTGATCAAGCAAGGTCCAACCACTAAAAAGGACGATGTAGGACCTAATATTAAGTAGATAATGGAAATTATGACCCGGATAGCTGCAAATGATGATTTTGAGGTTGGTGGGGATATTTGTTGTTATGCGATGCTTATGTTTCGGGATCCAAGTAATAGAGATATATTCTTTGAGATGCTAAGTGATGATGCTAGATCGGCTTGGTTGAAGTTTGCTCATACGAGAGATACAATTTGAAGAATTTAGTTTGAATGGATTTTTTAGTGAATAGTCTTATTTTCAAACTTAATGTTAGTAATTAGTTTGATGTTTATCTTTTCATTGGATTTTAATTTTGCTTATTTGCAATGTTTTGTATTTTAGTTTGGTGTTACCTTCCTACTTGGTATTTATTTATTTTTCTTGTAATGTTATTGATGAATACAACTTGCAATGGATGACAATCAAAGGAATCAAATTCTTCTACTTTTAACATTGAGTAGACTAGAAGAACATGTAGTAGTGGTTAATTATTACTACACTCATATATACAAGGACCCGTGTATGCTTCAAAGCAGACTGGAGAAGCGTGGATGAACGAGATCTTGGACGGTCATCTAATACGATGTATTAATGCTTTACGTATGAGTGCTAGTTTATTTACACAACTATGTGAAGACTTGGAAAAAAATTATGGGTTGAAGTCAAGTGATAGAATATTAGTAAAAGAAAAGGTTGGAATATTCTTGTATACAGTTGCACTAGGTCTTTCTAACAGATATGTTGCCGAGAGGTTTCAACGTTTTGGAGAGACAATTAGTCGAGCTTTTCATGATGTGTTGGAATCAATATGTGGAAGGGGCAAAGGGTTTATGGGTCTTGCACGTGAGTATATTAGACCTAAAGATGTAACATTTCATTACATACCGTCTCATATTGAAAATAATACATATATGCCTTATTTCAAGGTAATTGATTGTGGTATTTTAATTTTCATATGTTTCGGTATTGTAATTTAAACCTTTTCTTAACAGGACTGCATTGGATGCATTGATGGTACTCATATAGATGCATGTATCACGATGGTCGAACAAATGAGATATAGGGGAAGAAAATGAGTCCATATGTTCATTGTAATGGTCGTATGTGACTTTGACATGTGTTTTATGTTTATATCTGTAGGGTGGGAAGGATTGGTGCATGACACTCGAGTGTTCCTTCATGCAATTGAGACACCTTCTATGAATTTTGCTAAGCCCCTCGAAGGTACAATTACTTTTTTTACCTTTTAATATTTGTTGCGTTAATAATCATTTGAATTTATTATTTATCTATTTTTATATAGGAAAATATTACGTAGTAGACAAAGGATACCCTAACCGAAAAGGATATCCGGTACCATATCCACGTCTTAGATATCATCAGTCACAGTTTGAGCATGTACTTCCAACCAATGCTCAAGAGGCTTTTAACCACGTACATTCATCTCTTCGAAGTTGTATTGAACGTTCGGTTGGAGTGTTGAAGAAAAGGTGGACAATATTGAACAGAATGCCAAAATTTAGTGAGAAGACTCAAATAGATGTGATCATGGCGACATTTACCCTTCATAATCGTATTCGTAGAAATGATTCGGAAGATATGATTTTCAACATTGCTCAACAACATAATTACATACCTAGAGAAGAACAAGAGAATTATTCAAGATTTAGTCATGATAATATTCGAAGTCACGACATGAGATGTGAGAAATTCGTGACAACAATGCAAATATGATCTAGAATGCATGACATTTCACTTAAACATAAATAGTCGTAAAAATGTTATGTAGTATTTTCTTTAATTTAATTTTTTGATTTACATATTTGTTTTATAAAAACTGAATCATTTTCGTAAATGTCATTTTACATTTTCTAACCACCTTATCAGCTAGTTTTTACCAAACGTCAAATTTTATCAGCTAGTTTATCAGTTAGCACCTAGCTTATCAACTAACAGCTACCCTTTCAGACAACAATTAGTTTTTCAGTTAACAAGTAGCTTTTCAGTTAGTCTGCAAAACATAGCCTTAATCACCTCTGCAAATATATAAATACAATCCTTTTTTTTGTGTAAATACAAAATAGTTTTATTTATAAACAATATATGGTTAAGGTTAAAATTGTTTATCCAAATCTTGTCAATGTACTAATTTAATCATTTAACCTATTTAACCTTTTTCCAAGACGTGCAAGATCATTTAACTTTCAAAGTATATCACGACACAACACTGGTTTTACCGGTTAGGGGTCTTATGCTAGGTTCACGGGTCATTTTTAGAGAGAGAAGTGAAAAACTAAAAACATATATTCATTTTTAATATATATTTTTTGAAAAAATTAGAACACACGAAAATAAGAACTTTTTTTTATATTCATCTCTTAAATGTTATTTCCAAAATGAAGAATTTAAAGATCATTTACAATCAATATCCTCTCTACAAATCTCTAAGAACAACTAAATTTTGTTTAATTCTTTCATGAAAACACGGAAATAGAATAATATGTATTTTTATTTGCATCCTATTATGTAATTTCATCCTTTTGGCTAGTTAGAATCACCCAATAAAGGCACGACACCGTATTGTGCGAATGTGATTTCGATGATGGAATTTGGAAATTTTTGTGAACCGTTTCAAAGACTTTTTCTATGGCATGAACCTGTATTTTTTTTTATTTGTTATGCCTAGAAATCATTTTGAGTGAAAACAACTATTCAAACTGTCTTAAAGCTGAAAACAAACCTAATTTATTATTAAAGAGATTATCGAACTTAGTGTTTATGTCTTCTGACCTGCTATTATTTGTTTGTCATGTCATTTATATATTTACACTTTTGCCTAAGTTTTGAACCTTTTTACAAATTTGGTTTAAATGGTTTTTTACAAAATTGTTCAAAAAATATTTTGTTTTTTATAACGCTCCAAATTTCAAAAAAAAAAAAAAAAAAAAAAAAAAAAAAAAAAACATTTTTAAAGCCTAAGAAAACATACTAATTTCATTCTCAAAAGTAAACATCTAATTGTTTTATCAGCATCGCATCTGAGTTATATGAGTTATATGAGTTATAGACATAAAGTCAGAAGAGTGTGGAAAATCTCTAAATCATAACAACAGATGCAATGCAATCACGTCGTGCCATTCTCTTTGCTACAAAAGCACCTGAAACATTTAAACTTACAACCGTAAACACAAAGTTAATGAGTTCCCCAAAACATAATATACAATACAAATAGCGAGCCTAGCCCAACAATTATGTTACAATAATGCGGGCCCAACCCAACAAGGATTTAAACATACAAAAACTAGCTACGCATTCATCAGGCATATATTGACACCTAGTGTTCTACATAGTATAGTGAAAACTAATTAAAGCTCACACCTCAGCCTAAAGCTCAAAACCTCCAAGTTTGACTAAAAGTCAAAATCAAAAGTCAACAGTTAATCACCATTGACCACTGTGCCGCAACTAGCTCCTTGGTCGCGTCGTGGTCGCTAAAACACAAAACAGTCACAATTGGATCTCGCGACCCGTGTTGTGACCTACAACCCACCGCGTCGTGGTTTACGTGACAGACAACTAAATCAAATAAGCTCTTAATCCTTAATTCCAAAGCCCTAAACTTTCGGATAGAATTAAAACACCACTTCAATGAATAAAGTTGGCAACTTTATTTATTTACATGGCTTTACTCATGGAATCTCATATCTAGGTGAAAATGGTCAAAAGAAATATAACCAAAACGATGCATGACTCTCATTGGAAGATGAAGTTTAGTTCTTTGCACCATAATAGGTCCAAAAGACTCAAAGATCCAACCTTTACTCCCAGAGTTACCCAAACTCCAACTCAAATCCATAAAAGGGACCTAAACATGCATAAATTCAAAGATCTATAAAGCTATAAGCATAAAGGTATGAAGTTTATACATTTAGAAGATCCAAGAGAAAACTGAAAGCATAAATCTAGCTGAAGAAATCTCTACAAGGCTTGTAACAACTTGAAATTTAGAGAAACTTGATTTTTAGTCAAATATTGACTAAAAGGGTAAAATGGCCAGTTATGAGAAAAATATGAGATTATTAAGTTTACTTCTTGAAAATGGTCAAGAAGAGTTTAAGTCACTAAGGTGAGATTATATGAGTAAGTTCAAGATAAAGAATGCATGAGAAGATGCATTTTTTGTCAAAAGGATAAAATGGGAACTTTATGCTTTTTGAGCCAACTGTGTGACTTAACAGATTAAGACCTGTATTAATTAAACAATATATGACTGAAAAAAGTGTAGAGTATGTTCCCACCTTCGCATGGATAAAAAGGTCATAGAAAAAGGGTAAGAAATGAAGAAGTTATACGCGTTAGAAGTTGGGATAAAATTGTCCCAAAGCTAGAATGGAATTGGCCAAGGGGCGTTGGGGAGGAAGAGTAAAGAGAGAAAAAAAAAGGACAATAAAAGAAAACTATATTTGTGTTCCCGAGTTGGATAGAAATGAAAGAAAATTTAACATTTTTGTTCATTTCTCCCTAAATCCTTCTATAACATCCCAAAGTCAGAATCAAGAGTTCGGGGGGTAAAGTGTAAGTTTGGAAAAGAAGAACTCGGCGAGTAGGATCTGCAACTCATCGAGTCAAAGTATGTGTCGGGCACATGTTAAGTGACCGGACTCGCCGAGTCGGCGGTTGGACTCGACAAGTCCGTGCTGGAATGAGAAACCCTAATTCTTGGGGTTTGCACCCTATTTAAAGAATGATATGCCTTCATTTCAGACTCTATCTTCCCTGAGTGTTCCAGAGAAACCCTAGATCGTGAGAGACTCCATTGTTTGAGAAGATTGAAGCTTGGAAGAAGAAATTGGTGAAGAGGAGTTGGAGGAATTTGAGGATAGCATCAAGAGAGCTTGTGGATCTGAAGTCTACATCAGTTTCGACTCATCTCTAAGGTAAGAGGACCTTACCTTAAGCTATTTCCTTGTTATTTCATCCATGGTGTGTGATTTGGGGTTTTTTAGCATGGTTGGGATCTATTTTGGGTATAGAGACTAGATCTGAGGCTGCAACTTCAGATCTAGGTTGGTTTGGAGTCATGTAATCAGAAAGTGATAGCTCTGGGGCTTGATTGAGAGTGTCCTTGGCTTAAACCTTCATTTTAGTTTGATTAGAGCTTGTTGAGCCTTGTATGCACGTAAAGTTGGAAACTTTACGTGTGAATCTGACCCTAGGAGTCCAGATCTATGTATTGGAAGCAATGGAATGGCCTGTGATCGTCTGAATGAAGATATTACGTATGGACTCGGCGAGTCTGGGAGATGACACGTCGATTCGGGCTAGATATCAGTCTTGAGTTGCATATTAACTCGGCGAGTCACATGGGTGGACTCGGCGACTTGTATGAAGATGGGTAGGAACTAGACAAGTTGGAAGAACAACTCGGCGAGTCTATTGAAGATTACCTTGGAATCGGCGAGTCTGTTCTTGGACTCGGCGAGTCTGGTCGTGGAACCCTAACTTTTTCTGGTTGAGCTGTGAATCGGTGAGTCGAGGGATGACTCGGTGAGTTGAGCAGTAAGGGACTCTGAGCTTGTTGGGCTCGACGAGTCTTGGGGCGACTCGGCAAGTTGAGTCGTGGCATGGGAGTTTCTGAGCATGGGGACTTGACGAGTCAACAGGTTGACTCGGCGAGTAGGGTCAACTAGGAAGGTTGACTTTGACTTGGACCAAGGGTTGACCAGTTTGACTTCCAGGGATATTTTGGTATTTATTTGTACTTATTGGTTTTGGTTATTTGGTAATGTTCAGTGGTGGAGTTCGTGTCGGTGGTCGGAGCACCGTGATCTTATTTCTTCAGTCGGCAGTTGCAGGTGAGTGATCCTCGCTATATCGACAGGGTCTAAGGCACCAAGGCCGGCCCTTTATCGGATGGGAATCCGGGTAATTGTTTGTTATGTTATTGCTTTGCTATGTCTGCATCCTGGTAGTTAGGATGGTATATGTTAGAGACCTGATTAAGGTCGGTATCCTGGTATATAGGATGATGCTATGTTAGTGACCGGTTAGGTCGGTATCCTGGTTAGGATGTTGCTATGTTATGTGATCTGCTAGATCGGTTGATTAGTTATGAATTGTTATATGATTATATGTTTATGTGCACATGGTTGTTGGACCAGGATTGGGTTGAGGCGGTTCCTGCTTTGTGCTGTAGGCCAACATACCTAGGGCGGACCAGACGTGTCGAGGCTCGGAGAGTGGACCAGACAGACTAAAGGCCCGATACGGGCGGACCAGTCATACTTTAGACTCAGAGAGTGGACCAGGTGGACTGAAGGCCCGGTGCGGGCGGACCAGTCATATTGTAGACTCGGAGAGAGAGTAGATCGGGTGGGCTGAAGGCCTAGTGCAGGCGGACCAGTCACACTGTAGACTCGATACGCATGGCTGTTATGTTATGTTATGTTATGTTATGTTATGTTATGTTATGTTATGTTATGTTATGTTATGTTATGTTATGTTATGTTATGTTATGTTATGTTATGTTATGTTATGTTATGATATGTGTATGGTATTGTGGTTGGTATTTTGGAGGTAACTCACTAAGCTTTCGGGCTTACAGTTTCAGTGTGTTGTTTCAGGTACTTCAGGAGACCGTGTCAAGGCGAAGGCATGATCGAACCGCTCCTCAGTTTTATGTTGATGTTCTGGGATACTCTGATAATAAAATAATTGAAAACCTTTTTGTAATAACTTATTGAATATTGGTTGTTTTGAAAAGTTTAAATCAGTTGTAAATTTTTACGGTGTTACAAGTTGGTATCAGAGCCTTGGTTTGAGCGAATTGGAGGAACATTCGTGTGAATCCAGTCTCAAATCAAGGAGAGTTTTCAAAGTGAAATTAAAATGGTTTTAAAAAAAATGAGTAGAGGAGGATGCGGAGGTACGATCTGCCAGAGCCAGTAAGTAGACCCCAAAATACCATACAAGTTATTCGATTATGTGATATGTTAGAACATCATGCTAGTACTAGGCTAGGGATCTTCAGGAATTACATGATAGAATTGCCTGATTATATGATGCCTGCTAGCCTAGGGTTCCCTGTTATGTGAGGTAGTTAGTAGTTCCTCTAGAGGTGAGGATTGAGTGTTGCCATGTATATGTTTATCGCTAGGGTGTTGTGGTGATACTTGATATAAATATGGGTAGGTGTGGAAGGTAGTATGGGCCCATACTACTGAAAGCACAGGACCCATACGCGTATCAAGGAAGTCACAACCCCTAGGGTCGAGTTAGGAGTTGGTTCTCAGGTTATTGGGGAAGCATCTGATTTTCTTGCGGCGTATTTTCAGTATGGTGGTTACAAGGCATGCCGGGGGTGGATCCAGGTCAGGATCGGGATCGGGAGAAGGAGATCAGGGTGGATCGGTATAGCCTGAGGTCATTGGTCAGATGAGTACGGGCAAGCTGGATGCCAGGATTCGTGAGATCCTGCATGATGAGGTTGCTGCTATGTTCCAGACTGAGTTACCGGAGATGTTTGGGTTGATCAAGACTGCCATGGTTGAGTACTTTGATGAGCGCTATGCAGCTCTCCCAGAGGCGGTTGTCGCGGCAGCTACAGTGGTTGTATCAGCGGCATGGGGAGGAACCGGTTGAGGTTTTCAGTATCGGGACTTCGATAATACGAAGCCCCCTACTTTCGATGGAGTTCAGGATCCGATCGTTGCTATGAGGTGGTTGTCAGACATGGAGGGTTGTTTCTTCACGTGTTCATGCCCTACGGATCAGAGGGTGAGGTGTGCTCTGAACCTTTTGAGGCTCGGGGCGAAGGATTGGTGGAGGTTGACCACGGGTTCTTATTCGGATGCGGAGCAGGCTGCGATTTCATGGGATCAGTTCCGGGAGATGTTCAGTACCCGTTATGTTCCATGGGTTGAGAGGGAGAGGTTGGCTCAGGAGTTCTTGGAACTGAAGCAGGATTCGGAGTCGGTGACGGAGATCACCAGGATGTTCACTGAGAGGGCGATGTTTTGCCTTGAATTTGCTTCGGAGCAGGCTCAGATGTCCCGATAACTGAGTATGCTCAGGAGGGATATCAGGCAGTTTGTGTCTACGTAGAGGTGCGAGACCTTACTAGAGTTGCAAGAGGCCGCTCGGCGGCGTGAGTTGGAGATTGAGTTGCAGTTGAGAGACCAGAGGCAGGCCCTGGAGCAATCGCAGCCGGCGCCAAAACGGTTCAAGACCGTTGATTCCAGGTTGGGATGTCAGAGTAGCCACACTTGTGGGAAGTGTGGGAAGGGTCATACCGGAGTTTGTAGGTCCGGTGGTGCATGCCGCAAGTGTGGGAGAGAGGGGCATCACGCGAGGGATTGCCTTCAGTCAGCCCCGGTTTAGGATTAGAGGATTTGTTATCATTGCCATCAGGTTGGTCACTTGAGGGCCAACTGTCCACAGCTTGTTTCCAGATCAGTGCAGGCTCCAGCACCGGCCACTTTGAGGATTACTGGCAGGGGTCAGGGTGGAGCGGAGCCTCCGAGGGCTCAGGGTCACGCTTTTCAGCTCACAGTAGAGGAGGTCAGGGCACAGTCGGACGCAGTTGTGGGTATGTTTTCGTTTCATTGTTGTCGGGTTATCTGGTTATTTATGTAGTGTTGTATTTTATTCGTCGTTCTGCGTGTTTCATGGTTTGGTTGGGAGTGTTAGTAACTAGGAGTTGTAGGCGGTTAGCATCCAAGGGATTGATGGTTAGAATTTGGTTGTGTGGTCTTGTTGTCGGGTATAGCAATTGTGACTCGAGAAATGTTCAGCGGAGAGCCGAACTCCCTTAGAGTTCGTGATGTGCGATGTCGGGAAGTGACTTTGTGGAGGTTGCTCGTTACAGAGGAAATCAGTTCATGGATAAGAGGAGTATATTGAGTAGGGATGATTGATTTATGCCGATTGAGTCACCGGTGGTTGGTAGTCAGTGCTCTAAGTGGGGAGAATTAGAAATTTCTCAGGAGGATCAGCAAGCATTAGAGGTTGATTATTTGTTTGGGATTCAACAGTGTTTCATTCAGCCAAGAGTATGGGCTGGTATGAGTAAGTGACAGACAGATGGGGCGGGATACAGACCAAGGTTTTTGGAAAAGGTGATTGGTTGTTGTGAGGCCTAGGATTAGGTCAGGATCTGAGTAGATGGAATGAAGTTAGAGTTCAGAACCCCTAGAGGGCTAGAACAGTATGTACGGGAAAGATTCCTAAGAAGGATAGTTCGGGATGATGTATGATAGTTTGAGCGGTCCAAGGAGACTGAAGGACGATGGGCATACCAGTCAGGCCGAAGGCTCGGAGAACGGTTCAGACAGGCTGAAGGCCCTGGAGGGCGGTCCAGACATGCTGAAGGTTCTGAGAGTGGCCCAGATTGGCTGAAGGCCTGGTAAGGTGGGCCAGTCATGCTGAAGACTCTGTGTGTTGATAGATCTATATGAGGAGATGGATTGAGTATGTTGCGATGTGATAGCAAACAGTAGGTCTAGCCCCGGGTATTGATCATGTTAGTGGAAAGCAGTGTATGGACCCGAGAGTCCTTGCGAGCAGATTCAGAGCATGTGCAATGCATGGAGTAGCGGTTACTCCACAAGGGATAGTGTAGAGTGGGGTGTGAGCACCGTGGCACTTGTCTAAAGTGGCAAGGTTGGCAAGTAGATTTCCTTGGATAAGGAAAGGGAAAGGTATGTAACTCCGGGAAGGAGTATTGGTTCACGAAAGTGAAAGCAGTAGTGAGAATGGATGATTGAGAGTATTTCAATTATGGTTGTTGAGCACTGTGATTGTGCCAGTGGTATGGAAGCACATACGGATTGGGTGTCTGTTGAGATTGCGGAAGAATTTCCGGTAGTATAGTACCGGAGGAGTTCAGAAGGGATGCAAGGATGGAGCCTTGGATTTCCAGTATGGTTATGATCAGGAGGTTATGTATGTAGCGGTAATTCATCCTGGGGATGTTTGGAGGTATCGTCAGTGTGTCCAGTTTTTCCAGCCCGAGGATGTTAGAGCAGGTTTAGCATGTGTATGTGATTGCAGAGGAGAGCTCATGGGAGTTGCTCAAGAGCTAAAGGAGGTGTCATCCTGTCAGCGCGGAAAGAAAAGAGTTGGATTCGGAATGGAAGCGGGATGAGTCCCAGCAGTGAAATTCGATGAAAGTTATGCCGAGCGAGGTAAGGGGTAGCAGTTGGTACCGGATCAGGACTCGGTGGTTCAGGATGATATCTAGTTTGTAAGAGACAAGTGTTTATGTGATTTAAAACGATGGAAGTATCATCAGGTGATCAATGGTGGATAAGTGTTGTTATCATAGAAGGAAGTCGGTGGTCGGCTTGAAGCAGTTGTCATGACTCTGTGAGAAAGAGTTGGACTTTATAGGGGTTTGATGGCAGTGTTTGGAGGAACCTTGGTCGGTTGAGGCCAGGAGGTGCATTGTGGGAGTAGTATCTGGAATTTTGTGTTGCAGCAGGCTTCGAGGACGAAGCCTAATTTAAGTGGGGGAGAATTGTAACATCCCAAAGTCACAATCAAGAGTTCAAGGGGTAAAGTGTAAGTTTGGAAAAGAGGAACTCTGCGAGTAGGATCTGCAACTCGTCGAGTCGAACCGTGTGTCGGGCACATGTTAAGTGACCGGACTCGCCGAGTCGGCAACTGGACTCGACGAGTCCGTGCTGGAATGAGAAACCCTAATTCCCAGGGTTTGCACCCTATTTAAAGAATGATATACCTTCATTTCAGCCTCTATCTTCCCTGAGTGTTCCAGAGAAACCCTAGATCGTGAGAGACTCCATTGTTTGAGAAGATTGAAGCTTGGAAGAAGAAATTGGTGAAGAGAAGTTGGAGGAATTTGAGGATAGCATCAAGAGAGCTTGTGGATCTGAAGTCTACATCATTTTAGACTCATCTCTAAGGTAAGAGGACCTTACCTTAAGCTATTTCCTTGTTATTTCATCCATGGTGTGTGATTTGGGGTTCTTTAGCATGGTTGGGATCTATTTCGGGTATAGAGACTAGATCTGAGGCTGCAACTTCAGATCTAGGTTGGTTTGGAGTCATGTAATCAGAAAGTGATAGCTTTGGGGCATGATTGAGAGTGTCCTTGCCTTAAACCTTCATTTTAGTTTGATTAGAGCTTGTTGAGCCTTGTATGCATGTAAGTTGGAAACTTTACGTGTCAATCTGGCCCTAGGAGTCCAGATCTATGTATTGGAAGCAATGGAATGGCCTGTGATCATCTGAATGAAGATATTATGTATGGACTCGGCGAGTCTGGGAGATGACACGTCGATTCGGGCTAGATATCAGTCTTGAGTTGCATATTAACTCGGCGAGTCACATGGGTGGACTCGGCGACTTGTATGAAGATGGGTAGGAACTAGACAAGTTGGAAGAACAACTCGGCGAGTCTATTGAAGATTACCTTGGAATCGGCGAGTCTGTTCTTGGACTCGGCGAGTCTGGTCGTGGAACCCTAACCTTTTTTGGTTGAGCTGTGAATCGGTGAGTTGAGGGATGACTCGGTGAGTTGAGCAGTAAGGGACTCTGAGCTTGTTGGGCTCGACGAGTCTTGGTGCGACTCGGCGAGTTGAGTCGTGGCATGGGAGTTTCTGAGCATGGGGACTCGACGAGTCAACGGGTTGACTCGGCGAGTAGGGTCAACCAGGAAGGTTGACTTTTACTGAGGACTTTGACTTGGACCAAGGGTTGACCAGTTTGACTTCCAGGGATATTTTGGTATTTATTGGTACTTATTGGTTTTGGTTATTTGGTAATGTTTAGTGGTGGAGTTCGTGTCGGTGGTTGGAGCACCGTGATCTTATTTCTTCAGTCGGCAGTTGTAGGTGAGTGATCCTCACTATATCGACAGGGTCTAAGGCACCAAGGTCGGCCCTTTATCGGATGGGAATCCGGGTAATTGTTTATTATGTTATAGCTTTGCTATCTCTGCATCCTGGTAGTTAGGATGGTATATGTTAGAGACCTGATTAAGGTCGGTATCCTGGTATATAGGATGATTCTATGTTAGTGACCGGTTAGGTCGGTATCCTGGTTAGGATGTTGCTATGTTATGTGATCTGCTAGATCGGTTGATTAGTTATGAAATGTTATATGATTATATGTTTATGTGCACATGGTTTTTGGACTGGGATTGGGTTGAGGCGGTTCCTGCTTTTTGATGTAGGCCAACATACCGAGGGCGGACCGGTTAGACCAAAGGCCCGACGAGCGGTCTGGATAGGCTGAAGACCCCAAGAGGGCGGACCAGACGTGTCGAGGCTCGGAGAGTGGACCAGACAGACTGAAGGCCCGATGCGGGCGGACCAGTCATACTTTAGACTCAGAGAGTGGACCAGGTGGACTGAAGGCCCGGTGCGGGCGGACCAGTCATATTGTAGACTCGGAGAGAGAGTAGACTGGGTGGGCTGAAGGCCTGGTGCAGGCTAACCAGTCACACTATAGACTTGATACGCATGGCTTTTATGTTATGTTATGTTATGTTATGTTATGTTATGTTATGTTATGTTATGTTATGTTATGTTATGTTATGTTATGTTATGTTATGTTATGTTATGTGTATGGTACCGTGGTTGGTATTTTGGGGGTAACTCACTAAGCTTTCGGGCTTACAGTTTCAGTGTATTGTTTCAGGTACTTCAGGAGACCGTGGCATGGCGAAGTCGTGATCGTACCGCTCCTCAGTTTTATGTTGATGTTCTGGGATACTCTGATAATAAAAGAATTGAAAACCTTTTTGTAATAACTTATTGAATATGGGTTGTTTTGAAAAGTTTAAATTGGTTGTAAATTTTCACGGTGTTACACCTTCCAAATTAGAAGAAAAGTTAAAGATGAAAGGTTTTCATCCATAAACAATTTTTCTTACTTCCATCAAGTTTCTTTTTTTATCTTTGAACATGGGAACAAGGTGTTAAGCTTAAGAATTTGGTGGTGGAAAAGTTGTGTTGTGAAGTATGAAATTTGGTTGATTCTTGTGACACGACGACAATGGAGGAACAATCATAGAACTAGAAACTACCTCAGACGACTAGTAAGAAGGACAAAATTTGACGTATTTAAAGCATGATAGCTCAAGCACAAGTAAGGTAATCCACCATACCCACATTAAATCTCCCCCGTCTTTTCGATTTCGATTCCGGTTACGTTGTTTTTTATTCCAATGTTTAGAGAGTGTTTGACATTTTATTTAAAAACAACTTATTTACTTATTGATTTTTTTATAGATCAATAAATCAAAAAAATGTTTGGCAATATGAAAAAACTTTTAGAATAATTTCTCATTAATCCTTCAAAAAAAGATTTCAACTAGTTAGGATTTCTAACTTTTCAAAACTCCTTATAACTTTTTTTCTATAAAAGACAAATATCCCTTAAATCATGTATAAGCTAAGCCAAACATTTAAAAAAAAACACTTATTGAATTTTCCCACCACAAATGTTAATCCAAACACTTTTTAACAAACTTTCTTTTATCACCGCCATAAGTGAATATAAGTCAATAAGTCTTTTTCATGTTCATAATGAAATCTCAAACACACTCTAAGTAGCTACCTAAGTTGGATAGTTCTTTCTTTTGAAGCTTTAAGTTAGATGCATGATCATCTACCAAATCTTTTCTTAATTATCATTACACTACAAAAAAAATATGTCATTTAGCAGCACACAAAAAGTGCCACTAAAACCCCAAAAAAATGTCACTAAAGCCTTCTAAGAGAATCAGCGACACATATAATAAGTGTCACTAGAAACGCTCCCATTAAAACCCTTTAGTGGCACTTTTTGTTTTTGTCGCTGCAGATTTTTAGGCTTTTAGTAGCACTTTTTTATTTGTCACAACAGAAGGAAAGTTTTTGTGGCATATATTTTGTGCCACTAAAGTTCATGTGATTCAAAAATTCATTCTACTTTTAGTTACACAATTTAAGATTTTTGTGGCACTTTTTCTATTTGCTACAAAAAAAAAATTATAGCATAATTTGCATCCATAAATGCTCATGAGATTCTATAATTTAGGCTACTTATATCTACACATTTTTTTATTAATAATATAAAATAATATAATTAATTAAATTATAGCATGTAGAAAATAATTGCATTACATTGTTTTTCATTAATATTTTTAAACTTTTTGAATCCAATTTCCAAGTAAATATCAGATACAACTAAATGTGAAACCAAGTACAAGCTAAACATAAAATAACCGAACAAAAATAATAATAAAGAACTTCAAACTTAATTGGAGATGGACTTCTTCTCTAAATTTCATGCTAGGTTGAATAAATCTTGTTATCTAATACGCTAGAATTAACACTTGCAATTTTATGTCCAAAAAAAAAACAAAGGTGATTCAAAATACAGTTAAATAAGGCATAGTTTATCAAATAAATAATATAACATTAAATAAGGCATAGTTTATCAAATAAATAATATAACATTAAACACAAATCAACCGTCTATAAGAATGAACGGGAGTTGAAAGCACATAAAACTGATTACCATTGTTACGATGACTTTCAATTATATGATCATCAATGGCTGTAAAATATGTTGCATCTTCAAGCCAACCTATTGATACAATGAGGATTTACATATATGAGTTATATATCACATTTCATATTTCGAAAATATATGTAACAGCCCGGAATCTCAGGTATTATTAAAATTATGTTTTTGGGGTGATTTAAGAGGGGACTCGGCGAGTTGGAGCCTAGACTCGCCGAGTAGGATCGCAGACTTGGTCGCGGGTCCGCGACTGGACTCGACGAGTCCAGATATGGACTCGGCGAGTCGACGCTGTTCAGCAGAAACCCTAACCGTTCAGTTTGGATCGTATTTAACGCCTCTTAGGCCGTCATTTTCAGTCTTTTGGTCGATTGAGAAGAACCCTAATCGCTGTGAACGTCTAGAGCAGGAGAGAAAGCTTTTGGAACTTGGAAGAATTGGTTAGACAAGAAGAAGAAGAAATTGGTCAAAGGAATATCAAGGAGGATCGAGTCCTGAGGTTTGGGGGACACAGAGAGAACGTTCTCAGGTAATACTCGGATCAATTATGTTAGTTAATGTGCCTATGAACCTAGGGTTTATGAAAAACCCATTTAGTGATTAGATGGGTTATTATGTTATTACCCAGATGTTATACCCACAGTAAAGAGATGTTTAGACGTCCAGAGGGTCCCATGGTTGTATATCTTGGGACCATACGTAATTCAGGAAGCAGTTACTCGTCTGCATGGCATGGACTCGCCGAGTTGTTCTTCAGACTCGGCGAGTAGCTTGAAGATTTACTGGGACTCGCCGAGTTGTTCTTCAGACTCGGCGAGTGGAGTCGGGGTGGCCCCGCGATTCTTCCAGGAGTAACTCGTCGGGTCGAGGAGGGTACTCGACGAGTAGATAAGGAATCTCAGAAAGTTGGAAGACGTCTAGACTCGCCGAGTCGCCATGGTACTCGCCGAGTCCGGTTGAGCTGACCGTTGACCGTTGACCGTTGACCAGAGTTGACCTAAGTCTGACTTCTTAGGGATAGTCACACTTAGAAGAAATAAGTATTAATGAGTTACGTAATGTTATAGGGAGGTTGTAGCTCGTCGGTTGTGCACGAGTCATTTCAGGAGTTGCTAGCTTTCAGCATATACGAGGTGAGTCTTCTCACTATACTGTACCCGGGAGGGTTTGACTGTGTGACCGGAAGGTCAGATATGATATGTGATATGTATGCTATGTGTGGTAAGTTAATTGTTATATGTGCTATGTATGATATGTGGGCCGGAAGGCAATATGTTATGGGCCGGAAGGCGATTATGTTATGGGCCGGAAGGCGTTGTATTGAGGACCGGAAGGTCAGGGCCTGGAAAGGCGTATGTGTGTAAGTGTATATTGGGGAACTCACTAAGCATTTATGCTTACAGTTATTGTGTATGTATTTCAGGTACTAGCGAGGACCGTGGGAAGGCGCCGGCATGATCGATACACACTGAAGATTGTTTTTATGATCTTGGGATTTTGAATAATTGTATTGACTGAATAATTAAACTAATTATGCCTTGTTTTAATGGAAACAATTATGTTTTAAAATTGAAAAATTTGTTTGAAAAATTTGAGTTGTTACAATTGGTATCAGAGCCTTGGTTTGAGGGATTCGGGTGCACCTTAGGGGGGGTATCTGAACTCAAACCGAGGATTTGAGGAAGTTTTTCAAATAAAGGCATAACTTTGTAAATGGTTTTGTGGTAAGCAAGAAAGAAGCAGTGTGTACGATCAGTCAGCGCCCGAACGGTAAAGATCCCCAAAATACCTTACAATATTATATGATATGAATTGTTATGCATGCTAGAAGACTAGGTATTCATGATAGGACTAGAGTGGCCTGAATTGTGATGCCTTAGTCTAGGGAAGTTGCCTATATGAGATGCTTTGCTAGTATGCGGGTAGATAGAGCGTATCAGAAGTAGAGTACTCACTATCTGGAGTTTGGGGAGGAGGACTTGGGATGAACATTGATGCGGTGTGGTCGGTAGTATTGGGCCCGTACTACCGAGGACACCGGGTCAGTGGGAGGCCCAAGTAGGAATCCCTGGATATCTGGGACTGAGTAGGGTTGCGTGACGAGTATGATTATACTCGGTAGAATCTCTGATAGTTTTATGTTGTATTTCAGAGATATCATGGTTAGACCGCGGCACGGGGCAAGTACGAGCGGTGTGAGTGACGAGGATATTCGTCAGATGATCCACGAGGAGGTGGCGGCGGCGATCCGGGCCGAGATCCCGGAGATGTTTGGGTCTATCAAGACCACCCTGATGGAGACGTTCGACGAGCGGTACGCCGCATTGACTGAGGCTGCAACCGCTGCAGCTACCGCAGCTGTGGCCGCTGCTAGGCCACAGGGGGGTGATTCATTGCTGTTCCGAGAGTTCAGCAACACGAAGCCACCAGAGTTCGACGGGACGCAGGATCCGATTGCTGCGATGAGGTGGATCGCAGATATAGAGGGGTGCTTCTACACTTGTTCATGCCCGGAGCACCTGAGGGTACGGTTCGCTTTGAACCAGCTCCGTCTGGGAGCCAAGGACTGGTGGAAGTTCGTGACGGCGAACTTCACTTTAGCAGAGACTGCGGCAGTGACATGGGAGGGGTTCACTACCATGTTCAGGGATGAGTACGTTCCCCGGTGGAGCGGGAACGATTGGTTCAGGAGTTCTTAACCCTCAAGCAGGGTACTGATTCGGTGGCGGTGATCACGCGGAAGTTCCATGAGAGGGCGATGTTTTGCCCCGAGCTAGTGGCCACAGAGCAGGCTCGGATGAGCCGGTACTTAGGTGTTCTGAGGAGGGAGATCCGGGAGTTTGTGTCAAACTCCACTTACCATACTTTTACTGAGCTTCAGGCGAATGCCAGGAAGCGTGAGATCGAGTTAGAGACTCAGGCCAGGGAGGAGGCCGAGTCTCAGCAGGCAGACCGGCGACCGGCTCAGTCTCAGCCGGCAGCCAAGCGGATCAAGTCCGCCGATTCGAGGACGGGAGGTTCGAAGAACCGCACTTGCGTAAAGTGCGGTAAGGGTCACGATGGGGCGTGTCGAGCCGGTGCTTGCTACAAGTGTGGCAAGGAGGGACACATTGCTAGGGAGTGTCCCAAGGGATTTATGGTTTGCTTTCATTGCAACCAGACCGGCCATCGGAAGGCCGAGTGCCCTCAGCTTCGTCAGGGATCTGCACCTGTTGCCAGGACTACTGAGACCCGACCGGTGAAGGTCGAGGCCCCGAGGGCTCGTGGGAGAGCCTTTCAGCTGACTGCGGAGGAGGTCCGCGCTGCGCCCGATGTTGTGGCAGGTATGTTGTAATTCATGTATTTATTTTAATGTCAAGATGTTATGCTTATGTTATTATATGCGTAGGTACTTTCCTTGTGAACTCTGTGCCTGCCTTAGTGTTATTTGACTCGGGTGCGAGTAGGTCCTTTGTGTCCTTAGCCTTTAGTCAGCATATCGGCGTTAGTCGTGAGTCGTTGAGTCGACCTTTGAGAGTTTCTATAGCTGACGAGAAGGTGATTTGTGCTACGGAGGTTCTTCGGGGATGTGTACTAGAGATTTTCGGGATTGGATTCCCAATTGATCTGATTCCTATCGTGATGGGGGATGTCTGTGTCATCGTGGGCATGGACTGGCTGAGCCGGTTCGGTGCTGTCATCGACTGTGAGCGTCAGTTGGTGACTATACGAGACCCTAGAGGGGGAGTTCTTTCGGTGTACGGCGAGGGTACCCGTTCGGGATCAGCTTTTTGTTCGGCCGCTAGGGCGAGGCAGTGTCTACGGCAGGGCTGTAAAGGTTTTGTGGCGTATGTGATGGATACGCGGGAGGTTTCCGAGAAACCGAAGTCAGTTGAGGAAGTTCCGGTGGTGCGCGAATTTTCGGATGTCTTTCCCGAGGAGTTGCCGGGAGTACCGCCTGTAAGGCAAGTAGAGTTTAGTATTGATCTGGTTCCGGGGGCAGCACCTATTGCTAAAGTGCCCTATCGTCTTGCACCTCCAGAGATGCAAGAGTTGTCCTCGCAACTCCAGGAGTTGCTGGGGAAGGGATTCATTCGGCCGAGCAGCTCGCCATGGGGAGCACCTATTCTGTTCGTCAAAAAGAAGGATGGTTCACACCGGATGTGCATTGATTACCGGGAGTTGAACAAGCTAACGGTCAAGAACCGTTACCCGTTGCCGAGGATCGATGATTTATTCGATCAGTTGCAGGGAGCATCTTGGTTTTCCAAGATCGATCTGAGGTCAGGTTACCATCAGGTGAGAGTACGGGATGAAGATGTCCAGAAGACAGCGTTTAGGACGCGATATGGGCATTATGAGTTTGTGGTGATGCCTTTTGGACTCACCAATGCCCCGGCTGTGTTCATGGATCTCATGAACAGGGTATGCAGGCCGATGTTGGATCGGTCGGTGATCGTATTTATCGACGACATTCTGGTGTATTCGAGATCGAGAGAGCAGCATGAGGAGCATTTGAGGGAGGTCCTTGAGGTATTGAGGTCGGAGAAACTTTATGCAAAGTTCTCCAAATGTGAATTCTGGTTGCGGGAGGTCCAGTTTCTAGGACATGTGGTTAATCAGAAAGGGATATTGGTCGATCCGGCCAAGGTTGAGGCGGTGATGAGTTGGGAGGTGCCGAAGTCACCCTCTGAGATCAGAAGTTTCCTTGGGTTGGCAGGGTATTATCGGAGATTTATCAAGGATTTCTCCAAGATCGCTGTGTCACTCACCAGATTGACCCGGAAGGGTGTTACGTTCTCATGGGGGCCCGAGCAGCAGACCTCCTTTGAGACACTTCGCCAAAGATTGTGCGAAGCCCCGATATTAGCTCTTCCAGAAGGGATGGAAGATTTCATGGTATATTGTGACGCATCGATTTCAGGATTGGGTGCAGTGTTGATGCAGAGGGGTCATGTGATAGCTTATGCGTCGAGGCAGCTGAAGCCTCATGAGGCGAGATATCCCACGCATGATTTAGAGTTGGGGGCAGTAGTGTTCGCTCTCAAGATTTGGCGTCACCACTTGTATGGGGTTCGATGTACGATATACACGGACCATAAGAGTTTGAAGTATTTGATGGATCAACCCAACCTAAATATGCGTCAGAGGAGGTGGTTGGATGTGGTCAAGGATTATGATTGTGAGATCCTGTACCACCCAGGCAAGGCTAATGTGGTAGCCGATGCATTGAGCCGCAGGGCGGAGAGCACTCCATGGCGAGATGTGTGCTTGAGACTGACCGTGATGACTCCTGTATTGGATGATATTCGTAGGGCACAGGCTGAGGCTGTGCGACCAGAAATGCAGAAGAAAGAGCGGGTTGTGGGGTTAATCTCAGAGTTTGTCAAGGATAGTCGAGACCTTATGACGTTTCAGGGTCGGATTTGGGTGCCGTTCGTGGGCGGTACGCGTATTACGTTGATGGAAGAGGCTCATAAATCGAAATTCTCGATCCATCCCGGTGCTACAAAGATGTATTTGGATTTAAGGAAGGAATATTGGTGGCCCTGTATGAAGAGGGACGTGGCATGGTTCGTTGAGAGGTGCTTGACCTGCCGTAGGGTTAAAGCTGAGCACCAGAGACCGCATGGCAAGCTACAGCCATTGGAGATCCCCGAGTGGAAGTGGGAACAGATCACTATGGATTTTATCACCAAATTGCCAAGGACTGCTAGGGGAGTAGACGCAATTTGGGTGATTGTGGATAGGTTGACGAAGAGTGCACACTTCCTTGCCATCAGTGAGAGTTCTTCAGCGGAAAAGTTAGCGGAGATATACGTGAAAGAGGTGGTATCTCGGCACGGAGTGCCGATCTCGATTGTGTCAGACCGCGATGTGCGCTTCACTTCCAGGTTCTGGAAGAAATTCCATGAGGGGCTAGGTACTAAGTTGCATTTTAGTACCGCATACCATCCCCAGACAGACGGTCAGAGCGAGCGGACAATTCAGACACTGGAGGACATGCTCCGAGCGTGTGTGTTAGACTTCGGGGGTAGTTGGGATGCGTATTTACCATTGGCGGAGTTTTCCTACAACAACAGCCATCATTCGAGCATTGGTATGCCGCCTTTCGAGCTGTTGTATGGTAGGAGGTGTCGGACTCCCATTTGCTGGGGAGAGGTGGGACAGAGAGTGATGGGCAGCACGGAGATCATACTCCAGACGACAGAGCAGATTCAACAAGTGAGACAAAGATTATTGACTGCCCAGAGCCGACAGAAGAGTTATGCAGACAGGCGCCGATCCGAGCTTGAATTTCAAGTCGGCGACTTCGTTCTCCTGAAGGTCTCTCCTTGGAAAGGGGTGATTCGATTCAGGAAGAGGGGCAAATTGGGGCCCCGGTATATTGGGCCATTTCGTGTGGTTGCAAGGGTAGGCCGGGTAGCCTATCGGTTGGAGTTGCCAGCGGAGTTGGGTCAGATCCATGACACTTTTCATGTATCGCAGTTGAGGAAGTGCATAGCCGATGAGTCGGCAGTGGTTCCATTGGAGGATATTCAGGTGGATGCGAGCCTGAATTACGCGGAGAGACCAGTGGCGATCAGGGATCGGAAGATCAAGGTTCTGAGGAACAAGGAAGTACCTCTGGTGTTGGTTCAATGGCAACACCGTAAGGGATCAGAAATGACTTGGGAACCGGAGCGCGAAATGCGGGAGCAGCATCCGGAACTATTTGCAGAGTGAGACTTCGAGGGCGAAGTCTAATCCAAGTGGGGGAGAGTTGTAACAGCCCGGAATCTCAGGTATTATTAAAATTATGTTTTTGGGGTGATTTAAGAGGGGACTCGGCGAGTTGGAGCCTAGACTCGCCGAGTAGGATCGCAGACTTGGTCGCGGGTCCGCGACTGGACTCGACGAGTCCAGATATGGACTCGGCGAGTCGACGCTGTTCAGCAGAAACCCTAACCGTTCAGTTTGGATCGTATTTAACGCCTCTTAGGCCGTCATTTTCAGTCTTTTGGTCGATTGAGAAGAACCCTAATCGCTGTGAACGTCTAGAGCAGGAGAGAAAGCTTTTGGAACTTGGAAGAATTGGTTAGACAAGAAGAAGAAGAAATTGGTCAAAGGAATATCAAGGAGGATCGAGTCCTGAGGTTTGGGGGACACAGAGAGAACGTTCTCAGGTAATACTCGGATCAATTATGTTAGTTAATGTGCCTATGAACCTAGGGTTTATGAAAAACCCATTTAGTGATTAGATGGGTTATTATGTTATTACCCAGATGTTATACCCACAGTAAAGAGATGTTTAGACGTCCAGAGGGTCCCATGGTTGTATATCTTGGGACCATACGTAATTCAGGAAGCAGTTACTCGTCTGCATGGCATGGACTCGCCGAGTTGTTCTTCAGACTCGGCGAGTAGCTTGAAGATTTACTGGGACTCGCCGAGTTGTTCTTCAGACTCGGCGAGTGGAGTCGGGGTGGCCCCGCGATTCTTCCAGGAGTAACTCGTCGGGTCGAGGAGGGTACTCGACGAGTAGATAAGGAATCTCAGAAAGTTGGAAGACGTCTAGACTCGCCGAGTCGCCATGGTACTCGCCGAGTCCGGTTGAGCTGACCGTTGACCGTTGACCGTTGACCAGAGTTGACCTAAGTCTGACTTCTTAGGGATAGTCACACTTAGAAGAAATAAGTATTAATGAGTTACGTAATGTTATAGGGAGGTTGTAGCTCGTCGGTTGTGCACGAGTCATTTCAGGAGTTGCTAGCTTTCAGCATATACGAGGTGAGTCTTCTCACTATACTGTACCCGGGAGGGTTTGACTGTGTGACCGGAAGGTCAGATATGATATGTGATATGTATGCTATGTGTGGTAAGTTAATTGTTATATGTGCTATGTATGATATGTGGGCCGGAAGGCAATATGTTATGGGCCGGAAGGCGATTATGTTATGGGCCGGAAGGCGTTGTATTGAGGACCGGAAGGTCAGGGCCTGGAAAGGCGTATGTGTGTAAGTGTATATTGGGGAACTCACTAAGCATTTATGCTTACAGTTATTGTGTATGTATTTCAGGTACTAGCGAGGACCGTGGGAAGGCGCCGGCATGATCGATACACACTGAAGATTGTTTTTATGATCTTGGGATTTTGAATAATTGTATTGACTGAATAATTAAACTAATTATGCCTTGTTTTAATGGAAACAATTATGTTTTAAAATTGAAAATTTTGTTTGAAAATTTTGAGTTGTTACAATATACTATTAAATTATGAAATACTAAAATAAAAAAATCTTTCATATAAATATAAATACGACTTAGAAAATTCTATATTCTGGAAGCCACCATGATAAAAGAACTAGTTCATTAAGTCAAGTTATTTAATAGGAAATGGAAATTCATACATTCCATGGTCCATGAGTACCTCAATGTCCTACTTATACATACTTGAAAATTACTTTGGTGCGCCTATTAGTAATTTACTTGTCCATGGTTTTGCTAAGTTGCTAACTGACTCTAGCTACTACATAGGTGTACTAAATGACTCTAACTACACCATCAACTCTCATGAGATTTAGGCCCCTACACTTGTCCTTATTAATCCTAATCTATCCCTGATAGTTACTCTAGTTAATAAAACTAATGCAAGAAAAAAGACTAAAAGATTACCACATAGAGGCTATTTGTTAGTCTAGAACTAGGTTGAGCCTTAAAAGAAAAATTGTCCTAATAGCTTATAAAATGATATCTTACTTGCAAAATCAGGATCTTTGTGGAAACTTTCAAGTTGTGTTTCTGATGTCCTTCACTCAAAATGAGCCTATTTGCAGCCTAAGCCAGAAAAAAGATTAAACATGAAATTTAGTTCAACCTAAGTTACATGTAAAAAAAACTATTTTTTCTTGACATGTTACCTTAGCTATCAAAGGAGTCGTTATGTTAGCAAAAAATGCTAAAATGATGAAGGAATATAGATCAAGATAATAAATATAAGAATTGCATCCACTTCATTGAATCAATGGATCTTACAGTGGTTCAGGAAGCTCTTCTTTCATTAACAAACCATCTTTAACATGTTCATCGATGGATATCAAAAGTGTATTACCATAACCTGCATCCTGGAAGTGAGATTTGCAACATTTATCACTATTACATAATCTTCATTTTTTTTTGGAATGACAAATCTATTCTATTCTACTCTTACAATACTCCTAAATCTCCCCCTATGTTCCTCACGGGACTTAAACCCTCGACCTCAGGGAGAGAGGGAAACATCAATTTAGAGATGTGAAAAGTTTTATATCCAAAATCACAGTTGTTGAGCTTATTTATATGATCATTTGCTACAAAATAACTACATTCAATACATAAATATAATTTATGAAGAAAATTTAGACCTGCTAAAGTTGCAACCAGCTTCATGAAGCCAGTCTATGAACGGATCCTTGCACCCCGCTGTTGGGATAATGTTGCTTCAGGGGTCAATTTGGTAATTGGACTGGAGCATATAAGGCAACTTGCAAGGCCAAAATACAAAATCATTGCTTTAATACTTTGTGATATAGCCACCTGTATAAATTCATGATATGATCCAAGTGATAGCATGATGCATAATTGTTTGGGAAAAAATGTATTTAGGACACACTTTGATGTATACAATAGTCAGCTAATGAAAGACTCAATAGATCCTAACTTCCATTCAACACCCAAGGGAAGAATCAAGATGATTGCAATTTCTTTATCCATTGATCCTCTTTAGAATGAAAAACTTAAGCCACTGTCAACTTCACATAAAAACGCTAAATATTATGCAAAAGTTGAAGATAATCACATTCAACGAAAACCCACAGAATTTATAACATATGTTTGTTGTTATCAAATGGATCGTGTCAATGCAAACCTGAGTTTTCACCCAGCCTCCCCCAAAATGAATCTAATCAAGATCATTGCACACTTGTGTCAACAAACATAGTCGCACTTGTAAGTAAACCACAATGAATTCCTGTAGGTCTAAATTCAAGCATAATTTGATTAATTTCCTTCTTTGTTCGATGAATTAATCATCCAGCAAGCAAATGATACACTATGGTTACTTACCTAATCAATCAGAACGATCCTACTATACTACACATAATTTCTCATAAAAGCAAGAAAATGAATAAGAATATTTATAATTTATCAACAACATGAAAACATCACATACTGCAGTACCAATGGCCACAAGGACCATGACATGGAGAGGAGAAGGAGCCGAAACAGATAGGGAAATAGTCGTCGGCCGGTGGTCCATCTCATAAAAGCAAGAAAATGATACGGTCAAAGTTTTCCTTCCTTATAAGGAACTAAATTGATGACAAAATCGATTGTGCTG